>NC_037335.1:1971626-2597886 GCF_002263795.3 Bos taurus
AAGACAAAGAAATGAATCCTAATTGGAGAGGAAAAAGTAAAACTAAAATTGTTTGCAGATGACATGGTACTATATATAGAAAATCCTAAAGATGCTACTAGAAAACTACTAGAGTTCATCAATGAATTTGGTAAAGTTGTAGGGTAAAAATTAATGCATAGAAATCTGTTAACTTCTATAACACTGAAAGATCAGAAAGAGAAATTAAGGATTAATCACATTTACCATCTCATCAAAAAGAATAAAATACATAGGAATATAACTAACCACGGGAAGAGGGAATGGCAAATCACTCCAGTATTTTTGCCTAGAGAATTCCCATGAACAGTGGAGCCTGGCGGGCTGTAGTCCATGAGGTTGCAAAGAGTCAGATATGACTGGGTGACTAAGCACAGCATAGCACATACCTAACCAAGGCCTCAAAAGACCTGAATTCTAAAAGTATGAGATGCTAATGAAAGAAATCAAAGATGACACAAACAAATGAAAAGATACACCACCATGTTCTTGGACTATAAGAATCAATATTGTTGAAATGACTCTACTAACGAAGACAATCTACAAGTTTAATGTAATACCTATCAAATTGCCAATAGCATTTTTTTTTTTTTTTTGCAGACATAGAGTAAATAAATCTTAAGATATATATGGGAACACAAAAGACCCCAAATAGCCAAAGCAATCCTGAGAAAGAAAAAGGGAGGTCAAGGACTTGGGGTCCCTGACTTCAGACTATAATGCAAAGCTACAGTAATTAAGACAGTGTGGTTCTGGTGAAAAAAAAACAAAAACAAAAACAGAAATATAGATGAATGGAACAGTATGGAAAGCCCTGAAATAAACTCATGCACCTATGATCCATTAATCTATGACAAAAGGGGCAAGACTGTAAAATGGAGAGAAGACAGTCTCCTCAATAAATAATACTAGGAAAGCCAGAGAGATACATATAAAGAAACAAAATTAGGACATTCTGTAACACTATACACAATCATAAACTCAAAATTTATTAAAGACCTAAATGTAAGACCTGAAATTATAAAACTCTGAGAGGAAAACATAGGTAGAACACACTCTGACATAAATTTCAATAATATCTTTTTGGATTCACCTCTTACAGTAAGGGAAATAAAAGCAAAATAAACAAATAGAAGCTAATTAAACTTAAAAGGTATTCAGCAAAGGAAACCATTAACAAGATAAAAGGTCAGTCTATGGGATGAAAGAAAATATTTTCAAACAATGTGACTGACAGGGGATTAATCTCCAAAATATATAAACAACACATGAGCTCATTATCAGAAGGATCAAACAACCCAATAAAAAAATGGACCAAAGATCTAAATAGACATTTCTCCAAAGAATACATACAAATGGCCAAAAAGTACATGTAGAGATGCTTAACATCACTAATTAATAGAGAAATGAAAAATGAGAACTACAATAAGGAATGACCTCACACAGGTCAGAACGGCCATCATCAAAAATTTTACTAACAATAGATGGTGGAGAGGGTGTGGAGAAAAAGGAACACTCCTACACAGTTGGTGGGAAAGTAAATTGGTATAGTCACTATGGAGGACAGTATTGAGATTCCTTAAAAAACTGAAAATAGAGCTACTGTATGATTCAGGAGTCCCACTTCAGGGAAAATGTCTGGAGAAAACCAAAATTCAAAAAGTTATATGTGCCTCACTGTTCACTGAAGCACTTTAGACAGTAGTCAAGATGTGGGAGCAACCTAGATATCCATCAACAGAGGCATGGATAAAGAAGATGTGGTACTATTGAGTTCAGTTCAGTTCAGTCGCTCAGTCATGTCCGACTCTTCACGACCCCATGAATCAGAGCACGCCAGGCCTCCCTGTCCAGCACCAACTCCCAGAGTTCACTCAGACTCACGTCCATCAAGTCAGTGATGCCATCCAGCCATCTCATCCTCTGTCATCCCCTTCTCCTCCTGCCCCCAATCCCTCCCAGCATCAGAGTCTTTTCCAATGAGTCAACTCTTTGCATGAGGTGGCCAAAGTACTGGAGTTTCAGCTTAAGCATCATTCCTTCCAAAGAAATCCCAGGACTGATTTCCTTCAGAATGGACTGGTTGGATCTCCTTGCAGTCCAAGGGACTCTCAAGAGTCTTCTCCAACACCACAGTTCAAAAGCATCAATTCTTCGGGGCTTAGCCTTGTTCACAGTCCAACTCTCACATCCATACATGACCACAGGAAAAACCATAGCCTTGACTAGACAGACCTTTGTTGGCAAGGTAATATCTCTGCTTTTGAATATGCTATCTAGGTTGGTCATAACTTTTCTTCCAAGGAGTAAGCGTCTTTTAATTTCATGGCTGCAATCACCATCTGCAGTGATTTTGGAGCCCCCCAAAATAAAGTCTGACACTGTTTCCACTGTTTCCCCATCTATTTCCCATTAAGTGATGGGACCGGATGCCATAATCTTCGTTTTCTGAATGTTGAGCTTTGAGCCAACTTTTTTGCTCTCCACTTTCACTTTCATCAAGTGGCTTTTGAGTTCCTCTTCACTTTCTGCCATAGGGGTGGTGTCATCTGCATATCTGAGGTTATTGATATTTCTTCCAACAGTCTTGATTCCAGCTTGTGCTTCTTCCAGTCCAGCGTTTCTCATGATGTACTCTGCATATAAGTTAAATAAGCAGGGTGACAATATATAGTCTTGATGTACTCTTTTCCCATTTGGAACCAGTCTGTTGTTCCATGTCCAGTTCTAACTGTTGCTTACTGACCTGCATACAGATTTCTCAAGAGGCATGTCAGGTGGTCTGGTATTCCCATCTCTTTCAGAATTTTCCAGTTTATTGTGATCCACACAGTCAAAGTCTTTGGCATAGTCAATAAAGCAGAAATAGATGCTTTTCTGGAACTCTCTTGCTTTTTCCATGATCCAGCGGATGTTGGCAATTTGATCTCTGGATCCTCTGCCTTTCCTAAAACCAGCTGGAACATCTGGAAGTTCACGGTTCACATATTGCTGAAGCCTGGCTTGGAGAATTTTGAGCATTAGTTTACTAGTGTGTGAGATGAGTGCAATTGTGTGGTAGTTTGAGCACTCTTTGGCATTGCTTTTCTTTGGGATTGGAATGAAAACTGACCTTTTCCAGTCCTGTGGCCACTGCTGAGTTTTCCAAATTTGCTGGCATATTGAGTGCAGCACTTTCACAGCATCATCTTTCAGGATTTGAAATAGCTCAACTGGAATTCTATCACCTCCTCTAGCTTTGTTTGTAGTGATGCTTTCTGAGGCCCACTTGACTTCACATTTCAGGATGTCTGGCTCTAGGTGAGTGATCACACCATCATGATTTTCTGGGTCGTGACGATCTTTTTTATACAGTTCTTCTGTGTATTCTTGCCACCTCGTCTTAATATCTTCTGCTTCTGTTAGGTCCATACCATTTCTGTCCTTTTTCGAGCCCATCTTTGCATGAAATATTCCCTTGGTATCTCTAATTTTCTTGAAGAGATCTCTAGTCTTTCCCATTCTGTTGTTTTCCTCTATTTCTTTGCATTAATTGCTGAGGAAGGCTTTCTTATCTCTTTTTGCTATTCTTTGGAACTCTGCATTCAGATGCTTATATCTTTCCTTTTCTCCTTTGGTTTTTGCTTCTCTTCTTTTCACAGCTATTTGTAAGGCCTCCCCAGACTGACGTTTTGCTTTTTTGCATTTCTTTTCCATGGGGATGGTCTTGATCCCTGCCTCCTGTACAATGTCAGGAACCTCATTCCATAGTTCATCAGGCACTCTATCTATCAGATCTGGGCCCTTAAATCTATTTCTCATGTCCACTGTATAATCATAAGGGATTTGATTTAGGTCATACCTGAATGGTCTAGTATAATGCCATTTGCAGCATGGATACACCTGGAGATTATCACACTAAGTGAAATCACACAGAGAAAAACAAATATGTGATTAAACTGTATATGGAATCTAAAAAAAATGATACATAGGAACTTATTTCTAAAACGGAAACAGACTCGGAGATTCAGAAAAGTTTACCAAAGGGGAAATGGTGGTGGTGTGTGTGGAAAGGATAAATCAGGAGTTTGGAATTAACATATACACACTACCGTATGTAAAATAATCAATAAGAACCTACTTGTATAGTACAGGGAATTGACTCAGTATCTTATAATAACCCATTTTCTAATATGGGAAAAGAATCTGAAAGGCATAAATATATGCCTATGTATAACTGAATCAATTTTCTGTATACCTGAAACTAACACAGCACTGTAACTCAACTATACCTCAATATCAAATAAAAATTAAAAAGTGACATTATGCTTTAATGAAGTACAATGCCACCCTGAGTGTGCTTTACTTTCATAAGGGAAAAACCCTTCTATTTTAAATACTAATGGCTAACACTTATCAAGCATTTACTATGTGCCAGGCATTAGTCTAGGAGTTTTTTCCATGTTGATTCCTTTCATGATAGCAATCCTAAGAAGGAGAGATTCCTATTATCTCCTTTTTTCAGATGAGACTCAACACCACATATCATGAAGGACTGGAGCTGGGATTCACACCCAAGGACTGTGGCTCCCAAAACTGTGCTCTGGCCACTAACATAACCAGTAGCTGAGCTGAATGACTGTATTTCCCCTACTTAGGAGACTAAATCTGGAACCCAAAATCTATCATGATCTTAATAATGAGATAGTGTATCTGATAGGCAGATGTAATGCCTTGTGCTAGTTGGCAACGATAAACATCTCACAATTTTTATTAAGAAATTACAGAAAAAGTTTAGCTTTTCCTCCTGTCTTACCTCATTCTTAACGGCTTTTTCTTCAATCAGTTTTCTTACATCATGAATGCCCTTAATTTTTACCCACAGAAACATTCCAGCAGTAGGAACTTGCCATTCTGCCAAACCTACAAAGAAAAGAAGAGAAGAAATATTTTCTGAGTCCAGTTTTCATGATGTCAGTTATATCACTTAAATGACAAATGACAGTAATTGTAAACTAGCATTTCCAATGGAGAAGGCGATGGCACCCCACTCCAGTACTCTTGCCTGGAAAATCCCATGGACGGAGGAGCCTGGTAGGCTGCAGTCCATGGGGTGGCTGAGGGTCGGACACGACCGAGCGACTTTCCTTTCACTTTTCACTTTCATGCGTTGGAGAAGGAAATGGCAACCCACTCCAGTGTTCTTGCCTGGAGAATCCCAGGGATGGGGGAGCCTAGCAGGCTGCGGGAGCCTGTTGGGCTGCCATCTATGGGGTCGCACAGAGTCGGACACGACTGAAGTGACTTAGCAGCAGCAGCAGCAGCAGCATTTCCAAAAAAGTTCCTTCAGTGACAGAATTTTAAAAAATATATTTTTATGAGTCCTGAAATTGGATGTTCTGAGTTTTATTTCAAAAAGTGAGGGGAAGTTTTGAAAGGGAGAAAGGGGACTCATGTGTATGTATAGGATTTTAGTGGGTTTTAGGGCCATGCAGAAACTCCTGTGTCATGCCCCTCTCTCTTCCTTAGAGCTGTCCCTAAGGCATACATGTCTCTTTCAAATTGTAGGAGAGGATTCCTCAACTCCTTCTAGAATCTTATTAGTGTTTCAGTAAATTGTTCAGAAGTGTAATGAATTGACATTTTTATCAGAATGTAATTAGTTATAAAAGTCATACTTAAAACTAAGGAATTCTGGGTGCATTTGTAGGCTTTATGTTTCATTGAATATAAGGATAGAGAAACCAAGAAGGAAGAAAATTATTTTGATTTTAATTATTACCATTTTAAAAAAAGAACTTGCTGGTGATTAAAACCTTTTTTCAAGTTTACAGTGTGGTAAAATAGTACTCTTATAAAAAATACTAACTGTATTTTTACCAGGACTTCATAGGGAAGAAGGTATGATGGAAATAAGGAATTGATACCTTGTATTAGGGCTTCCCAGGTGGCTGAGTCCTAAAGAGTCCACCAGCAATGCAGGAGACCTGGGCTTGATCCCTGGGTCGGAAAGATCCCTGGAGAAGGGAATGGCAACCCGTTCCAGTATTCTTGCCTGGAGAATCCCATGGACGGAGGAGCCTGGTGGGCTACAGTCCCCGGGGTCACATAGAGTCGGACTGAGCCATGTTCACTTCACTGTGTATTCACCATTATTTTTGCCAAAGGCATTTTTAGTGGTGTAATTAAAGCCATGAAATTCATTTTACTTTCTTCCTTAATAGAAAATTAAATCTAAACCATCCTGAAATCAAATTAGCAATATAAAAGATTAGATAGTAGATAAATGAAGTTAATGATTAAAAGGCCCATCATCTGTAATGAAAAACCTGCCAAAGATTGCAGTATTTTGTTTTTATAGAGTCAGAAAGAATTATGTTGTTGATTTCACAATTCCTCTTCTCTTTGGAGCAACATTTTGAAAACCTTTTTGGTTCAGAGATTATTTGGCTCTCAGTAGCTTATTGCTGGTTGATTGTTAGATTACTTGGTCTTTTCTTCTTTAAACCACAGATTCGGTGCAGCAGTCAGGTATGGTAGAAATGCTGTAATTGTGACAGGGTTATTGCTGGTTGGTTGTTAGACTGATTGGTCTTTTCTTCTTTAAACCACACACTCTGTGCAGCAGTTAGGTGTAGTAGAAGTGCTGTAATTGCAGCAGGGTTACTGCTGTTGCTTCTCACATTATTTATAGGGTACCACTTTCGTTTTTGAAAAGTACTTATTTCTGACTGCGTTGCATCTTTGCTGCTGCGTGTGGGCTTTCTCTGGTTGTGGTAAGCAGGGGCTATTCTAGTTGCCATGCACAGGCTTATCACTGTGGCTTCTCATGCTGCAGAGCATGGGCTCTAGAGTGCCAGTCTGATAGTCGTGGTGCCTGGGCTTAGTTGCCTGGGGCATATGGGATCTTCCTAGAACAGGGATTGAACAGGTGTCCCCTGCACTGCAAGGCATATTCTTAACCATTGCATACCAGAGAAGCCCTAGAGTAACATTTTCTTGACCAGAATAGGCCTGGACCCTATTTCCTTCCCCAGGGTTATTAACAATACTCTATAGTATCACTCACTCATAGAAGGACTGCTGCTCATTCATCCCAGGACAGGATGTATGTTCTACTCACCACTTAACCACTTGTCTGCTGCCGCCAGTAATGCATCCCTCTGCTTCCGGTAGAAATCAGTAACCCTAGAGGAAGAAAACAATGAAAAATATGTGTTTGCTACACTGATTGTAGAAACCAAAAGGCTCTGGAGTCCAGTATATAAGAATCTATTTTGTATCTTGATGAAAATGTTGAAACTCATTGAGGGAATAGAGCATATTTGTTTGACCTGTCAGGTAGTAAACTTTGTATCATTGTGATTTTTCCATTGTTTTGGAATAATTCAAAACAGAAAATTAATCAAGTGAAGTCCATTTCTATATGAACTATGGAACCTAAAATACAGTACCTGTCGATGTGAGTCAGAAAGCCCTCTTCTCCCCACTGATGCAGAAGTTGTGATACCAGGAGCTAAAAGGCATGAGACAGTAACAAGGTTCATCCTCTAAAATGTACTTTTTGTCAAATGTAACAGCAAATCACTCTTGATTATGTACAAACCACACTAAGAAGATGCAATAAGCTGCACCAAGCTTTATAGGGCCGGTGACTTATAACAATGTTGCTTAATAACAATGACAACAATAATAACAAATATTTATATGGTCCTTGGTATATCCAAGAAACTGCTGTACCATACATTTCAGCAAAGTTGGTCTTTGCAATACCCTTATTAGACAGGCCGTTATTTCTCTGTACTCATATTGAGACTGAGGCATTGCTGCTGCTGCTGCTGCTAAGTCACTTCAGTTGTGTCCAACTCTGTGCAACCCCATAGACGGAAGCCCACAAGGCTCCCCCATCCCTGGGATTCTCCAGGCAAGAGCACTGGAGTGGGTTGCCATTTCCTTCTCCAATGCATGAAAGTGAAAAGTGAAAGGGGAGTCGCTCAGTCGTGTTCGACTCTTAGCAACCCCATGGACTGCAGCCTACCAGGTTCCTCCATCCATGGGATTTTCCAGGCAAGAGTACTGGAGTGGGGTGCCATTGCCTTCTCAGACTGAGGCATTAGGTGAAGTTAAATTTCCTGTGATCACTGTTGGTCACAAATCCTGGACTCAAGGCAGAACGTCCAGGCCCAGATCCATTCAATAACTGCCACCCCGCACAGCCTCTCGAAATAATGGTGTGTTACTTCACCAAACCTCTTCCGTCCTGATGAGTTTTTATGGGGTTCCTGAACTAGATGCCAGGACACAAGATGAATAAGATCTCTGACTCTAGGAGCTTGGTCTACACCTTGAAACAGCTCAGGTATATTTAAATCTCTTTTGCCTTTTGGAGCAAACATCTGTGGTATATCTGATCTTCTAATTCAGCCCATAGGGAAATAGAGAAGCAGTCAAATGATTTCACTCCCTGACACCTTCACATTGTCTTATTTGCCTGCATCCATTTTATGATCTGATTTCAGATTCCTGTTTCCTAAATTGTCCTAAATTCCTAAATTTCCTAAATTGTCTTCAGTGATCAATGCAAAGAAATAGAGGAAAACAACAGAATAGGAAAGACTGGAGATCTCTTCAAGAAAATTAGAGATACCAAGGGAACATTCCGTGCAAAGATGGGCTAGATAAAGGACAGAAATGGTATGGACCTAACAGAAGCAGAAGATATTAAGAAGAGATGGCAAGAATACACAGAAGAACTGTACAAAAAAGATCTTCATGACCCAGATAATCACAATGGTGTGATCACTGACATAGAGCCAGACATCCTGGAATGTGAAGTCAAGTGGGCCTTAGAAAGCATCACCACGAACAAAGCTAGTGGAGGTGATGGAATTCCAGTGGAGCTATTTCAAATCCTGAAAGATGATGCTGTGAAAGTGCTGCACTCAATATGCCAGCACATTTGGAAAACTCAGCAGTGGCCACAGGACTGGAAAAGGTCAGTTTTCATTCCAATCCCAAAGAAAGGCAATGCCAAAGAATGCTCAAACTACTGCACAATTGCACTCATCTCACACGCTAGTAAAGTAATGCTCAAAATTCTCCAAGCCAGGCTTTAGCAATATGTGAACCATGAAATTCCTGATGTTCCAGCTGGTTTTAGAAAAGGCAGAGGAATCAGAGATCAAATTGCCAACATCCCCTGTATCATGGAAAAAGCAAGAGAGTTCCAGAAAAACATCTATTTCTGCTTTATTAACTATGCCAAAGCCTTTGACTGTGTGGATCACAATAAACTGTGGAAAATTCTGAAAGAGATGGGAATACCAGACCACCTGATCTGCCTCTTGAGAAATCTGTATGCAGGTCAGGAAGCAACAGTTAGAACTGGACATGGAACAATAGACTGGTTCCAAATAGGAAAAGGAGTACGTCAAGGCTGTATATTGTCACCCTGTTTATTTAACTTATATGCAGAGTACATTATGAGAAACGCTGGACTGGAAGAAACACAAGCTAGAATCAAGATTGCCGGGAGAAATATCAATAACCTCAGATATGCAGATGACACCACTCTTATGGCAGAAAGTGAAGAGGAACTCAAAAGCCTCTTGATGAAAGTGAAAGAGGAGAGTGAAAAAGTTGGCTTAAAGCTCAACATTCAGAAAACAAAGATCATGGCATCCTATCCCATCACTTCATGGGAAATAGATGGGGAAACAGTGGAAACAGTGTCAGACTTTATTTTTGGGGGCTCCAAAATCACTGCAGATGGTGATTGCAGCCATGAAATTAAAAGACGCTTACTCCTTGGAAGGAAAGTTATGACCAATCTAGATAGCATATTCAAAAGCAGAGACATTACTTTGCCAACAAAGGTCTGTCTAGTCAAGGCTATGGTTTTTCCTGTGGTCATGTATGGATGTGAGAGTTGGACTGTGGAGAAGGCTGAGCACCAAAGAATTGATGCTTTTGAACTGTGGTGTTGGAGAAGACTCTTGAGAGTCCCTTGGACTGCAAGGGGATCCAACCAGTCCATTCTAAAGGAGATTAGCCCTGGGATTTCTTTGGAAGGAATGATGCTAAAACTGAAACTCCAGTACTTTGGCCACCTCATACGAAGAGTTGACTCATTGGAAAAGACTCTGATGCTGGGAGGGATTGGGGGCAGGAGGAGAAGGGGACGACAGAGGATGAGATGGCTGGATGGCATCACCGACTCGATGGACGTGAGTCTGTGTGAACTCCGGGAGTTGGTGCTGGACAGGGAGGCCTGGCGTGCTCTGATTCATGGGGTCACAAAGAGTCGGACATGACTGAGCGACTGAACTGAAATTGTCCTTACCTGAGTAAAAGTGCTGGTGTGCAATGTTGAAACTTGTATGTGTAAAACAATTCTCTCGATCAAGGGCTTTGGACCAGTTATAAACCCTACTCTCAACCTGCACAAAGACAGAAAAGGCATATTATCAACCCTGCTACATCAGTTAACATCATGTTACTGAGTTCATGGGGAAGGAGGTTGTAACCTGGGGACAAAGGAATCTAGACAGTTAACACCTTCTAGTGACACTACTTCTTATTTAAAATACAGATTTAAAATTAAATGTACACTTAAAATAGAATGCATATCTGACCATATATTTCTAAATGTGTTTTTTCATACATGCAACCAAAAACCTGAGCAGTCCCCCTACACCTATAACTTAATTTGACCACTGAGGATGGATTGGGAGAAAATCTGTTAGTAATAGTAATAATCTAACAGATGTGTTAAGGTGAATGTGTACAAGCATCTTAAGTGAGAAGAAATGTCTGCACTAAAGATGCTGAGGGGCAGCCCTGTCACCTTTATCTGCAGCCTGAAGGCAGAGCCAGGACCTTACCCCGAGGACAGGACTTTGGAAAAAGAGTCAGCTCGGATCACACGCCCATCCACGTCCATGGAGAGAAATGTCGGTGCCCAGGGCTTGAAATGGAAGATACATACAATATTTATATCTGTTAGAGTCTGTATCCCTACTTTGTGCAGAGTGGGGAAACTTCACCTAGGACCTCCTTGTCCCAAGGCTTGAGATCCAGGATGAACAGTTTCCCAGGAAGGATTCCAGGAAAACTAGTTTGGAAAAGACCACAACGAAGAGGGTCATCAGCATGCAGGGCTGTTTAGAAAGGGAATGCTGACCCTTAGAACAACCAGAAACCCTGAAAAAGTATAAATGAAGATGAGCCATGTAGTCAGCGTGCAATGCCGAACCTTCCACATTTATTTCAAAGTAAATGCCCACAGGGAAGGGGGTCATGGTCATGTTTAGGGTGGGTGGCAGGCAGACATGATAGGCAAATAGATAAAAAGCCAAGAATTGTGTTTCTTTTCAGTAGATTTGTAGTGGGGACTGAATCCATGTGTCTGTTCTCTGCAGCCCTGAGAGCAATTCTAGTGTTAGATTTTGAGGAACCGGGCTCTGGAGTCTGGGCCATTACTATTGTCTCCTAGGGAAGAGTGCTCGGGGACAGTGGTGCACGTGGACACTGGGGAAGGATCTAGAAGTCCTTTATTGTGCAGGTGCATTCCCATCCCTACGCGACAGGGATGGCAGGCAGGGAGCATGATGCTAGGAGAGCCCTCCTCTGCTCACAGTACATCACTGACTGAGCACAGCCCTCTGCCTTTTCTCGGAACACAGCTCCCAAGTCCTCCAGCCCATCAGCCTCCCCTGAGAGACTGAGGTTGACACCCCAGGAGACACCCACTCCACATCCCTGGTACCATCTATGGAACTACGATCAGGATGTGGAGTCAAGACGACCCTCACCTTGACTCACATGTTTCTTCATGTGCCTGATACAGAGAGCCAGCCACTATTCTAAAAGTAGGGAATTTCTAGAAAAAAAGTAAGCCTCCAGAGATGAAAACACTCAGGATCCAGGTTAAAATCAAAGCAGTGCAGTAACTTACAACCACTTATCTACTGATTATGTGTGGAGTTGATACCATCACTTACCTTGTTGAATTGCATAAAATAGTAAGGATCATCTTCTATGATGAGGAAGTCATATTTTCTTGCGAGCTACAAAAAGGTTGAAGGAGCATATTTATTTCTTAAGAGTTATCTAAGATGAAAATCACTTGGTATCAAAGTTCTTTGTACTCACTCATTCATTCATCCCAGCAACTACTGAGGCCCCGCTGTTCTAGGAGGGGGAACCAGCCCTAAAGGCTCTGTCCTCACAGAACTTTCATTCTGGTGGTAAAGACAGAACCTGAGCTCCTAGATAGTGACCAGAGGAGGATCAGGTGGGAGGTTCTGAGGGCCCGGCAGATGGTTGAAGAGGCTGATGTTTGAGAGAGAGACAGGGAAGCTGCAGGAGAGCTCAGGCTGACCGGAAGGATCAGTTGTGCAGATGCTGGGGGAGATGTTTAGACTGAGAGCAGGGAGCAATGGCCCTGGAGGCAGAAAATACTTGGCATGTTTTAGGGACAGAAGTTTCTAGAAGGCATAGATGTTTAAGGGACAGAAGGAAGGATATGAGAGACCCTAGCCTTACACAGAGGCCCAGGTTCCATCATTGCATGTGGCAGGTGAAGGACTTTGATACTGTTTGCAGTGTGGGGTGAAGCGGCTGGAGGAGGAACTGTAGGTCCACACTAGAGCAGGAAGGATGTCAAGGGCTGGTGTGGGGGTCGGGGTGGGTAACTCCAAAGTGCTCACAGGTCAGGGAGGGAGTGTGGCCAAGGAGATGGTGGGTTTGAGTAACGTGGGTGGTAGGAGCCACTGTATGGGGTGGAGGTGGGGGATGAAGAGAAGACAGAAAGAAGAGATGGGTGTAAGAGGTGAGTGTAACATCCCACCAAGAGTAGCATCTCTTTCAGTGAAAATATCAATTAAAGGGAAAGAAACATCATAGTCAACCAGACTGTAGTAAATTCTTGTGTTTAAATTTGTGGCAACACTGGTATAGATGATTTTGTTTTATTAAAAACCATCTTCATTGTGAGCAAGGGGCTAATAAGAGAAGGAACTTGAGAGTACTCTTCTAAAGAGTCAGAAAGAAACAAGAACACAAGTACGTAACACCTTCTTTGAAAATACCTCATAGATTTCCCTTTTGCGCTCAGCTGTTAATGAGTTCCCAGAGGGGTTGTTGCCATTTGGGACAGTGTAAAGACATTTGGGGCTGTTTTTCTCAGGGTCCTTTGAATCTTCTGGTTTCCATTTGGAAAGTATTTCTCTGAGGGAGTCTGGAATAATCCCGTGCTCATCACTGGAAACATTAATCATGTTGCAGCCCAGGGGTTGCAGCTGTCAAGTACACAGAGAAAAGCAAATCCAAGATTGAGACATGATTACAAAATATCAGTGCCAAGGGTTCTTACATTAAGGAGAATGTTATCATTTACCCTTTGCAAACCTGCCCTCAGCTTTATGCCCACGCTGCATCATCTTCACAATTATGATTAGAACTGGTTCATAAAATAGGTGTTTATTAAGGAATGTTTTTTTGACCCAGTAAATCAATCATAGAAAGCATCTGTGATGCTAATACATGAAATAGTTATAAGCAGAGGTGATACTCAAAATATTGGACAAGTGGTGTAGCATGGGAGCAACAGACACGGAGCAGGGTGGAATGGGGTCCTGGAGACTCCCCGCCAATCAGCATTAGCTCTGCACTGTGGGGGTTCAGGGTGGTCTCAGGAGAGGGGTCGGGGGGGCCAGGGTGGGGCTAGGGCACCAAGGAGCATCAGGGCTGTGGCTCTGCAAGGGATGTGCAAGTGTTTCAGTACTGTACCAACTACAGAGGCTGAAGTCGAAAGTGGTGGCCTTACTTATAGATAGAGTTTTGTGAAAGACTTGCATTTTCATATTTTATGTTTATGGATGAACAAAAGAAAAAACATGAGACTTAGTAAATAAGAAGGAAAGGAAACCATACACAAAATGAAAAGACAACCTATGGATTGGGAGAAAATATTTAGAACAATGTATTTGACAAGGGATGAATTTCCAAATTATACAAACAACTCGCACAATTCAATATCAAACAAACAAAAACAAAAACAACCCAGTCAAAAAGTGGACAGAAGTCCTAAAGAGATATTTCTCCAAAGAAGACCTACAGATGGCCAACGTGCACTTGACAAGGCACTCAACATGGCTGACTATAGAGAAAAGCTAATGCAAACTACAGTGAGGCGTATCTCATACCAGTCAGAACGACTATGACCAAAAAGTCTGTAAACAGTAAATGCTGGAGAGGTCCCATTTGTTTATTTTTGCTTTTATTTCCAATATTCTGGGAGGTGGGTCATAGAGGATCCTGCTGTGATGTATGTCGGAGAGTGTTTTGCCCATGTTCTCCTCTAGGAGTTTTATAGTTTCTGGTCTTACGTTTAGATCTTTAATCCATTTTGAGTTTATTTTTGTGTATGGTGTTAGAAAGTGTTCTAGTTTCATTCTTTTACAAGTGGTTGACCAGTTTTCCCAGCACCACTTGTTAAAGAGATTGTCTTTAATCCATTGTATATTCTTGCCTCCTTTGTCAAAGATAAGGTGTCCATGTGTGCATGGATTTATCTCTGGGCTTTCTATATTGTTCCATTGATCTATATTTCTGTATTTGTGCCAGTACCATACTGTCTTGATGACTGTGGCTTTGTAGTAGAACCTGAAGTCAGGTAGGTTGATTCCTCCAGTTCCATTCTTCTTTCTCAAGATAGCTTTGGCTATTCGAGGTTTTTTGTATTTCCATACAAATTGTGAAATTATTTGTTCTAGCTCTGTGAAGAATACCATTGGTAGCTTGATAGGGATTGCATTGAATCTATAAATTGCTTTGGGAAATAAATGCAAAAATAAACAAATGGGACCTAATTAAACTTAAAAGCTTCTGCACAACAAAGGAAACTATAAGCAAGGTGAAAAGACAGCCTTCAGAATGGGAGAAAATAATAGCAAATGAAGCAACTGACAAACAACTAATCTCAAAAATATACAAGCAACTCCTACAGCTCAATTCCAGAAAAATAAATGACCTAGTCAAAAAATGGGCCAAAGAACTAAATAGACATTTCTCCAAAGAAGACATACAGATGGCTAACAAACACATGAAAAGATGCTCAACATCACTCATTATCAGAGAAATGCAAATCAAAACCACAATGAGGTACCATTTCACGCCAGTCAGAATGGCTGCGATCCAAAAGTCTACAAGCAATAAATGCTGGAAAAGGTGTGGAGAAAAGGGAACCCTCTTACACTGTTGGTGGGAATGCAAACTAGTCCAGCCACTATGGAGAACAGTGTGGAGATTCCTTAAAAAACTGGAACTAGAACTGCCTTATGATCCAGCAATCCCACTGCTGGGCATACATACTGAGGAAACCAGAACTGAAAGAGACACGTGTACCCCAATGTTCATCGCAGCACTGTTTATAATAGCCAGGACATGGAAGCAACCTAGATGTCCATCAACAGATGAATGGATAAGAAAGCTGTGGTACATATACACAATGGAGTATTACTCAGCCATTAAAAAGAACACATTTGAATCAGTTCTAATGAGGTGGATGAAACTGGAGCCTATTATACAGAGTGAGTAAGCCAGAAAGAAAAACACCAATACAGTATACTAACGCATATATATGGAATTTAGAAAGACGGTAACAATAACCCTGTATACGAGACAGCAAAAGAGACACTGATGTATAGAACAGTCTTTTGGACTCTGTGGAAGAGGGAGAGGGTGGGATGATTTGGGAGAATGGCATTGAAATATGTATAATATCATATATGGAACGAGTTGCCAGTCCAGGTTCGATGCACAATACTGGATGGTTGGGGCTGGTGCACTGGGACGACCCAGAGGGATGGTATGGGGAGGGAGGAGGGAGGAGGGTTCAGGATGGGGAACACAGCTATACCTGTGGAGGATTCATTTCGATATTTGGCAAAACCAATACAATATTGTAAAGTTTAAAAATAAAATTAAAAAAAAAAATGCTGGAGAGGGTTTGGAGAGAATGGAACCTTCCTACCCTGTTGATGGAAATGTAAATCATATAGATCCTATGGAGAAGTGCATGGAGGTTCACTAACAGACTAAAAATAGAGTTACATATATGATCCAGTGATCCCACTCTGGGACAATTAAAAAATATATATCCACACCAATGTTCAGCACTATTTACAATAGTCAGGACATGGAAGCAACCTAATGTCCACTGAGGGATGAATGCATAAAGAAAATGTGGTACATACATAGAGTGGAATATTGTTGTTTAATCACCAGGTTGTGTCCGACTCTTTGAGACCCCATGGCCTGCAGCACACCAGGCTTCTCTGTCCCTCACCATCTTTTGGAGTTTGCCCAAGTTCATGTTCATAGCATCAGTGATACCATCCACCCAACTTATCCTCTGTTACCTTTTTTGCCTTCTGCCTTCAATCTTTCCAAGCATCAGGGTCTTTTCCAGTGAGTTGGCTCTTCACATTAGGTGGCCAAAGTATTAGAGCTTCAGCTTCTGTTATCAGTCCTTCCAATGAGTATTCAGGGTTGATTTACTTTAAGATTGACTGGTTTGATCTCCTCGCAGTCCAAGGGACTCTCCAGCACCACAGTTCAAAAGCATCACTTCTTCAGCACTCAGCGTTCTCAACCATACACGACTACTGGAAGGACCATAGCCTTGACTATATGGACTTTCATCGACAAAGTGATGTCTTTGCTTTTAAACACACTGTCTAGGTTTTTTCATTGCTTTCCTGCCAAGAAGCAATTGTCTTTAATTTCATGGCTGCAGTCACCATCTGCAGTGATTTTAGAGCCCAAGAAGAGGAAATCTGTCAGTACTTCCACCTTTTCCCCTTCTATTTGCTATGAAGTGATAGGGCCAGATGCCATGATCTTGGTTATTTAATATTTAGCTTTAAGCCAGCTTTTTCACTCTTGTCCTTCACCCTCATCAAGAGGATTTTTAGTTGCTCTTCGCTTTCTGCCATTGGAGTGGTGTCATCCACATATCTGAGATTGTTGATACTTCTCCTGGCAATCTCAATTCCAGTTTGTAACTCATCTAGGCTGGTATTTCTTCACGATGGGCTCTGTGTATAAGTTAAATAAACAAGATGACAATAAACAGCCTTGTCGTACTCCTTTCTCCATCCTGAACCAGTCAGTTGTTATATACAAGGTTCTGTCGCTTCTTGACCAGCATACAGATTTCTCAGGAGACAGGTGAGATGGTCTGGTATTCCCATCTCTTTAAGAGTTTTCCACAGGTGGTTATGATCCACAGTCAAAGGCTTTAGCGTAGTCAATGAAACAGAGGTAGATGTTTTTCTGGAATTCCTTTGCTTTCTCTATGATCCAGGCAATATTGGCAGTTTGATCTCTGGTCCCTCTGCCTTTTCTAAACTCAGTTTGAAAATCTTGAAGTTCTTGATTCACATAATGATGAAGCCTAGCTTGCAGGATTTTGAGCCTAACCTTACTAGCATCGGAGATGAGTGCAGTTGTCTGATGGTTTGAATCTTGTTTAATATGCCCTTCTTCGGAATTGGGATGGAGATTGAGCTTTTCCAGTCCTGTGGCCATGGCTAGGTCTTCCAAATTTGCGGACATATTGAGTGCATAACTTTAATAGCATCATCTTTTAGGATTTTAAGTAACTCTGCTGGAATTCCATCACTTCCACTAGCTTTATTGATAGCAGTGCTTTCCTAAGGCCCACTTGATTTCAAATGCCAGAATGTCTGGCTCTGGGTGAGTGCCCATACCATCATAGTTATCTGGGTCATTAAGATCTTTATGCACAGTTCTTGTGTTTATTCTTTCCATCTCTTCTGCTTCTACAACGTCTTTAGTCTGCCCTTTACTGTGCCCTTCTTTGGATTAGATATTCCTTTGATATCTCGAATTTTCTTTAAGATATCTCTAATCATTCCCCTTCTGTTGTTTTCCTCTATTTCTTTGCATTGTTCACTGAACAAGGCCTACTTCTATATTCATTTCAGTTCAGTCGCTCAGTCATGTCTGACTCTTTGCGACCCCATGAATCACAGCACACCAGGCCTCCCTTGTCCATCACCAACTCCCAGAGTTCACTCAAACTCATGTTCATCGAGTTGGTGATGCCATCCAGCCATCTCATCCTCTGTTGTCCCCTTCTCCTCCTGCTCCAATCCCTCCCAGCATCAGGGGCTTTTCCAATGAGTCAACTCTTCACATGAGGTGGCCAAAGTATTGGAGTTTCAGCTTCAGCATCAGTCCATCCAATGAACATCCAGGACTGATCTCTTTTAGGATGGACTGGTTGGATCTCCTTGCAGTCCAAGGGACTCTCAAGAGTCTTCCCAAACACCACAGTTCAAAAGCATCAATTCTTTGGCGCTCAGCTTTCTTCACAGCTCAACTCTCACATCCATATATGACCTCTGGAAAAACCATAGCCTTGACTAGACGGAACTTTGTTGGCAAAGTAATGTCTCTGCCTTTCAATATACTATCTAGGTTGGTCATAAGTTTCCTTATAAGGAGTAAGTATCTTTTAATTTCATGGCTGCAATCACCATCTGCAGTGATCTTGGAGCCCAGAAAAAGAAAGTCTGACACTGTTTCCACTGTTTCCCCATCTATTTCCCATTAAGTGATGGGACCGGATGCCATGATCTTCGTTTTCTGAATGTTGAGCTTTAAGCCAACTTTTTCACTCTCCTCTTTCACTTTCATCAAGAGGCTTTTGAGTTCCTCTTCACTTTCTGCCGTAAGAGTGGTGTCATCTGCATATCTGAGGTTATTGATATTTCTCCCGGCAATCTTGATTCCAGCTTGTGCTTCTTCCAGCCCAGCGTTTCTCATGATGTACTCTGCATATAAGTTAAATAAACAGGGTGACAATATACAGCCTTGATGTACTCCTTTTCCTATTTGGAACCAGTCTGTTGTTCCATGTCCAGTTCTAACTTTTGCTTCCTGACCTGCATATAGGTTTCTCAAGAGGCAGGTCAGGTGGTCTGGTATTCCCATCTCAGAATTTTCCACATTTTATTGTGATCTACACAGTCAAAGGCTTTGGCATAGTCAATAAAGCAGGAATAGATGTTTTTCTGGAACTCTCTTGCTTTTTCCATGATACAGGGGATGTTGGCAATTTGATCTCTGATTCCTCTGCCTTTTCTAAAACCAGCTTGAACATCTGGAAGTTCATGGTTCACATACTACTGAAGCTTGGCTTGGAGAATTTTGGGCATTATTTTGCTAGCGTGTGAGATGAGTGCAATTGTGCAGTAGTTTGAACATTCTTTGGCATTGCCTTTCTTTGGGATTGGAATGAAAACTGACCTTTTCCAGTCCTGTGGCTACTGCTGAGTTTTCCAAATGTGCTGGCATATTGAGTGCAGCACTTTCACAGCATCATCTTTCAGGATTTGAAATAGTTCAACTGGAATTCCATCACCTCCACTAGCATTGTTCACAGTGATGCTTTCTAAGACCCACTTGACTTCACATTCCAGGATGTCTGGCTCTAGGTGAGTGATCACATCATTGTGATTATCTGGGTCATGAAGCTCTTTTTTGTACAGTTCTTCTGTGTATTCTTGCCATCTCTTCTTAATATCTTCTGCTTCTGTTAGGTCCATACCATTTCTGTCCTTTATCGAGCCCATCTTTGCATGAAATGTTCCCTTGGTATCTCTAATTTTCTTGATGAGATCTCTAGTCTTTCCCATTGGGTTGTTTTCCTCTATTTCTTTGCATTGATCACTGAGGAAGGCTTTCTTATCTCTTTTTCCTGTTCTTTGGACTCTGCATTCAGATGCTCATATCTTTCCTTTTCTCCTTTGCTTTTTGCTTCTCTTCTTTTTACAGCTATTTGTAAGGCCTCCCCAGACAGCCATTTTGCTTTTTTGCATTTCTTTTCCATGGGGATGGTCTTGATCCCTGTCTCCTGTACAATGTCACCAATCTCAGTCCATAGTTCATTAGGCACTCTATCTGATCGAGTCCCTTAAATCTGTTTCTCACTTCCACTGTATAATCATAAGGGATTTGATTTAGGTCATACCTGAATGGTTTAGTGGTTTTCCCCCACTTTCTTCAATTTAAGTCTGAATTTGGTAATAAGGAGTTCATGATCTGAGCCACAGTCAGCTCCCAGTCTTGTTTTTGCTGACTGTATAGAGCTTCTCCACCTTTGGCTGCAAAGAATATAATCAATCTGATTTTGGTGTTGACCATCTGGTGATGTCCATGTGTAGAGTCTTCTCTTCTGTTGTTGGAAGAGTGTTTGTTATGATCAGTGCGTTCTCTTGGCAAAACTCTATTAGTCTTTGCCCTGCTTCATTCTGTATTCCAAGGCCAAATTTGCCTGTTACTCCAGGTGTTTCTTGACTTCCTACTTTTGCATTACAGTCCCGTATAATGAAAAGGACATCTTTTTTGGGTGTTAGTTCTAAAAGGTCTTGTAGGTCTTCATAGAACTGTTCAACTTCAGCTTCTTCAGCGTTACTGGTTCGGTCATAGGCTTGGATTACCATGATATTGAATGGTTTGCCTTGGAATAGAAGAGAGATCATTCTGTCATTTTTGAGATTGCATCCAAGTAGTGCATTTTGGACTCTTTTGTTGACCATGATGACTACTTCATTTCTTCTAAGGGATTCCTGCCCACAGTAGTAGATATAATGGTCATCTGAGTTAAATTCACCCATTCCAATCCATTTTAGTTTGCTGATTCCTAGAATGTCGACATTCACTCTTGCCGTCTCCTGTTTTACCACTTCTGTATTACTCAGCCATAAAAAAGAATGAAATGATGCCATTTCTAGTCACATGGGGTCTAGAGATTATCATACTAAGTGAAGTAAATCAAAGAAAGACAAATATTATATGATATCACATATATGTAATCTAAAAAATGATACAAATAAACTATTTTGAACTATTTTACACAACAAATAGACTTACAGACATATTATAACAACTTGTGATTATTAAAGGGGAAATGTGGGGAGGGATATAGTAGGAATTTGGGTTTGACATATACATACTACAATATATAAAATCAACAGCAGTTTCCTACTATATAGCATAAGTAACTATATTCAATGTCTTATAATAACCTATAATGGAAAAGAATCTGAAAAGAACAGATATATATTGTAATATATATATATGTATGCACATATATATATATATATATCTGAATCAGTTTCCTGTATACTTAAAACTAAAATGACATTGTTAATAAAGTATATTTCAATAAAATTAAAAATAATAATAATTAAGATTAGCTTCTCAGAAAAATAGTTTTCAAGGGACAAGCAAACATAGTTAGTAGAGGTCAAATGTATACTTATGCACTGAGAATAGTCTAGACCATATTTGCAGCAAATTTAAAAGATCTTAGACTTTCCAAGCACGTCTACATGAATACAAGAAGTTGATGTTGGGCGATGAGATAAATGTGCATGGAACTTCAGCCTCTTCCCTCAGAGGCTCGTACGATTTGTGTTTCGGCATGTGACAATGTATGTGCATCCAGCTATTTACATAGACGCGATTTTACATATATGCTGCTGCTGCTGCTAAGTCGCTTCAGTCGTGTCCGACTCTGTGCGACCCCATAGACGGCAGCCCACCAGGCCCCACCGTCCCTGGGATTCTCCAGGCAAGAACACTGGAGTGGGTTGCCATTTCCTCCTCTAATGCATGAAAGTGAAAAGTGAAAGTGACCTTATGAGTTTAGGAAGGTAGTTAATAATTAGTCTCCAATCACAAAGAAAAGGCAATTATTTTACTTTGGTTTTAAAAGGGCTTCTCTGCTAACTCAGATAGTAAAAAATCCACCTGCAATGCAGAAGACCCCGGTTTGATCCCTGGGTTAGGAAGATCCCCTGGAAGAGTGCATGGCAACCCACTCCAGTATTCTTGCCTGGAGAGTCTCCATTGACAGAGGAGCCTGGTGGGCTACAGTCCATGGTGTCTCAAAGAGTCGGACATGAAGCACAGCACACCTTTTGGCTTTGCCAGTAAAGAATCTGCCTACAATGCCGGAGACACAGGTTTAATCCCTGGGTCAAGAAGGTCCCCTGGAGGAGGGAATGGCAACCAATTCCAGTATTCTTGCCTGGAGAATCCCATAAACAGAGGAGCCTGGGGAGCTACAGTCTATAGGGTCACAAAGAGGCGGACATGACTGAGCAACTAACACTTTCACTTAAAAGTTTTGGTAAAATATATATTACTAAAAAATGTGCCATTTTAAAGCATGTGATTCAGTGGGAATAATTATGTTCACAGTTTGTGCAACTCTCATCGTTATTAATTCCAGAATCTTTTCATTACTCCAAACAGAAACCCTGTGCCCACTAAGCAAGAAATCCCCATTTCCCCCTCCACAGTCCTTGGTCACCTCCAATCAACTTCTGGTCTCTATAAATTTGCTTGTTTTATATATTTTGTATAAGCGGAATCATACAATATTTGTTCCTTTGTGTCTGGCTGCTTTCTCTGAGCACCTGCAGTGATGGGCCTGCCTTATTCCTCAGAGAGTGGGTAAGACTGAGGGTTAGAAAGTTGTTACATTGAGTTGAAATTGCTTCCCTGTAGTTTCCACACTTTGGTTCCAGTTCTGTCAACCTAAGGACACACACAGAAAAATCTAACTCCTCTGTGACATGGCTAACTTTTATGTAGTTGAGGACAATCCTCATGTCTCCTCTTTCTGCAGGAAAGAGCATGGTTCCTAAAAGCATTCAACATATGGTCTCATTTCTAATTCTTTGTGACTGTGGTTGCTTCTCTGACTGTGTTCACATCAACCCCAGAGTACTGTGCCCCAGACAGTGCTGAGTTCTGAGCAGGGCCCAGCAGAGCAGGTGATCTGCCTCCTTATTCTGGGTCTAGAGTCTTATAATAAACACTAGATATGAAAGTCCTGATCATACTGATAGGTTTAGTTATATTACATTGACATATGATTTGTCTTAGACATGTGGTAATATAGACAGTAATGAAAAATGTCTTTGTAAATTAAGAGGCATTTCAAATGAAATACTAAGAAAATGGGACATGATTTTCCTGACTGAATTTTAGCACATCTACATTTAGATTTTGTCAAAAGAAATGTATAAATCAGAGGGTATGTTTAGCATATTTTCCTTATACTAAAACTTCTCTTCTTTACAAAAGAAAGATGCTATTTTATTTTTCAGTGGGCAACTAATTTTAAAGGTGTGGTGATTTCTTTTTCTTTATTATAAGAAAGAGACTTGCCTTTTGTAAGATTATGTACTCACAGCATGAATCGTTCCTGAATAAACAGGTTCATTTACAAGGATATTATCTCCAGGATTAACGATCATTTCAAACACCTAACGAAAGAAACACAGGTTAGCTTGGAAAATATAGTTTCAAGTCTTAGAACACCCCCTCCAACTTTTTTTTTTTTTTTTTTGAGCTCACTAGGGTTCTAGAGTGGGTGTCTCTGATAGCTCAGTTGATAAAGAATCCGCTGCAATGCAGGAGACTCCGATTTGATTCCTGAGTCAGGAAGATCTGCTGGAGAAAGGATAAGCTGCCCACTCCAGTATTCTTTGGCTTCCCTTGTTACTCAGCTGGTAAAGAATCTGCCTGCAATGCAGGAGACCTAGGTTTGATCCATGGGTTGGGAAGATCCCCTGGAGAAGGGAAAGGCTACCCACTCCAGTATTCTTGCCTGGAGAATTCCAAGGACTGTATAGTCCATGGGGTCACAAAGAGTTGGACACGACTGAGCGACTTTCACTTTTACTTTCAGGGTTCCAGAGCAGGAGTTGGCAAGTGTTCCATAAACGCCAGATAGGGCGTGTTCTGTGGGCCCCGTTCCGTGTTCCGGTGTCCGTGTTGCCACCACTCATCTCCGCCTCTGTGGTGAGAACGCAGCCACAGACAGCGCGTAAGCTGAGATACACTAAAGCTCTACTTACAGAATCAGACAAGGATTGGTTTTGTTCTCAAGCCATAGTTTGCCAACCTCTGTTCTAGGTTGAAAAAAAATAACTAGTTTGGCTCCTAAAGTGTATTTATGCATTCTTTGAAAAAATTTTAAATCTTTGATATAAGCCAGGCCTGTGTAATGTATGGAGAGAAAGTAAAGATTATATAGGATGGTTTTACCCTCATGAAGGTGCTAGAGCACTGAGCTAGACACTACTCAGATAAATATACGTGTAAAATCAGTGATAAGCACTGCTGTGTAGATGCCAGTGTTCTAGTGCTCATTGTAGGAGGGCTTGGGCACTCGGCAGACTTGGGGTACTCAGGGAAGGCTTCTTTGAGGAAGTGAAGAGTTGGGGAAGAGGTGACGATAGGTACACATCTGAGAAACTGAAAGAATCCTGTGGCTTGGAGGTGGAGTGTGAAGAGGAGAGTGGAGGGAGGTCAGAAGGAAGTGGGCAGAGAGCATCCCATGGAGGCCTTTGGACAAGTGAGCCAGGGAGACTTTTAAGTAGAGGGCGGGACCCAGGAGTCATGAGATCAGACAGGCATTTGAGAAGGTCATTCTGGCTGCAAGATCAAAGTATCAGAGAGGAGTGAGAATACAGGTGGAGTCTGGGAAGATTTTAGGCTCATTTGGGAGGTTTTTGCTGCAGTCCCAGGGAAAGGCAAGGATGGTCTGGGTGGGGTGGTGGTGGTGGAGCTGAAGAGAGCTGAGGGGCATTGAGGAAACCAGTAGCAAGGGACACAAGTGTGGGCTGAGGGGAAGCAGAGAAGGAGGGGTAAGGAGGGGCCTCTAGATTCCTGGCTGTACAGCAAGGAGGTGATGGGAGGGGTGTCATTCACTGGAAAACACCCCCGATGTTGTCTGTTCTGAGGGAGAAGCAGCTGAGTGTGTTTTGGCGTGAGGTGCCCCTGAGACAGCCTGGGGTGAGGTCACTGGGGGCGGTGGACATGTGGATGTGGAGGGCGCCTGGCGATGGAGGCGTGGGCAGGGGCACCTGGCGTGATGCCCAGGGGAGGTGTGTGCGGGAAGGGAAGAGGTCCGAGGCCCAGTCTTGCGGGGCTCCTGTGGACCATGGACACTGCAGGGTGGGCAGGGCAAGGACGGGGGAGTTTCCAGAAAGGACGGTTTCAGCAAGGGCTCAGGAGACGCGGAGGTCAAGGGAGACCAGGCCTGCAAATCAGAGCAGATCTTGAGGACCCTGTGATGCCTCAGGACATCAGCAGAGCCAGACAGAGATTTTCCCTGCCTGAATCAGAGGGGTCCGTTCCAACGAATCTTACACAAGGCACAGAACCATCCTTGCCTACCCTGTGATGTTTCATCAGCCCCAGGTCAAGCCTCTCCTCGGTGTCACTGAACAACCTAGAGCTCTTGACAAGCATCACGGCCAGAATCCATTGAGACAGAAGATCTGACTTTTCTTCCCCAATTTGGCCTAGGATATTCCATTTACTATTCCTCATGAGCTTTAGGCATTTTATGACAAACACAGGCCTCCTCTGACAAGTTAGTTGATTTACATTTTACACGACCTCCTAGGACCAAGCAAATCCATGTATAATTTATGGATCAGATGAAAACCTCATGACCAACAATTCCTGTGTTGGTAAGGGGACATGACAAAGTCCAATATCCTAAATGAGGAGTGAGTGCTGTTTATTATCTGAGACTTGTGCACCTAAAATAATATTTATTCTGGAGGGCAAAATGGAAGAAATGTGAAACCATATTCCCAGGAGGCCTCTGTAAGCGCATGGCTGTGACCAGTGAATAACTGATGCTTTTGGCCATGTGTGCTATCTTCCTCTTCGATAGGACTAATGTTGAGATGGATAAAGAAGAAACTTTCCAGAGCATCTTTTGTAGGGGAAGAAAAGGCTCATGGTGTACCTTTCTAGGAAAGGTATTTCACTGAAAAGAACTTTTTTCCTACTGGTCTGGGGCATCACAAATATTTCTCTTCAAAAACAAAACAAAACAAAACAAAAACAAAACACCTCAAACAGCAGCTTATCCTTGTCTTTGTCCTAATTAAGTCATAAAACAGGGAGGAAGTTTTAAAGTGTTATTGCTTCAATACATTATTCTGGAATAATAATTGAATTAAAATTCATTAAAAGTAACCAGATTATAGGTTTCCTCTTATACATAAGAGGAACAAGAAAACTACTCTGGCTTAATATAAACAAGAGTCATACTTTAAGCTAGATGTGCAGACGAATACAGAATCTCCTTATCCAGGACTACTTATTCAAGAAAAAGAAAAGAAAAAGATATATGAAACTGAGAACTATATACGCAGTCTCTTTATCAGGGGAACCCCCAGTGGTGGTTACCTTGGTGGACTTCCTGGAATCCAGGAGAGAGGCAGAGAGAGGGACAGACAAACAGAGAGAGAGAGAGAGAAGACGCTAACGCAGAGGAGAGGTCAGCCACAGACCAGACGTACCCTTAGATCTGGAGAAGTACAGCCAAGAGGGAGAGGGGGCACAAGAGGCAGCTGGTACAGACGATGGCAGCAGCAGACACACAAAGGGACGAGGCCTCAGCTCAGGAGGGTCAGGACGCACCCTCAAGGAATTAAACAGTCGTACAGACATAACCACGGCCTAACTCAATGTGGCCTGAATCTCTGAGCCACATGAAACTGATCCGTGCTCACTAAGCTGCAGGGAATCTTATCCGAAGGACTCAGAGCTCTGGGCTCTCTGTTTAAGAGAAATCAGGCTGGTGCATGTCTTCAAGTTCTACTTATGATTCAGGTGAAGACCTGGTGTCCCACAAAACATGCTGCTCTGTGGTTAAGGGAGAGATGGCTGTATGGGTGCACATGTTAGATTCTTGCCATGGGTGCCCTTCCCCTCCAGTCTTACCTTATAGAGACCTTCTAGGCTGCCACATGTGACACATAAGTCCATCTGTCCTTGGCTGGGTGCATAATGGATGGTGGGCGGATTATGCAATTTTACTTGTAACTGTTTTAGCCAGGATAACAGCTCTGGGAGTCTAAAGCATAAATGCATTTAAAAATTGACAGTGAAAATCAGAATGGTAGTAGACAGCAACTAAATGGTGACTTCATACCAGGCAATTTTACACATTTGAGTTAAAAATCTTCAAATGCTTTTTGACGATATTAATATCTTTACTTAAAAGACAAGGTAACACACTTAGAGATTAAGAAATCCACATAAAGTTAATTGGTTGGTGTAAAAGAGCTGAGATTTGAATCTACAGCTTTCTTAGTCCAAAGCCTGTACTTTTCCTTTTATATTAAGCACTTCCTGTATAATTCATTTTTCTTTTCTTTTTGTTTTGTTTTCCTTAGGGAGATTTTCTTAGGATACTCAGAAGCCCAGGTTAAGTTCTTTGCATCATGAAAAAAAAAACCAAAAAACAAAATGTAGGTGTACATTGTATACAATTCAATTCTTATTCACCCAACATGCATTGTTCTTTAATCACAGAGGAAACAGGATTTAATAAGGTATAATTGATACTCATAGGTTACCCTTCATCACTGGAAGTAGATCAACTAAGTAAAGCCTTTGAATGTTCGTTCCATTTGCCTTTATGAATCTAAATACATCTGAACTTCAGGCAACATATTTGCACAGCTGCCTGTTTACAATGGGAATATAATTAGTGAAAAATTCCCCCAGGAAATAAAATGGCTGCTTCCTGGATCATCTTTTTCCTCTTTTCTCCTACGCTGCTTCTTCAGTTAGCTTATCTTCTTTTTTTATCCCGTTTCACTTTTTTTCCCCCAGTCTCAGCTCAAATGATAATCGCCTTCAAAAGCCTTCTCTCCTTCTCCTAGTTATGTATGGTTTAGAAGCAATCAGTAGTGGTGTTAAGCTGTCAGTGTCCTTGCTGCTTTTAACTCTTCCTCAAACCTTCCTACCTACTGAGTATCCAATTAAAAAGACACAAGTAACATTGTCAGCTGGCTGTAGAACATTGCTTATGAAAATGAATCGAGTAAGTTAAATTATCTACTGAACAGGACCCAGCACTCTGAGAATACTGCAGTGCTTTCTTCATCAACTCTTCGTCAAACTGGATAGCTTTCCCGTTTTCTATGGTGATAACTGCAGTCTTGAAAGGGAACATATTGGGGTTTGGTACTCCAGTCGCCAAGGAGATGACAGATTTCGGGGCCTTGTCCAATTTCTCATCTTAAACAACGTGGAAGAGAAGAAGAAACACTTTCAGTGAAGACTTTCATAAACAGAGATGGTCAGTATGTTGCTTTAAAGTCAATAAAACTTTACAGTGTAATAATGTCTAGTGATAGAATGCTAGTCTGAAAGAAACATAGAAGATGAATTTTTCTGGGCTGACCTCACCGGTGGAGGAAGTAAGGAATCAACAGGTGAAGCTAAGAAGGCCGGCTGATCAGGCAGTAAGCCAGGGGCCACAGAAACAGAAAACCCTCCTCCACTCGGCCCCTCCCGGCTCGCCAGGCTCCCTGTGCCGCTTTTCTGTCCTGTGTACCCACCTTCCTTGCTCTGCACACGTCTGCAGGCTGTGCTGAACCCCACCTCCTGTGCCCAGAAGAGCCTCCTGGACCCTAACCAGGACATGCCCACTGCGGCCTGGTCTCTCTCTGTTGCTGATTTACTGCCCTCCTGCCTATTTCAGCCTGACTTCTGTGTCAAGTCTCCACAGAGCCAGGTTCACCCAGCCTGGAGCTGCTTTGTGGGACCCCCCTCCCCTCCACTTTCGGTCTGGAGGAGAGGGGCGCAGCTTGGACTCACACATGACTCTGATGGAATAAGGTTTTCTGGCCGCACTCTTGGCTGTGATGAACCGTGTGTAATTCATTCTGGATTCCAAGTACCAAGCCCGTCCTTTGGTGGTTGAAGACTAGGAAAACAAAACAAGGATCCACATCAGTCCTGCCACCTAATTCTTGCCCAGGAAAGACTTCTTCTGCTGCTGGTCAGTCCCACTCACATGGTCAGGCTTCATGTCCCCTCCTGCCCATCAGAGCAGCTACTGGAATGCAGGGGACCTGAGGTTGTGCTTGGAAAATCAAGGCAAAGAATGGCCAGTGTGGTGGGAAAGGGTAGGTGAGGGCTAATCTAGGGACAGCTCACCTGAGGATCAGAAGCTGAAAACTGAAGAGATGATTGATTGCTAGAAAATCAAAGAGACCAGACTTTGAAATTGTCAGGAGCAACCGCAGGAGGAATGAGTGATCAAGGTTCGCAGCTCAGGCTGCCTTTTAAAGGCTTGGCTTAGGACTCTTGGGTACAGAATGAATTATAAGGCCAGGTGTTCTGGACTCCGTCGTTCTCTAAACATTTGTTGAGTGCTTCCTCTGTGCTGGAAGCTGTATGTTGTTTAAAGTGATGATAGAGACAAAGGACAGGTCTGGAGGCTGGCAGTACAGGATGAAGACATCGGCAGGCATGGTTCTCTCTGAGACCTGTGACCCAGAATCTGTTCCAGGCCTCTCCCCTAGATGCTGGTGGTGTGTGGTAATTTTCAACGTTCCTTGGCTTGTGGCTGCATCACCGTGATGTCGGCCTTGGTCTTCACGTGGCGTCTCCCTGTTGTGTGCACGCCCCTGTTGTCAAACTTCTTATAAGGACACCAGTCTCATTAGACCAGGGCTCACCTTCATCACCTCGTGTTAACTTGGTTACCTCCATAGAGACTCTGTTCAAAGAAGGTCACACTCCTAAGTACTAGGGGATAAGACTCCAAAATGTCTTTTGTTTTTAAATTTGAAAATAGTTAATTTACGGTGTTGTGTAGTTTCAGGTGTATAACAAAGTGACTCAGTTAAACATATATATTCTTTTTCAGATTGTTTTTCATTATATGTTGTTTTTTAAATATTATTTTATTTATTTTAAATTTATTTATTTTAACTGGAGGCTAATTGCTTTACAATATTGTCCTGGTTTTGCCATACATTGACATGAATCAGCCATGGGTGTACATGTGTTCCCCATCCTGAACCCCCTCCTACCTCCCTCCCCATCCGATCTCTCAGCATCATCCCAGTGCACCAGCCCTGAGTGCCCTGTCTCATGCATCGAACCTGGACTGGCGATCTGTTTCACATATGATAATATACATGTTTCAATGCTATTCTCTCAAATCATCCCACCCTCGCCTTCTCCCACAGAGTCCAAAAGACTGTTCTATACATCTGTGTGTCTTTTGCTGTCTCGCATATAGGGTTATCATTACCATCTTTCTAAATTCCATATATATGTGTTAATATACTGTATTGGTGTTTTTCGTTCTGACTTACTTCACTCTGTATAATAGGCTCCAGTTCCATCCACTTCATTAGTACTGATTCAAATGTATTGTTTTTAATGGCTAAGTAATATTCCATTGTGTATATGTATCACAGCTTTCATTATATGTTATTAAAAAATTTTGAGTTTAGATCCCTGTGCTATACAGTTGGAACTTTATCTATCTTATATATAATAGTGTGTATATTTTAATCCAAACTCCTAATTTATCCCCGTGCTATCTGCTTTAGTAACCATTAGTTTCTTTACTATGTCTGTGAATCTACTTCTGTTTTGTAAATAAATTTATCTGTATAATTTTTTAAGACTCCACATATAAGCAGTATTAAATGATATTTGTCTTTTGCTGTCTCACTTATTTCACTTAGTATGATAATCCTCTGTCCAACCATGTTACTGCAAGTGGAATTTTTTCATTCTTCTTTATTGCTGAGTAGTATTCCATTGAATGTGTGTGTATACACACACACACACACACACACACACGTTCTTCATCCATTCATCTGTCAATGCACATTTATGTTGCTTCAGTGTTTTGGTCATTGTAAACTTTGCTGCTGTGAGTATTAGGGTACACATATCTTTTAAGATTAGTTTTTCACTGGATATATATCCAGGAGTGGATTTTGTAGATCATCTGGTGGGTCTGTTTTTAGTTTCTTAAGAAATTCCCATATTGTTCATCACCAATTTACATTCCTAACATCAGTGTAGAAGGGTTCCCTTTTCTCTACTCTCAAGCATTTATTATTTGTAGCCTTTTTTTTTTATGGTGGCCATTCTGACTGCTGTGAGGTGATAACTCATTGTAGTTTTGGTTTGCCTTTATCTAATAATCAGCGTTGTTGAGCATATTTTCATATGCCTTTGAATTGACTTTTGTGTATGGTGTTAGAGAGCACTTTATTGTCATTCTTTTAAATGTAGCTGTCCAGGCTTGCCGCATCACTTACGGAAGAGACTGTTCTCTGTTGTATTCTCTCGCCTCCTTTGCCATAGACCAGGTGACCACAAGTTTGTGTGCCTGTTTCTGAGCTTTCTATCCTGTTCCGTGGATCTCTGTCTTTTTTCTGCCAGTTCCGTACCTTTCTTTGATGACTATAGCTTTGCAGTATAATGTCAGGGAGGCTGAGTCCTCCAGCTCAGTTCTTTCCTGTGATTCTTTTGTCTATTCAGAGTCTTTTGTGTTTGCACATAAATTTAAATTTTTAAAATCTAGTTCTGTGACTATGCCATTGGTATTTTGATAGCGAGTGCCTTGAATCTGTAGATTATCCTGGGTGGTATGATCATTTTAACAACATTAATGCTTCCAATTCAAGAATCTGGTATATCTTTCTGTTTGTCACGTCTTTAGTTTCCTTCATCAGTGTCTATAGTTTTTTGGAATAGAGCTCTTTTGCTTCTTTAGCAGGTTTATTCCTCAGTATCTTATTCTTTCTGATGATAGTGGTAAATGAGATTGTTTCCTTAATTGCTCTTTCCAGTGTTTTGCTATCAGTGTATAGTAATGCAACAGATTTTTGCATATTAATTTTGTATACATCAACCCTGCCAAATTCATGGATGAGCTCTAGGAGTTTTCTGGTAACATCTTTAGGATTTTCTATGTATAGTATCATGTGTGTGTGCATCCATGCTAAATCACTTCAGTTGTGTCCAACTCTCTGTGACCCTGTGGAGTGCAGCCCACCAGGCTTTTCTGTCCATGGAATTCTCCAGGCAAGACTACTGGAGGAGGTTGCTGTGCCCTCCTCCAGGGGATCTTCCTGACTCATGTATTGAAGATGTGTCTCTTAAGTCTCCTGCATTGACAGGCATGTTCTTTACCACTAGGGCCATCTGGGAAGCCCCGTATAGTATCATACAAGTGCTAAATGTTGATAAAGAAGAATCTAATTCATAGTGTAGATTGGTCCCAACCTGTGCTTACCAAGCTCAAGTGGTTCTGTGTTACTCCCTGGGGACGCTGCACGACTGCTTGGTTCTTGATAGTAAACCTTCAAATCCAGGCATCTGCAAACAGTGGCAGTTTTACTTTTTCTTTTCCAATTTGGATTCCTTTTATTTCTTTTTCCTCTCAAATGATCATTGCTAGGACTTCCAAAAGTGTGTTGAATAATTGTGGCAAGAGTGGGCATCCTTGTTTTTTTCCTGATCTTAGAGGAAATGATTTTAAAATTTCAATGTTCAGTATGGTGTTAGTTATTACTGATTTCTTTCTGGATGATCCATGCATTGATAAGTGAGGTGTTAAAGTTCCCCGCTATTATTGTGTCACTGTTGATTTCTCCTTTTATAGCTTTAGCATTTGCTTTATATATGGAGGTGCTCCTAAGTGGGGTGCATATATGTTTACAATTGTTATATCTTTTATTGGATTGATCCATTGATTATAATTTACTGTCCTCTTTTTCTCTTGTAACAGTCTTTATTTTTAAAGTCTATTTTGTCTGATATGAATACTGCTACTCCAACTTTCTTTTGATTTCTGTTTGCATGGAATACCATTTTCCTTCTTCTCACTTTCAGACTGTATGTGTCTCTTGATTGGAAGTGGGTCTCTTATAGGTAACACATGTATGGTTCTTATTTATAGGTTGTTATGAATTTGTTTTTTCTCACACAGCATGTGGGATCTTTGATCCCTGACTAGGAATCAAACAGGCACTCCTTGCTTTGGAAGCATGGAATCTTAACCACTGGACCACCAGTGAGGTTCCTATGGGTCTTGTTTTTGTACCATTTATCCAGTCTATGTCTTTTGGCTGGAGCATTTAATACGTTTAGAGTAATTATAGATATATTGCATTTTGTTAATTGTTTTGGGTTTGCTTTTGTAGGTCTTTTTTCTTCTCTTCCTCTTTTGTTCTTTTCTCCTGTGATTTGACAGTTAACTTTAGTGTTGTGTATGGATGCCTTTCTCTTGCGTGTGTTTGTATCTATTGTAGGGGCTTTCCAGGTGGCACTAGTCATAAAGAACCTGCCTGCCAATGCGGAAGACATAACAGACGTGGGGTCAACCCCTGGGTCAGGAAGACCCCCTGGAGGAGGGCCTGGCAACCATTCCAGTATTCCTGCCTGGAGAACCTCATGGACAGAGGAGCCTGGCAGGCCACAGTCCATAGAGTCACAGTCAGACATGACTGAAGCGACTTGGCATGCACGCACACAGCTATCATAGATGTTCCCTGAAGCACTGTTTCTCAGATCCTGTTCCAAGGATTATTTGCATCAGAATCACTTTAAGGGCTTATTAAAAATTCAAATTCCTGGGCTCTGCCTCTTACCAAGTAAATTAGAATCTGCCAGGAGGAGTGGGGTGAGAGGGTTGGAGGATGGGTGGTATGACAGGAAAGAGCTCTGAATCCTTTACAAATGAAGTAAGAAAGCCAAGGCTCAGGTTTGTGGTAACCATGAGGTTTTGATATAGCAGTCTATATATAAGCAAGATTGTTTTATTTTTTATGTATTGATTTTTTGTTTCCCTTTATTTAAACTAATTTTTAATTGGAGGATAAGTGCTTTATTTTCAATGTTATGTTGGTTTCATAACAGTGTGAATCAACTATAAGTATAAATATATCCCTATACTTTTTAACCTCTCTCCCACCCACACCATCCCACCCCAAGATTGTTTTAAGTTTCTGGTCTTTTAACCTTGGCTGTACCACCTGCCACCCAGTGTACAGACATATGTGTGGAAATAGGAAATCTTGTTGCAGGTATAGGAGGGCTTATCTATTTATTTTTCTAGAGAATTAGGAGGTCCAGTGCTGAAGGAGAAGGGGGATGTGGAGGACTGGGCATTTGATGTGAAAGAACAGGATCTGAATGTTTAATATGCAAGCAGAGCAGTGGCATAGCATCCCTGAACAGTAACACAGGCCCATTTGAGGCTGGCAACTACAGGTTGGGACCAGGCTACACTATGAATTCGATTCTTCTTTATCAATATTTAGCACTTGGGTGCAAACACAGATGACAAGGGGTAGCTGTATCTATCCAGGATCAGGGTTTTGCATGTGGAGGCAATGAGCGGTCTGTGGCAAACATTAGGAAGAGAGGAGTTGAGATTGTATCTAAAAGGGTGCAGGTGACGGGACACAATGAAACAGCTGATGGATAATGTGAGGGTAGGGGCTTCTGTGGGCTTCCCTGGTAGCTCAGCTGGTAAAGAATCCGCCTGCAATACAGGAGACCCTGGTTCAATTCCTGGGTTGGGAAAATCCCCCTGTAGAAGGGATAGGCTACCCACTCCAGTATTCTTGGGCTTCACTGATGGCTCAGATGGTAAAGAATCCACTGCAATGTGGGATACCTGGGTTTGATCCCTGGGTTGGGAAGATCCCCTGGAGGAGAGCATGGAAACCCATTTCGGTATTCTTTCCTGGGAAATCCCATGGACATAGGAGCCTGGCAGCCTACAGTCCATGGGGTCACTGAGTTGGACCTGACTGAGCAACTAAGCACAGCACAACACAGAGGCTCTTCTGTAGATGGGAGGTTCCCTGGAACTTGGTATGGGAAAAATACTCTGCGCTGGGCGCCCTGGCGGTGAGGGAAGCTGGCCCATAATAGTGGCAGCATAGGCAGATGCGGAGTGTGCCCGAAGGCAGGGTCTAGAGGGGTCAGATTGCCTGAGTCTCCAGGGAGTAGGGCCTGCTGAAGAAAGTGTGTGAGCGATGGTGTGGACGTGGTTTTGGGAGAAATGAAGATGCCAACCTCATTTCTCAAGTGCAAGGTAAGGGGGGTGTAGGAGGATGGGCAATTGTTGCCTAAGGAAGCTACAGGAGTAGGCATCCACAGTGCTTTGCAGGCTGAAGTAAAGCCAGAGCCTGGTAAGGCCAGGGAGCGTGGAACAGAGTTTAAAGGTCAGAAGGAATTATGATGATCCAGCCATTCCAGAGGCTTGAGAGGTGGAAAAGAAGTGAGTTGCTCAAGGAAGTAGTCACACAGGTTATTTGTGTGATGAGAGTGTGTAAATAACCAAAAGCCTTTATGTTAGAATAGGAACCAAGGAAAACAGGGATGTGTATCCTGGTTGATATGCCAGCTGTTCCCTGAAGCACTGTTTCTCAGATCCTGTTCCATGGATTGTTTGTGTCAGAATCACTTTAAGGGCTTATTAAAAATTCAGATTCCTGGGCTCTGCCTCTTACCAAGTAAATTAGAATCTGCCAGGAGGAGTGGGGTGAGAGGGTTGGAGGCATGGGTGGTATGACAGGAAAAAGCTCAGAACCCTTTACAAATGAAGTAAGAAAGCCAAGGCTCAGGAGGAGAGTGGACACATACTTCACTAGAGGATGCCTGCAGTGCTGGATGGGAGCCCAGAGCAGGATGCTCAGAGGTGGTGAGCCCAACAGGGAATCGTTCATCGTGGTGTTCAACGGCTGTGGACTGGCCTGCCGTAGTGGATTGATTGGACGAGACTAGGGTTTTAAGTCATACGAGGCTGAACTTCCTATAGATGAGAATGAGGCTGTCCTTAAAGCTAAAAATGACCCCAAAACTTTGAGATCTGCCCCAGGTCTTGTCAAGGGGCAGGGAAAGGGGAGCCCACAGAGTCTGTTTGTTGGCAGTAAAGAGAAAATTTACCTGTTTCCAGGGTTTCCCTGGCAGTCCTGTGGTTGGAACTGCACTTCCACTGTGAGGAGCATGGGTTCAGTCCCTGGTTTGGAAACTGGGATCCTGCATGCTGGGTGGCATGGCCAAAAAATAGGGGAAAAAAATCTGCCTCATAAATATAATTCCATCAGATCTGGCCTTTCCATGAACTAGTTACACTTTCAGGGTTCCCTCCCTACCACAATTCAGTTTTGACTGGTAGTTCTCTTACCACTTGGAAGATTTCATCTCATTTGTGACCTTCCCAGAAAATCAGATCCCAACCGTCTACATTCTATCCAATTTCTCAAAGTTAGACTGATGTCATTGCAGCTGCTTAGACTGGCTCTTGTCTGGTAGAGGCTGACTTTGTGGGTTCTGGCAGCCTCCCATTACCTGAATCCCCATTACCAAAGCCAACAATCAGGGGATATTCCAGTTGAAGATCTGGAGGGCTTTTGCTTCACCTGCACCATTATCTCAGCTATTGACAGGCCAGTGTGACACCTTTCCGTCTTGTGTGTGGAAACTTGTTCCAGGATATTTGTAAGTCCAAAAGTTGCAGGCTTCCCTGGTGGCTCAGACAGCAAAGAATCCACCTGCAATGCAGGAGACCTGAGTTCGATCCCTGAGTCAGAGAGATCCCCTTGAGAAGGGAATAGCTACCCACTCCAGTATTCTTGCCTGGAGAATTCCATGGAGAGATGAGCCTGGCAGGCTAAAGTCCATGGGGTTGCAAAGAGTCAGACATGGTTGAGCAATTAATACTTTCATAGTTCAAAGGCTGTGGGAGTAGGACTCCTAGAGGGTGGTGGGTAGGAAAAAAAATCCAGCTGTATTTGGGGTGCTAAAGCAGAGATTACTGCGTGGGAACACACGATCCCATGGGTCACTAGCTTGTATGTAGCAGTTTTAACTGTTATATCTGAGGGCTTATCTAGGACATGAAAATCTGTCAACCTTCATAGCTTTAACATTGCATTGTGTGTATAGTATATTCTTAGACTAGAGCCAAGAATCTTTAGCTTCTCTCTGGATGGATGTGGTTGTTAGAAGATGGACACATAGAGGTGGAGAGAATTTCACCTCACATAGTTGTGGTCTTCTAGCTGGGAGAATGGAAGAGATATTATTAAGGCAAAACTAGAGCTAGGGAGCTATAGAATTCAGGCGATGGGTCTCAGGCAACTTTATAGGAAGTACATCAGGCTGGTGACCCTAACAGTGCTCTTAGGAAGTCATCTTGGGAGTGAGTGGGGACAGCTGATTATCAGATATTCTTCTGGCCTCCCGAGCACATGGACACCCAGCTTTATCTTTGTTTTCCAGTGTCCTTTGTGACCAGGGGCCATGTGACCCAGTTCTAGCCAATGGAAAGTGATGTTCTCTGCTGGCATAACCGGATCTGACGCCTGCATCAGACATAACAGCTTGCGCTCATGCTTTTCCATAGCAGTTTTGCTCTTCCGTCTGTGGCCTTACAACCAGAGCACTGGCTTTGCACCCGTGTTCTTCTCTTGACCCTGTGAAATCTATTAGCTCAGCTTGTCCTTTGTGGCTTCAGTGGAGTGGGCTGGGGCAGTGGTCCCATGCCAAGGGCATCTGCTGTCCCAGCTGCATGTGTTCATTCAAAATAAATTTGGGTTGATTGCCTCCAAAGGTACACAGCTTTTCTGATTTGATGGGATGAAGGAGGGTGCACATATTCAACTACAGAGGTGCTGTCCAGGGAGTGTGGAGCCTCTTCTCGGGCAGGGACTTTCATTCAGGGCTGGAAGGGATGGACCAGTTAGAAATGTGGCTCAGATGTGCCCTCAAGTTACTGACTGTGTTTGATGAAGCGAAGTAGGTGTACCAGCTGGACTGGAAAATCTTCCCACACGAGGAAGGAGGAAGTGTAACCCAGGAGGCAGACCTGTGCTCGTTATGTAAGAAAATTATGTTATGTAAGAAAATTACGTTATGTAAGAAAACAGGTGCAGATAAGGCCTACCCTGGATGATGGCTCAGCTGAGAGGTGAGGATGCAGTCACGGGGAACAGATCTGTGTCATCACCACTTAGGTCAAGAAGTGGGCTCTTCCCAGGACCCCAGAAGCACTCCCCACTCCTTCCTCAGTGACCACTTCCTCTTCTCTAAAATTGATTTCTGTCTTGACTTCCAATACCGCAGGTCGCTTATGCCTGCTTTTGAACTTGATATAAAATGGAACCAGGCAGTTTGCCTCACTTTGTTTTCTTTTCGACAACATCGTGTTTGGGAGATTTACTTACATTGTTAGTAGTAGTACTTTATTCACTCCTGTTGCTGCATTCCAGTGTATGACTGTAGCATCTTGTATGTGACCGTGTATCCCTTGTACTGTTCATGGACATGCGGAAAGTTTCTACCATTTGGCAGCTAAGAGTGTTGCATTCATGAACATTATTGTACACATCTTTTGGTGAAAATACCTATGTATTTTGGATATACACCTAGAGATGAAATTGCTAGGGCTTCCCAGGTGGTGCTCGTGGTAAAGAACTGTCTGCCAATGCAGGAGACGTAAGAAATGTGGGCTAGATCCCTGGGTTGGGAAGATCCCCTGGAGGAGTACATGGCAGCCCACTCCAGTATTCTTGTCAGGAGAATCCTGTGGACAGAGGAACCTGGCAGGGTACAGTCCCTAGGGTCACAAACAGTCAGACACGACTGAAGTGACTTAGCATGCAGGCGGGATATATACATATTTTGTGTTGATAGAAACAAACAATTTTCCTAAGTGGTTATTTGCTACTTTACCTTTTCGTTAGCAGTGCATGAGAATTCCAGATGCTCCACCTTATCAACTTTGGGCATTGTCTCCTTCTAAAATTTTAACTATTCTGGCAAGTGCATAGTGATAGTTCATTGTGTGCTAAAGACTGAATGTCTGTGTCTGCTTCCCCTCCCCTTCTCCCCCCATTTCACGTGCTGAAATGCTAGTCTCCAAAGTGATGGTAGGAGATGGGGCCTTTGGAAGGTGCTTAGGTCATGGGGATAGAAGCCTCATGAATGAGATTAGTGTCCTGATAAAAGAGACTCCAGAGTGTTCCCTAGCCCTTCCACCATGGAGAACACAATGAAATATCTGGCCCCTGGCTGAGGATGTCACCCAGCCATGCTGGCACCCTGATCTGAGACTTTCAGCCTCTGTGAGATATACGTTTCTATTTATTATCAACAACAACAAAAATATTGCTTGCTTTGAAGTCCCTCTTTTCCTGTCACATGAGCTTGGTCCTTGCCATGCCCATGACCCAGCTTCAACCATGCAGAGGAGGACAACCCGGTCATATAGGGGTCAGCAAACTACAACCCTTGGCCCTTTATGAAATTATTTTCATATTTTTAAATGGTTGGAAAAACTCAGAAGAAGAATTATATTTTAACACATGAAAATTATATTAAATTTAGATTTCAGTGTCTATAAATAAAATTTTATTGGAACTCATTATTTTAGCCATACCCATTAGCCATACTCATTATTTTTTTTCACTTACTGTGGTTGCCTTTGCAGCAGGGTTGAATAGATGTAACAAAGATGCTATGGCCTGCAAAGTGTGAAATACTTACTATCTAGCCCTTTCCAGGAAAAAACTTGCCCACATCTACTTAGAATATTGCTAAACAAAAAATAAAATGAATTTGTGACCTTAAGTGTCCATGAGAGCAAAGCTACTGACCACATGAGGGGCTAGACCATTATCTTACTTAAGTGACTCCAGTAAAAACAATTATGGCAGCCTTTTTACCCTAATACAGAAATTAATTCTGCAGGCAGAGTGTTGCTGTAACAAGAAGCTAAAGCCATATGGCATTGGCTTAATGGTTGGGCAGTGGATGGTGAGGAACATTATTTCTGGAAAACTGGAATCAGGTGACTCAAGTCAGTTGGTGAGTGTGGCTCCCACCCCTGATAATTTAGAAGTCAGATCATGAGTTTTTGGTGCCTATTGCTTAGCGGAAGGGGTTGCCAGGACTCTTTCCTAGTTGCATTTAACAAGGTATAATAAAAATGGGATGAGCTGGCAAGAACTGGTTCATTTTGAAGCATATTTGGAAGCAAATGGGCTTTAGGTTTGAAATCCAAATGTTTCCAAATTCAAACTCTGGAGACAAAACTTACTCAGCGTCTTTATCAGCTTAACAAAACATTCCTGCTTTATAGCAAAATCAGGCTAAAAGATTGTTATCCAGCTCAAGCCTATTATTTCAGATAATATTGTGGGCATCAAGGTAGTCTTCAAAAAATGGGGAAGAAATGCTTGACACAAGCAATGAACCCGTAAACACAAGACAGGTATAAATATTTGCTCTGGAATACAACTTCAGTTAAGGCTCCAAGTACATAATGCTGATTCAAAGTCAATACACAGAAAAGATGCTTGGAATGATTTCTATTTTTTTTTGAATTTACCAAGGCTAGATTTATGGCCCAGGACGTGATCTATCCTGGAGAAGGTTCCATGTGCGCTTGAGAAAAAGGTGAAATTCATTGTTTTGGGATGAAATGTCCTATAGATATCAATTAGGTCTAACTGGTCTATTGTATCATTTAAAGTTTGTGTTTCCTTGTTAATTTTCTGTTTAGTTGATCTATCCATAGGTGTGAGTGGGGTATTAAAGTCTCCCACTATTATTGTGTTATTGTTAATTTCTCCTTTCATACTTGTTAGCATTTGTCTTACATATTGCGGTGCTCCTGTGTTGGGTGCATATATATTTATAATTGTTATATCTTCTTCTTGGATTGATCCTTTGATCATTATGTAGTGACCGTCTTTGTCTCTTTTCACAGCCTTTGTTTTAAAGTCTATTTTATCTGATATGAGTATTGCTACTCCTGCTTTTTTTTGGGTCCCTATTTGCATGGAAAATCTTTTTCCAGCCCTTCACTTTCTCTGTATGTGTCCCCTGTTTTGAGGTGGGTCTCTTGTAGACAGCATATGTAGGGGTCTTGTTTTTATACCCATTCAGCCAGTCTTTGTCTTTTGGTTGGGGCATTCAACCCATTTACGTTTTAGGTAATTACTGATAAGTATGATCCCGTTGCCATTTACTTTATTGTTTTGGGTTCGAGTTTATACACCGTTTTTGTGTTTCCTGTCTAGAGAATATCCTTTAGTATTTGTTGGAGAGCTGGTTTGGTGGTGCTGAATTCTCTCAGCTTTTGCTTGTCGGTAAAGCTTTTGATTTCTCCTTCATATTTGAATGAGATCCTTGCTGGGTACAATAATCTGGGCTGTAGGTTATTTTCTTTCATCACTTTAAGTATGTCTTGCCATTCCCTCCTGGCTTGAAGAGTTTCTATTGAAAGATCAGCTGTTATCCTTATGGGAATTCCCTTGTGTGTTATTTGTTGTTTTTCCCTTGCTGCTTTTAATATTTGTTCTTTGTGTTTGATCTTTGTTAATTTGATTAATATGTGTCTTGGGGTGTTTCGCCTTGGGTTTATCCTGTTTGGGACTCTCTGGGTTTCTTGGACTTGGGTGATTATTTCCTTCCCCATTTTAGGGAAGTTTTCAACTATTATCTCCTCAAGTATTTTCTTATGGTCTTTCTTTTTGTCTTCTTCTTCTGGAACCCCTATGATTCGAATGTTGTAGCGTTTAACATTGTCCTGGAGGTCTCTGAGATTGTCCTCATTTCTTTTAATTCGTTTTTCTTTTTTCCTCTCTGATTCATTTATTTCTACCATTCTATCTTCTAATTCACTAATCCTATCTTCTGCCTCTGTTATTCTACTATTTGTTGCCTCCAGAGTGTTTTTGATTTCATTTATTGCACTATTCATTATATATTGACTCTTTTTTATTTCTTCTAGGTCCTTGTTAAACCTTTCTTGCATCTTCTCAATCCTTGTCTCCAGGCTATTTATCTGTGATTCCATTTTGATTTCAAGATTTTGGATCAATTACACTATCATTATTTGGAGTTCTTTATCAGGTAGATTCCCTATCTCTTCCTCTTTTGTTTGGTTTGGTGGGCATTTATCCTGTTCCTTTATATGCTGGGTATTCCTCTGTCTCTTCATCTTGTTTAAATTGCTGAGTTTGGGGTGTCCTTTCTGTATTCTGGCAGTTTGTGGAGTTCTCTTTATTGTGGCATTTCCTCACTGTGTGTGGGTTTGTACAGGTGGCTTGTCAAGGTTTCTTGGTTAGGGAAGCTTGTGTCAGTGTTCTGGTGGGTGGAGCTGGATTTCTTCTCTCTGGAGTGCAATGAAGTGTCCAGTAATGAGTTATGATATGTCTATGGTTTTGGGGTGACTTTGGGCAGCCTGTATCTTGGAGCTCAGGGCTGTGTTCCTGTGTTGCTGGAGAATTTGCTTGGTATGTCTTGCCCTGGAACTTGTTGGCTCTTGTGTGATGCTTGGTTTCAGTGTAGGTATGGAGGCGTTTGATGAGCTCCTGTCAATGAATGTTCCTTGGAGTCAGGAGTTCCCTGGAGTCAGGGTTTGGACTTAAGCCTCCTGCTTCCAGTTATCGGTCTTATTATTACAGTAGTTTCAAAACTTCTCCTTCTATACAGCACCATTGATAAAACGTCTACTTTAAAGATGAAAAGTTTCTCCACCATGAGGGTCACCCAGAGAGGTTCACAGCATTACATGGAGAAGAGAAGAGGGAGGAGGGAGTTAGAGGTGACCCGAAAGAGATGAGGTGGAATCAATAGTGGAGAGAGTGGGCTAGCCAGTAATCACTAATTGCAGAGGAAGGTAAACTTCCAACTCATTTTATGAGGCCACCATCACCCTAATACCAAAACCTGACAAAGATCCCACAAAAAAAGAAAACTACAGGCCAATATCACTGATGATATAGATGCAAAAATCCTTAACAAAATTTTAGCAATCAGAATCCAACAACACATTAAAAAGATCATACACCATGACCAAGTGGGCTTTATCCCAGGGATGCAAGAATTCTTCAATATCCGCAAATCAATCAATGTAATACACCACATTAACAAATTGAAAAATAAAAGCCATATGATTATCTCAATAGATGAAGAGAAAGCCTTTGACAGAATTCAACATCCATGTATGATAAAAACTCTCCAGAAAGCAGGAATAGAAAGAACATACCTCAACATAATAAAAGCTATATATGACAAACCCACAGCAAACATTATCCTCAATGGTGAAAAATTGAAAGCATTTCCTCTAAAGTCAGGAACAAGACAAGGGTGCCCACTTTCACCATTACTATTCAACATAGTTTTGGAAGTTTTGGCCACAGCAATCAGAGCAGAAAAAGAAATAAAAGGAATCCAAATTGGAAAAGAAGTAAAACTCTCACAGTTTGCAGATGACATGATCCTCTACATAGAAAACCCTAAAGACTCCACCAGAAAATTACTAGAACTAATCAATGATTATAGTAAAGTTGCAGGATATAAAATCAACACACAGAAATCCCTTGCATTCCTATATGTTAATAATGAGAAAACAGAAAGAGAAATTAAGGAAACAATTCCATTCACCATTGCAACAGAAAGAATAAAATACTTAGGAATATATCTACCTAAAGAAACTAAAGACCTATATATAGAAAACTATAAAACACTGGTGAAAGAAATCAAAGAGGACACTAATAGATGGAGAAATATACCATGTTCATGGATTGGAAGAATCAATATAGTGAAAATGAGTATACTACCCAAAGCAATTTATAGATTCAATGCAATCCCTATCAAGCTACCAATGGTATTCTTCACAGAGCTAGAACAAATAATTTCACAATTTGTATGGAAATACAAAAACCTTGAATAGCCAAAGCTATCTTGAGAAAGAAGAATGAAACTGGAGGAATCAACCTACCTGACTTCAGGCTCTACCTCAAAGCCACAGTCATCAAGACAGTATGGTACTGGCACATAGACAGAAATATAGATCATTGGAACAAAATAGAAAGCCCAGAGATAAATCCACGCACATATGGACACCTTATCTTTGACAAAGGAGGCAAGAATATACAATGGAGGAAAGACAATCTCTTTAACAAGTGGTGCTGGGAATACTGGTCAACCACTTGTAAAAGAATGAAACTAGAACACTTTCTAACACCATACACAAAAATAAACTCAAAATGGATTAAAGATCTAAACATAAGACCAGAAACTATAAAACTCCTAGAGGAGAACATAGGCAAAACACTCTCCGACATACATCACAGCAGGATCCTCTATGACCCACCTCCCAGAATATTGGAAATAAAAGCAAAAATAAACAAATGGGACCTAATTAAACTTAAAAGCTTCTGCACAACAAAGGAAACTATAAGCAAGGTGAAAAGACAGCCTTCAGAATGGGAGAAAATAATAGCAAATGAAGCAACTGACAAACAACTAATCTCAAAAATATACAAGCAACTCCTACAGCTCAACTCCAGAAAAATAAACGACCCAATCAAAAAATGGGCCAAAGAACTAAATAGACATTTCTCCAAAGAAGACATACAGATGGCTAACAAACACATGAAAAGATGCTCAACATCACTCATTACCAGAGAAATGCAAATCAAAACCACAATGAGGTACCATTTCACGCCAGTCAGAATGGCTGCGATCCAAAAGTCTACAAGCAATAAATGCTGGAGAGGATGTGGAGAAAAGGGAACCCTCTTACACTGTTGGTGGGAATGCAAACTAGTACAGCCACTATGGAGAAGAGTGTGGAGAGTCCTTAAGAAACTGGACATAGAACTGCCCTATGATCCAGCAATCCCACTGCTGGGCATACACACTAAGGAAACCAGAATTGAAAGAGACACGTGTACCCCAATGTTCATCGCAGCACTGTTTATAATAGCCAGGACATGGAAGCAACCTAGATGTCCATCAGCAGATGAATGGATAAGAAAGCTGTGGTATGTATACACAATGGAGTATTATTCGGCCATTAAAAAGAATACATTTGAATCAGTCCTAAGGAGGTAGATGAAACTGGAGCCTATTATACAGAGTGAAGTAAGCCAGAAAGAAAAACACCAATACAGTATACTAACGCATATATATGGAATTTAGAAAGACGGTAACAATAACCCTGTATACGAGACAGCAAAAGAGACACTGATGTATAGAACAGTCTTTTGGACTCTGTGGGAGAGGGAGAGGGTGGGATGATTTGGGAGAATGGCACTGAAAAACGTATAATATCATATATGGAATGAGTCGACAGTCCAGGTTCAATGCACAAAACAGGATGCTTGGGGCTGGTGCACTGGCTAGACCCAGAGGGATGGTATGGGGAGGGAGGAGGGAGGAGGGTTCAGGATTGGGAACACATGTATACCTGTGGCAGATTCATTTCAATATTTGACAAAACCAATACAATATTGTAAAGTTTAAAAATAAAATAAAATTAAATTAAATTTTAAAAAAAAAAGGAAAAAAAAACCCACAAAAAACCAAAGTCAATACACAAAACTTCCCAAGCTCCTGGGGGACTTTTATCATCAAAGAAACTGATACTGGCCTCAATAAGCCCTATTGTTGTTGTTGTTATTGTTTAGTCACTAAGTCATGTCCTATTGTTTACAAGCCCATGGACTGTAGCCTGCTAGGCTCCTCTGTCCATGGGATCTCCTAGGCAAGTATACTGGAGTGGGTTGCCATTTCTTCCTCCAGGGGATCTTTCCTACCCAGAGGTAGAACCCATGTCTTCTGCATTGGCAGGTGGATTCTTTATTGCTGAGCCACCTGGAAAGCCCTCCAAAATGCCCTGAGGCTCCCCTGGCCTGAACAATGGTGGGGAGATGGAAAACCTACAGCACCAAAGAGAGCAGATACTCTAACGTCCACCTCAGGTGTGGATACTGAGTAGGGACAGGAAACAGGAGGCATCTCCACTGGCCACCTGCACAGTGGGCAGAGGTTCCTCCTGGCAGGTACTGCAGGGCAGAGCAAAGAACAGACTTCAGGCAGAGCCCAGATTCCATTATTTTTAAGATGTAAAATTCAAAAAGGTAAAAATCACAACACTCATACCCATATAAAATGAGCACATGTCAAAGATTTCATTTAACTCATTGTGAGGTAACCCATAAAACATTAAAATGAGTTGAATTGATAAGAATGAACATCGACATTTTAGGAATCAGTGAACGGAAATGGACTGGAATGGGTGAATTTAACTCACATGACCATTATATCTACTACTGTGGGCAAGAATCCGTTAGAAGAAAAGGAGTAGCCCTCATAGTCAACAAAAGAGTCCAAAATGCACTACTTGGATGCAATCTCAAAAATGACAGAATGTTCTCTGTTCATTTCCAAGGTAAATCATTCAATATCACAGTAATCCAAGTCTATCACCTGACCAGTAATGATGAAGAAACTGAAGTTGAATGGTTCTAGGAATACCTACAAGACCTTTAGAACTAACACCCAAAAAAGATGTCCTTTTCATTATACGGGACTGGAATGCAAAAGTAGGAAGTCAAGAAATACCTGGAGTAACAGGCAAATTTGGCATTGGAGTACAGAATGAAGCAGGGCAAAGGCTAATAGAGTTTTGCCAAGAGAACACACTGGTCGTAGCAAACACACTCTTCCAACAACAGAAGAGAAGACTATACACATGGACATCACCAGATGGTCAACACCAAAATCAGATTGATTATATTCTTTGCAGCCAAAGCTGGAGAAGCTCTATACAGTCAGCAAAAACAAGACCAGGAGCTGACTGTGGCTCAGATCATGAGCTCCTTATTGCCAAAATCAGACTGAAATTGAAGAAAGTGGAGAAAACCACTAGACCATTCAGATATGACCTAATCAAATCCCTTATGATTATACAGTAGAAGTGACAAATAGATTAAAGGGATTAGATCTGATAGACAGAGTGCCTGAATAACTATGGATGGATGTTCATGACATTGTACAGGAAACAGTGATCAAGAGCATCCCCAAGAAAAACAGAGGCAAAAGGCAAAATGATTATCTGAGGAGGCCTTACAAATAGCTGTGAAAAGAAGAGATGCAATAGATAGAGCAGAAAAGGAAAGACATACCCATTTGAATGCAGAGTTCCAAAGAATAGCAAGGAGAGATAAGAAAACCTTCCTCAGGGATTAATGCAAAGAAATACAGGAAAACCATAGAATGGGAAAGACTGAAGATCTCTTCAAGAAAATTAGAGATACCAAAGGAACATTTCATGAAAAGATGGGCACAATAAAGGACAGAAATGGTATGGACCTAACAGAAGCAATAGATATTTAGAAGAGGTGGCAACAATACACAGAAGAACTATACGAAAAAGATCTTCATGACCCAGATAGTCACGATGGTGTGATCACTCACCTAAAGCCAGACATCCTGGAAGGTGAAGTCAAGTGGGCCTTAGGAAGCATCACTACCAACAAAGCTAGTAGAGGTGATGGAATTCCAGTTGAACTATTTCAAATCCTAAAAGATGATGCTGTGAAAGTGTTGCACTCAATATGTCAGCAAATTGGGAAAACTCAGCAGTGCTCACAGGACTGGAAAAAGTCTGTTTTCATTCCAATCCCAAAGAAAGGCAATGCCAAAGAATATTCAAACTACTGCACAATTGCACTCATCTTACATGCTAGCAAAGTAATGCTCAAAATTCTCCAAGCCTGGCTTCAACACTATATGAACTGTGAACTTCCAGAAATTCAAGCTGGATTTAGAAAAGGCAGAGGAAACAGAGATCAAATTGCCAACATCTATTGGACCATCAAAAAGCGAGAGAGTTTCAGAAAAAAATCTACTTTTGTCTTTATTGACTATGCCAAAGCCTTTGACTGTGTGGGTCACAACAAGCTGTGGAATATTCTGAAAGAGATGGGAATACCAGACCACCTGACCTGCCTCATGAGAAATCTGTATGCAGGTCAAGAAGCAACAGTTAGAACTGGACATGAAACAACAGACTGGTTTCAAATTGGGAAAGGAGTACATCAAGGCTGTATATTGTCACCCTGATTATTTAACTTACATGCAGAGCACATCATGAGAGACGCTGGACTGGATGAAGCATAAGCTGGAATCAAGATTTCCGGGAGAAATATCAATAACCTCAGATATGAAGATGATACCACCCTTATGGCAGAAAGTGAAGAAGAACTAAAGAGCCTCTTGATGAATCTGAAAGAGGAGAGTGAAAAAGTTGGCTTAAAGCTCAACATTCAGAAAACTAAGATCATGGCATCTGGTCCCATCACTTCGTGGCAAATAATGGGGAAACAATGGAAACAGTGAGAGACTTTACTTTTGGGGGCTCCAAAACACTGCAGATGGTGACTGCAGCCATGAAATTAAAAGACATTTGCTCCTTGGAAAAAAAGTTAGGACCATCATAGAGAGCATATTAAAAAGCAGAGGCATCACTTTGCCTACAAGTTCCATCTAGGCAAAGCTATGGTTTTTCCAGTAGTCATGTATTGATGTGAGAGTTGTACTCTAAAGAAAGCTGAGCATGGAGGAATTCATGCTTTTGAACTGTGGTGTTGGAGAAGACTCTTGAGAGTCCCTTGGACAGCAAGGAGATCCAACCAGTCCATCCTAAAGGAAATCAGTCCTGAATATTCATTGGAAGGACTGATGCTGAAACTGAAACTCCAATACTTTGGCCACCTGATGCGAAGAACTGAGTCATTTGAGAAGACCCTGATGCTGGGAAAGAGTGAAGGTAGGAGGAGAGGGGGCTGACAGAGGATGAAATGGTTGGATGGCATCAGCAGCTCAACGGACATGAGTTTGAGTAAACTGTGGGAGTTGGTGATGGACAGGGAAGCCTGGTGTGCTGCAGTCCATGTGGTCACAAAGAGTTGGATGTGACTGAGTGACTGAACTGAACTGAGCTGAATTGACAATTTTTTTCAGATTTTTATTTTATAAAGGGACAAAATTCATTTGCTTTTTTATGAACAAGAATTATTTCTACTGATTTTGATAGCAAACATTACTTTTTAAATTCAAAGTATAGTTGATTTATAGTATTAACATTAATTTCATGTGTATGATATAGTGATTCAATATTTTTATGGATTATACTTAAAGCTGTTGCAGAATAATGGTTACATTTTCCTGTGCTGTGTAATGTATCCTTGTAGCTTGTTTATTTTATACACAGTAGTTCATATGTCGTAATTCCCTTCTTTATCTTATCCCATGACCTCTCTCCCCACTGATAATCTCCCCAGAGATAGTTTGTTCTCTGTATCTGTGAGTCTATTTCTGCCTTTTTTGGTATTGTTCATTTGTTTTATAGTTTAGATTCCACATGTAAGTGGAAATATATAGTGTTTGCTTTGCTCTGTCTTATTGCACTAAACATGATACCCACTAGGTCCATCCATGTTTTTGCAAATGGCAAAATTTCATGTTTTTTGTGGCTGAGTAATATATTTCATTGCGGAGCTATATTACATTTTCTTTATCCATTCATCTGTTGATGTATACCTATGCTGCTTCTATATCTTGGCAGTGTTAATAATGCTGCTATGAACACTCAGGTACTTATATCTTTTTGAATTAGTGTCTTCATTTTCTTCACATGTATACCAAGGAGTGGAATTGCCTGATCATATGGTAGTTCTATTTTCAGTCTTCTGAGGAACCTCCATACTGTTTTCTATAGTGGCTGCACTAATTTACACTCACACCAACAATGTATCAAGGTTCCATTTACTCTGTGTCCTCATCAACATTTATTTGTTGTCTTATTGACAATAGCCATTTTGACAATGAGTTGATATTTCATTGTGATTTTGATTTGTATTTACCTAAAAGTTAGTGATGGTGACCATTTTTTTTCATGTGCCTGTTGGCCATCTGTATGTATTCTTTAGAAAAAGGTCTATTCAGGTCTTCTGCCAATTTTAAAATTGAGTTGTTTTTATAATATTAATTTGTGTGAGATGTTTTTATATTTTGGATCTCATCCTCTTATTGGTTATATAATTTGCAAATATTTCCTTCCATCCTGTAGCTTGTCTTTTCATTTTTCCAATGGTTTCTTTTGCTGTGCAAAATCTTTGTTTAATTTGGTAAAATTTATTTATTTTTGCTTTTGTTTCCCTTTCCTGAGGAGATGGGTCTAAAAAACATTGCTATGACTTATATCAAAGAGTGCTGTATCTGTGCTCTGTTATAGAAATTTTATGGCTTTTGGCCCTACACTTATGTCTTTAAACATAAAGAATTTATTTTTGTATATGGTATGATGGAATGTTCTAATTTCATTCTTTTACAGGTAGCTGTCCAGGTTTCCCAGCACCACTTGTTAAAAGAAGAGACTGTCTTTTCTCCATTGTATATTCTTGCCTCCTTTATTACAGATTAATTAAGTGTAGATATGTGGGCTTATTTCTGGGCTCTCTATTTTTTGCATTGATCCATATATCTGTTTCTATGCCAATACTATGGTGTTTTGATTACTGTAGCTTTGTAGTATAGTCTGAAGTCAGGGACCATGATAACTCCAGCTTTGTTCTTTTTTCCTAAGATTGTTTTGGCAACTTGGGGTATTTGTGATTCCATATAAATTTTAGGATTATTTGTCCTAGTTCTGTGAAAACTATTATGGGTATTTTGATAGGGATTGCATTAAATATGTAGATTAGTTTGGGCAGTATGGATATTTTAACAAGATTAATTCTTACAATTTATTAACACTGAATTTCTCTCCATTTATTTTTATCATCTTCAGTTTATTTTCTCAGTGTCTAATAGTTTTCAGAGTATAGGTCGTTCATCTCCTTGGTTAAATTTATTCCTAGGTGTTTTGTTCTTTTTGATGTGGTTGTAAATGGAGTTGTTTTCTTGTTTTCTCTTTCTAATAGTTCATTATTAGTGTACAGAGATGCAATACATTTCTGTATATTAATCTTGTATCCTGCAACTTTACTGAATTCATTTATTAGTCTTTTGGTGGGGACTTTAGGATTTTATATATAATATCATGTCACTTGCAAATAGTAACAGTTTTACTTTTCCCCTTCTGATTTGGATGCCTTTTCTTAATAATATGTCTTTTTCCTGTTTGACTGCTGTGGCTAGGGCTTACAATACTTTATTAAATAGTATTGTATTTAAGAATGGGCATCCTTGTCTTGGGAGGAAAAGTGCTCAGCTTTTCACCATTGGGTGTAATATTAGCTGGGGTTTGTCATAAATGGCCTTTATTATGTTGATAATAATAGATATATTCCCTCAGTGACAACTTTGATGAGAGTTTTTCTTTATCATAAATGGATGTTGAATTTTGTCAAATTGTTTTTCTGCATCTATTGAGATGATTATGTGATTTTTATCCTTTCTTTTGTTAATGTGATGTATCAAGTTGATTGATTTGTGGATATTGAACCATCCTTGCATCCCTGGAGTAACTCCTACTTCATCATGGTGCATGATCCTTTTTATATATTGTTGGGTTGTTTTGCTCATATTTTGTTGAGGATTTTTTTCTCTGTGCTCATCACCTGTACTTTTCTTACTTTGCTGTGTCTTTGTAACATTCGCGGGCTTCTCCAGGTGGCTCAGATGGTAAAGAATCTGCCTGCAATGCAAGAGACCTGGGTCCAATCCCTGCTTCAGGAAGATCTCCTGGATAAGGGAATGGCAACCCACTCCAGTATTCTTGCCTGGAGAATCCCATGGAAAGAGGAACCGGCTGGGCTACAGTCCATGGGGTCTCAAAGAAGGACACAACTGAGCAACTAACACTTTGACTTGTAACGTTTGCATTGTTTAACTTATATTTTATCCTTACAGGGTTGTAAAAAGCTTAGTCAAAGACAGAACACAGACTTACAGAATCTGGTGACTGCAGGAGGGCCTGCTGGACTACTTAGATTGGAAGGATGCCCAGTAATCTTGCTGATTTCCATGTTTACACTATGGAACTGTGACTTCTGTGTACTTTCTAACCTTTCACTTCCTGAATGGCAGTTTTATCGTGGTGTTTCTGGTTCATGTATCTGTTGTGAGTATATGGAGAGCAGGTCACTTTCTTTTAGTCTGTTTATCCCTGGATAGTACATCGCTTGAAGGGTCTGGACGTTAAGCTGGATATACAGTGGGATCCTGGGTTGTGTCTGAGGGGAGTTGTCATTTGTAGAACAAGGGTACTGACAGAATTTAGATGGCCAGAGAAACAGACATGACTTTCATTCCAATTCTGTTCTTTCCTTCACCGTGGCTTCCCAGCTAGAAACTTTATCACCTGGCCTTATTTGCAGCTAGGTGTCACTTGGTGACTGAATTTTCACGGATGAAATCTTAACAAAGCTGTCTAAACCTCACTGTGCTTTCTTTTTAAAAACCACTTATGCACTCATTTTTGGCTGTGCGGGACCTCCGTTGGTGGGCTTTCTCCAGTGCAGAGAGTGGGGGCTGCCGTCTAGCTGTGGTGCATGGTCTTCTCATTGTGGAGGCTGCTCTCGTTACAGAGCACAGGCTGTAGGGCGCACGGGCTTCAGGAGCTGTGACACGTGGCTCTAGCTGCCCCATGCATGTGAAATATTCCTGGACTTGGGATCAAACCTGTGTTCCCTGCACTGGCAGGTGGATTTCTCACCATTGGACCCCCAGGGAAGTCCATACTGCATTTTCTTAAGAGAAAATGGCTGACTCTGGTGTTCTTTTTTCCCCTCTACTCTGACTTGGGAATGGAAGTAGCTGTGACCCAGCTTCAACCCTGCAGATGAGCATGACTCTTAGAGTGTGTTGGAGTGAAAATATGGGAGAACACAGATCCCATAAGGACCCATGGAGCAGAGCTACTGGTCCAGACTTTCTGGACTATTACATGGGAGAAAGATGAATGCTTTTGTCTTTTTAAAAAAATTTCTTAAAGATATTATTGCTACATTTTAGCCTTTGCCCTGAATTATATAAGAGAGCTTAGAAAGGGGTACAATTATCTGACCCTTTCTGTGCAGCAGTCTTAAGAAGAATTATTTTTCTCTTTCAGGAAGAAAGCTATGCTGCTGCTACTGCTGCTGCTAAATTGTTTCAGTCGTGTCTGACTCTGTGCGACTCCGGAGATGGCAGACCACCAGGCTCCCCTGTCCCTGGGATTCTCCAGGCAAGAACACTGGAGTGGGTTGCCATTTCCTTCTCCAATGCAGGAAGGTGAAAAGTGAAAGTGAAGTCGCTCAGTCATGTCCGACTCCTAGCGACCCCATGGACTTCAGCCTACCAGGCTTCTTGATCCATGGGGTTTTCCAGGCAAGAGTACTGGAGTGGGGTGCCATTGCCTTCTCCGAAGAAAGCTATATCCCATTTAAATGAGCAAGTTTATTCATTGAATTTATTTACTCTCTCATTGTGAGAAATATCCTCTGGCTTACTCCAGAAGGGGCCCTCAACAGCAGGATACTGTCAGATGAATCCTCAGGAGGTGATTCTCTGTAATGTTTTGCAGCTACTTATTATGAGGACATGTCCAAGCACTATAAATGCCTAATTCTGTTGTTCTTCTCTCACGTATCTAAGGGCCTATGAGATTTATTCCCACAGCCTTCTAACATTCTTTCCCTGGAAGATGGAAGAAGAGGGACATGAAGGCCAAGCCCTTTGGGGTCTGGGTAGAACTGATGCCATCTTGTTTGGCAGCAGATTAAGGGTCCAGAAGCAGAGGGTGAGATGTTGGAACTGAGGTCCAGAGAACAGCAGCTCTCAGATGCCTTCCTGAAGCTCCTTCTCTATTAACTACCAGAGTAATATTAGCAAGTGGAGCGTCAGATCTGAATGTCCTTAGACTCCTCAGCTGATCTCCAGGAGACATCTGAGTGGTTATGGTATCAACCTGGGGGAGCGTCAAGCCAATTTTCTCACACTCTTGAGAAAATTATGTCCCTTATAAATGAAATGTCAAAAACAAACTAAACTTGTGATGAAGAACCATCTTCTGCCACTTTTGTTTCAACAGGGGTTCAAACATATTAGAATGGAGAAGAGTTTTATGTGATTAAAAGGGGAAATCTGAGAGAGTCTTAGTTGCTAAGCCTTCTGAGGTGAGGCTTGTGTGATCAAAATCTCCCTAATTATAACTGTAAATCTTTGGTACATTTGGTTGTCTTTGGTTGGCTTCCAGGGGACAAGTGAGCAGTTTCAGGACACTTCAAAAGAAGAGTTATTCAACATTAGGGGCAGAGGGTTTTTTGTGGCCAGTGATTCATGGAGTAAGTTAGGATTGGTGGCAGTGACACTTTTGCTGTACGAAGAATCTGACTGCCATGATAACAGTTCCCAGAAGGACCTGACTATGAAAGTTAAGACTCTTTTCTGAAATTCTTTAGCAAAGGCTGCCTTTGGACACTAGTTAGTAATGTTGTGCTTAGTTGCTGATTTGTGTCTGACTCTTTGTAAGCCCACCAGGCTCCTCTGTCCATGAGGATTCTCCAGGCAAGAATACTGGAGTGGGTTGCCATGCTTTCTCTAGGGGTCTTTCCAACCCAGGGATCAAACCTAGGTCTTCCACATTACAGGCAGATTCTTTTACTGTCTGAGTCACCAGGGATGCCCAGTTAGCAATGGAGAGGTGTTTCTAGAATGGCAGGTGTCAGAGTGGGTTGTTGGGGTGTCAGGACATCCAGGTTTTGTGGATCACTCCCGTTCTCAGTGTGAACAGTCCTTGAGTAACAATGACCAGATGCCTACATCAGGGTGAGCACAGTGCTGGGGCAGCGCAACAAGGAGACGGGAGGTGTTGGTATAGAGGTCTTTGCACCAGGAGACTCTAGATTAAGAAAGCATGCATCAGTGCAGTTCACACCAACTATGGGCCAGGAAATTCTCCATCTCCTCTTGACCCAAGATTTAGTGTTATCCTAGTTATCAAAGCTGGTCTGGCAAAGGGAAGAGGGGGACGCCGAGGCCAGTTTTGTGGTCTGTGGATGCACCTCTTGAGCAAAGACTTGATTGTGGAGCCTGCTGAGGCTCTGGTGTCTAGAAGACGGCCTCTCCAAAGTTCTGAGAGAGTCTTTTAGGCCTCTGGGATACAGAGTAGTGTGTTCTACTGGTAGCCTGAGCCAGGGATCAGTGAGGGAACCATAGAGCCTTGCAGAGCAGGGAAGTAGATTCCGTGGTCAGAGCACACGCTGGAGACAAGGAAGTGGGTGTAAACCCAGGGCTGTGAGTGTCTGGGGCACGGGAGCAGACCTGTCCTCCTCTCACTATCTCTCACCCTTCACTCACTCTCACAGGTTTGCAGAGTCCAGGCTTCTTTCACTCTTTTCATTCTCCATCTTCTCGCTGGACAATCTCTTTAACATACAAACCTTCAAATACCTTCTCTGCTAACAAAACTAAAGATGTAAGCCCCGATTTCCCATGCTTACCCCAAACCCCACAAAGAAAAGTTGTCCTTATATCAAACCCTCAAACAACTACATAAGCTCATAACAGAAACTCCTCTTTCTCATGAAGCAGTTCTGTTTTTAAAGATAGTCATCATGTACATTTTTTTGGACAGACTAGCATGGAAACATATACACTACCATATGTAAAATAGATAGCCAGTGGGAATTTGCTGTATGACTCGGGGATTTCAAACCAGTGCTCTGTGACAACAGAGAGGGGTGGGATGGGCTCGAAGGTGGAAGGGAGGTCCAATAGGGAGGAGACATTAGTATAGGTATGGCTGATTCATGTTGATGTATGGCAGAAATTAACACAATATTGTAAAGCAATTATCTTTCAATTAAAAATAAAAAAATTTAAAAAATAAAATTAATTTTTATTGGCCTATAATTTATTTACAATGTTGTGTTAGTGTCTACTGTACAGCAAAGTGAGTCAGCTGTACATATACATATATCCTCTCTTTTTTGAATTTCCATCCCAGTTAGGTCATCACAGAGCACTGAGTAGAGTTCCCTGAGCTATACAGTAGGTTCTCATTAGTCATCTATTTTATACAGAATATCAGTAGTGTATATATGTCAATCCCAATTTCCCAGTCCATCCCACCCACCCCTCCTCCCTTGGTATCCATACGTTTGTTCTCTATGTCTGTGTCTCTGTTTCTGTTTTGGAAATAAGATAATCTGCACTATTTTTCTAGATTCCACATGTATGTGTTAATACACAATATTTGTTTTTCCATTTCTCACTTCACTCTGTATGAAAGTCTTTAGGTCCATCCATGTCTCTACGAAGACCCAATTTCATTCCTTTTAATGGTTGAGTAATATTCCATTATGGATACGTAGCATATCTTCTGTATCTCAATCCTCTGTTGATGGACATTTGGATTGCTTCCATGTCCTGGCTGCTGTGAACAGTGCTGCATTGAATATTGGGGGTACATATATCATTTTGAATTATGGTTTTTCTCTAGGTATATGGACTTCCCTGATAGATTAGCTGGTAAAGAATCCACTTGCATGCAGGAGACCCTGGTTTGATTCCTGGGCCGGGAAGATCCACTGGAGAAGGGATAGGCTACCCACTCCAGTATTCTTGGGCTTCCCTGGTGGCTCAGCTGGTGAAGAATCTGCCTGCAAAGTGGGAGACCTAGGTTCGATCCCTGGGTTGGGAAGATCCCCTGGAGAAGGGAAAAGCTACCCACTCCAGTATTCTGGCCTGGAGAATTCCATGGACTGTATAGTCCATGGAGTTGCAAAGAGTTGGACATTTCTGAGCCACTTTCAGTTTCACTTCTGGGTATATGCCTGATGTGAAGAATCGACTCATTGGAAAAGACTCTGATGCTGGGAAAGATTGAGGGCAAGAGGAGAAGAGGGTGACAGATGGTAAAATGATTGGATGGCATCACTGACTCAATGGACATGAGTCTGAGAAAACTCAGGGAGATAGTGAAGGACAGGGAAGACTAGGGTGCTGCAGTTCATGGAGTTGCAAAGAGACACGACTTAGCGACTGAACAGCAACAACTGGGTATATGCCCAGTAGTGGGATTTCTGGATCATATGGTAGTTCTATTTTTAGTCCTTTAAGGAACCTCCATACTGTTCTACATTATGGCTACTATTATATTACATAAATTTACATTCCCACCAATAGTGAGAAAGGGTTCCCTTTTCTCCACACTCTCACCAGAATTTATTGTTAGTAGATTTTTTAATGATGGCCATTGTATCTGGTGTGAGGTGCCACCTCATTGTAGTTTTGATTTGGATTTCTTTCATAATTTGTAAGGGATTATGCATTAAGAAAATGTATTATTTGCTTATGTTTTTATGACTCAACCTTATCATGAGAAGAAGTATTCTAATGTTTTTGAGAATTGCTAGGTGTAGAAATAACAATTACTTGTCTAGTCAAGCTCTTGTTTTTTTTTGTCTAGCCAGCTCTTGTCATCATTTGGTTCGTCAGCCAATTAACGTTGGAAATTTTAATCAAATCAAATTGTTTTTGTTACTATTGTTGCTGATGTTAATACAGACAACATTAGTGAGTAAAAGAGATTCAGGTACTTAGGACTTTCAAACAAGTAGCTGTATTTTGAATCAAGTGTCTAGGAAAGTCACAAAAATTATTTATGCCTATCAGAATGGAAGATGGAGTCAGGTAGAGGAACAAAAAAATGGTGCTCACATGGACATGGGGACTTGTTCTGGTTCCTGGTTCAGTATGTTAGTTGCTCAGTCGTGTCCAGCTCTTTCTGACTCCCTGAACTGTATTCTGCTAGGCTCCTCTGTCCATGAAATTCTCCAGGCAAGAACACTGGAGTGGGTTGCCATTCCCTTGTCCAGGGGATCTTCCCCACTCAGGAATTGAACCTGGGTCTCCCGCACTGCAGGCAGATTCTCTACCATCTGGTTATCTATTGCTATTTAACAAATACACTCAAAACCTAGCTGCTTAACAGTCAGTCATAGAAGAAGCTCTTCCCTGGGGTCCCTGGGATGTGGTCTCAAGGAGGCTGGCGATGAGTCATTGGAAGGTTTGACTGGGCAAGGCATCTTCAACAGTTCTCCACGGTGGCGGCGGTTGATGCTTACTATAGGCTGTGGATTGAAGGGCCTCTCCCCTTGGCCTCCCCACTCAGCCTCCCCACAGGGCTTAGGCTTTGATTTGTTACATCTGAAACAGGCACAGAGTTAGTCCTCCTGATTTTAGTCAAGGCAGTCATAGGACACAATTAGACCAAACACTGTGGAGAAATGAGCACTTCTAGATGGAGGAGAGAGAGTCACACACAGAAGAGTGGGTAGGATGGGAAATATGATGGAGGCAGTCTGTGGAAAATACAATCTTCTATGTCCTATGTTACTTATTTTTTTTTCCCACTGTGCTATCAAACTCTGTCACCATTAATTACATCTGAGGCTAAGGAAAGCAGGCAGATTTAAGCCCAAATTTTCCATGCTTTTCCAGATAGGTATAACTTTTTTTTCTGCCTAAAGGCAAGATTCTCTGCTGAGGACTATTTCTTTAAGGTCTGACTTTTCCTGTTTCCCGTAATGGATTTATGAAATCCATTATCTGACTTTTCTAATGTAATCAGCACAAATATTCAATTCTCGCAATAAGATGAACTTTGCTGCTTTGACAGGGAATTTGTGGTAGGATCTATATAAAAGTGATTTCATGATCCTCACTTATTCAGGGGCAGGTTTAAGGGAGAAAAGAATCCCTTCCAGACACTTCTTGTTACCCACTGCATTCATAACGTGAAAAACCACTCCTTTCGGCCTGAGGTTTGAGTCTGCAGCTCTTACTCGGCCTTGTAATGTAGTAACAGTAATTGCTGCTATTTTTTCAGTGCTTATACTGTGCCAGGCACTGTGCACGGAGCACTGGATACAGTTAATTTTATCACTTAGATACTCTTGTGGACAGGTGACAGGCAAATACACAAAGCTAGTAAGTCAGGTGAGAACCTGAGAACCTCATATGGGGTCCGCTTCAGTTACGAATTTACATTAGGCCAGAATCCAGGCTGGGTTTAAATAACTTAATGCAAGGTTACTCTTACTTTATTTATAATAAGAATAGTGAACATTATGAAGGGTGTATATCATGTAACGTAAAGTAATGTAATATAAAGTAATGCCCCCACAAGTCAGAGGTCAGAGCAGACCATGCTGAGGAGCTCAAAGGTACAGTTGTGTTGAGGGACCACACCGTCCCTCAAGAAAGGGTTCACCCTGTTGCCATCCTGGGCAGTTTCTCAGTGGCGGTCAGCCTCTGTGATACAGGAAGTCGGGCCATGGCCCACCACTGATCTTCTTTCATCTTTAAATAAGTTGAATCTTTCCTATTTGGGCTGCAAGTCCACTTACTTTGATTTCTAATTACTTCTGGATGAGAGTAACACATGTGGGAATAAAACCACACATGTACAAATAAATGCCGCTGACCAGCGTGTCCTCTTTCCGGTGCTTGGCATACACCTACACATCTACAAATGTCCCAAGAACTTGGCAGCTGCTCTGCATGGCTAAGTTGGCATGTCTGAGACAGATGGGACTCCAGGCCCTTTGCTGAAATGCTTATGCCTAAACCAACATCTCCTCAACAAAATACAAAGAAACTATAAGGTACTAAAAATAACTTCATGCATGCCCAGTTTGGGCAAATTATAGACAAAAAGATACAAAAAGGCCAGAAAGCCCAACTGCCACTTCTGAAGAGCTGGGAGCAAAAGCAGGGACTACACGTGCTCCCTGCAGTCACCACCACCGGGGGAGGGTGGTAGGCAAAACCCCTAAGCCACGTCTCTGACTGGAGCCCAGGCACATTGCTACCCTCACCCCATGGAAAGAGCCAGCTCCCCACCTCCGGCCTTGGGGAGTGAGCGAGGGAAACTGTATTTGTTTTCACTCACCCCTGCTGCAGCAGGGACCCCAATAAAGCCTTGCCTGAATCTCTAGTCTGGTCTCTGATCAATTCTATTGATTGCAGAAGGCCAAGAACCCTGGTTGGTATCTTTGTGTTTATAACTGTGGAATGGTTCAGGTGCTTAACCCATGTTAAGGAAATGGGTGAGCATCACATTAAAAAAAAAAACAACAAAACTAGAATGGACTTTTCCACAAATTGCTTTGTATTTATATTTTAACTTATATCTGTCATGTCCATTTGTCATTTGACTCAATGTTGCAGTCAGTAGCCAATGCTAGACCTTCCTTTCTTCCTAAAGCCCAGCCTAGAGTCACCTTCACTACCAACAAGAAGAGAATACTATCACAACTTGAGGTGAACAGTTGCAAAGGGACTAGTGACCATTATTGGCTTCAATTCACAGAGACTGGAGAACTGACTCAAATAAGGGAAGTGTAGCAGTTGCCTGGGTCACCTTTGCATCAGATCACCAGCTTCTGTTTTTTATTTCTTAGGTGAAGTCACATGATGTTGACGTGTAACATGGCAACAAAAGGATGTTCTAACAAGTGGAAGGGCATGTCAGTCTGTTGAGTTGGAGCCCGTCTTTGCTGAATTAGATAGGATTTTATCAGGAGGTAGATGAAACACTAAAATAGCAGCACTATTTGAGGTAGCTCAGTGCCCTAGGGCTGTACCACTCCTAGGTACAGGATCTGAGGAGAGAAGCTGCCCTGCAGGGGCTGCGATCTGGGCTGGAGGCAGTCGGCCAAGGCCACCTTGTAGGAAGCGAGCCCAGGTCAAGCACGCTGACCTCACCTTCTTCTCTTCGTCATCTTGGTAGAGATGAAACCTCTAATAAGGGTAGATTTTCAACTTTGATGAGTAGCCAAAGAGAGAGATTGTGTGGCCAGGAACCCAGATAACATCAAACACTCTACCATCATCACTAGGTTTCTGTGGTGGGATGATGAATGGGAACATATTAAAGCATTCCTACCAAAGTTTATAGTGGACACGTTAGTCTTTTCCCACTAACCAGTAAAAGTCAATCACAATTGCCATTCAGACAATGGCAATTTGAGTTCTAATGCTAGCCCATGTCTCATCTGGGAATAATCATGACACCACATACTTAGTATCTTGAAAAATTCCTATCTTTCAGTGACATCTGCTTCAGGACAAGTCTTGAGTTATTGTGGACAGCCCTGCCTGTGGCCAGTGATGCCAGAAGCATATATACTAGAGAGCTCAGGACTTAATTTGGGTGTAGTTTGGAGTCTTATAGGAGAGGCACAAAATAGCCTCTGATCTCTGGTAAAGACAGAAAGGCCACAGAGTAGCCATCATCACAGGAGAATACTATACCTGGCAAAGCTGCCCTTCAGAAATGAAAGAGAGAGAGACTTCCCTGTGCAAAAAAAGGCTGAGGGAGTTCCTTGCCTCTAGCCCTGCCTGACAGGAAATTCTAAGGCTGTTCTTCAAGTGGAAATAAAAATTAATTAACATGAAAAAATGTACAAATGTGTAAAGCTCACTGGTAATGATAAAATATAATCAAAATCAGATATCCTCTAATATTGTAACTGTGGTTCATAATTCACTTACAACTCCAGCTTAAAAATTTAAAACAAATGTATTAAAAATGTAATGATAATAATTTGTTATTGGATACATAATGTAAAAAAGATGTAAAGTGTAACATTGATAACGTAAAATGTGAGTAAGGAGGAGAAGTAAAAGTATAAGGTTTCTGTATGCTGTTAAAGTTAAGTTGTTATCAGCTTAAAATAAAAAAATACCTTATAACTTTAAGGTATTTTGTGTAAGTCAGGAAAACTGTAACATAGTACTGGAATTTCTAGATAGAGCAACCAGGCAAGAAGAAGAAACAGAAAGGATCCAAATCTATGAAGAAGAAGAAGGGGAAGGGGAAGAAGAAAAAGAAGAAAAGGAAGAGGAAGAGGAGGCAGAGGAAGAGGAAGAGGAGGAGGAGGAAGAAGTAAAATTGTCTCTATGTGCAGATGACAAAATCCTATGCAGTAAGTCCCCTACATACAAACAAGTTCTGTTCTCAGAGCACATTGTTCAGTCCAATTTGTTGTAAGTCCAACAAAGTTAGCTTAGGTACCCAACTAATACAATTAGCTATATAATACTGTACTGTAATAGTTTTATAATACTTTCCACACAAATAATATGTAAACAGCAAGCAAAAACATTTTTGATCTTAAAATACAGTACCTTGAAAAGTACACTGTACAGTAAAACGGCTGACACACAGGTGCTGGCATGGAGTGAACAGGCAAGAAGAGTTACCGCCTGGAGGAGGGAGAGGAGGTGGGAGACGGTGGAGCTCAAAGATTGTCAGCAATAGGAGGCAGGGGCAAACTGTAGTTTCACTCATGCCTGATGTTGATGGAATGTGTGTTCACATCTTTGAAAATTTGCAACCTGAAAGTTCATTTGTAGGGGACTTACTGTATGTAGGAAACCCTAAAGTAAAAGTGAAGTGAAGTTGCACAGTCGTGTACGACTCTTTGCGACCCAATGGACTGTAGCCCACCAGGCTCCTCTTTGTGACCAGGCTCCTCAATCCATGGAATTTTCCAGGCAAGAGTACTGGAGTGGGTTGCCATTTCCTTCTCCAGGGGATCTTCCTGACCCAGGGGTCGAACCTGGGTCTCCTGCATTGTAGGCAGACGCTTTACCATCTGAGCCACCAGGGAAGCTCAGGAAACCCTAAAGATGTCACCAAAAACTCTTAGACCTAAACATGCCTTTAGTAAATCTGTAGAATACAAAGTAAACATACAGAAATCATTTGCTTTCCTGTATGTTAGCAATGAAACATCTAACAAAGAAATAAAACAATCCCATTCAGAATATCATCGGTAAAAAAATACTTAAGAATAAATTTAACCAAGGAGTGAAATATCTCTACGTTGAAAACTATGTCTCTGATGAAAGAAATGGAAGACACAGAAAAATGGAAAGAAAGACATCCTGTGTTTATAGATCAGAAGAATTAATATTGTTTAAATGCCCAAAGTTCTCAAAGCTGTCTATAGAGTCAATGCAATTCCTATCAAGATTTCAATGTCATTTTTCACAGAAATAGAAAAAAAATCCTAAAATTTGTATGGATTTATAAAAGAGCCTGAACAGCCAAAGCAATAATGAGAAAGAAGAGCAAAACTGGAGTTACCACATTTCCTGGATTCAAGCTATGCTTCAGTTCAGTTCATTTCAGTCGCTCAGTTGTGCCCAACTCTTTGTGACCCCATGAACTGCAGCATGCCAGGCCTCCCTGTCCATCACCAACTCCCAGAATTCACTCAAACTTATGTCCATTGAGTTGGTGATGCCATCCAACCATCTCATTCTCTGTCATCCCCTTCTCCTGCCCTCAATCTTTCCCAGCATCAGGGTCTTTTCAAATGAGTCAGCTCTTCGCATCAGGTGGCCAAAGTATTGGAGTTTCAGCTTCAGCATCAGTCCTTCCAATGAATACCCAGGACTGATCTCCTTAGGATGGACTGGTTGGATCTCCTTGCAGTTCAAGGGACTCTTGAGTCTTCTCCAACAGCACAGTACAAAGCATCAATTCTTCTGTGCTCAGCTTTCTTTTTTTTTTTTTTTAATTTAAATTTATTTATTTTAATTACAGGCTAATTACTTTACAATATTGTATTGGTTTTACCATACATCAACATGAATCTGCCACGGGTGTACACGTGTTCCCAGTTCTGAACCCCCCTCCCACCTCCCTCCCCATACCATCCCTCTGCTTTCTTTATAGTCCAACTCTCACATCCATACATGACCACTGGAAAACCCATAGCCTTGACTAGATGGACCTTTGTTGGCAAAGTAATGTCTCTGCTTTTGAATATGCTGTCTAGGTTGGTCATAACTTTCCTTCCAAGGAGTAAGCGTCTTTTAATTTCATGGCTGCAGTCATCATCTGCAGTGATTTTGGAGCCCCCAAAATAAAGTCAGCCACTGTTTCCACTATTTCCCCATCTATTTGCCATGAAGTGATGATGGGACTGGGTGCCATGATCTTAGTTTTCTGAATGTTGAGCTTTAAGCCAACTTTTTCACTCTCCTTTTTTACTTTTATCTATACTTCACTCTCAAGCTATACTTCAAAGCTATAATGGTATTGGCATAAAAAAACATAGACCAGTGGATCAGAACAGAGAGCCAGAAATAAAACCCTGAATTTACAGTCAACTAATATTTGATGAAGGAGTCAAGAATATTCAATGGAGGGAAAGAATAGTCTCCAATAAATGGTGATGGTAAAACGATAATCACATGCAGAAGAATGAAGTTGGACCCCTGTCTTATATCACCCACAAAACCCCACTAAATCAGAGAGTTAAAAGGTAGTCCTGAAATTGTAAAACTCCCAGAAGGAAACAAGAGAAAATGCTTCTTGATTTGGTCTTGGCAATGATTTTTTTGGATATGGCAAAAAGAAGCACAAGCAACTAAACAAAAATCTCAACAAGTGGAACTATGTTAACAAAAAAGCTCTGTGCATTTTCATCAACAAAATAAGAAGGAAACCTAAGAATGGGAAAAAATTTGCAAATCATAAAACTGGTAAGGAATCAACATCCAAAATATATGAGGAACTCATACAACTCAGGGACAAAGGAACAAACCAATTAAAAATGAGCCAAGGACTTGAATAGTTTCCCAAAAGAAACACGCAGGTGGCCAATAGGTACATGAAAATGTGTTCAGCATCAGTAATCGTCAGTCAGTTCAGTCACTCAGTCATGTCCAGCTCTTTGCGACCCCATGGACTGCAGCACGCCAGGCTTCCCTGTCCAGCACCAACTCCTGGAGCTTGCTCTAAATCATGTCCATTGAGTCAGTGATGCCATCAAACCATCTCATCCTCTGTAGTCCCCTGCCTTCAGTCTTTCCCAGCATTAGGGTCTTTTCAAATAAGTCAGTTCTTTGCATCAGGAGGCCAAAATATTGGAGTTTCAGCTTCAGCATCAGTCCTTCCAAAGAATATTCAGGACTGATTTCCTTTAGGATTGACTGGTTTGACTTCCTTGCAGTCCACGGGACTATCAAGAATCTTCTCCAACACCACAGTTTAAAAGCATCAATTGTTCGGTGCTCAGCTTTCTTTATAGTCCACCTCTCACATCCATACATGACTACTGGAAAAACCATAGTTTTGACTAGATGGACCTTTGTTGGCAAAGTAATGTCTCTGCTTTTGAATATGCTATCTAGGTTGGTCATAACTTTTCTTCCAAGGAGCAAGTGTCTTTTAATTTCATACTGCAGTCACCATCTGCAGTGATTTTAAAGCCCCAGAAAATAAAGTTTGTCATTGTTTCTGGGAATCATCAGGGAAATGCAAACTGAAACCACGATGAGATATCACCTCACATCTGACAGAATGGCCATTGTCAGAAAGACAAGAGAAAAACTGTTAGTGAAGATGTGGAGAAACCCTTTCTCCACTGTTGGTGGGAATGTACATTGATGCAACTATTATGGAAAACAATGTTGATGTCCCCCCAAAAATTAAATATAGAACTACCATGTAATCCAGCAACCCCACTTTTGAGTACTTATCTGAAGGACACAATATTATATCTGTATCTTTATGTTCATTGCATTGTTGTTTATAATAGTTACGATATGGAAACAATGTAACTATCTGCTGATGAATGAATGGGAAAATGTGACATATACACAGTGGGATATTATTGATACATAGCCATGAAAGGAGAAAACCCTGCTGTGTGTGACAGCATGGATGAACATTCAGGGCATTGTGCTAGGTGAAATAAATCAGTCTGAGAAAGACAAACCCTGTGTGACTTATATGCACAATCTAAAAACTGGAAACATATTGGTTGCGATGTGTGGAACTGGTGGGAATAGATGCAGATGGTCAAAGGCACCAACTCCTAGCTATTAAGTGATGAAGAACTGGGATGTAATGTACACATAGTGACTACAGTGTACAGTACTCTATTGTGTACTTAAAACGTTGATGAGAGAAGACCTTTAAAGTTATCACGAAAAACCCAAAAGGTAACTAGATGAGATGATGGATAAAACTGACCTTATTGTGGTAATCATTTTGCAATGTATACGTACATCAAATAATCACATAAGATACCTTAAACTTGAATGATGTTAGGCGACCCACTCCAGTATTCCTGGGCTTCCCTTGTGGCTCACCTGGGAAAGAATCCACCTGCATCATGGGAGACCTGGGTTCTATCCCTGGGTTGGGAAGATCCCCTGGAGAAGGGAAAGGCTACCCACTCCAGTATTCTGGCATGGAGAATTCCATGGACTGTAAAATCCATGGGGTCACAAAGAGTCGGACACGACTAAACAACTTGCGTTTTAGCTTTGAATGATGTTGTATGTCAATTTTCTCTAAATAAAGCTGGTAAGAAATAGAATTATGTGTAAAAAAGATATTTATGACGCATGCCCCCTTCCTTTTCTTTTCTTTTTTAGCAGAAGAAATTGCTATGTGATGATTAGAAGAAGGTTCGCCAAAAGTTGAGTTAACAGTTTAAGGTTCTGTTATTTTATAAGTTATCAAACTTGGTCATGTGGATTCACAGTGTTTGGCTGAAGTTCCTGGTTCAACCCTGAAAAACAGCTTGCTAAGCTAATGTGGGGGAAAATTGCTAAAACCTGAAACAAGGTGTTTAAAAAGGTGATGCTTTACAAACATCTGTGAGAAGCAGGAAATAAATGCAAACTGTGAATTTTATTATCATAAATTTTAAAAGGCAGGATGACCTGTTTGTATTTTGTGCATCTCCTCAGCGAATTGTGTGTAAGCAACCGTAGAGATTAAAACTGGCTGTGCGAGCATGGTGCTCACCCCTGGGAACAGCTTGCATCCAGACAACAGTGGAATTCATTGTAGGAAAACATCCTTGCTTGACAGGTTCTGGGTCTTGTTTGGCTGTTTTTGGGTGTATGTGTGTGTGCTGGCAGGGACTGTGTCATCAACACACTCAGGAAACATGAATGGTGGGACATTTATTTGGGCGTCTTTCTTTTCTAGCTGCTCGGTGCTAGTCACTGTGGCAGCCTTCTCCTGTGAAGAGAGAGCCTCTGGTGTGTGTGTGCTTTTATTCACGCGGAGCACATGCAGCCTTGTTAAGGGAGGCCTGATCTTACCTGAGATGTGCAGTGGCCCGCACTCTGCAGGGGAGCTCTGCCTGCAGCTTGTTCTGAGACGGATGGGATTCCCAATTTGGGCTGTATTGGATTCTCTAGTCTGGCTTTTAGAAACTCCTGCCGTATTAGAGCAGTTACCCACAGAAGCTGTTCTCCTACATAGTACGGGGTTGAAGGTGGAGGTCAGGGGTGCTGGAGATGTCTTAGACTATGTAGCGTGACGAGGCACTTCATGACACAAGGCTGGGCAGGACGTGTGTGAGCAGGAGGTGGGGAAGGGGGTGCTTGTGTAAGGAGGTTGATGAGCAGTACCTGTGGGGAGGTGATCCAGAAAGATGGCCTGCTGAAGCAAAGGACACATGCATGCTGACTTGTCCTACCGTCTCCTACCTCGCTGACGCTTATCCTCGGGTCCTTCCTGGCTTCAAGTTACCACCTTTGCAGGTTTATCACAGGATCCGTCATAGTGCATATAAGTCTGCCTCGCTCCTCCTTCCTTGCTGAGAAGTCCTTGAGGGCAGCCACACTTTCTCATCCCTTTCCTCTCGTTTCCAGAACTGACTGCTTCCCTAGTGCCTGGAGCCTCTGAGTAATGCTTAACCATTTCTGGAATAGATGGATAGCTGTTTCACACTGTGAAATAGCACCCAAGTCACATGAGTAGGGCAGACCTCTTCACAGAGAACATTAGACAGAAGAGTCACCCAAGAGTCATGGTCCGTGGGAAGACGTGGGCATGGAGTGCAGGGTGAATGGGGACTTTTGTCCTATGTTACTAATAGGCTTTATGACTTCAGGTGATGTAAATGAATTCATGCCTCTTTGGAAAATTAGGGAGCTTTCATTGAGAAGAAATAATAAATATTTTATTTGAAAGTGAGTATAAAAATATCTGCTCATAAAATTTTAACAATTGTTAAAATGACATTTTATATATACTGAAGAATATACTGGAGAATAAAAAAAATAAGTGAAATGAATCAGACAGAAACATGCCTCTGTAATAGAGATAATGCAGTGTTCATGGTGAAATGTTTCTTTTACACCAGATTCCCTCTTGTACTGAAATAGGTTGGAGTGGCAGGCTGCGGGACCCACAGTGGGAGGTCCTGGAGTTTCTGGAGACAGACCTGGGTTCGAACTTGCCATCTAGCTGTGTGTCTGTGTGAATGACTCACACACTCGAGATTTCCTCACACAGAGTTTGTATGTATATAACACTCTGAACTTCAGGGCTGCACGAAGGGTCTTGGTGGAGAGTGTACCACATACCAAGGACTCAGTTACAGGCAGGTCTGTTTCCTACGCTGTCCAGTGTAGTCTGCACCTCTAGAGCTTTCCTCTGGGGTGTCTCACCTTCTCCTGCACCCTGATCAGTGTTTCTGCGGAGGGTGGGTTCACTGGCCCCAGTTCACAGAGGTGTGGGTGAGAGTGCAATGAAAACTTCCCCAGACTCCTGTGCAGTGATGGAGCAGCAAGTCTGAGTCCTAAGCACTGGACACTAGGTGTCTCTCTCGTGCTGGCTTTCAGCCTGGACTCACCAGGCTGCTTTGGGCTTGACCTGCACTGGATATGTGACTCTTCTGCATCTCTGGCCTGCACTGGCCTGCACTGCACATCTTCTCTGATGTCCGTGCCAGCCTCTCGCTGACCCTTGCCTCTGTTCAAACCTCCCTGCTGCCTCAGCCCAAACCTCCCTGCTGCCTCAGCCCCTGTTCTCTCCACGTCACTGCTTCCCAGAGCCCCACAATTTAGCTCTTTCCTTTTTTTCCCAAAGGAGTGTCTTGCAGTGTCACATACCTCGATATCCACACATAGTCCTCTTAACTCCATCCAAAGCATTTCATAGGAAGCACATTGACTCACTGATTCATTCACTGATGTTTATGGAGTTTGTGTTCTGTGTGCAGCTGAGGCTCACCTTTTGGTGTGAAAACACAAGGTTTTCTCCCTGGTGCATTTAGAAGACTCTGGAGAAAATGGAAATTTCCCAACACATAGAAAAAGATCTCTTCAGCCACTAGAGTGTGTATGCCAGACAATTAAAAAAAAATATATCCATTTTCTGCCTTTGGAAAGGATAACTGCAGGAGATGCAAGAGACATGGGTTCGATCCCTAGGTCAGGAAGATCCCCTGGAGTAGGAAATGGCAACCCACCTCTGTGTTCTTGCCTGGAAGATTCCATGGGCCCAGGAACCTGGCAGGCTATAGTTCATGGTACCACAAAGACTCGGACATGACTGAGCACATAATAACTGCATTCTGTTGTGGGTGCTTTGAGGGGAGAGGACACACTGACGTCTATTGAGAGGGAACAAAAAGCAGCAGAATGAGGACTTGTGTGTAGGACAATGAGAATGTGGGTAGAGCAGGACTCGACTGCTAAAGGGGGACAGAAGTCAGCAAAGGATGGGCTTGGCTAGGTAGTGCTGGGTCCTTCCCCTGATGGGTCTGTAGGTTGGTGATCTGTCACTGGGAATGGGCATCCCATTCATGTGTGTGAGCCCTGTGGGTGGTTCTGGGATGGCCTGGGTCGGCAGCTGTCAGGCAAGGGGTCATTATCGTTACTAAGTGGAGACACTATTGTGCTTTGTTCCAAGCCCTCTGCAACTGATGACCACAACTGAGATGATGACCATATTTGTAGCTTCATCACACTGCCTATACCGGGAGGTATTTTTAGCCCATTACCCTATCACCTGTTAAGTTGGGAGTCAGTGTTATGCCCCATGCCTTAAGCATGATACACGTTTTGGCTAACCTACACGTATGCTTCTCTCTGTGAGCTCGTGAGTCCTCTCCACATATGGGATGGGCAGACAGGAGCTTCTATTTTGCCAGGAGTAGACTCCATGATATGATGTATGAGCAGTGTGCTCAGCAATGTGGGAAAAAAGGAAAGGAAGAAGCCTTGGCCCCCCCGACTCCTATTTATAGGGCAGGTTCACGGTGCAGTGTCAGTTCAGGGAGTGAATGCACTTGCTAAAGGGTTCGTCTGCTTGAGACAGTCATAGGAACCAAGACTGTGTAGGTCTCTTCACTCTTCAGATATGGCTCAACTCTGTTTTAATACATTTTTCACCTGTCTGATCTCATGCGATATGTGTGAAACGAAAAGGTCATTTTCTGAATTTCTTGGAAAAGTCAAATGTCCTCTGTAAAGTCTTTTGTTGATAGGTGATATTACACAGAGGGAAAATCATGGGCTGCTGGCTTGATGGGTTTCTAGCTGAACACCTGCACGTACAAGGTGTTAATCTGACGATGAGGATGAGTATTCCGGCTTCATGCTGGATCCTGTTCTGTTGGGTACATTCATCAGGGACTTGGATAAAGATCCTGGGGACACTCTTGCACATCTGTGAGTGATGCAGAGTGAACAGGATTAATAAAGGAACAAAATGACAGAATCAGATGATGAAAGAGGTCTCAACGTGCTAGACAGATGAACCAAACTTTTAAAGAAGCTTGATGGGAATAAATACCAAGGACTATGTGATTTGTTGTTGTTGCTTTAGTATTGTTGTCTCTTAACTTTAGAAGCATAATAGAAGAAAATAAGCAAAGACACACCAGGATGTGATAGTTCAAAACATGTATTTATGAACACATAAGTACACTATTTAAAACACATGCAATTGTATAATTAATGTAATATTTCAGAACAATATTTTACAGAGGGACATGACTAAATAGATAGTTCGCCTTTTTGTGGTCTAGGTCACCAATCATTCAAATAGCAACAGCCTGAATCTTCATTTGTCCTCTTTGAGACTTGTATTTTGGTGATGACAGTCTCAAAGTCAGCCTTATTTGTTCTGAAAACAGCTCGCCAGGAAAGTCTGCCTGAGTAAGAAATCTTATATTTCCCTGGTTAAAGCCCAGAGTAGCTTGTCGGCAGTGGCATGACAGCTGCAGTGTCAGCCTTGTCGTTCACGAGGCCACACACTTCTAAACATCACCGAACAAAGCTGCCCTATCCTCACCGACGACTTTCTGTCTTTGTGAATCAAAGGAACTTCAGCACCGAATGTGTCTGCAATTAGGTAGCACTTTTGGAATCACTTTCATGAGAGGAAGCAATGAGACAGATCCCCCACTTTGCAATATTTTCTTGAATCCACTGCAGACTATAGGCACTGCATGGAAACTATCCTCAGGAATATTTTTAAAAATAACTTTGTCTGAGAAGTGAATATCTGCCCTAGTTACTGAAGTCATAGTGGTCACAAGTTTTATAGAAATCGGAGTATGGGTCACGTTTTGGTGTTTTTTTCTTTGTTTTTTTAATTGAAGTATAGTTGATTTACCATATTAATTTCATATGTACAACATAGTGATTCAACATTTTTATAGATTATACTCCTTTGGAAGTTATTACAGAATAATGGCTATATTTCCCTGTGCTGTGTGATGTATCCTAGTCGCTTATTTATTTTATACATAGTATTTTGTGCTTCTTAATCCCCTACCCCTATCTTGTCCGTCCCCTCATTTTCCTCCCCCAACTCGTAGCCCTTGGTTTATTCATTATATCTGGTATATTTATTAGTTTGTTCATTATATCTGTGAGTCTGTTTCTGTTTTGTTATATTCACTAGTTTGTTGTATTTTTTTCTTTACAATTTCACATATAAGTGATATCATACAGTATTTACTTTCTCTGTCTCCTTTATTTTACTAAGTGTAATAATTTCTAGGTTCATCCGTGTTGTTGCAAATGGCAGAATTTCATTGTTTTTATGTCTGAGTAGTATTCCATTGCGTATATGTTCCACATCTTCTTTATCCGTTCATCTGTTGATGGGCACTTAGGTTGCTTCCATATCTTGGCTATTGTTAATAGTGCTGCTGTGAACCAGAGGTCACCTGGATCTTAGAGTTTTATTTAATTTCATCTCCACTTGGATGTGGGAATTTTATTTTTAGTTTTTATTGCAGATCCTTCATGCTGTTTTCCATTTATGTGTTTCCATTATTGTGTCAATTTATGTTCCCACCAACAATACATGAGGGTTTCCTTTTTTCCACATCCTCTTGAGGGTTTGCTATTTATGTTCCTTTTGATGATGGCCATCCTGACAGGTGTGAGGTGATATCTCATTGTGGTTTGACCTGCATTTCCCTAATGATTAATGTGATGCTGAGCATCTTTTCATGTGCCTGTTGGCATCTGTCTATCTTCTTTGGAAAAATGTCGATTCAGATCTTCTGGGCATTTTTAAATCAAGTTTTTTGTTGTTTTGATATTGATCTATATGGGCTATTTATAACTTTTGGATATTAACCTCTACTGAATGAGAGAAAATATTTGCTAATGTTTCTTCGTTTTTTTCTATTTGGGGGACAGAAACACTCCTTTGATGATGGATGTAGTTTTGCAAGTATTGATTTGATGAGAGGTTTCGCTGGGGCATCCTATTTCCTCACAGTCACTCCACGTGACACTCCCAACTTCATCTCTTAAACCTCCACAGTCTCTACTCCAGCATCCTGGTTGCTGAACTCCGTGGTGGTCACCGTGCTCAGATCCAGACCCGTCTCTTCACCACTTTTCAGGACACATCCTGGCTGAGCTGCTGCTGAACTGAGAGGTCCTAGGCTTGGTGGAGGCTATTGGGCTACTGGGGCATGAGAATGAAAGCCACTTAAGAATAGAAATTTTATGAATTACAGCAAGAGAAAACAAAAAACAAACTAATGTTCAATTACAAAATGAGGGAGACTTAGCAGTAATGTTTGTGAAATGTTTTAGAGGCTATTAGTAAACATCTTCTGAAAACAAATGCACTGTGTAATGTGGCCGCAAACCCATGCCTGTGTCACGCAGTGTCAGCCGAAGTGCATCAGAGTCAGGAAGTCAGGACCCACGCCCTGTGAGTCGATCGGTTCACTCCTTCCAGTGTTTTCGTTTCAGCTTTTAGCAATGCAACTTTCTTTTTAAAATAGCATTTATTATTTGCTTTTATTACAAAGTAGTGTATTTTAACTATAAAAAATCTGGAAAGTACAGAAAAATCCATCAAGTAAAATGTCATCTGTGATCTTATCCATGGGAGAGAACTGCGGGGAGCGAGCTCCGCCCGTGGCAAAGGTCATGAGGAAGGAGGCTTGGCATACGCAAAGGCGGGATTGAGCCTCAGGAGTCCCCCTGGAAATTCTCGAGCATCTACCCCCAAAACCAGAGTCTGCCTACTTTCTGCTTTGTGCTTTCACCTACACCTCTGACTTTACGGGGGGGCTGTCCCCCACTGCCTCTCTCTGAAAAAAGAGTTAGCTTACAGCTCCAGTTAATAATCCCTGGGTGTGACAGTGTTTAACCTACAAACTCCTTTGGAAATCCTCTAGCCTGCCTGAATAGGTTTTTCCGGCCACATGTGATTGTTCAGAGCCTCCCAACTGTGAGAGGCAGGAGATGTTCTAAACTGTCTAAACACAGATTCCTTTGAGTAGTTAAAAGATTGATTAGAAATTGTATTGGTGAAGGGTTTTTCACTTATTGGGCCAATGTTTGCTGCTAAGTCTCCATACTCCTTACCTACTGTGTCCTTGGCAGTGTATTGACTGATATAATGGGTGTATAGAAATGTAAGTAGTAGCCTCAATGTTTGTAACCTTGGACCCTTGAGTTAATTCTTTTCTTGATTGAGCCCACCTCACCTTTGCCCTATAGGAATGCAGCTTTGTCCAATGCTTTTTTGGAGGCTGGTGCCTGACTTTGGAATAATCACCTTTAGAGAAAGATAAGTTTCTTAAAATGTTAACAAGCCTCCTGGCCAGAAGATGATGTAATTCACCTGAACTTTTGCATATGATAAGTTTGAAAGCCTGGCTTTGATTAGGACCAGGAACTGCTGTCCTTGCATGACTCCACCCCTTCCCCCATTATCCTCTGTGCACAACTTAAGGTATAAAAACTACTTTGGAAAATAAAGTGCAGGCCTTGTTCACTGAAACTTGGTCTCCCCATGTTGCTCTCTCTCCCAAATTCTGGCTGAGTCTCCATCTGGAGCACGGAACCCACCATGCTTACTAATTATGCCTGGGCTTCTAAGATCTGACCAGGGAGGCCTCAGTGTCTCCTCTCCTTCGGGAGAACGGAAGGACGCCTGCGGCCTACGTAAGTGGTGCAAACTTCTTGTCTTGAAGTTTTATTGGTCTCCTGTGTAAACCAAGCTACTCAGCCTCTTTTCTCCACTGAATTTTCCTACTGAGCTATCCTCATTCTATTACTCTTTATATCTTTGATAAAATATTTAAATAAATAGGTCGCCGACGCCATCCCTGCTTCGAATACCCTGGATCAGCCGGGGCTGGTCCCCGGCAGAGAACCACTGTTAAAGTCTTGTCACATGATCTTCCTGAACATACACAGATATATACACATGAATGATCTCACTATACACTTTGGTGAGATCCTTTTTCTTCCTCTTTACAACATAGTAAACATCTGAATGCCATTCAGTTACTTCTTCAATGTACTTTTAAATTTTATCATGTAAGTATGCTATACATGCTACATTTTTGAAAACTGTAAGTAACTCTGTGATGACATTATTGTAGACAAATGTTTTTTTCATATACCTGATCATTTCCTAAAGAAAACTCTTAGAAGGGTAAATTCCAGATGGAGAAATGAAGTATGTTCAGAAGACAGTGACTTTATTTCATGAAGGGACTAGAGGGACTAGAAATGATGTCATTGGGAATAGTTGCAAGAAAATAATTGAAAATCATTGTGAGAGAAAAAAATGGGGATTCAAATCTTCACATATTTCAGGTCTGTCACAAAGAGAAGAGGAATAACATGACTCAGAAATATAATACCAAGAACTTGAAGCTAGAGGGAGACACAGATAGTTTGATGCAGGATGCTCATTACTGCCAGAGCTGCCGAGACTCAGCTGAGAGGGGTTCAAGGGGAAGCACTCTCAACTTGGAGGCATCTTCATAGGCTGATGGCCACTTGGGAGAGATGGGGTCACAGGTGTTCAGGGCCAACCGTGGGGTGGGCTCTTCTAACCTTCTGAGTCAATGATTTGTCCTAGGCAGAAAGTTTTCTTAATAAATGGATCCCTGATTAGATCATGTCAATAGGAAATTATTTACACAGGCTTTTGGGGAAAAAAGAAACAGCTGCAAAGCTGGCTTATTTCAGAATTCAGGTGTATTTTCTTTCTAAAATAATTCTAGTGGAAATATTTCTTGTAAAGGAATTGATCATTTCCATCATCACTGTATTCATTATCATCTGGATTTTTAAAATTTATAATACATGTGTATACATACATATGATACATATACACAGATATATATCTATGATATATCTATATATAATCTGTAATGGGATGCCCAACTGAGTGTCCCTTTTATGGTGGTTTCCCCCCATTTATTTTAGGGAGAGAGCAGTCAGAGGTCATGTTGTCAATCTTGGCAGGTGTGAAGGCAGCTTCCTCCACAGAGGGCCTTCCTGGGGGCAGTTGCTGCTGTGGGCTGAGCCTGATACAGAGTAGGTCATCGGCAAGTGTTTGGAAAGTGAATGAAAGGATGAACGAATGGTGTAAGTGATGCCTTCTGGAGACTGAAGAGAGTCCTTCCGATTTCTAAGCAGAGAGTGTGCTCAGATTCTGGGTCCCCAAGTGGAAAGGAAGTAGCTGTCTGGTGTCTAGGGATGTGGCTTTCTTAGAAGGGCAGAGGGATGGTGGCTCAAGGTCTACAGGAGGCTGAGAGCTCAGCACAGTGCTCCTGGGTGTGTCCCCTTGGGGTAAACTGGGGATTGGCAACAAAGGGAGTCCAGGCAATGGAAATTCTAGCCTGCCCTGGCTTGTTCTAATTTGGAGGAGGCTGGGTTATCCTCCTTAAGAACCACCAGGGTCTGTGGGGGAACTGAATGCATATCCTCTCAGCTGACCAGCATGAAAATCAGACTCGGTGTCAGCACCATTAGTGCGACAGGACCAGGGGCGTTGGCCACCATGTGCTGGCAAGAAGCAATGGGGTAATGGGCTTACGCAGAGAATACAGATTGTCTTTGCTTAGCTGTGGAAATCAGGCTGACACTCTCACCTTTGGACTGAGAAGGCTGTTAAGGTTTGGGTGATTTAGGGAGGGTCCGGGAGACTGTCAGCTGACCGAGGGCTGGAGATCCTGCGTGCTGTTTACTCACGCGTCCTAAGCAGAGAACAAGGCCTGGCTCATAGTGGTCACTCTGCAAGTATTAGTGGAATAAAGGAGTATTGGACTTCCGCTGCTATGGCACGTGGAGTTCAAGTTGTTGGTTACTTAGAAAAATAAAGATATCGCCATATATTTATACTGATCTGTGGAACAGCTTATATAATTTCCTAATTATCTACTAACACATGCATAAGGAGATGTGAGTATACATGTGTAAAAGATGACATTTTAATTCCAAAAAAGGAATTCTTTTCAACTGGCTTCAATACCGCAGCCTATCCAGCCACAAGTTTGCCAATGTCATCACTGTTACCAGTGAGTTGGTTATAATTCTGGGTTATAATACTGACTTATCTTTCAAACCAAATTTTTGTCTGTGTTGTGAAAGCAAAATTAGATGGAGCAAGGATCAATAAAGTGTCCACTGAATATACTATTGTAAAAATGGAATTAATAATAAGAAATGAAATAACCTGACAAATGCTGTTGTAAAAAACCTCAGGGTGTCATTTGAAATTGATATTGTAAGGAAACTCTAGTTGCAGAGTGAACTTTAACATATAAATCTTCCACAGCACAGGTCGTTCATGATTTATTTCTGAAGATGTTGGGCATCATGATGTGAAGTATATTTCAGACTCATTGACTGACTCAGATTTCTGTTTCTTTCTTTTTCCTGGAACTCACACAATATGACTTGGAAGAATATTTATTTTAGAATTCTAGAATTATCATTTTTACTTAAAGATTAACCATAATTGGATAGGTTTCCCCTTCTCTTTTTCCTTCTTGTAGAAGGACTTCAAGATGAAAAACACTGAGCGTATTCTAGGGGCCAAGGCACTTCAGTGTCAGGAGGAGCTATTTCCTTTTGGTAGAGAGGGTGTGAAGTTTTAACACCTAGCCAGAGAGGGATTGTAACCTCCATGCTGTTACTAAAGCTACTTTTTTGAGATGAGACTTAAAAAAATTTTTTTGGCTGAATTCACATGTTCAAAAGTCAGAGAATCATTTGGCTCAAGGGCTTTTCCATTCACTTTGAGTCCAAGGATACATCCAGTGTTTGGTAAATATTCAGATTCTCTGAGAGTTAATGCCCAAGCAAGTTGTGCATGCCAAACAACTCCCAGCGTGGTGTTCTTTCTGGTAGCATGACAATCAGATGTGCCTGTCACCTGGACCCTGGAAGGAGCTTCCATTTGATGTGGTTATGAATATAAACAGAGATGAATGACAAAGATCTTGGACTGGCAGTTCTAATGAGGGGGATGAACCTAGAGTCTATTATACAGAATGAAGTAAGTCAGAAAGAAATATCAATACTGTATACTGATGCAAATATATGAAATCTAGAAAGATGGTACTGATGAATTTATTTGCAGGGCAGCAATGGAAAAACAGACATAGAGAACAGACCTATGGACATGAGGGGAGGGAAGAAGGGAGGGGGTGAGATGTATGGAGAGAGTCAAGTGGAAACTTACATTAGTATATGTGAAATAGACAGCCAGTGGGAATTTGCTGTGTGACTCAGGGAACTCAAACAGGGGCTCTGTGACAATCTAGAAGGGTGGGATGGGGAGAGAGATGGGACGGAGGTTCGGGAGGGAGGGAACATGGGTGTACCATGGCTGATTCTTGTTGATGTTTAACAGAAAACAACAAAATTCTGTAAAACAATTATCCTTCAATTAAAAAATAAGTGTAGTGGCAAAAAAAAAAAAAAAAGATCTTGGGGTCGGAATTTTTAAGATGGTAGAAAACTGATATTGTTCTTGTGTCAATTACAAAATCTTCAACTTGAGCCATCTTCCCCATTGCCAGCCCCCCAGCATTAGGGTCCTAGTTATTTACTTATTTCCCAGCTTTATTGAGATATTCTTGATATAATAACATTTTATAAGTTTAAGGTGTACAGTGGGATGATTTGATACACTTACGTATTGAGAAATGATTTCTATGGGAGAATTAGTTATCACCTCCATAACTCACATAGTTACTATTTGTTTGTTTGTGGTGAGAACTTTTAAGATCTACCCTCTTAGCAACCTTCAAGTATATGAAAATGAAAGTTAAGTCGCTCAGTTGTGTCTGACTCTTTGCAACCCCGTGGACTGTAGCCCACCAGGCTCCTCCATCCATGGGATTCTCCAGGCAAGAATACTGGAGTGGGTTGCCATTTCCTTCTCCAGGGGATCTTCCCAACCCAGGGATTGAACCCAGGTCTCCCACATTGCAGGCAAGCGCTTTAACCTCTGAGCCACCAGGGAACTATAGTCACCATGCTATACCTCAGATCCCCAGAACTCATTCATCTCATAATTGGAAGTTCATAATCTTTGATCAGCATTTCCCCATTTTCTCTACCCCCAGCCTCTGGTAGCCATCAGGCTATACTCTCTGTTTCTATGAGTTCTGCTTTCTTAGATTTCACATTGGCATCTGCATGCTTGCTCAGCCATGTCTAACTCTTTGAACCCCATGGGCTGTAGCCCACCAGGCTTCTCTGTCCATGGGATTTCCCAAGCAAAAATACATTACTTTGCTAACAAAGGTCCGTCTAGTCAAGGCAATGGTTTTTCCAGTGGTCATGTATGGATGTGAGAGTTGGACTGTGAAGAAAGCTGAGCACTGAAGAATTGATGCTTTTGAACTGTGGTGTTGGAGAAGACTCTTGAGAGTCCCTTGGTCTGCAAGGAGATCCAACCAGTCCATTCTAAAGGAGATCAGCCCTGGGTGTTCTTTGGAAGGAATGAAACTAAAGCTGAAACTCCAGTACTTTGGCCACCTCATGCGAAGAGTAAACTCCTTGGAAAAGACTCTGATGCTGGGAGGGATTGGGGGCAGGAGGAAAAGGGGACGACAGAGGATGAGATGGCTGGATGGCATCACCGACTTGATGGACATGAGTTTGAGTGAACTCTGGGAGATGGTGATGGACAGAGAGGCCTGGCGTGCTGTGATTCATGGGGTCGCAAAGAGTCGGATACGACTGAGCGACTGAACTGAACTGATGATTAGTGATGCTGAGCATGTTTTCATGTACCTGTTGGCCATCTGTGTCTCTTTCAGGAAAATACCTATTCAAGTCTTTTGCCCATTTTTAGTTGGCTTGTTCTTTTGTCGCTGAATTGTATGAATTCCTCATGGTTTTTAGACATTAATCCCTTATCAGATATATGGCTTGTGAATATTTTCTCCCATTCTGTAGGTTTCCTTTTAATTTGTTGATGGTTTCCTTTTCTGTGCAGGAGCATTTTGTTGATTAGTTCCACTTGTTGATTTTTGGTTGTTGCTTGTGCTTTTGGTGTCATATCCAAAAAAATGTTGCCAAGACCAAAGTCAAGGAAGATTTTTTTTCCCTGTTTCCTTTTAGGAGTTTTGCAGTTTTAGGTCTTATAATCAGACCTTTACTTCATTTTGAGTTATTTTTTTGTGGGTGTTATAAGACAGGCTCTAGCTTCATTCTTCTGTGTATGACCATCCAGTTTTCCCAACATATTTATTGAAGAGACGGTTCTTTCCTCACTGAGTATCCCTTGTCAAATATTAATTGACTGTAAATACAGTAGTTTATTTGTAGTGTAGAACTTAGGAAGTGTGATGCCCCCAGCTTTGTTCTTCTTTCTCAGGAGAACTTTGTCTATTCAGGGTCTTTTGTGGTTCCATGTGGATTTGAGCATTGCTTTTTTTCTATTTCTTTGAAAAATGCCATTGGAATTTTGATACAGATTACATTGACTCTACGGATGGCTTTAGATAGTATGGACATTTTGACGATATTAATTTCCTGATCCATGAATGCAGGATATCTTTCCACTAAGTTGAAACTTCTTCAATTTCATTTTGTGTCAAAAATTTCTACACTAATAGAAAATTCACAGTGACTTTTTGACAATTACTGTCTTCTTTATACCTAGGCTGTCTCTTTTGGGTGCGTTTCAAATTGTTTTTCTACACTTCCTGGGGACACCTGGAAACAGCACCTCTTACTTCTCCACACGTGTGTAACATCCCTCTGTGTTTCATGACTTTGCTCAATTATTCATTTCTCTTTATAGCTCCTCTGTTTGTAATGACTCCGCTGCAGGTATCTTTTCACATATGGGAGACATGTGGGTGAGGGTCTCATATTGGACCCCGAGCCCCTGCTTCCAGGATGCTGCGAGTGAGCAGCTGCCAGCCCCGTCAACCACAAGGGCTCCAGTGTTCAACCAGTGATGTGAGAGGTGATGTCCTGAGAGTCTTATATTCTCTGCACAGACCTGAGTTTCTTTTTGCTTTTTAAGTTCCTGAAAACACTGACTCTTTGTGGAATATAAAAATAATTCATTGTCATAGTAGAAATACTGGAAAGGCTAAAACCTTTTAAAAAGAAAATAAAAACTACACAAGACTACACAGGGATAACTATTGTTAATATTTTCACATATTAATAAAAATTCCTTTCTAACTTTTTTCTCTGGAAAAAGGTCTTCCACCCAAATTTTGAGGGTTTCTCTCCAAGACCCATTTTGTATATGGTTTTTAGTATTCATACAGTTTTTTCCCACTTAATGTTGTATCATGAGCATTTAAATAATATCATGAATTTTCCCTTGGAAACAGGAATTTCTTAATGGCTGCATAATACTTGAACATATAGATACACTGTAATTCATCAGAAATGCACTGATGCTGCAAAGATGAGCATTTCTGGGCTATATGAAATAATCACCATTGCCAATAACTAGAATACCCCATGCCATTAGTGATTGGCATTGGTGATTATTTCACATAGCCCAGCAATGCTCATCTCTGCACCATCAGTGCATCTCTGATGAGCTTTTTTTTAACATGTTATTATGCAAAATGTCAAATAGATACAATAAAGGGGAGAATATTTTATTACAGAAATTTTATTCTTTCCATCACTAGTTTTAACAATTAAAAACTCACGGCCCGTCTGGTTTTATCTATATACTCTCTTACTCAGGTTGTGTTGAAGCAAATCCCAGACATTATTAAATATCAGTAGTTATCACTAAAACATAAGGTCAAAAGTACTGCAACGCTACCATATCACACCAAAAAATTTATCCATAGTTCCTCAATATGTGATACTTCTTTTAGAGAGTAGGTCTTTAGAGGCGAATGATCACTGCTTGAACAATGTATCTCTTGACAAATATTACTTTTTAGGAAAGTTTTAAAATTTGTACTTCCATTTCAGTGTATGGAGATTTCTGTCTGGCCTCTAGAATCACATTGAGCTCGGATCCAGGTCTCCCGCATTACAGGCGAATTCTTTACCATCCGAGGCACCAGAGAAGCCCATATTATGTTGTTAAATAGGGAACAGTTTGAAGGGCAAATAATGGATGAACATTATTCAAGGGTGTGGTTGAACACCCACTGTGCTCTGGAGTTGGACTGGAGTGAACTATCTGGGGGCATGGCTCTGGGTTTTACACTCACTTTTACTTTACCTTTGATTGTGCAATGTCATCTTTAACAACAGCAATTATACTTGGGTTCACACACATTTTGTGCATTAACTTCATCTCTGCTTTTACTTAATTTTCTTTTGTCCTGATTGTTTGTACTTTTTTTTAATGTAGGTATTTAATTAGAGATGTATTGGTTGCTAAGAAAGGAAAAACACAGGATGAAGTTTTATCATAAAGTAGGAAATTCAACTAATCATTAAAATTGCTCCCAATTTTTGCCTATTTTAAATGATGATGTAATGAACATAGTCTGACGACATTCCTATCCCCCTGTTTTGTTTTTAAGGAAAATTTCCTACAGGTGACATTATGAGGTCAATGGGCATGATGCTTAATTTTGTTGGTGGTGGGGGTGTTCCGAATAGCTTTTTCTGACCTGTTTTCCAAAATGTCTATATAATTTGCACTGCCTTCAACAGCTGTGAGCTGAAAAGCTTCTCTTCACCTTTGGAAGTATTGTTGTCATTTGGAAAAGAATTGTGTTTTTTGCTGAAAAACTAAATAATGATACCTGAAATTATTGGATTACTAACAGAGTGGAATAGTTTTCTTGTATATTTATTTATAAATTAATTTCATCTTGACTTCTGGGAAAAACTGAATGAAAAGTAAAAAGAAATTTAGGCTGAAAATGTAGAGAGAAGAGATCAAATGGAAACTCTCAGACTTCTGAGTTGTGTCTTGAATGGAGATGGACTCTGGGGATGAGAAATTGATGTGAAAGCTGTGAGAAACTTTGTGGGGTCTGGACAGGAGGCCTGGCACTCCCACTGTGGTGGAATTCACTGCATTTGCAGAATCTGGAGACTGGAGGGCTTCATGCAGGAGGGGACTGAACACAGAGAAGCTGGTCCTGGGAAAGGCATGGGGTGAGGGTGCACTCCGGCCCTCTGGGTCCTTCCCTGCGATGCTTAGATTGGGTCTGCAGTTTCCTCTTCGGGCCCTGGTCATAGTCTCTTATTTGCCCCTTGTTCCATCCATATTTCTCCTCAGCTGCTTCCAGGGCGGCATTTCTAAAGCGTAAATGTGTACATTGTGGAGTGGATCTGCCGACTTAAGGCTTCGAACCTTCTGGACTCCACTGACAAGGAAATCTGTGAGCCAACACAAGCCTTCAGAAATTTATGTGGAAACATGTCTGCAGATTGATTGGCGGCTATAAACCATCTTCTCCCTAGAATTTACAGCTCACCTGAGACCTTTGGGTCAGGACCACCTAGTTATTTCTGGAATGACAGTTTATTGCCTTGACAGAGGACTTTAACAACTATTTTTTACTGTAAGTCTTTGCTAAGAATACTTCCACCTGTTTTACTACCTAAACGTGATTCAGAAAATGCAGAGGGTAAAAAGGCATTATTTGTTAACAATTTTAGTGTCCCGTTTTTAACCATCTAAGTATTTATTGGTGATACATTCTGTGTTTAGCACAGGGTTAAGAGTTTGAGAAATTTGGGGCAAACTAGATATAATATTGCCTTTATCCTTGTTGGAAAGACCAATGATACCTATGATGAAATTAAAATATCATAGTTTAATAATATAATAAAATAATGTAATAATGATAAAAAAGAAATAATCATAATAATATAGCTAACACTGGACAATTACTGTATGCCACAAAGTATGTTATACAGGTTTATATGAATTATTTTAACTGTCACATTTAATTTTTACAACCAGCTTATGAGGTACATTAATTAAAGGTCAGATGTCATCTATTGAGACAGATGTGGTCAACGCCTAATTTGATTAAGTCCACAGGAGGGAGAATCACTTCCAGAATTGTCATAAACACCTTCAAGATGGGAGAGAATTTGAAACTCTCTCTGAAGGCTGGGTGGGGATCACACAGATGAATATAAGCAGGAAGCAGAGATGAGGGTGCCCCGAGCAGATTCCCAGAGGTAAGGATCTCAGTTATTGTGAGTATTACAGGATGCAGAGCATTTGCAGAAGGCGATGAAAGAAAACACATGAAGGTACGCAGGCTGGGAGTAAGTAATATATGTGTACAGCTATGACTTGCAGGCAGGCTGGGCGCTTCACGTCTAAGAATTAGGCTCCAGAGCTTTTTCGCTTGCCCCCTTAGCCTTTTTCTAGAGTGCTATGCTTTGGGATGGCTCTGAGCGGAGGTTCCGGCGGAGAATTTCCTTGCCGTGTATTCTGTGAAACATCAGAGGAGCTCTGCGAAACATCAGAGGAGCTCTGCAGCAGACCTTTCTGAGGACTGCTACCTTGTTACCTGAAAACTATCCAGATTCTGGGTCGGGATTTATGGTTTCAAACTTTCTTCTCAAGCCGTGGCCATCGTCATGGGTTCAGCTAGTTTATGTTTCATCTGTGATGGCCCAGGTGTCAGGGTGTGGGCTTAGTATAAGCAAACCTCAGAGACACTGCTGGTTTGGTTCCAGGCACCCCAATAATGTGTGCTTCCCTGATATGTCATTTGGTAAAGAATCAGTCTGCAGTGCAGGAGACCCCAGCTTGATTGCTGGGTTGGGAATATCCCCTGGAGAAGGGAAAGGCTACCCACTCCAGTATTCTTGCCTGGGAAATCCCATGGACAGAGGAGCTCGGTAGGCTACAGTCTATGGGGTTGCAAAGAGCAGGCCTGACTGAAGTGACTTAGCATGCACAGCATGCATGTATTTCTGTACAGCTTAGTGCCGAGGTTCCAAGTGCAGACTCTGGAGCTGAATTGTCTGAGTACTAATCCCAGCTCGTCTGTGGCCCAGTCTTTATTCCTCTTTCTTCACATGAAAATCTACTTTGAGTTCCTTGATTAGATTATTGAGTCTGTGGACAAATACCTCTCTTAATGTATATAAGATGTGTCCGATAATGCATTTATTGGAAATGAATTACTGTTTTGCAGACCCAAGTTCAGGAAGCACACTCTTTTCTATCAATGTTGTGTATGTGTGAGGTGGACCACAGTGACCATGCTTCCCTTCCCGCCCTGGGTCCTCTTTGCTACTGTCATGTCACCCGGCGACAGAACCGATAAGACCACCAGTCGTGTTCATGCATCCTCCTGTCCTGTTCTGGGCTTCAGTGTGCCTAGAGACACTTGCTGGTTTTTCAGACTGCCTTTACCTCCACATCAGTAGGTGTGGGGAGGCAGAGGCCGCGAGCAATACACTGTGTCCGGGGCTTGAGCAGGTTGTCCTTATGACTCCTAGCTGTCTTCCTGAGGAGAAGCATGGGGCCTGGGCTGTGTGAGTCTGTTTCTCGCATCCTCCCCCTGGGGAGGTGACATGCCTTCTGAATTTCTCCACTACTCTATCTGGGGCAGCTCTATGTTTATTGGAGGGGAGTAACAAACCAGTGTGAAGTCCATCTCTCCTCCAATTTTTAGAGGTCAGAGAAGGCAATGGCACCCCACTCCAGTACTCTTGCCTGGAAAATCCCATGGACGGAGGAGCCTGGTGGGCTGCAGTCCATGGGGTCGCTAAGAGTCGGACACGACTGAGCGACTTCACTTTCACTTTTCACTTTCATGCATTGGAGAAGGAAATGGCAACCCACTCCAGTGTTCTTGCCTGGAGAATCCCAGGGACGGGGGAGCCTGGTGGGCTGCCGTCTATGAGGTCGCACAGAGTCGGACACAACTGAAGTGACTTAGCAGCAGCAGCATGGAACATTACATGGTTTCTTGTAGGAAGTCTGAAGCTCTTCCCTATAACACAGACTTTCTCCTTTATTCACAATATCCTGGTCTTTACACGTCTACCTGGTAATGATTTCTGTTCACCCTGTAGAATATTCTTTTCCAGCTCCTTCTCAGGTTTTTGCATCTCATTTTTAAAGAATACTCACTGTCTGAACCAGTTCAGGCTGCCATAACAAAATACCACAGACTGAGGGGCTTAAACAATAGAAATGTTCTATCTCACAGTTCTGGAGGCTACAAGCCGGAGACCAAGGTGTCAGCATGTTGATTTCTGGTGAGGGCTCTTTCCCTGGCTTCCTTCCTTGCCTTCTTGTGTCCTCACACAGCAGGGAGAGTGAGTGAGCAAGTCCCTGAAGTCTCTTCTTGTAAGGGCACTAATCTCATTAGGAGAACCCCAGCCTCATGAGCTCATTTAAACTGTCACCTCCCAAAAGCCCTACCTCCAAACACTGTTGCATAGGAGGTCAAGGCTTCAACATGTGAGTTTTAGGGGATACATTCAGTGCATGCACACATGATCTCTAAACTAGAGGTGGACACACTCCTCACCAACAGGGAAGACACACGGACTCCCTCCTGCAGCCTTAGGGGATACATTCAGTGCATGCACACATGATCTCTAAACTAGAGGTGGACGCATTCCTCACCAACAGGGAAGACGCATGGACTCGCTCCTGCAGCCATGTCTGCAGGCACCTCTCTGTTGCTCTGCAGCCTCTGTTTCCTGTATTTGCCTCCTTGTAGGCCATGGCTCCTGGAGGGTGAGCAGTGTCCTTAGACTTGAATTTCTAGCACAGCCACAGGGAATCTGTAGGTGTGGGTTACTGGATAAGTCAGCACTCTCAGTCTGAAACATCCCTCGATGTTATCGCCGTGGTTTCGTCAGTGCCCACTGGCTGAACTCCCTGTTTCCCTTGGCTTTCTAACCCTGTCTCTGTGGTGCTGGCTCTCTTCCTGTTCTTTATATGATAAGCCACTTGGCACAACTCTCTCCCTGGCTGCTTTGCTGGGTTAGCAGTTACAGGTTATCAGCACTTTCATTGTTCTGCATTTTTTTCTTGTTATCTATTACTGTGTGCATGTATGTCACACACACGGCGGGAAGGAGGCCCACACTCACCCTCATCATGTGTGTTCACCAAATTCCATTTGGGCCCTTCTCCCCAAGTATAAGGACAGCAAATTTCTTACATTTTAGAAATGACAGGATCTGTGGTTGTGAATCTGTGGTGTTTTAAGATATTTTTCTTAAGCATGATTATATAGAAATCACTTCACTGGGAAACCTCACAAATTCCCAAACTGTCAAACAACATCCACCAAAATTCAAAATTGAACTGAAAACATAAGACACATAAACAACAAACAGTCTCCACCCCACCCCCATTAAATGAAGTTGACATTGATTTTTCACTTTGATATACTTGGAATTTTTCTTCGAATTGTCATAGTGGATGAAGTTTTAAAGTTAAAAAGAAATTCTCATCTATCAATTAAGACCAGAGGAAATCAAATAGAAAGCAAAGGCATGGATTATGTTAAAAATGGAAGGGCTGTGAATATAGACATCAAATATGACCGAATGTGAGCTGTTTTATTTCCCTGAGCACTGCAGATACACGAAGCAGCTCTGATTTCTCAAGATTCAATAGACTGAAAAGTCAGTCAAGTGGCTGGAGTTCTATTTCTTTGATGGGGAATTAGGCAAGGGGGCCCTCAGAGCAGGTTTTGCCAATTTTTGAGGGAATGGTTGGAACAGCACTTCTCTAGTCAGGATTCATCATGAGCAGCATACCTGATGGATGAGGGCAGAAAAGATGGAGTGTGTGGGCAGAGTTAACACCCCAAACACAGCACAGGGGCTGGGGGACAAGAGGGATGCTCTGGGGGCGCAGCCCTGCCCTTTCTGCACCTGGGCAGCCCAGTTTCTTTGGTTTGGGTTTTTTTTTTTTTTTTTTTTTAAAAAGCAGTGCAACTGCTGCAGTGGTCTCCACCAGGCATCGAACAGTAGCATTTTTAATGCATCAATTCCATTGATTTTTCTTATGTTCAACTTGGCTTTCATTGAGAGAAGAACCCCTTTCCTTTTACATTTTCATTTTATTGGTTTCAGTTCAGTTCAGTCCTCAGTGCTGTCCGACTCTTTGTGATCCCAGGGACTGCAGCGTGCCAGGCCTCCCTGTCCATCACCAACTCCTCGAGTTTATTCAAACTCATGTCCATTGAGTTGATGTACCATCTAATCCTCTGTCATCCCCTTCTCCTCCCACCTTCAACTTCCCCACCATCAGGGTCATTTCAAATGACTCAGTTCTTTGTATCAGGTGGCCAAAGTATTGGAGTTTCAGCTTCAGTATCAGTCCTTCCAATGAATATTCAGGACTGATTTCCTTTAGGATGGACTGGTTGGATCTCCTTGCAGTCCACAGGACTCTCAAGAGTCTTCTCCAACACCACAGCTCAAAAGCATCAATTCTTCAGGGCTCAGCTTTCTTTATAGTCCAAATCTCACATCCATACATGGCTACTGAAATAACCATAGCTTTAACTAGATGGACCTTTGTTGGCAAAGTAATGTCTCTGCTCTTTAATATGCTGTCTAGGTTGGTCATAACTTTTCTTCCAAGGAGCAAGTGTCTTTATATTTCATGGCTGTAGTCACCATCAGCAGTGATTTTAGAGCCCCCCAAAATAAAGTCTGTCACTCTTTCCACTGTTTCCCCAACTATTTGCCATGAAGTGAGGGGACTGGATGCCATAATCTTAGTTTTCTGAATGTTGAGTTTTAAGCCAACTTTTTCACTCTCCTCTTTCACTTTCATCAAGAGGCTCTTTAGTTCTTTGCTTTCTGCCATAAGGGTAGTGTCATCTGCATGTCTGAGGATATTGATATTTCTCCCAACAATCTTGATACCAGCCTGTGCTTCACCCAGTCCAGTGTTTCTCATGATGTACTCTACATATAAGTTAAATGAGCAGGGTGACAATATACGGCCTTGACATACTCCTTTACCAATTTGGAACCAGTCTGCTATTCCTTGTCCAGTTCTCACTGTTGCTTCTTGAACTGCATTCAGATTTCTCAGGAAGCAGGTCAGGTGGTCTGGTATCCCCATCTCTTTAAGAATTTTTCACAGTTTGCTGTGATCCACACAGTCAAAGGCTTTGGCATAATCAACAAAGCAGATGTTTTTTCCTGGAACTCTCTTGCTTTCTCAATGATCCAGCGGATCTTGGCAATTTGATCTCTAGTTCCTCTGCCTTTTCTAAATCCAGCTTGAACATCTGGAAGTTCACAGTTCATGTACTGTTGAAGCTTGGCTTGGAGAATTTTGAGCATTACTTTGCTAGTGTGTGAGATGAGTGCAATTGTGCGGTAGTTTGAACATTCTTTGGCATTGTCTTTCTTTGGGATTGGAATGAAAACTGATCCTGTGGCCACTGATCCTATGGATACTACTGAGTTTTCCCAATTTGCTGGCATATTTAGTGCAACACTTTCACAGCATCATCTTTTAGGATTTGAAATAGTTCAACTGGAATTCCATCACCTCCACTAGCTTTGTTCATAGTGATGCTTCCCACTTGACTTCGCATTCCAGGATGTCTGGCTCTAGGTGAGTGATCACACCATCATGATTATCTGGGTCATGAAGATCTTTTTCATATAGTTCTTCTGCGTATTCTTGCCACCTCTTCTTAATATCTTCTGCTTATGTTAGGTCCATACCAATTCTGTCCTTTATTGTGTCCACCTTTGCATGAAATGTCCCCTTGGTATCTCTAATTTTCTTGAAGAGATCGCTAGTCTTTCCCATTCTATTGTTTTATTTCTTTGCATTGATCACTGAGGAAGGCTTTCTTATCTCTCCTTGCTTTTCTTTGGAACTCTGCATTCAAATGGGTGTATCTTTCCTTTTCTCCTTTGCCTTTTGCTTCTGTTCTTTTCATAGCTATTTGTAAGGCTTCCTCATACAACCATTTTGCCTTTTTGCATTTCTTTTTCTTGGGGATGCTCTTGATCACTGCCTTGTGTACAATGTCATGAATCTCCGTCCATAGTTCTTCAGGCACTCTATCAGATCTAATGCCTTGAATCTATTTGTCACTTCTACTGTATAATTGTAAGGGATTTGATGTAGGTCATATGTGAATGGTCTAGTGGTTTTCCTACTTTCTTCAATCTATTGGTTTACGTAATGTTTAATAAAATGTTAGTTATAACAAGGTCTAGTGACACATGCAGTTTTGTGACCAGATGAAACTGGTAAGCAGTGGTGGATGAAAGGAAAGTCCAGGAGTCCAGCTGGGCTCATTCATGTGTCACAGGCAGTCAGTTCTAAAGAGAAAATAAAACTCAGGCATTTGAGTAGCTAAAGTTTCAGGCAGTTAAGAGAGCTCTTTTTGTAAATGGCATGAACATATGTGTTTACTCATTTATCTTTCATGTATACCATATTCAAATATGGAATAATTTATACAGACGTTATCATGCAGCAGTTTTTCTCGAAGGTTTAGTTTTATTTTGTGTCAGAGTTTCTTCTGCCCCTAACGGTGTCAAGTCTTCTTGCCCTTAATGCCCTGCTGCTTTTAGCATTTCTGCAGTGATGTCTCAGCTAACTTCCCAATCTTTTTTTTTTCCCCTTTGATTTGTCTAGGGCATGATTCAAAATCTCCCATTAAAGCCAGCTCTAGCCAAGTTCATTTTTATGATCCAGTTTTGTGAAGCACACTTGATTTTTTTCCCCACACTTCAACAGATTTAAAACACCGACTCGATGCACATGAGTCTGAATGAACTCCGGGAGCTGGTGATGGACAGGGAGGCCTGGCGTGCTGTGATTCATGGGCTCGCGAAGAGTTGGACACAGCTGAGCAACTGAACTGAACTGAAGGGGTTTTGAGGGTAGTGATAACCTACGCACCGTGCAGGTCCGTCAGGGTATTGAGAGGAAGCAACTGCTTCTTTGGTGACAGATGACATCTGTACCCTCCAGTCTACATACAGCATTCTATTGGCAACTCGATGTTTAGCAAAAGGTTTGGCTTTGCCCCTGGCTTTGTTTGTGCTCAGCCGTCTTCCACGTTAGGCACTGACAACAGAGTTCAGTGGCGGAGCTTCTTACGAATGGTGACGTTAACTATGCAGCTGGCAAACTCATGGCTGCTGCCCGGATGGTACCACGAATACTACCTTGAACTTTACTGTTGTTGTTTAGTCGCTCCGTTGTGTCTGACTCTTTTGCGACCCCGTGGGCTAGACCGTCCGTGGGATTTCCCAGGCAAGAATACTGGAATGGGTTGCCATTTCCTTCTCCAGGGAATGTTCCTGTCCCAAGTGGATTCTTTACAGCTGAGTCACCTGGAAGCCCAGCTTAAACAATAGCTCAGCAATAAAACAGAGTCCTAGTTCTTCCTCAAGGGATACATATACCAACAATCTGACACATATCTTTGAGCTGTTTGGTAGAAACCAAGACTCCTGCCCAGGTGGAAGATGGTGACTACATGCTGACCACAAGCACACAGACCCCAGGCTGGTTGGAACTAGTAGGCTGATGAATAAGATAACCAAAACATCACCCCATTACCTCAGTGCTAAGCAATCAGAAGAAAGTCCACAAGCTGCAACACTCAAACCAAATGTTTCCTTTAAAAATGCTTCCCTGGAAACCACTGGAGAGTTCAGCTCTTTTGAGCATTAGCTGCCTATTCTTTAAACTTTGTGGCGGACAAATCGCAATTAGTCTTAGGTACGAACCAGACAGCACTTGGCTTCCTGCAGCAGTAAACATGTGAAGCCCAGAGGTTGTAATTTCAGAGTGACTGACTGGCTCTGTATCAAGTCTAAACACCCAGATGGAAAGGGAAAAGCAGTGTCCATCGGAGCGCAGGTGATGCTCACGGTGCCTGTTTTTTTTCCTCCTGATTTTAGGAAAGAATTTCTAGAGAAAAGCCAATAATTTATGCTTTGCTGCTGACTTCAACAGTTTTCTGCATGCCTATAAAATGTAAACGTGTATTGTAGGGACAGGCTGGGGCTTTCAGGCCATGGCAAGATGTCTGGGTGCACAAGATGAATGAGATAAGAACACTGCCTGGGAGGAGCTCACATTCTAGTGATGCAGACAAACACCCCCAAACTCACGTGGAGATATGTATGGGAGTGGAGGAATAAGCTCTTGACTGGGGGGAACAGAAGGAGGAGGTGACCTCTGAACCTTGAAGATAAGCAAGCACTTGTCAGGCAGATAGATGTTCTGAGATGGCAGAGTCTGCAGCCCAGATGCCCAGCATCTTTGGAATATATAATAATGGCCATCTTCGGGAAAGTAGAAATACACACAGAGATCTTTAAACAAGTAACCTCTTAGGATTAGTACAGTAATACTTGCTATGAAGGCAAAGCGGTTACAGATGAGAGCTGTAGAGGGATTCTAGGCAATGGAGAGTCATTATAGGTTTCCGTGCAGTTCTCTGAAGTGTGTGTGTGTGTGTGTGTGTGTGAGAGAGAGAGAGAGAGAGAGGTTTGAAGAGAGATCTATGTGGCAATGTGCAAGAAACACTTGGGCAGGGACTGGAAGGGTCTGAAAACAGAGATACCCATTAGGAACCGGAAACAGTGTAGGCAAAGGAGGTAAGTTGTGAACTTCAGAACTGACAAAGGAAAGAGAGAATAAAAATATAAATTTAGTTATTTCCCAGAGGGATCTGACCAGAGATTTATTCATTCATTGACCAAACAATCAATCATTCATTTAATATTTATTAAACACACTCTGTTTTCAAAGCACTGTTCTTTCAAGAAATAGAAAGAGGAGGATTGCTTTTGAGAGTTCAGTAGGGAAATCAGGCATTATACTCTACTAGTTGGGGTTCCCCAGAGAAACAGAATCAGTAAGATATATATTTATAGTGACTGTGTGATGGTGGTGACTTAGTTGCTAAGTTGTGACTGACTCTTTCGGTACCATGGACTGTAGCCAGCACCATGGACTGTAGCCCACCAGGCTCCCCTGTCCATGGAATTTCCCAGGCAAGAATACTGGAGTGGGTTGCCATTTCCTTCTCCAGGGTGTGTGTTTATAGTCTATTTCTTATGATGTGTATGTATATCTATCTATCCACCTAGAGATAGAGATTTATTTTAAGGAATTGGCTCACATAATTGTGGGTTCTGGCAATTCTGAAGTCTGTAAGACAGACCAGTAGCTTGGAGACCAAGAAAAGCCTGATGTTGCATCTTGAGTTAGGAGACCTCAGTTTTTTCTCTTAAGATCTTCAACTGATTAGACGAGACCCACCTATGTTATGGAGGGTGATCTGCCTTATTTGAAGTCCACTGATCTAAAGGCTCATCTTGTCTAAAAATGCTTTTGTAGCAATATCTTGACTGGTTTTGCCCTAAAATCTAGGTACCATGGCCTAGATGAGTTTACAAATAAGATTAATCATCACACACAAAAATAGCTGAGAGAAACCTGTGTGTGTGTAAGAAACTGTATTTTAGCTTAGCTTGGAAGAAAGGGATGAGGATGAATGTTTGAAATGGAAGACACAGAATGAAAATAAAGATGGAAATGAGGAAAAAGCAGGATGTGTATAGAGAATTATAGTTTCCTTTGATTAATGTGGTGTGTGAGGAAGGGAGTGATGGGACTTAAACTTGAATTTTTAATTTGAACTTCGTGTCCCATGAAGACTGAGGTGGAGGGGCTCCAGTCAAGCTTTTTGCTCAAAGGATTGTGTTTTTGGGGTCAGTATGGAGTTCAAGCTGACAGCAAGGCCTGGTCAAGCCGCCTCAGAGTCAGGTGGCTTCCACGGGGGCAACTGATGCACCTTCTTGCTGTATGACCATCCAGAATACGATTCTCTTGGAAGGTGGGTATGAACAAGTCCCAGACTATCATTTAGGGTTTCAAGGTCATCAAAGAACATGATTGCTGGAACATTGCTTACAATTGTTTCATAAAAAGATATCACCCATTTTAAACAGAGGGCATAGATGAAAAAAAGAACCTGTGGGTGAGATGTAGCTGTTCAAAAGTAATTAAGATGGGAAATCAATTCTATTGTACTGCCTGAGTTCTTTCTTTAAATTCTTGATGAACTTGTTGAAAAAAATTCCATAACACTGGTTTCACGCCTGAGAAGGACTGATACATTATTTTCCATGACTTACTCTTTTGTACTAATAATTCTTTACTTACAAAGATTTTATGGTTGCTGTTAACCTATTTGAGTTAAGGCCTTTGGTTAATTGTAACCCTCTCAGTTCAGACATTTCTTATATGGCTTAAGCCAAGTGCAGAATTTCCCTCTTTTTGTGTTTTTGATTAATTTTTTTATGTTTTTAAGGACATTGAGTTGTGGTCCATTTTCTATTATGTTGATCCTTGGATTAGCCTAAAGGAACCCAGACATTTGATTTTGCTTCTTTGGAACAAAATATCCCCAGGCTTTGGGGAAAGTATGGGTGTGTATTACTAGGGTCTTCATGGCAAGGGCTTAGTCCCTCCCATCCATCCATCCACAGAGTGTCTCTCTGTAGGGCCTTGTAAGAGAGATATTCCATCCAGCAAACTTGCTATTTTTCTTTCTTAGGATAATGAGTAGGTTATATTAAACTGGTTTCTAGGAATCTAAATCTTAGATCCCCCAGCAGCCTGCCTGGGACCATATTGCTAAGGCTTTGGACTTTGGAGCCAGGCTTTCCGGGTTAGAACCTGGCTTTGTTACCTGTCCTGCGTGCTTCTGTGAGCTACTTAACCATTTTGCCCCCGTTTCACACCTGCAGAGTAAGGATGGGAATATAGCATCATTGCTGTGAGGACTGGAGGATTTAATGATACTCAGAGTTTAAACAGTGCCTCTCATGTGACACATGCTCCGTAAGCGCTAAGTCTTGTCATCTCAGGTGAGAACTGGGTGGGTGTGCTGAGTTGTTCAGAAGAATCTTGTACCATTAACAAGTCTTGGATGACTGTTTTCGGCTGCATAAATGGAACTTTACTTCTCTGGGACAGTCACTAACCCTAAGCACAGCTGTCCATGGATAAAGCTGTAATTTTCTCTTTCCTAGGTCCTTTCTCTTTTTAGATACCTAGTTATTGTTCCACCTGGAAAGACTCATTAGAGAAGCAACATGTAGTTAGTTTTTAAATGATGGAAGAGGATGGGATTGCCCCCCGACTGGGTCAGCTGTCACCTGTACAATGATTATGAGATGAGTAGGAAGGTGCAGGAAAAATTAGGGTTTCTCTCTGGCCAGAGTGGAGACTTTTTTCTGTGTGCATAAACATCCTTACAGACATAGTGGTCTTTAAAACTGATGCAGTGACATTTACGTGTTGATAAGTAAAATCACTTTTACGTATTATTGTATTATCTCCTGACTTTTGTGGCCAGACTGATAACTTATCGGGGATATTGTTCAGCATGCATTATACAAGGTCTGTAACTCTGGTGATGCGATCAGAAAACATGTGACAATTTGTCTTCTTGTCATGCTGGTAATCTGGAAATCATATGTACCATGATAGGCAAAATGGGCAGTAATTATGTTTCATAAGGAAAATACAGGTTTTAAAACTGTCTAGTAATAGTGAAAATCTCATTGTAACTGCATCTCCTATGTCTTATACAACTAGAAAAGCAAAGAGGAGGAAATGCATCTGCAGCTCCTATCCCTAAGAACCAGAACAATCAGAAAAACAAAGAGACATTCCTATTTAATTGGTTTCTTTTTATGTACCCTCTTGGTGTTTCAGGAATCCCATTTTCTTTTTATTGGCATCTTAGCTGCTCTGTTTATGTGCCCCAAAGCTAGTGATTTTTAAAAAACTTTCTATTTCTTTTCCTCAAAGCCTTTACGTAACTGCTGATCCTCTTTCCACTGTTATCCCCGACAGATGATTTGTTAGTTTCATTTCCTCTTCTGATCAAAACTCCTTTGTCTGGATGACTCCAAATTACTCACATCTAATCTTGCTGATTCCCTGAATGACATTTCCATGAAGTTATCAGCAGGCGGTGCGCTGTATGATGAAAAACATTAAAACGTGAAGCCTGTTTTGACAGCAAGATTCTTCCCTGGGCAATGCTAAGCAGTGTCTATGTCTGACCCGTGAATCATGATGAGAATCACAGGACTTAACAGCAGTAGTAAAACCTCGTGATAAAGCACCTTGTTTTCCCACCATTTGGATAACACAGTGGGTCCAATCTGCTCCCTCGAGACCAGAGTGTAATATCATGACTGCATCTCTTTAATACGATCCACACCCGTGTGGCTCTCATTTTCCAGCAAACAAATGAGTGCCTACTCGATGTGCAGCATTCTAGTATCATGAGTGGGTCCTCCTCCTTTTCTTAATTTTATTTTTTATTGACATATTATAGTTGATTTCTGATGTGTTAGTTTCAGGTGTACAGCAAAGTGATTCAGCCACACACACACACACCACACATACACACACACATATATATACACACACACACATATATATACACACATGTATGTGTATATAGGCTTCCCTGGTGGCTCAGTGGTAAAGAATCTGCTGGCCAATGCAGGAAATGAGGGTTCAATCCCTGGGTTGGGAAGATGCCCTGGAAGAAGAAATGACAACCTGCTCCAGTATTGTTGTTGTTCTGTCACCCAGTTGTGTCCGACCCTGTGACCCCCATGAACTACAGCACACCAGGCCTCCCTGTCCCTCCCCATCTCCCAGAGTTTGCCCAAGTTCATGTCCATTGCATTGGTGATGCCATCCAACCATCTCATCCTCTGACGCCCTCTTCTCCTTTTGCCCTCAATCTTTCCCAGCATCAGGGACTTTACCAATGAGTCAGCTGTTCGCATCAGATGACCAAAATACTGGTATACTCCAGTATTCTTGCCTGAAAAATCCCACGGACAGAGGAGCCTGGCGGGCTACAGTTCATGGGGTCACAAAGAGTCGGACATGACTAAGTGTGAGCATGAGCGTGTGCGTGTGCATGTGTACGCACGTGTGCGTATATTCTTTTTCAGATTCTTTTTCCTTACAGGTTATTACAAAATGCTGTCTATAGTTCTCTGTGCTGTACAGTTGGTCCTTGTTATTTATCTATTTTATATACAGTCGTGTGTATATATATGTTAACAGGAGTGGGTTCTTCTGTTTTTGAATTTATGAAACATTTTCTTTTCACGACTCCGAGAACACCTTTGGCTCATCCTCATAGCAGTTTAAGAGGTTAAGAGCTTCAGTAATGAAGAGAAACCTGAGAACCAACTGCTCATTCCAGAACCGTGTAGGCAGCCCCTGTCTGCATCTCATCCAGTGGCCACACTGCGAGATGGGGGCATGTGGATAAATAAGATCTGGGCTTCACAGTCCATGTCTTGGTGAAAGGATGGTGGGGAGAGGAGAGGTGAACCAACGTGTACAGAGTGACATGCAAGACCCTCACAGACGTACTTCTTAAATCGTGTCAACAGCGTTGGTAGACCTGGTGCTCCCTCTGTTTTACATGGAAGAGACCGGTTCTCAGAGCAGTTGAGTATCTTCCTCAGGGTCCCAGGGCCAGTGTTAGCTGGAGCAGTAGTTTCCACCAGGGCTGTCCTCCTTCCCATCTGTGCTCTGTCTGCCCTTTGCACGGGCCACTCACAGGCAGAAGGAAAAATCAGCAGGGCAGTGATTATAGGAGTTCATGGTCGTGTGTCTTCATGGTCAAGGAAGTTATCATGCAAAGAGTTCCAAAAACCTAAAGGTGAAACTGATGATCTATCAAAAGGGAGAGCAAATGTCCTCCTTGAGATGGTGAAGTATACTGAAAAACTAGAAAAATACCTGTGCTAGATTAAAGCTCACTGCCTCAGATTGCTTTCTCTACAGCCTGCCTCTTCTAACGTGCTCTGTCTGCTATCAGCAGCTCTTCAGGTGCCAGGACACGGAGTTATATGGAAATTCCCTGTCACTGCAGCTACTTCAGTGTTTAGATTTTTAGGCAAAGATTCTTTCCTGTGGTCATTTTTACAGGCATAACTTATGGGAGAATACCAATCGTGAAATAGAAGCTGTTTTAAAATGAAAATGCATCTGATAGATGCTGTAGAATCTAGTCCTAGGATGGTGTAGCAATCTGAAACAGGCTTTGAGACAGAGAACATAAATATTCATCCATATCCAGTTCATTTGTCTTGTGCCTTCTGCTTCCATTACTCATCTGAAAAGACTGTGTGCATGTGTGTCTGTGTGTATATACGTCTGAGAGAAAGTCATTTTTCTTGAGAGTATTTTAAGTTTAATATTGCAGAAGGTGTACCAGCTGTATGAAAAAAAGGCCCCAGTTCCAGTAGACTGGAGCTGGTGTCAGTGGGCTTAAGGCTCCTACGTGAGCTCTGCCCCTTTGGACACTGAGTAGCTGATGGTTCCGGCCTCTGCCATTTGACAGTCGTTCCCATTGGGCAAATCCAAGATCCTGCTCTTGCACCATGGCTGGCCTGTTTTTATAGAGTTTTCCTGAGACATGGCTGCACTAACTGGTTGACATGCTGTTCATGGCCGCTCTCATGCTACAGTGACAACTGATTAGTTGAGACCCTGTGGTCCAGAAAGTAGAAGATGTTTACTGCCTGACCTTCAGGGAAAAGTTTTCTGGCTCTAGTCGGGAGCACCCACCCTTTATCTTTGTTTATTGGACTTAGTCCTAAAATACATTGCATTGCACTAGAGCTTTACAAAACCAGCATTGCATTAATGAAACTTAAGCAATATTTTGAAATACATTGAAGTCCTTTGGATATAGAAGACTAGGAATGGAATAGTCACAGTTTCTGGATTTTCTCTTGCCCCGAATTTGCATCCATAGGCTTCCAAATTGTATTCTCTTTCACAGACACTCTGTTGGTCTCAGTTTTTAAATCTGAAATCTTTAACAGGATGCCGTGCACAAAAAATGTGATACCTGGCAACATAGAATGGGATTAAATTTTTAGTCTGTGGTTTTAATACTCTGTGAATTTTCCTGTTTCTTTCCCTCCTGTTTCACTGGCTAGCCTTCAGATGTACATCATCCACTGGAACTCATCCTTTACATTTTAGTTTGTCAATTTCCTGAATTTAACACTCATCACCATTATCTGCAAGCTGCAAAATATAAAAATCCTGTTGTGAAAATGGTCAAGAATCTCCATAAGCTCAAGTGTTGACTTGGCACTGGAATAACAGATATTTCCTATGGTAATGTAAAAGAAAAGGAAACCACCAATTCTTTTAGATTTCTAGGTATAGATCTTTACAGAAAATCTACAGATTTGTTTTATAGGAACAGAGGAAACTTCAATGTTTCCTCTGTTCATTTTTAAATTTTCCGTATCTTTAGGCTTTGTTTTCCATATCTTTAGGCTTTATTTCCTCTGATCATTTTTAAATTTTCCATATCTTTAGGCTTTATTACAGCTTTGCATGACACACTTGTTCAAAAGACATTTTATGAAGCTGGATAATTTTTTGTCTAGTAATGTTGTGTTAGTGGCTCAGGTGTGTCCAGCCCCATGGACTGTCGCCCACCAGGCTCCTTGTCCATGTTATTCTCCAGGCAAGAATACTAGTGGTGGAGGTGGTTTGGTCACTAAGTCATGTCTGACTCTTGCGACGCATGGACTATATAGCCTGCCAGGCTCCTCTGTCCATAGGATTCTCCAGGCAAGAACATTGGAGTGGGTTACTGTTTCCTTCTCCAGGGGATCTTCTCATCCAGGGACTGAACCTGGGTCTCCTGCGTTACAGGCAGATTCTTTACCATCCGAGCCACCAGTATTAATATGACAGGAACAGCATAGAGAGGTTCTGAAGTCCGTTTTAAGATGAAAACTCATATGCCAGCAGGAAAGAAGTCAGTAACAATCTGGATAATTTAATGAAAACAACCTCACAGTTTTAATTACAGCATCACAAATGTGCAGATATAATAATTATGTTACCTTGATGTATATTTTCCAAAGGAATCCATAAAATAAATTCAAATGCAAGCAGATGGCTATCATGAGTAGTATCATTTCTCCGTAGGAACAATACAATTGCATACATTTTTATAAAAAAAAGATAAATAAAAACATCCCAAGCTACAATATAGCATTTAAGTATTTTCTGCATGTCTTGTTTAAAAGCCTTTTCCTTATTATTATTTTTTTGCCCAAAGGGTTAGAGAGATGTAAACCTATGAAGATACTAGATTAGCTTGTTTAATTCCAGTATCTCTAGCCTTCTCTAGATGGCAGTCAAGTCACAGGGTTTTTTCAGTCTGCTTCTGTTGAGAGCCTACAGGAAGAACACAGCAGATTTCTTTTGTTGTTTGTCACAGTCCTCAAACGATGGTGATGAGACTATTAAAGTCGGGCAACTGACATAATTGACATGAGAGGATGAATATAGCAAAGGATGCCTGTCTTAAGGCTGCACACGGAAACCAGAAAGCAAGGGACATAAAACAAGAAGGGAAGAGACTCAAGGGAAATGGGCCTGGACTAACTCGTATCCAGTTATTACGTGTGTGTGTGTGTGTGTGTGTGTGCGCATGAGTGCGCACATGCATGTGTGTACAGCATCCTCTTTGAAGATCTCAGATTTAAAAACAGGCCAGTTGAGCTTCCGTGGAAGAGAATGCACATTTGGAAGCCTATGGATGCAAATCTGGGGCAAGAGAAATATCAGAAAGCGTGACTCCTAGGCTGCAACATCCAAAGGACTGACTTACTGTAAAATTTGATTACAGCAAAGTGTCACTGATGCACTGGTTTTGGAAAGCTCTCGTGAAAGACAGCGTATTTTCAGATTGAGGCTGGGTGACCTTGGATGATGTCCGTACCTGGCACTCCTTAATAGTGAGAAGAGTCAGTGGTCTAGGACGAGAATACTTACTCGCTCATTTTAAATGGCTGATTGCGAATCCTGAGGAAAAGTGTTTGTGTAACATGTATTCAACATGCAACAGATATTTTTGACTGCTTACTGTGCACCAAGCCCTCTGTTCAGAGACCGGGATTTAGATGGGTGTTGGTCCCTACCCCAGTGGCTCCATGAATGGATACTCTGCTAGGACAGATACAACTGGATGACGTGGGACCCCTGTCTCATGCTTCTAGCATAGGATTGAGAAGAGCTGATAAGATATGGTTAGATTTTCCATGAAGGTCTTTGTCCAGCGCTGGGATTTAATAAAATAGCAATGAAAACATCAACAAACCCACATTCATTTATTGTATATCTAAATAGACTGTGTTTTAAATAACTTCATCTATATGTATTACATGAATCTGGCAAGGCGGGTATTAGTACCTTTATCCAGGGATCGAACTCAGATCTCCTGCATTGCAGGTGGATTCTTTACCAACTGTCAGTCTTTACCCTGGGAAGCCTTCCAGATGATGAAGCTCAGAGAAGGAAGATGTCCTTCCTAGGGGCACACCGCAAAGCACACAGATTCCAGCCAGGGTCCTTGGGTCTCCAGCAGGAGCGCTCTTCTACCACACCCAGCTGCCCGCACTGGGGGCTTCCCTGTGTGTGTGGTGTGTGCACTTCTTCCACCTGAGACGGATCCACCCATACAGAAGTGTTGGGGACAGCACGCACGGCCTTTCCTGGATCAGTCTGTGTTGGGACGACTCAAGGGAACTCAGTGCTGATGCTCCAGGGCTTACTGTCTGCTGACATGTTGTCAGGATCCGGAAGGGAGGTGTTTTGGCATCAAGAATATTTTTCATATCCCCTAACAGGTGCTGTGGTGACTCCTACTCCTCTGGTCCTGATGCAACTTGAAATGTGGCTCAAAGGAAAGAAGAAACACCGCCTTTGGCACTTGGTGTCTGAAAGTGAGTGTCTAAATATAGGGACAGTAGCCGGGGAGGTGGACAGGCTCTTGTGGTTTCTGTGACCATAAAGACAGGATAAGTCTGCTCTGCAGCAGCCCTGTTGTAAGACTCAGTGTGAGCAAAGATGTTGTTCAGTCGCTCAGTCATGTCCGACTCTTTGTGACCCAATGGACTGCAGTGTGCCAGGCTTCCCTGTCTTTCACCATCTCCTGGAGCCTGCTCAAATTCATGTCCATTGAGTCAGTGATGCCATCCAACCACCTCATCCTCTGACTTCCCCTTTTCCTCCTGCCTTCAATCTCTCCCAGCATCAGGGTCTTTTCCAGTGAGTCAGTTTTTTGCATCAGATGGCCAAAGTATTGGAGCTTGAGCTTCAGCATCCGTCCTTCCAGTGAACATTCAGGGTTGATTTCCTTTAGGACTGACTGGTGAGTAAAGTGGTGGGTGTGTTAGTATCCCAGGACTACTGTAACAAAGTACCACAAACTGGGTAGTTTAAACAGCAGAAATGTATTGTCTCCAAGTTCTGGAAGTTAGAAGTCCAAAATCAAAATGCTGGAGGGACCACACTCCACTGAACGGGGCAGGAGGTCCTTCCCTGCCCCTTTCTGGCTCTGGAGAAACTGGGCCAGTGTTCTGCCAGTAGCCCTGTGCTCCTGTCTTGCAGCTGCCTCAGTGCAGCCCTGGCCTCAGCCTCAGGTAGCTCCCTTCCTGTGTCTCTGTCTTCTTGTGAAGACACCTGTTATACTGGGTTAGGGGGCACCCTAGTCCAGTATGACCACAATTTACAATCCAGTATAATCCAGCTCAGTAGAATCATACTTGTGATCTCCCAGTTTCCAAACAAGGTCATATTCTGAGGTACTGGGAGCTTAAAGATTCTAGCATGACATTTTTTAGTGAAAGATGTTTTTCTCCCATAACTATATGTAAAGCAAAGAACAGATTCTAGCACTAACTCTGTCACTAACTAGCCATGTATCTAGCATTTCCATCTCCCTGGACATTGGTTTGCTCATCTATAAAGTGTGGGAGCTGGAAAAGTTGACTTGTAAGGTCTTATTCTATTAGCCTGAGAATCAAGGGGCTGGGGCGTGGCCTCTGGGCATGCACCTCTGGCGCCTGGACATTGCTGTCAGGACAGGGTATGTGGCTCAACCAGGCTGGACACCATGCAGCTCTCTTCCTGATCCGACCCTGGTCTCCTTCTTCAGTCAGTTGATAGGCTTTGAGGATCCTCAGGATCTGAGATTTCATTTATTTTACCTCTGTGCTGTCTGTAGTGATACAACAAAGAAAATGGTATGAGGGAGGAGGGAGAGATTTATAAACCAGAAACCAGAGAACTAAAGGAAAAAACAGAGACAGTGATCACAGCTCCAATAGGTTAACCATGATAGGCTCCAAGTCTATTGCTGGTGGAAGGGGACAAGCAAAATTATTGCCTCAGTTCTAAGTGCAGATTGTATTGGACCAGTCTTTTCCAGCAGATTATTTCGTTACATTGAAGTGGATGTGTTTATGAGCAGGTTCAGAGCGAATTAATTCACAGAGAAAGTTGCTGGTGGCCTGAGTTGCAGATCATTTCCTTTAGAATTGCTTCATTCAGTGCATCCAGCTGCCCAAGTGACCATGCCTTCACTCCTCTACCTGTGAAGGTCACTCAGATGGGATGCAGGGACCTCTCTTCCCTCTCTAAGTAACTGCAGTGCTGTGCTTGTGAGCTCAGGAGTGATCAACAGTGTCATTCAACATACAGATGGCCAATAGGCACATAACAAGATGCTCAACATCACTATTAGAGAAATGCAAATCAAAACCACAATGAGATGTTATGTGCCTATTGGCCATCTGTATGTTGAATGACACTTTAGAAAGATGGTAACAATAACCCTGTGTACGAGACAGCAAAAGAGACACTGATGTATAGATCAGTCTTATGGACTCTGTGGGAGAGGGAGAGGGTGGGGAGATTTGGGAGAATAGCATTGAAACATGTATAATATCATGTATGAAACGAGTCGCCAGTCCAGGTTCGATGCACGGTACTGGATGCTTGGGGCTGGTGCACTGGGACGACCCAGAGGGAGGGTAGGGGAGGGAGGAGGGAGGTGGGTTCAGGATGGGGAATGCGGGTATACCTGTGGCGGATTCATTTCGATATTTGGCGAATACAAATAGCAAGTGCTTGAGATGGTATGGAAAAAGGGAACTGTACACTGTTCATAGGAATGTAAATTGGTGCAGCCACTATGAAGAACAGTATGGAGATTTTTAAAAAGCTAAAAATAAAGTAGCCATATGATGCAGCAATCCCACTCCTGGGCATATATCTGGAGAAAACTCTAATTCAAAATGATACATGCATTCCACCCTTCATAACAGCACTATTCACAGTAGCCCAGACATTAAAGCAACCTAAATGTCCATCGACAGATGAATGGATAAAGAAGATGTGATATTGATACGTATATACAACAGAATACTAGTCAGCCATAAAAAAGAAAGGAATAATGCCATTTGCAGCAAAATGAATAGACCTAGAGATTATGATACTATTTTAAGTGAAGCAAGTCAGACAGAGAAAGACAACTATCACACAATATCACTCATATGTAGACTCTAAAAAAATGATACAAAGGCACTTATTTATAAAACAGAAATAGACTCACAGACTTAGAAAATAAACTTATCTATTATGGGTTTAATAGATACAAACTATATAAAATAAGTAAGCAGCAAGGATTTACTATAGAGCAAAGGGAACTATACTCAATATCCTATAATAACCTATAATAGAAAATAATGTGAAAAAAGTATATAATTGAATCACTTTGCTGTACACCTAAAACTAATACAATATTGTAATTGACTATACCCTGAATACAAATATGATTTCACAAACAAATTTTAAAGAACATTTTATAATAACAACTATCCATCCTCTTTTTCAGAAGTAGCATTATTGGGTTATATTTTGTGTACATTAAAATTCACCCATTTAAAATGTGTATTCCAATGGTTTTCAGTGCTTTCACAATATGGCGTATTAATGTTCACAGTATATGTGACCCACATCACACTGGATAACTCTCATACTGGATAGCTATAACAGTCTGATTTTAGAACATTTTATTAACTCTTAAACTAGCGGTCACTCCCAGTTTCTGCTAACACTTCCACTCCCTGCCTTTGACGATCACTAGTCTACTTTCTGTCTTTACAAATTTCATATGCTGATAATTGCATGAAAATGAACTCATACAATATGTGATCTTTATGACTGGCTTTTTTCATTCAACAGAATAATTTAAAGGTTTATCATGTTTTAGCAGGTACCAGTGATTTAGAACAGGCAGAGGAACCAGAGATCAAATCGCCAACACAGTTGTATCATCAAAAAAACAAGAGAGTTCCAGAAAAACATCGATTTCTGCTTTACTGACTATGCCAAAGCCTTTGACTGTGTGGATCACAATAAACTGTGGAAAATTCTGAAAGACATAGGAATACCAGGCCACTTGACCTGCTTCTTGAGAAACCTATATGCAGGTCAGGAAGCAAGAGTTAGAACTGGATATGGAACAACAGATTGGTTCTAAATCTGGAAAGGACTATATCAAAGCTGTATATTGTCACCCTGCTTATTTAACTTATCTGCAGAGTACATCATGAGAAATGCTGAGCTGGATGAAACACAAGCTGGAATCAAGATTGTCGGGAGAAATATCAATAACCTCAGATATGGAAGAAAGTGAAGAAGTACTAAAGAGCCTCTTGATGAAAGTGAAAGAGGAGAGTGAAAAAGTTGGCTTAAAACTCAACATTCAGAAAACTAAGATCATGGCATCTGGTCTCATCACTTCATGTCAAATAGATGGGGCAACAGTGGAAACAGTGACAGATTTTATTTTTGGGGCTCCAAAATCACTGCAGATGGTGATTGCAGCCATGAAATTAAAAGACACTTGCTCCTTGGAATAAAAGTTATGACCAATCTGCTATTGCTACTGCTAAGTCACTTCAGTCATGTCCGACTCTGTGCGATCCCATAGACGGCAGCCCACCAGGCTCCCTCGTCCCTGGGATTCTCCAGGCAAGAACACTGGAGTGGGTTGCCATTTCCTTCTCCAATGCAGGAAAGTGAAAAGTAAAAGTGAAGTCGCTCAGTCGTGTCTGACTCTTAGCGACCCCATGGACTGCAGCCTACCAGGCTCCTCCATCCATGGGATTTTCCAGGCAAGAGTACTGGAGTGGGGTGCCATTGCCTTCTCCGATGACCAATCTAGACAGCATATTAAAAAGAAGAGACATTACTTTGCCAACAAGGGTCCGTCTAGTCAAAGCTATGGTTTTTCCAGTGGTCATGTATGGATGTGAGTGTTGGACTTTAAAGAAAGCTGAGCACTGAATAACTGATGCTTTTGGACTGTGGTGTTGGAGAAGACTGTTGAGAGTCCCTTGGACTGCAAGGAGATCCAACCAGTCCATCCTAAAGGAAATCAGTCCTGAATATTCATTGAAAGGACTGATGCTGAAGCTGAAACTCCATACTTTGGCCACCTGATGTGAAGAACTGACTCATTTGAAAAGACCTGGATGCTGGGAAAGATTGAAGGCAGGAGAAGGGGACGACAGAGGGTGAGATGGTTGGATGGCATCACCGACCAAATGGATGTGAGTCTGAGTGAACTCCAGGAGTTGGTGATGGGCAGGGAGGTCTGGCGTGCTGCTGTCCATGGGGTCACAAAGAGTTCCGATACGACTGAGGGACTGAACTGAGCTGAATGATTTAGCTTCTTTTTGTTGCTGAATAATATTGCATGGCCTGGATCCATCACAGTTTATTCTTTAACTCTCAAACTAGCGGTCACTCCCAGTTTCTGCCAACACTTTCACTCCCTGCCTTTGACTATCACTAATCTACTTTCTGCTTTACAAATTTCACATGCTGATAATTGCATGAAAATGAACTCATACAACATGTGATCTTTATGACTGGCTTTTTTCATTCAACAGAATAATTGACCTTCACCAGTAGAGGAACACATGGGTTGTTTTCACTTTTTAGTTTCTATGAACAGTGCTGTTGTGAACATTAGAAATGATTTTTTATGTGGATTTGTGTTTTCTTTTCTCTTGGGTTTACATGCAGGAGTGGAATTCTGAGTCCTGTGGAAGCTATATGTTTAACAGATGGAGAAATGGTCAAATTTTCCAAAGTGGCTGCACCATTTAAAACATCTGCCAGCAATATATGAGGGCTCCAATTTCTCCTAATCTTTGCATATGCTTGTTATATTTTTTTTCGTCCTTTTAATGATAGCCATTCTAGTGGATGTGAGATGGCATCTCACTATGCTATTCTTTGGTATTTCCCTAATCATTACTGAGGTTGGGCACGTTTTTCTTCTGCTTATTGATCATCTGGAAGAAGGTCTATTTAGATTCTTTACCCATTTTTAAATTGGGTTGTCTTTTTGTTATTGACTTGTAAGTTTTCTTTGTTTTATTCCAAACACAAATTCCTTATCAGACCTGTTTAACAAATGTTTTCTCCCATTTTGTGAGTTCTTATTTCACTTTCTTGATGGTATTGTTTGCAGCACAAAAGATTTTAATTTTCGCGAAGTCTGATTTCTCTTTTTCTCTTGTCCCTGCGCTTTGCTCAAGGAACCGTTGTCTAAGTCAGGGTCACAAAGATTTGCTCTTATGTTCTCTTCTAAGAGTTTTACACATTTGGCTCTAACACTTCTACCTGCGGTCCATGCTGAGTTAGTTTTGTCTGGCGAGAGGCAGGGCTCCATTTTCATCATTCACGTGCGGATGTCCAGTTATCCCACTACATTTTGTTGCAAAGGCTGCTCTTTTCCCATTGAGTGGTTTCAGCATACTTGTCAAAATTCAACAGACACAACTGCTTTTTACATTTTATGGTACCTTGAAATTTTTTCATATTTAAACTGTTTCAGTAATTATGCATGCATATATTTGCATTATGGTTTTTAATTTAATAACATACATATTTTCCAGATTTCTACAGAGAATTTCAACGTTTATACGCCATCATTTTGAGGTATGGTATTTTACCAAACTGTTTCACTGTATTTTGACACATCCATTGCCACATTAACTTGGGGGAAAAAATGAATGAAATTTTGATTGAGTTTGGAATAAAAATTTTGAGTATCAGCATCTTTTGACTTAGACATGCAGGGAATAATAATATTTTCTGTAATCAAGGGAACTGCAGAAATGGAGGAATTTCTAAAAAACCTCACCAGAGAAAGAATGAGATGTAGAAACTTGCCAAATCCAGCAAGCGTGAAGCAAACATTCAACAATACCCATGAAGACTCTTCTCACTCTCTCCTCCATGTCTTCTCAAAATACTAGGAAGATGCTGATGCCAAAGTTAGCAGACTAAGGTAAGAATTGGTGAGAAACCCATTTTGATTGTTACATAGAATTAGAAAATCCAGTTTAAAATAGAATCATGATTGGAGTTTTTGTTGTGAGGATGGTACTTAAGGTAGATCCAAGAGTCATGAGAATTCCTAAGTTTTTATTCCAGGTAAGTGAGAGGAGAAGAAATTATGCAAGTTCACTTTAACCAGATTGTGTCTTATAAAGTTAACATTTCCTTTTGTTTCAACGGGTAGGAGGGGAAATTATAGAAAAGTAATAGGATCTAAACTTAAGTAAAATTATTAGGCTTTTTTTTTCTTTTCTTTTTTCTATTTTTAGGAGTTTCTCTTTGTGTCGGGCAAATTACCTAGACAAATCTTTAGCAAAAATAAAATGAGAACTAATCGATTAGGCAGTGAAGGATCTATAGGTTATTCAGGAAAGAACTTCTGTAAGTCATTTGGGAATAAAACCATTTTACAGTGGCTATGAACTAATAAGGTGAGGAGGCATCGAGGGTAAGATGAGCCGAGAACAAGTGTGAGCAGAACATACAAGAAGGTGCATGGAGGACTGGCAGGAAAGTAGGCAGGATGGAAAGTCAAGAAAATGAAATAAACCTAAACATCATTTGCATTGTTTGCATTGAAAATGCTAAGTTCTGATTTTTTTTTTTTTAATGTTTCTCTTTTGGCAAGTTAAAAAAAATTTTTTTTTAAACTAAGAAGTTGTTGAAAGAGAGCTTCACTGGTAAGCAATACAGAAATCGTACAGGAACCCACACCTTTTGTTTTAGAATTATGTTTCTGTTTATAATTTTACAGACTGTCCATAAGTTTTGAGTGGTATGTGACATTCTTAAGTCTCTTTGAAGGTGTGTTAACTTTATCTCTTGCTCTAAAGCAAGTTATCCCTGACTTCTGTGATTTTAGAACCACTATATCACGTCATCCATGATGTTGTGGGTCAGGAACTCTGGAAGGGCTGGCTGGATGATTCGTCTCTGCTTAGTTTGGCAGCAGCTGGGCCTGCAGGATCCACTCAAATCTGATTTCTCCGTTCGCATCAGGTGCCTGGTGCTGCCTGGCCTCTCTCTCTCTCCAGCATCGCATCCTCTGGGTCTTCTGTGTGCGGTGGGAGCCTCTCATGGACCATATTCTCAGGGCTCCAGCACCCCGGTGCTTGCGTTGCTTGTCCAGGCCGAGCCTGGAGCTCATCCCCAGCGTCCTGCTGGTAAAAGCAGCCATGGTCCAGTTTAGATCCGTGGGGAGGGGAGAGAAAACCCACTTCCCCATGGAAGGAGGATCAAAGGCTTTACAGCTTTCTTCAGTCCTCCATGACCAGCTTATTTTATTTTACTTTTTTTTTTTTTTTTAGCAGTTTTAGCTTCTGGGGTCTTCTGAGAATCCAGTGAAGGTTAGAGAAAACATAATCTCTCTGCATTTTACATGTACTTTTGTTATAATCACTTACCCTGAAGACGTGAGAATCTCAAGTAAGGCTGCTTGATGAAGGGAATTAGAGACAGTGTGGTAATCATTCCCTCGACGTCAGACCCCCTGGGCTGCTCACTAAACCCAGTCTCCTTGGCCCTCTTCCTGCCTCCTTGAGCACGCTTGATGCCCCTCCCCCATCCTTAACCTTCTCCTCTGCTTGCTGGAGGTCTGCCTTTGGAAGGATCTTGGTTGTAGTTTGGCGGTTATAATTTCACAAGGTTCATTTCTCTCAGGGTAGCAATAAACCTGTGAAGTATGACTGGGTCAACATTTCTCCAAATGAGTTCTTCTGTCCATAATTTATAGCCAGCACCGGACATTCTGTGACTAGAAAGACAGGAAGGAAATCATCTCCTGGGATGGTATTTTAATAGCCAGATGTCATTGCCATTAGCGAACTTTTAGGCTGGACACATGGATAACCTTGACAACAGACTTCCCACTCTGGTCCAAGCTGTCCACCTGGATTTTGGTTTTTACCCGCCGAAGTCAATACAAAGATTGTTTCTCAGTTTCATTCTGTAAACTTACAGTGACTGCAACCCGCAGGAACTGAAATGAGGCATCCCTCGCTTGGGAATTTTTTTCAGAAACAATTAACAGGCTTCTTTGGAGTTGTCTTTGTATAAGGAAGCTCTGCAGCCTGCTCACAAGCTTGTAATGTAATCTCAAGACACAGCTGTTGTTTCAGAGAGTTCATTCATGTCAGCAACAATTAAAAAGTTCTTTGTTTTCCAAACATGCTTCCCAGCCTGCCTTGAAGAGCTTGGCAGACAATGACTCCTGCAGCTTGTGGAGAGAAATCTTCCTTGGGGAGAAATCTTCCTTGGGTGTGGCAGAATGGGTGTGCCCCATTCCTGTCAGTCTGGTTCCATGATGTACTACAGGTACACCTGTGCGTTTTGACAGCGAGGTTTTAAATTTAGGAAATCCACAGTCATCACTTTGACACTTTGAGGAGTGGCTGCTTGTCACAATGAGTTAAAACATGCTTATGAGATGGGGTGAAGCTCAAGCCACTCTCTTGCAATCACTGTTACCCTGTTTCTTTATTTTTTCATTTTGCATATCAAGGTGATGTTTCCCTGGGACATGAGCCTAATAGCCTGTAGGTCTCTCCCTTGAGTGAGGTGTGTCATACAGCTCACAGGCTCCCTGTGAAGGCTTCGTGCTTTGAGATTGGGAGCCCCTGGACCAGGGAGAACTGAAGGAGGGACATATGACACGATTTCAAAGCCTAGAAGCAGGTTCTTCGCCTGTCAGTGCGGTGAGCCTCTGTCAGGAGCGAAGCAAGGAACAGAGAACGTGTGCAGAGCAGTTTTGTGTCCATCTGACCCTTCACCCCGTGGACGGGGCTTCCTTCACAGCAGGCGGGTGCCAGCTGTGCATCTTTACAGACATTAGTGCCGTTAGTGTGTGCATCTCTCAGGTTGTGCACATATGCTTTTTGTCATTTTAATTGTGTGTGTGTGTGTGTGGTAGTTAGAGAGCTCATCAAACAACACACCTCTTCTGTTGTGGTTTCGTTTCTAGACCCCTCTTTCTGCTGTGAAGGAGGGAAACAGGTGGAGCTGGGGTAGGTGAGGGGAGCTCATTTATGATAAGCTGAAAGCCACCTTGTTGCACAGCCAGGGGGGTGTTTTCCTCTCACTTTTTACGTAATCAGAATGAGCTGCTGGCATCGCGAATGAAATATTGTGTTAGCTACTTAAGAACCAGCTTTATATTCTTGCAAATGCCAATAAAATGAAACAAAACAACCCTGACCCCATCGTCTGAGACACGCAAAAAGTAAAGCTGGACAAAGTATTTCCAACTCAAGTTTCACAAGTCGACAGATTCTATAAAGTCTAATGACATCAATGTAAGAGTGTCAGGCATACAGATAGATATTGATAAGTGAGATTTTGACTGTCTTGCACACCTATTGGCACACACCCATCCTGGCTCTCTTGTAGCCACATGGTTTCCATGGTTCAAACTCCCCTTGTCTGGAAAGACGCCCCAGGCCAGGGACACTCCTGTCTCATAAAGTCAGAGCCTCCCAGGGAAGACCTCCAGAGCAACACAGGGCTGCCATCCTTGGTCTGCATCGCATAATACAGCTTTCTTATTCTGCCTTTGTGAAAGTCAAGACCCACAGTATCTCGGTGGTAGACGTGGACTTAGTCTCAAGTCACTTGTGAAATAAATCTTGCTTCATACAAAAGGAGGAGGATGCAACAGAAGCAGAGAGATTGAGGGATTGCCCAGGGCACACTCTGCTAGTGACAAAGCTGGGATCTGAACCCAGGCCTTTGGACTAAGTTGACCTCAAATATTAAATCAGAAAACTTGATATGAGTGTTCCAGTTGCTATAGATGGAAGGCTTGTGTTTCCTAATTTTCTGCATTGAAACCTAACTCACAATGTGATGCTTTTAGGAGGCAGGGTCTTGGGGTGGTGATGTGGTCAGAGGGTGGAGGCCTCATAGCTGGAATTAGTGCCCTTATAACAGAGACCCTGCCTGATTTCCCAGGTGGAACAGAGGAAAGAATCCGCCTGCCAAGGCAGGAGACAAAGGAGACCCTGGTTTGATCCCTGAGTCAGGAAGTTTCCCTAGAGAAGGAAATGGAAACTGACTCCAGTATTCTTGCCTGGAAAATTCCATGGATAGAGAAGCCTGGTGGGCTACAGTCCATGGGCTTGCAAAGAGTTGGACGTGACCGAGCACACACACACCCACTCCAGTGCCTTGCCCCTTCCACCCTGTGAGGACTCAGAGAGAAGATGCCATTTACGGATCAGGACCTGGGTCCTCACCAGACGCTGAATCTGTCTGTGCCTTGTTCTTGGATGTCCAGCCTCCGAAACAGTGAGAAGTACACGTCTGTTGAAGCTGCCTCATCTGTGATAGATTTGTTATGACAGCCTGAGCAGGCTAGGCCTTAGGTCTTTTTGTTTTTATAGTTTTATTGAGATATACTTCATACACCATAAAATATACTCATTTAAAGTGTATAGTTGTGTGTTTTCTCACATATTCAGAGAGCAATCACCGCTGCCTTTTAGGTCATTTTAATACTACACAAAGGGACTCTGTGCCCATTAGCAGTTGGTTCTCAAATCACCCTAGCTGGCCCACGCCCAGCCCTAAGCAATGGCTAACACTCTCTGCATCTTTATGGATTTGCCTGTTGTGGGCAAGGGGAATCAATACAGTATGTGGTCTTTTGTGACTGGCTTCTTTCACTTGGGATAATGTTTCAAGGTTTGTCCATGTGTGGCGGGTGTCCATACTTCATACTTTTAAAATTGCTGAATAACATTCCATTGGCTGGCCAGCCCACATCTGTTTATCCATTCATCAGTGGATGGCATATAGGGGTACTCAGTTTTTGGCTGTTAGGAACAATACTGTTGTGAACATCGTGGGCAAGCTTCATGCACACATGTATTTGTATTTCTCATGGGTGTGTACCTAGGAATGGAGTTCTTGGGTCATATGGTAACTCTAGTCAAGGTCCGTCTAGTAAAGGCTATGGTTTTTCCTGTGGTCTTGTGTGGATGTGAGAGTTGGACTGTGAAGAAGGCTGAGTGCCGAAGAATTGATGCTTTTGAACTGTGGTGTTGGAGAAGACTCTTGAGCGTCCCTTGCACTGCAAGGAGTCCAACCAGTCCATTCTGAAGGTGATCAGCCCTGGGATTTCTTTGGAAGCAATGATGCTAAAGCTGAAACTGAAGTACTTTGGCCACCTCATGTGAAGAGTTGACTCATTGGAAAAGACTCTGATGCCGGGAGGGTTTGGGGGCAGGAGGAGAAGGGGACGACAGACGATGAGATGGCTGGATGGCATCACTGACTCGATGGACATGAGTCTGAGTGAACTCCGGGAGTTGGTGATGGCCAGGGAGGCCTGGCGTGCTGCGATTCATGGGGTTGCAAAGAGTCGGACACGACTGAGTGACTGATCTGATCTGATCTGATCTGATGGTAACTGTATTTTAATTTTTTTAGAAACTGACAGTCTTCCATTGTTATTTGTTTATTTTTTATGAGTTTTTTTTTTGCTTTTTAATTGAGGTATAGTTGATTTGTAGTGTTGTGTTAGTTTCAGGTGTAGAGCATTATACATACATATTTATCTATTTTTTCAGATTCTTCCCTTTTATAGGTTATTATAAAATATTGAGTGTGCTATACAGTAAGTCCTTGATGTTTATCTACTTTATATATGGTAGTGTGTATGTTAATCCCAGGCTCCTAAAAGTTATCCCACTACATCTGACATGAGTTTGTTTTTACAACAAAGTGAAAATGTTATGTTAATAGTGACCATGAGCCAAGGAAACTTTAGTGAATTACAAATATATGCATAACTACATAAGCACAAGTCTGTATACAATAATACACAGTTCAATTATGGAAAGGAGCAAGACATTTCTCATAGCTAAAAATGAGACTATATAAAGCAAAAACCTTGCTTTCCACATCTCAGATTACTTGCACAGGCTGTATTTAAACCAGCTTACAGACAACAGGCTTCTGATTCACAGTTAGACAGATGTGGCCAAGTTAATGTTGTCAGAGAGCTCTTGTACTTGGCATTTCTGGACATAGACAATGGCAACAGCTTTGTTATAAGGATGTTAGAGTATTTTGAAATACGAAAATGAAAGTCAGCAAGAGAGAAGACTGCCAATGCAGGACAGGGCTGGTTTTTACACTGAGGGTCTCTAAGCAGCCCGATTGGACTTGGCATCAGGGTCCCGGGGATGCAGACAGTGGTGTCGTCTGGAGCAGCCCTCGCTGACCCAGGTGCGAGCACACAGATGAGGCTGTTGGATTTTTCATTTGCATTTCTAGTAATGCATTTTGCCAGCCCTTTTTCTTAACCTTTCACTGTGTGTGATGGCAGGAATTCTAAGATCTATGTCCAGACTCCACACGACCCTTGCTCTGTGTCTTGGGCCCCACCTCCATCTGTAGCATAGGAGTCATTATCCCCCAACCACTTCCAGGGTCGGCATTCCCGGATGACGGGGAGACAGTCGGTGGCACCAGCACTCTGAGCTGCCCAGCTCTAAAGAAAGGGCGCTGACACAAGCCAGGAGAACTTTGTCCTTGGGTAGATGGTTTAAGGGACACTGAGAATGCTCAGAGCACTGACTGACAATTTTGTTTCCAGATCTACCTGTGGTTGATACCCAGTGCTACTATGTACAGCACCAAAAAACACATTTCTAAGCTAATGCGTGTGTGTGTGCTCAGTCGCTTCAGTCATGTCCGACTCTTTGTGACCCCATGGATTGCAGCCTGCCAGGCTTCTCTGTCCATGGGGATTCTTCAGGCAAGTAACTGGAGTGGGTTGCCATTTCCTTCTCCAGGGATGTTCCCGATGCAGGGATCTAACCCACGTCTCTTATGTCTCCTGCATTGGCAGGCGGGGTCTTCACTGCTAGTACAACCTGGGAAGCCCTTCTAAGTTAATAGGCACAAATAAAAAGGTAATATTGTAAAGAATCGACAAATTTCCTCAGTGCATCAACATGAGGATTTCTTTGGCATGTATTAGAAAAAGCATGTGTGCATGTTCAGTCACTTCAGTTGTGTCCGACTCTTTGTGACCCCATGGGCTATAGCCTGCCAGGCTCCTCTGTCCATGGGATTTCCCAGGAAAGAATACTGGAGTGAGTAGCCATTCCCTCCTCCAGGGGATCTTCCCAACCCAGGGATCAAACTTGCATCTCGTATGTCTCCTGCATTGGCAGGCAGATTCTTTACCACTAGTGCCACCTGGGAAGCCCCAGAAAAAGCATACAGCACAGCAATTACAGAAAAACTGCATTTACATTTTCTTTCCTTTTATCTCCCACAAATACTTGAAGTTCACCATATGCCTAATGCTGCCTTTAGGGAATCTTCTTGTACTTTTTCTCATAAAAGCAGATATGAAGGCATCTGAAACAGCTTCAGATCAGATCAGATCAGTCTATCAGTCATGTCTGACTCTTTGCGACCCCATGAATCACAGCACACCAGGCCTCCCTGTCCATCACCAACTCCCGGAGTTCACTCAGACTCACGTCCATCGAGTCAGTGATGCCATCCAGCCATCTCATCCTCTGTCGTCCCCTTCTCCTCCTGCCCCCAATCCCTCCCAGCATCAGAGTCTTTTCCAATGAGTCAACTCTTCACATGAGGTGGCCAAAGTACTGGAGTTTCAGCTTTAGCATCATTGCTTCCAAAGAAATCCCAGGGCTGATCTCCTTCAGAATGAACTGGTTGGATCTCCTTGCAGTCCAAGGGACTCTCAAGAGTCTTCTCCAACACCACAGTTCAAAAGCATCAACTCTTCGGCACTCAGCCTTCTTCACAGTCCAACTCTCACATCCATACATGACCACTGGAAAAACCATAGCCTTGACTAGACGAACCTTTGTTGGCAAAGTAATGTCTCTGCTTTTGAATATGCTATCTAGGTTGGTCATAACTTTCCTTCCAAGGAGTAAGCGTCTTTTAATTTCATGGCTGCAGTCACCATCTGTAGTGATTTTGGAGCCCAGAAAAATAAAGTCTGACACTGTTTCCACTGTTTCCCCATCTATTTCCCATGAAGTGGTGGGACCAGATGCCATGATCTTCGTTTTCTAAATGTTGAGCTTTAAGCCAACTTTTTCACTCTCCGATTTCACCTTCATCAAGAGGCTTTTTAGTTCCTCTTCACTTTCTGCCATAAGGGTGGTGTCATCTGCATATCTGAGGTTATTGATATTTCTCACAGCAATCTTGATTCCAGCTTGTGTTTCTTCCAGTCCAGCATTTCTTATGATGTACTCTGCATATAAGTTAAATAAACAGGGTGACAATATACAGCCTTGACGTACTCCTTTTCCGATTTGGAACCAGTCTGTTGTTCCATGTCCAGTTCTAACTGTTGCTTCCTGACCTGCATACAGATTTATCAAGAGGCAGATCAGGTGTTCTGGTATTCCCATCTCTTTCAGAATTTTCCACAGTTTATTGTGATCCACACAGTCAAAGGCTTTGGCATAGTCAATAAAACAGAAATAGATGTTTTTCTGGAACTCTCTTGCTTTTTCAATGATCCAGCAGATGTTGGCAATTTGATCTCTGGTTCCTTTGCCTTTTCTAAAACCAGCTTGAACATCAGGAAGTTCACAGTTCACGTATTGCTGAAGCCTGGCTTAGAGAATTTTGAGCATTACTTTACTAGCATGTGAGATGAGTGCAATTGTGCGGTAGTTTGAGCATTCTTTGGCATTGCCTTTCTTTGGGATTGGAATGAAAACTGACCTTTTCCAGTCCTGTGGCCACTGCTGAGTTTTCCAAATTTGCTGGCATATTGAGTGCAGCACTTTCACAGCATCATCTTTCAGGATTTGGAATAGCTCAACTGGAATTCCATCACCTCCACTAGCTTTGTTCATAGTGATCCTTTTAAGGTCCACTTGACTTCACATTCCAGGATGTCTGGCTCTAGGTCAGTGATCACACCATTGTGATTATCTCGGTCATGAAGATCTTTTTTGTACAGTTTTCTGTGTATTCTTGCCACCTCTTCTTAATATCTTCTGCTTCTGTTAGGTCCATACCATTTCTGTCCTTTATCGAGCTCATCTTTGCATGAAATGTTCCTCTGGTATCTCTGATTTTCTTGAAGAGATCCCTAGTCTTTCCCATTCTGCTGTTTTCCACTATTTCTTTGCATTGGTTGCTGAAGAAGGCTTTCTTATCTCTTCTTGCTATTCTTTGGAACTCTGCATTCAGATGTTTATATCTTTCCTTTTCTCCTTTGCTTTTGGCTTCTCTTCTTTTCACAGCTATTTGTAAGGCCTCCCCAGACAGCCATTTTGCTTTTTTGCATTTCTTTTCCATGGGGATGGTCTTGACCCCTGTCTCCTGTACAATGTCATAAAACTCATTCCATAGTTCATCAGGCACTCTATCTATCAGATCTAAGCCCTTGAATCTATTTCTCACTTCCACTGTATAATCATAAGGGATTTGATTTAGGTCATACCTGAATGGTCTAGTGGTTTTCCCTACTTTCTTCAATTTAAGTCTGAATTTGGCAATAAGGAGTTCATGGTCTGAGCCATAGTCAACTCCTGGTCTTGTTTTTGCTGACTGTATAGAGCTTTTCCATCTTTGGCTGCAAAGAATATAATCAATCTGATTTCGATGTTGACCATCTGGTGATGTCCACGTGTAGAGTCTTCTCTTGTGCTGTTGGAAGAGGGTGTTTGTTATGACCAGTGCATTTTCTTGGCAAAACTCTATCAGTCTTTGCCCTGCTTCATTCCGTCTTTTAGACATGTGATTATTTTATTATATTTTATATTTAAATTGAAGTATGGTTGATTTACAATGTAGTTAGTTTCAGGTGTACAACAAAGTGAGTTCTAAATATATATATACATATTTAGATATTTATAGTATTATATATAATATATAATATATTTATATATTATATATTTTATTAATATATTATATTATTATATATTAATATATATTGTTTATATTTATATACATAAATATATATATAATATATACAACATATTATATATATTAATTTATTGTATATATTCTATATTATAATATAATACATTATATAATATTATATATGTATTATACATATATATGTATAATATATAATACATATATATAACATATAGAATACATATATATTATATATAATATATATGAAAATATATAATATATTATATATTAATATTAAATATATATACATATATACACACACATATATATACACACATTCATGTAATATATAGATATATATATTAGATATATAATATATCTAACATATATATATAATATATATATATATAATGTATATAATATATAATAGATATATAATATATCTAACATATATAACATACATTATATATAATATATATAGTATACTTATGTAAATGTACATATATACACACATATGTATATATGCATAGTATAATATATTTAATAATATATATTATAGTATATATTATATATGTTTATAATATGTATATGTGCATGTATATTATATATATGTACATATGTTATAAAATATATACATAATATCTATAGTATATATTAAATATATAATATATAACATATAATATATTATATATTTATAATATTATTAATATAATAGTAATAATATATATAATATTATATATATTACACAAATTTTATATATATGTTATATATTATATGTTATAGATTTTAGATTATAGATTATATATGTATTATACATATATATAACATATAATACATATGTAGAATACATACATATATGATATATATTATATTTATATATGAATATTATATATTATACTATATATAGTATATATTTTAGTATATATTATATAGTATATTTTAGTATGTATTTTAGTATATATTATATATTTTAGTATTTTTTTTAGTATATATATCACAGAGAAGGCAATGGCACCCCACTCCAGTACTCTTGCCTGGAAAATCCCATGGATGGAGGAGCCTAGAAGGCTGCAGTCCATGCGTTCGCTGAGGGTCGGACACAACTGAGCAAGAATTCAGTTGGATATGACTGAAGTGACTTAGTATAGTATAGTATATATTATATTTTATAATATATAATATAATATGTTTATATATAATATATATAAACATATATTTATATATTTAAATATTTATATATAAATATTAAAAGTATTATATATAAACATATATATTTATATATTTAAATACATTTATATATTTATATATATATATATATACACACACACATACATATATTCTCTTTTCAATTCTTTTCCCTTATAGGTTATTACAAAATAATGAGTATAGTTCCCTGTGCTTTGTAGTAGGTCCTTGATGGTTATCTATTTTATATAGAGTAGTGTTTATATTGGAGAAGGTGATGGCACCCCACTCCAGTCCTTTTGCCTGGAAAATCCCATGGACGGAGCAGCCTGGTAGGCTGCAGTCCATGGGGTCGTGAAGAGTTGGACATGACTGAGCGACTTCACTTTTCACTTTCATGCATTGGAGAAGGAAATGGCAACCCACTCCAGTGTTCTTGCCTTGAGAATCCCAGGGACGGTGGAGCCTGGTGGGCTGCCGTCTATGGGGTCGCACAGAGTCGGACACGACTGAAGTGATTTAGCAGCAGCAGCAGCAGCAGCAGTGTTTATATGTTAATCCTGATCTCCTAATTTATCCCTCCCCTCTTTCCCTTTGGTGACCATATGCTTGTTTTCTATGTCTGTCTGTATATTTCTGTTTTGCATATAAGTTAATTTGTATCATGTTACATGCCAGTATAAATGATATCACTTAATTTTGTGTGTCTCTGACTTGCTTCACTTAGTATGATAATGCCTCAGTCCGTCCGTGTTGCTGCAAATGTTATTTCACTCTTTTCATGTATGGCTCAGTAATAGTCCACTCTATATGTATCACACCTTCTTAACCTAGTCCTCTGTCTAGGCTGTTTCCATGTCTTGACTATTGTGAATATTGGGATGAATATTGGGATGCATGTATCTTTTTGAATTTTTTTTTTTCGGATATATGCCCAGGAGCAGGATTGCTGAATCATATTTTAAGTTTTTTAAGGAACCTCCATACTGTTTTTCACAGCAGCTGCACCAATTTACAGTCATACCAACAATGTAGGAGCGTGCCCTTTTCTTTACACTCTCTCCAGCATTTATTATTTGTAGACTTTTTGATGATTATTATTTTAAATGAAATATATGTAATTTGTTTCCTCTGCTAACCTATTGTGGACCAGCACCAAAATGAACTGTTTTCTTAAAATAGCTTCTACAAGTTTCATTTAAGAAAAGGGAATTTGAGATAACCACCACTGGTACCAAACAGTGTCAATGACCAAGGTCAAAGCGGTACAGGGAAGATGGCCCCACAATGCCGTTTCTTTTTCACTTCTACTCATTTATCAATATCATTACAGCTTCATTACCATTTCAGATTAAAAGTTTTCTTAAACGTTTATCTTAAAAGCATTACCTTAAAAACTTAGAAGGGCGATGCTATACTTTACCTTGGTAAATAATGGCAGACAGAAGATAAGGCCAATGATAGAAAATTTTAGTAAGAATAGATTCATAGAAAAAATAATTAGCATTTTTTTGAGAGCATTACATTTTGCTTGTGCCTAATTTTATGAATAGCAGCTGATCTGCCAGTTAAAACCAAGCATCAATATCTTAAGACAACACAGAGCTTGGTTTTGTTATTTTTTTCCCACCACCCAAGAGAAAAAGACAAGGAGTTCAGCAGGGGCTGGTTCTGGAGAAAAATGACTTGCATCACGAGCATCTTCAATTATTTGCCTCACTTCACATTCCTTCCTCTTTCCTCCCTCCAAGTTTTCATTCAAAAATCATTTACCACTAAATTATAGAAAAATAGTTTCTCCTAGAGCAGAAGTGCAGTGAAGCTGGGCATGAGTCAATAAACAATTATGAGGCTCTCAAATCATCAGAGAGATGCCACCTGAGACATATGACCTGTCCTGGCCTCCAGACACCTGGCATCCGTTTATATGGGGAGATTAGACGGGTGCTATTTTCTCTTCTCTGGAATGGATGGTCACTGTCATCTCAACTAAGAGTTTTTCTTTGGAAGAGCAAAACATACCAGTGTTTGGAGGATGTACTGATGATACACATGGTGGCATCTATTCCCAGAAAACGGTCTGAAGCTCTAGTCATATTTTGACAACAGCCTCACATCACAGGTGCTGCAGCCACAGGAACCAGTCCTTGTTTTCCTTGTTGTGTGGCCGCACTAGTATGGTGTGGCCAGGCAGAGGCTCTGGGGCCGGCCAGGCCTGCCTTCAGAGTTGCCGCCTTACCAGCAGTGTGACTTGGGCAAATCATTGGATTTCCTGAAGCCTGCATTTCTTTATTTAGGAACCATAAGGCTGTGCACCAGGGTGTTCTTATAAAGATTTGCAGAAGTATGGGTACAGTACGTGATGCACGCTGTGCGGCACACACTGCAGGGTTTCTTTTCTCTTTCCTTGCCAAAAGAACCCTGAGGCTATCTGAGTGATGGTGTGGCTGTGCCAGGGGCTTAGTCATGATTGTTTCAAAGCCGTTGTGACAACCTCGTTGTCTATCACTGTGATTGACTGGTTTGGGGGCATGAAATCCAGTTCTGGCCAATGATATGTTAGGAGCAGCCTTCTGGGGCCCCCAGGAGAGACTGTCTACCCTGAAAGGACAGAGTGACAAGGAGAAATGTTCCCTCTGGTGTAGTCATTTTATGTGGCAGCAGCTGACCGGCCAGGGCAGAACTGAGATATACAACCAAGGCTGAGGACGTGAGCTCTGGAGGGGAGCTGGTGCCCCTCACTGTGGAGCACCATGGCTGCCTTTTGCAGTCTCTGAATAAGCAGCGAATCCCTGTGTTGGAGCTCTCTGAGTCTGATTTTCTGTTACTGCAGCCCAAAGTGTCATACTAATATGAATTAATCAGTAAATCTGAAAGGGGTTAAATTGATATTTCATAAACTGTTTTCATTGAGTATTAAGAGAAAAGAGTCCCCAATATAATTCCAACTGTAATTCTATCATACTTTTTAAAAAAAAATTTAAAAGCATTAAAACTTTAAAAATATTTTTCTTACAGGGAAGGTCTAATAATAAAATATAGCTGACGGTTATCAGTTATATTTTAAGACAAAGTAGGAAGCCATATAATCATACATTGGAAAGGATTTGTTAATTATTTTTGGATCTAAAGTTTAGATCATCTTCCTGTCTGTAATTTGTTGTTGTTCAGTCACTTAGTCTTGTCTGACTCTTTGTGACCCCCATGGACTGCAGCATGCCAGGCTTCCCTGTCCTTCAGTGTCTCCCAGAATTTGTTCAGACTCATGTCCATTAAGTGGGTGATGCCATCCAACTGTCTCATCTTCTCTCACCCCCTTTTCCCCCCGCCCTCAGTCTTTGCCAGAATTAGGGTCTTTTCCTGATGCCTGTAATTAGAGGGCACATTAAAACCATCTCGCAGGATAGAATTGGGGTTTTAAATTTAAAAACATAAGCTATAATATAGAAAAATTCCTAGATAATTCTAGATTAGGTTCATGTATACATTAAGTGGGCTTTCCTGGTGGCTCAGCGGTAAAGAATCCAGTGCAAGAGCCACAGAAGATATAGGTTGGATACCTGAGTCTGGAAGATTCCTTGGTGGAGGGCGCGGCAACCCACTCCAGTATTCTTGCCTGGAGAAGCCCATGGACAGAGGAGCCTGGCAGGCTATAGTCCATGGAGTTGCAGAGTTGGACACAACTGAAGCAACTTACACATGCATGCATACATTAAGTGGTGGTGTTAATAATTATGGATGTAGGAGGAGAGATTCATTCTGGAGCACTCATGGAAAAGAATTGATCTTTTATTTCACATGAAGGAAGGTGTTTCTCATTCCTTCTTTTAATTACCTAGGTAGGATTTACCACACAGGAGAGCCTGATTTCTGTGGTATTTTCATTTCTCTGCTGGAGACTTGTCCCATTCCTTTGTTCTGCTTATACCTGACAGATCACAAAGCTGAGAGCACTATAAAACTTCTGAACCTGCCAATCCTAGAAATCTTTCTGGATTTTATTAGACCCTATGGTATCAACCAGGAATGAGAATCTTCTTTTGTTTTTGTCCTGAAACCTGCAGACAGAGGCCTTCTGTCCTGTTCTCTAAAAAAAGTTGGTAAGAAGTGGAATATAGCTCAGAAAATGATATATGTGTGTGTGTTAGTTACTCAGTTGTGTCCAACTCTTTGCAACCCCACTGATGGTAGCCTGCCAGGCTCCTCCGTCCATAGGATTCTCCAGGCAAGAATACTGGAGTGGGTAACCAGTTTCTTCTTCAGGGGATCTTCCTGGTCCAGGGATTGAACTCAGGTCTCCTGCATTGCAGGTGGATTCTTTACCATCTGAGCCACCAGGAGGCCCAATTTATATATTCAGTTCAGTTCAGTTCAGTCGCTCCGTCGTGTCCGACTCTTTGCAGTCCCATAAATCACAGCACACCAGGACTCCCTGTCCATCAGCAACTCCCGGAGTTCACTCAGACTCACGTCCATCGAGTCAGTGATGCCATCCAAACATCTCATCCTCTGTTGTCCCCTTCTCCTTCTGCCCCCAATCCCTCCCAGCATCAGAGTCTTTTCCAGTGAGGCAACTCTTCGCATGAGGTGGCCAAAGTCCTGGAGTTTCAGCTTTAGCATCATTCCTTCCAAAGAAATCCCAGGGCTGATCTCCTTCAGAATGGACTGGTTGGATCTCCTTGCAATTTATATATAATTATACATAAATTAGTAATAATATATATATATAGTTCATATATATGTTAGGTAACCAGATATATACACATATTTTTTTTTTAATTACCAGCAACTCTAATGATAGGATATACCAAACAACATGGGAAGTATAGCCAATACTTTATCAGATCAGATCAGTCACTCAGTCGTGTCCGACTCTTTGCGACCCCATGAATTGCAGCGCGCCAGGCCTCCCTGTCCCTCACCAACTCGCAGAGTTTACTCAGACTCACGTCCATCGTAACTATAAATAGAGTATAACCTTTAAAACTGTGAAAACTGTGTTGTACACCTGTAACTTATGTAATATGGTACAGTAGCTAAAACTCAATAACTATACCTCAATTAAAATATAACTTAATCTTCTCCAGGGGTTTTCCGTCTCACTGAGACATTTCTGTTTGCACCCCTCCAACCAAGCCCTTTGGCGCTCAGTGCACCAGTTACCCATCCTGGTGGCTCCCTGGCCTCATCAACTCCTGCTGCCATCCCCACTATCTCTCCTCCAGGATCCTGGTCCGAAGCCCAGAACAGGGGCTTGCACAGTGGGTGCTCAATACATTCTGGATAAATAAATGGTGACCCACATAGGTTCTGAGCTCAGACTGTCTTCTGAAACCCAAAGAAACTTTGATTTCCGTCTTCCACTTTGTGTTTCACTCCTGACATCTTGGGTGAGTTCTGGGAAACTTACATTTCTCTTCCGTTTCCTCTCAATTCTCACTTGCATTCCTCAGTCTGCTCTCCCCACATGCTACCCTGTTTTCTGCATCCTACTGCTCTGGAGTCCCTGCTCACATTCTCTTCTCCCGAGTCCTGTGTGTGGCCGTCTTTGTTAAAGACTGGGAATAATGGAGCAGATGACAACACCTAAGATGAAATTACAGGGTAACCCCTGAAGTTAAATTTTAGGGATCTGCTTTCTTAAAAATCATTCATTTTTGTGCTGGGACCTGAGGACACTTCCATCTGTTCAAGCTCCACCCTATGGCCTCCTGCTGTCTTCTTTCCCCCATTCCCTCAGTCCTGCTGTTTTTCCTTTGCCAAGGCGCTGCACTCGGTTTTAGACCGTCTGTCAAGTACCTCTTTAAATTTTGAGTCAAAATCCATCTCATATTATTTTACTCATTTGTGGATAAAATTAGTTTTCCTATCTGTAGTTTCCATTTAGAACAAAAAGCACCCCTTTTCCAGTGTCACTGTCTTCTAGGGTCCTCAAAAATGTTAGCCATCTGGATGTATTTGAATATACATGCTTGAAAAGAAAAATATTCTTCCATGGGAAGCTGTATTTGTTTGGAAAAATAGATATTGATTAGTCTTCAAATGTAAGCTTTTGGCCACCTTACTAACTTTCTGATTCACACCAACTTTTTAAAAAACACTTTCATAACTGATGTTTTGATATGGTAAAAATTTTGAATAGTTTTTGATATTATTTAAGTTAATAATATTTAATATTAAATATTTATATTAAATATATTAACACCAATATAAATTTATATTTATACAATTCCATATATTGGTTTTATTAATGAATTTAAATTACTACATTAATATTAAATATTAGTAATATTTAAATAACAAGATGTATTTCATGAAATACAAAATATTTTATATGATATATGAATTTACACTTTATGGCTAAAACTTAGCAAAAATAAACTATATGAAACCCCACATTTTGTCTGGTGAAACTTGTGTGAGGCCAAAGGTACAGTTTATTCAGAGCCTACGCGAGACTGGCCTCCGCCTGTAGGACCAGCTTTTCATTTACATGCATCTCATAGAGAAATGTAGGTAAGAGGTTGCAGGCAGCTACCTTCCTGTTCTGGGCTTTGAGCAGTGCCGGTGATTAATGGCCCATAGTGGTGACTAGCTCTGGGTTACAGACACCTCAGACGTTGGAGCAGTGAGACGGTAATGAATAGGGATTTCACGGCAGCTCTCCCAGGGTTTCCTCCCTAAGAGATGAGCTGACCTGATGCACAGGATGAGCCTGCTTACATAAAATTCCAGACGCTGCTTTTAGCCTCCCTTGCATGGCTGTCATAACTTTTTTAACTAAAAAAAAAAACAAGAAACCTGTTTTAGAGTTAGGAAGTGTGCCAGCTGGAGAAGGAAATGGCAACCCACTCTCGTATTCTTGTCTGAAGAATCCCATGGACAGAGGAGCTTGGCAGGCTACAGTCCATGGGGTCGCAGAGAGTCAGACATGACTGAGCAACTGAGCACTCACATGCACTCACAAGTGTGCCAGAGAACGTTATGAAACAAATGCTACCCAAAACATTTGAAACCAAACTGTTAGTCAACTGAAGAGAAACAGATTCTTATTTTCTAAACAAGCAACATATCCCAATGTCGGAAATATGCTTCTGAGAAAGCCAGTGAGTTACCCAGCCTGCCCCCACCCCCAAATAAAAGAAAACCCATGAGAGTGGAGTCCTGGGCCCTCCAGAGATGTGCCAAGCCAAGAGTCACTGATAACGCAGGACCAGGCTGTACATAGATTAAATAACTGATACCAGAAGCAGGCATTTTGGACACTTGGAAGTGTCCCCTTCAAATGGTATGGCCCTTACACATTTGTATTAGTAATTTAGTCTTAAAATTTGCCAACCTCTGACCACATCCTGTCTGCCCACCTTCTTTTGCTTCAAGGATGAGTTTCCCACAGGCCCTGCTCCTCTGCTTGCCCAGAGTAGGGGTGTGTGTAGCCAGGGATGTGGTGGTGAGGCTGAGCGCATCCCAGCCCACAGATGGGTGGAGGGGGCTTTGGACATTTGCCATCAGGTGACTTGAAAGGACAGGGTGGTGTGTTCATGAGGTGTGCGCGTGCACGCAGTGCGATGCAGTCTACATGTTGAGCTGCACTAGGTTTGCAGGGGATTGAGTGCCACTCAGATGAACGTGGCAGAAATTCTTGGTCAAGGTTTTGAGGTGGGATAGTGAGACAAGATCATGTCTTCATGTGGTTTAGGAAAATAGTTCTTGTGTTAGTGCAGAGGACTTACGGGGATGGAGGGGGCCAGAAGAAGCTCTGTGTTTCTATTGGTTCACGCGAAGATCACTGGGACTTAGATCAGGGAACGGGTAGTGAGAAGGTTGAGAAGACTACAAACTGAAGAGCTATTCCTGGCAGAAGGGGCAGGGCTTGGCACGTGACAGAGTTAAGAGAGAAAATGAGAGGAGCTGGAGGGAACTAGGGGCAGGACGAGGAGAGGTCCTAGTTTGTGGGATCAGGGGTGACGGGGCTGTCTGGGGAGGTGTGTGCTGCAAGAGGGGTGGGGCTGTGTAGGGGAATGGGTGAGGTGAGGGTGCACTGAGTTTGAAGGACTACTGAGTCACCTTCCAGTCAATTAATGTCCACCTAGATGGTAGGATTTAGAATAAGGCCAGGGATGAAAGAGAAGATGGTTATCTCCTTAGTAGGAAACGTTTTCTCCGGTGCTCACGGGCTCTGGGTTATGGGATGGTGGGTCCGCATTCTGCTCAGGGTTGCGTCCCTACTGCCCAGCATGACGACTGGTGTGAGCACTGCCCTGAACACGTACTGGGTGAAATGTTGTGTCATTTTACCAACTCCCCATTTCTTTTTTCTTTTTGACTTTTTTCCTTAATTTATTTTTTATTGAAGGATAATTGCTTTACAGAATTTTGTTGTTTTCTGTCAAACCTAAACGTGAATCAGCCATAGGTATACATATATCCCCTCCCTTTTGAACCTCATACCCATCTTTCTCCCTACCCCACCCCTCTAGGCTGATACAGAGCCCATATTTGACTTTCCTGAGCCACATGGCAAATTCCTGTGGGCTATCTATTTTACATATGGTAATGTAGGTTTCCATGTTACTCTCTCCATATGTCTCACCCTCTGCTCCCCTCTCCCCATGTCTGTAAGTCTATTCTCTATGTCTGTTTCTCCATTGTTGTCCTGTAAGTAAATTCTTCAGTACCATTTTTGTAGATTCTGTGTATATGCATTCAGTACAGTTCAGTTCAGTAACTCAGTTGTGTCTGACTCTTTGCAACCCCATGAATCGCAGCATGCCAGGCCTCCCTGTCCATCACCAACTCCTGGAGTTCACTCAAACTCACGTCTATCGAGTCGATGATGCCATCCAGCCATCTCATCCTCTGTTGTCCCCTTTTCCTCCTGCCCCCAATCACTCCCAGCATCAGAGTCTTTTCCAATGAGTCAACTCTTCACATGATGTGGCCAAAGTACTGGAGTTTCAGCTTTAGCATCATTCCTTCCAAAGAACACTCAGGGCTGATCTCCTTTAGAATGGACTGGTTGGATCTCCTTGCAGTCCAAGGCACTCTCAAGAGTCTTCTCCAACACCACAGTTCAAAAGCATCAATTCTTCAGTGCTCAGCTTTCTTCACAGTCCAACTCTCACATCCATACATGACCACTGGAAAAACCATAGCCTTGACTAGACGGATCTTTGTTGGAAAAGTAATGTCTCTGCTTTTCAATATGCTATCTAGGTTGGTCATAACTTTTCTTCCAAGGAGTAGGCGTCTTTTAATTTCATGGCTGCAGTCACCATCTGCAGTGATTTAGGAGCCCACAAAAATAAAGTCTGACACTATTTCCACTGTTTCCCCATCTATTTCCCACGAAGTGATGGGACCAGATGCCATGATCTTTGTTTTCTGAATGTTGAGCTTTAAGCCAACTTTATCACTCTCCTTTTTCACTTTCATCAAGAGGCTTTTGAGTTCCTCTTCACTTTCTGCCATAAGGGTGGTGTCATCTGCATATCTGAGGTTATTGCTATTTCTCCCAGCAATTTTGATTCCAGCTTGTGCTTCTTCCAGCCCAGTGTTTCTCATGATGTACTCTGCATATAAGTTAAATAAGCAGGGTGACAATATACAGCCTTGATGTACTCCTTTTCCTATTTGGAACCAGTCTTAGACTACAATATTTATCTTTCTCTTTCTGACTTACTTCACTCTGTATAATAGGTTATAGATTCATCCACCTCATTAGAACTGACTCAAAGGCATTCCTTTTTATGACTGAGATGGTGTGATCACTCACCTAGAGCTAGACATCCTGGAATGTGAAGTCAAGTGAGCCTTAGGAAGCATCACTATGAACGAAGCTAGTGGAGGTGATGGAATTCCAGTTGAGCTATTTCAAATCCTAAAAGATGCTGCTGTGAAAGTGCTGCACTCAATATGCCAGCAAATTGGGAAAACTCAGCAGTGGCTTCAGGACTGGAAAAGGTCAGTTTTCATTCCAATTCCCAAGAAAGGCAATGCCAAAGAATGCTCAAACTACTGCACAATTGCACTCATCTCACACGCTAGTAAAGTAATGCTCAAAATTCTCCAAGCCAGGCTTCAACAGTACGTGAACTGTGAACTTCCAGATGTTCAAGCTGGATTTAGAAAAGGCAGAGGAACCAGAGATCAAATTGCCAACATCTGTTGCTGCTGCTGCTGCTAAGTCACTTCAGTCATGTCTGACTCTTTCTGACCCCATAGATGGCAACCCACCAGGCTCCCCTGTCCCTGGAATTCTCTGTTGGATCATCAAAAAAGCAATAGAGTTCCAGAAAAATATCTACTTCTGCTTTATTGACTATGCCAAAGTCTTCGACTGTGTGGACTGCAACAAACTGTGGAAAATTCTTTAAGATATGGAATAACAGACCACCTGACCTGCCTCTTGAGAAATCTGTATGCAGGGCAGGAAGCAAGAGTTAGAACTGGACATAGAACAACAGACTGGTTCCAAATAAGGAAAGGAGTATGTCAAGGCTGTATATTGTCACCCTGTTTATTTAACTTATCTGCAGAGTACATCATGAGAAATGCTGGGCTGGAAGAAGCACAGGCTGGAATCAAGATTGTCGAGAGAAATATCAATAACCTCAGATATGCAGATGACACCACTCTTATGGCATAAAATGAAGAAGAACTACAAGCTGGAATCAAGATTGCTGGGAGAAATATCAATAACCTCAGATATGCAGATGACACCACCCTTATGGCAGAAAGTGAAGAGGAACTCAAAAGCCTCTTGATGAAAGTGAAAGTAGAGAGTGAAAAAATTGGCTTAAAGCTCAACATTCAGAAAACAAAGATCATAGCATCCAGTCCCATCACTTCATGGGAAATAGATGGGGAAACAATGGAAACAGTGTCTGACTATTTTTTTTGGGCTCCAAAATCACTGCAGATGGTGACTGCAGCCATGAAATTAAAAGATGCTTACTCCTTGGAAGGAAAGTTATGACCAACCTAGATAGCATGTTGAAAAGCAGAGACATTACTTTTCCAACAACTGTACGTCTAGTCAAGGTTATGGTTTTTCCTGTGATCTTGTATGGATGTGAGAGTTGGACTGTGAAGAAGGCTGAGCACCGAAGAATTGATGCTTTTGAACTGTGGTGTTGGAGAAGACTCTTGAGAGTCCCTTGGACTGCAAGGAGATCCAAACAGTCCATTCTGAAGGAGATCAGCCCTGGTGTTTCTTTGGAAGGAATGATGCTAAAGCTGAAACTCCAGTACTTTGGCCACATCATGTGAAGAGTTGACTCATTGGAAAAGACTCTGATGGTGGGAGAGATTGGGGGCAGGCGGAGAAGGGGAGAAGGGGACGACAGAGGATGATATGGCTGGATGGCATCACTGATTTGATGGATGTGAGTCTGAGTGAACTCCGGGAGTTGGTGATGGACAGGGAGGCCTGGCATGCTGCGATTCATGGGGTTGCAAAGAGTCGGACACGACTGAGTGACTGAACTGAACTGAACTGAAAGAGCCTCTTGATGCAAGTGAAAGAGGAGAGTGAAAAAGTTGGCTTAAAACTCAACATTCAGAAAACTAAGATCATGGCATCTGGTCCCATCACTTCATGGGAAATAGATGGGGAAACAGTGGAAATAGTGTCAGACTTTATTTTTGTGGGCTCCAAAATCACTGCAGATGGTGACTGCAGCCATGAAATTAAAAGATGCTCACTCCTTGGAAGAAAAGTTATGTCCAACCTAGATAGCATATTGAAAAGCAGAGACACATTTTGCCATCAAAGGTCCATCTAGTCAAAACTATGATTTTTCCAGTAGTTATGTATGGATGTGAGAGTTGGACTATAAAGAAAGCCAAAGAATTGATGCTTTCAAACTGTCATGTTGAAGACTCTTGAGAATCTTGAGAGTCTCTTGGACTGTGAGGAGATCCAACCAGTCCATCCTAAAGGAAATCAGTCCTGAATATTCCTTGGATGGACTGATGCTGAAGCTGAAACTCCAATACTTTGGCAACCTACGTGAAGAACTGACTCATATGCAAAGACCCTGATGCTGGGAAAGATTGAAGGCGGGAGGAAAAGGGGATGACAGACGATGAAACGGTTGGATGGCATCACTGACACTATGGACATGAGTTTGAGTAAACTCCAGGAGTTGGTGATGGACAGGGAGGCCTGGCATGCTGCAGTCCATGGGGTCACAAAGAATCAGACAGCGACTCAACTGAATCGAACTGAATATTCCATTGTGTGTATGTACCACAACTTCTTTATCCATTCATCTGTTGATCAACATCTAGATTGCTTCCATGTTCTAGCTATTATAAATAGTGCTACAATGAGCAATGTGATACATGTGTCTTTTTCAATTTTGGTTTCCTCAGGGTATATGCTTAGGAGTGGGATTGCTGGGTCATATGGTGGTTTTATTCCTAGTTTTTTTAAGGAATCTCCATACTGTTTTCCATAGTGGCTGTATCAATTTACATTCCCACCAACAGTGCAAGAGTGTTCCCCTTTCTCCACACCCTCTGCAGCATTTATTACTTGTAGACTTTTTGATGTGGGCCATTCTGAGTTTTGAATTGCATTTCTCTAATAATGAGCAATGCTGGGCATCTTTTCATGTATTTGTTAGCCATCTGTATGTCTTCTTTGGAGAAATGTCTGTTTAGATCTTTTTCCCACTTTTTGACTGGCTTGTTTGTTTTTCTGGTATTGAGTTGTATGAGCTGCTTGTATATTTTGGAAATTAATCCTTTGTCCGTTGTTTCACTTGCTATTATTTTCTCCCATTCTGAGGGTTGTCTTTTCACCTTGCTTATAATTTCCTTTGCTGTGCAAAAGCTTTTAAGTATAAATAAGTAAACACTTGTTTACTTTTGTTTTTATTTCTGTTACTCTAGGAGGTGGGTCATAGAGGATCTTGCTTTGATTTATGTCATTGAGTGTTCTCCCTATGTTTTCCTCTAAGAGTTTTATAATTCTGGTCTTACATGTAGGTCTTTAATCCTTTTTGAGTTGATCTTTGTGTAGGTGTTAGGAAGTGTTCTAATTTCATTCTTCTACTTGTAGCTGTCCAGTTTTCCCAGAACCATTTATTGAAGAGGCTATCTGTGCCCCATTGTATATTCTTGCCTCCTTTGTCAAAAATAAGGTACCCATAGGTGCATGGGTTTATTTCTGGGCTTTCTGTCTTGTTCCATTGGTCTATATTTCTGTTTTTGTGCCAGGACTATACTGTCTTGATGACTGTAGCTTTGTAGTATAATCTGAAATAAGGAAGCTTGATTCCTCCAGCTCCATTCTTCTGTCTCAAGGCTGCTTTGGATATTCAGGGTCTTTTGTGTTTCCATATGAATTGTGAAAATTTTTGCTCTAGTTTTGTGAAAAATGCCATTAGTAATTTGATAGGGATCATATTGAATCTGTAGATTGCATTTGGTAGTATAGTCATTTTTACAATATTGATTCTTCCTACCAAGGAACATGGAATATCTCTCCATCTGTTTATGTTGTCTTGATTTCTTTCATTAGTGCTTTATAATTTTCTGTTTACAGTTTTTTTGTCTCCTTAGGTAAGTTTACTCCTAGATATTTAATTTTTTTTGTTGCAATGGTGAATGGGATTGATTCCTTAATTTCTCTTTCTGATTTTTCATTGTTAGTATATAGAAATGCAAGTGATTTCTGTCTATTGATGTTGTATCCTGCAGCTTTGCTAAACTCACTGGTTAGCTCTAGTAATTTTCTGATACTATCTTTAGGGTTTTCTCTGTACTGTATCATGTCATCTGCAAACAGTGAGAGCCTTATTTCTTCTTTTCCCATCTGGATTCCTTTTATTTCTTTTTCTTCTCTGATTGCTGTAGCCAGAACTTCCAGAACTATGTTGAATAATAGTGGTAAAAGTGGACACCCTTGTCTTGTTCCTGATCTTAGGGGTAATGCTTTCAGTTTTTCACCACTGAGAACAGTGTTTGCCATAGACTTATCATATATGGCCTTTATTAAGTTGAGGTAGTTTACTTCTATGCCCATTTTTTGAAGAGTTTTAATCATAAATGGGTGCCGAATTTTGTCAAAAGTTTTTCTGAATCTATTGAGATTATCTTATGGTTTTTGTCTTTCAATTTGTTAATATTATGTATCACATTGATTGGTGTATATTGAAGAATCCTTGCATCCCTGGAATAGACCCAACTTGATCACGGTGTATGAGCTTTTTGATATGTGCTGAATTCTGTTTGCTAAAATTTTGTTGAGGATTTTTGCATCTATGTTCATCAGTGATATTGGCCTGTAGTTTTCTTTTTTGTGTTGTCTTTGTCTGGTTTTGGTATCAGGGTGATGGTGGTCTCACAGAATGAGTTTGGAAGTGTTTGTTCTGCTGCAATTTTTGGCAAGAGTTTTAGAAAGATAGGCATTAACTCTTCTCTAAATGTTTGATAGAATTCTCCTGTAAAGCCATCTGGTCCTGGGCTTTTGTTTTTTGCACTTCAATTTCAGTGCTTGTAATTGGTTTGTTCATAATTTCTATTTTTTTCTGGTTCAGTCTTGGAAGACTGAACTTTTCTAAGAATCTGCCCATTTCTTCCAGGTTATCTTTTTTATCGCCATATAGTTGTTCATAATAGTCTCTTAGAATCCTTTGTGTTTCTGTATTATCTGTTGTAACCTCTCCTTTTTCACTTCTAATTTCATTGATTTGATTATTCTCTCTTATTTTCTTGTTGAGTCTGGTTAAGGGTTTGTCTATTTTATCTTCTCAAAGAACCAGCTTTTAGATTTATTAATCATTACTATTGTTTCTTTCATTTCTTTTTCATTTATTTCTGCTTGGACCTTTATGATTTCTTTCCTTCTACTAATTTTTTTTTTTTGTTTTTCTTTTTCCAGTTGTTTTAGGTGTAAAGTTAGCTTGTTTATTCAAATTTTTTTTTTTCTTGAGGTACGATTGTATTGCTATAAACTTCCCTCTTAGAACTGCTTTTGCTGCATCCCATAGGTTTTGAATTGCTATGTTTTCATTGTCATTTGTTTCTAGAAATTTTTTTATTTCCCTTTAAATTTCTTCAGTAACCTGTTGGTTATTTAGAAACTTGTTATTTTTCAGTTGGAAGCCCTGGATACAAGGGCAAAGTAAGAGAACAGGAGGCAGTTGAAGGTGTCACACCGAAATTTGTATCCTTTGGACATAAATCTGGCATGTCTCGCAAAAAGATAGAGCAACACATATGGCACTTCTACCCATTTCTCTTGTTTTCTACAGAACTGGTCTAGTTGTAAAACAGTATTATAATTAAGAGACCCTTCAGCTGTCCAGTATTCCCCATCTTCCAAAGGATACTGTGGCCATTCAGAAGATCAGGCATGTCTTTTTAAATTCTGAGAATCAAACTTGTTCCAGTTTTTAAAAAATACATTGTAAAGGAGTGGTTCTGAAACTGTTAGCTCCCATCTTGTCCCGAAGATCCCAGACAAGCCCCCAAGATGATAGCTTATGGTGAACGGTGTCAACCCTCCCCCACCCTTATTTCTTTATCTCAGTTCTCTACCAATTACTTAAAAGAATGGAAACATGACCTTAAATATTTTATTAGTATTTCCCCTCCTTAATTTGGAAGATAAAATTGCATACTGTGGGGAGAGGAGATTGGATGATGTTTCCAACATGGTGGTTATGAATTCCCAATCTCCAGTTTTCAGACTTTTGAAAGCTAGCTTTTGTTTTTCTCTGTATTATGATTAACCATCTCTGCAAAGGCTCAGAGCTTAGCATAGGTCCTTGAACTAAAAATTAGTTTTATTGTTTTGTTGAATGCCATAATAGCACACTGAAAAAAGAGAGAGATTCAATTATATAATATTAGGAAAAAGAGTGGTTTTCAACAAAACAAGTAGCCTTTCTAATACAGAGAACATGCTTAAGTCGCTTCAGTTATGTCCAGCTCTTTGTGACCCTGTAGCTCACCAGGCTCCTCTGTCCATGGAATTCTCCAGGCAAGAATACTGGAGTGAGTTGCCATGATCTCTTCCTAAAATAGTAACAGTGGGTTACAGATAGGATCAGTTCTTTGTTAGTAGAACAGTTAAAAAACAGTTTTGGGGAATTATGATTTTCCTTTGATAATTAAGATGATTTGGTGAAAGAGTGTGGCTTCGTCATGACATTTAGTCTCATCCTTCCATAGCCCACTCTGACCATCCAAAGGTTTGCAGAGGTGATGAGAAAGGTGTAGGGAAATTCTAAGAACTTGCTTTGCTTCTTGATCCCCTATTGTTATTTGTATATCATTGTTCTGTGGTTTTAGAAATTCCCAATGAATTTTTTTTTTCTGAGAAGATTTTTTTTAATCTCTAAAATTAGCTTTTAAGAGATTTGACTGAAAAAATACCTTTGTAAACAGTTTCTGACATAGTATGATACTAAACAGTCATGATAGTAATTGACTATAGTAATCACCAGCCACTTGTAAATGCCTTGAACAAAGAGCTGAGTCTGTGTGTGTGTGTGTGTATGTGTGTGTGTTACAGTGTACTTATGCATTAGAAACTTATACACATGTGCTGAATATGGATGAAAAAATGTGTGGTCATTGAAAACATGTATAATATCATGTAAGAAACGAATCACCAGTCCAGGTTCGATGCAGGATACAGGAAGCTTGGGGCTGGTGCACTGGGATGACCCAGAGGGATGGTATGGGGAGGGAGGTGGGAGGGGGGTTCAGGATGGGGAACACGTGTACACCCATGGCAGATGCGTGTTGATGTATGGCAAATCCAATACAGTATTGTAAAGTAAATAATAATAATAATAATAAAAGAAAAGAGAAAAAAAATTTGTGGTCATTGAATAGTGATTAAATAAAGTATATTTTCAAAGACTACTTTAAGCTTGTGTCAGGAAATCTCATTATTCCTTAATGTATCTCTCAAACTAGTGACTTTCAAACCTGTTCAGAAGGACAGGACACCATTGGTAAAGCCCATATTCTACCTTTTCCATCTGAGACTAATGTGGTGGATCCAAATTGCCAGCCAATGGTTCGTTGTTTCCTCTAGCAGGTGAATCAGACATTCAGAAGACTCACAGTGTCTTCTCCTTTTGCATTTCTATTCCAAGTCAATGCTGCACATGCATTAGGTAACATGCTCAGACTCCCTTATTGACCATAAGCTGCATTTGGTGTTTATTTATTTATTTGAGTACTGGTCAGAGATGTCATATCCCTGGGCTTGTTGGATGGCATCACTGACATGATGGACATGAGTTTGAGTAGGCTCTGGGAGCTGGTTATGGACAGGGAAGCCTGGTGTGCTGAAGTCCATGGGGTTGCAAAGAGTCGGACAAGAGTGAGCGACTGAAATGAACTGAACTGAACTGACCTCCTTAGTGTATGTTCCTCAATGAGCAGGAAGAAGGGGTGCATCCCTGTGCTCAGGAGGCTTATCCAGTGAGGCCACAGTTCCCTGAACTCTGCATGTTTCAGACACCCATGTTCCCATGGCTCTCATTCTTCAGCTCCTCATCCCATGGAGAAAAGCAGGAAACCTCCCAGTTCATTTCAATTCAGTCACTCAGTTATGTCCAACCCTTTGCAACCCCATGGACTGCAGAATGCCAGGCTTCCCTGTCCATCACCAACTCCCCAAACTTGCTCAAACTCATGTCCATTGAGTCAGTGATGCCATCCAACCATCTCATCCTCTGTTATCCCCTTCTTCTGCTTTCAATCTTTCCCTCATCAGGGTCTTTTCCAGTGAGTCAGTTCTTCACATCAGGTGGCCAAAGTATTGGGTTTCAGCTTCAGCATCAGTCCTTCCAATGAAAATTCAGGACTGTTTTCCTTTAGGATTGACTGGTTTGATCTCCTTGCAGTCCAGGGACTCTGAAGAGTCTTCTCCACCATCACAGTTTAGAAGCATCAATCTGTTGGCACTCAGCTTTCTTTATGGTACAACTCTCACATCCACACCATGACTATTGGGAAAACCATAGCTTTAACTAGATGGACCTTTGTTGGCAAAGTAATGTCTCTGCTTTTAATATGCTGTCGAGGTTGGTCATAACTTTTCTTCCAAGGAGCAAGTGTCTTCTAATTTCATGGCTGCAGTCACCATCTGCAGTGATTTTGGAGCCCCACAAAATAAAGTCTGTCACTGTTTCCATTATTTCCTCATTTATTTGCCATAAAGTGATGGGACTGGATGCCATGATCTTGGTTTTTGAATGTTGAGTTTCAAGCCAGCTTTTTCACTCTCCTCTTGCACTTGCATCAAGAGGCTCTTTAGTTCCTTTTCACTTTCTGCCATAAGGGTGGGTCATCTGCATATCTGAGGTTATTGATATTTCTCCCGACAATCTTGATTCCAGCTTGTGCTTCATCCAACCCAGCATTTTGCATGATGTATTCTGTATAGAAGTTACATAAGCAGGGTGACAATATACAGCCTTGACGTATTCCTTTCCCAATTTGGAACCAGTCCGTTGTTCCATGTCCAGTTCTAACTGTTGCTTCTTGACCTGCACACAGATTTCTCAGGAGGCAGGTAAGGTGGCCTGGTATACCCATCTCTTTAAGAATTCTCCAGTTGATTGTGTTCCACACAATCAAAGGCTTTGTCCTGGTCAATAAAGAAGTTGATGTTTTTCTGGAATTCTCTTTCTTTTTCTATGATCCAACAGATGTTGGCAATTTGATTTCTTGTTCAAATTGGAAACCTCCCATCCTGTGTCTAATCATACACTCCCTCTCTCCAGCTAATGGTGACTTTATGATCTAAGGAGGATCGTTGTCCTGGTTGTTTTGGTCCACTCTGGTTCCAGCGCTGAGGCTTCTTGCTTGCTTGTTGGTTCTAGAGCATGTTTCCACGGGAACAGACCTCAGAATTGGACTGTGTTCTGAGAACCCATCTGGGGAGTTTTGTTTTTTTTTTTTTCTTCTCCAGACTGTAGAAACTTGGTCCAGCACCAAGTTTTAAAAGGGAAATTTAAAAGCAGTTAACTCTGTTTTGAAAGGAGTTACTCTGTTCCTAGTCTCCTTTCCTTCCTTCCTATCCTGGGCCTGTCTTCCCTGCTGTGCCGCTGGGCCCCGCCCACATTCCCCTCCTGGCTCCAGCCCCAGAAGGCCAGCCCAGCCTCCAGTACAGACCACTCAATTATTTCTGACGGAAACAAATTTGACTCAGATGCCGAGGCTGTGGGGGTCATCCTGCTGAGTTCTGGAGCCCAGAGCTGGCAGGCTCCTCCTAACCCCATCTAAGCCCACATGGCATGGTCCTGTCCCCTGCAGATGGGAAAGGGCAGGGGCAGGTGAGCCCAGGAGCAGTCCCAGCAGGTGCTCTAGTGTCCCTGCTGCTCTCCCTGCACCAGCCATGTGGTGACCAGCTCCCAGTGGGAGAAGCCGTCTGTTAGGGCACTAAAGGGCAGCACCTGGAAGAGGACTCCCCCAGAGCTCCCTCCTTGTTTCCCTGCACTCCAAGCTGGTGCCCTCCTTCCCAGCGTCCTAACAGTGTCCTTGCAGCCCATTCCACCTGACTGCTGTGAGAGCTGCTCTTCCTTCTCAGAGGTGGAAGACAGGGACGGGGGAGAGAAGGAAAGTCCCACCTGGTCCTGGGAGTTGGTCAGGAGTCAGCAGGGCATCTGTCTGTGTTCCCCATCTTGACAGACTGGCCACCTTCATCACTGGAGACCCTTAACCTCACTGTTGGGAACTCGGGCCTCTCCCCAGGCCCTTGGTTCCCAGAGGGGGGCTGGTGGCCTGCATCTCAGCTGAGGTGCCCTGGGCCTGCCTGCTCCTTTCTGGCTTCAGAGGTGGTCCTGCTGGAAGCCAGGTGGGTCAGAGCCCTGGGTCTCCTTGGGCAGGAGACAGGATGGAACCACAGCTTCATTTTCGTTCCCATTGCCTGACCTCTCTGGTAATTCACAGCACATCTAACTTATTCTTGCCTCTAACCCTTGACTGTTTCCAACCCTAAATAGCGTCCCCCCCCACCCCACCCCCCTGCCCAGGCTCCTCTGTCCATGGGCTTCCCCTATGGCTCAGTTGGTAAAGAACCTTCCTGCCAATGCAGGAATGCAAGAGACATGGGTTCAATTCCTGGGTCTGAAAAATTCCCTGGAGGAGGAAATGACAAGCCATTCCAGTATTCTTGCCTGAGAAATGCCATGGACAGAGGAGTCTGTTGAGTTACAGACCACAGGGTCTCAAAAGTGTTGGACATGAATGGGCAAGCATGCAATGCAAAACCCTTTATTCAAGTTGCTCCTCATTCTCGGAGTCCTTTCCCATAGGACTTTCAAATTAAGCTCTTCTTTCTAAGGTTTTTGCCATCTTAGCCTCAAAGAACTTCTCTTCTGCAAATTGAGAGATTTACTTCATACTGTCTCATACTTGTGAGACACATGCTGTCCTTATTTTAATTCTACCTCGCTCTAATTTTCTTTTCTCACACTGGTCAAAGTTATTTTGAATTATTTGCAGAGTTCTAATGAATACTCTTGCCCAACACTTCCATTCTGTTCTCCTTGTAATCTTAACATTCCTGTGTGTGTGTTAGTTGGTCAGTCGTGTCCAACTCTTTGTGACCCTGGGGATGGTAGCCAACAGCTCCCCCCACCCCCCAGCCTCCTCTGTCCATGGAATTCTCCAGGCAAGAATACTGGAGTGGGTTGCCATACCCTTCTCCAGCAATATCCCTGGGGGCCCAGCAATTTCTTATGAATCTGATTACAGTCAGTAAAAGCTTACTTCCCAGCGAGTGACAGTCCAAAGCTCTCCCTACAATTGCTGCCTGTCTGAGATCTCTTCCTCATCACCCAGGTAAATGCTTCTTTGTTTCTTTCCCCACTTCCTGGGTCTAGAGCTAGAGTTGGCCAACTCTGACCCTGACCCATAGGCTAGCCTTACATTGGGAATGGGTGTGACGTTTTTATGTGGTTGAAAAACGTTAAAAGAAGAACAATATTTTGTGAAACATGAAAAGTGTATAAGATTCAAATGTTGGTGTCCCAAATAAAGTTTTATTAGAACAGTTGTGGGCTACACCCTTCATTCACACTCTGGGAGTGTCGATGCACAAGGGCAGCCTGGCATGGCTGAGACACAGACCACATGACCTGTGGAGCCTGAGACATTTGCTCTTTGGCCCTTTTGGAAGGACTTGTCCTGATGTCTGGTCTAAGGCAGGGACCAGCCTCTTGGTGTTCAGCTCCCTCCTGCTCAGGCTTTAATAATTGCAGTCATTACTGAGACGACCCATGCAGAAGTCAGAGGTCACTCTGCAGTCCTGCTTTTTCACTGTTGTCTTTAGTCCACATGCTGTTTCTTTCTCTTATACTCTCTTCCAGACCTTCTCCCTGTGTGCAGAAACTGGCAGATATTCCCCTCATCTACCACAGTTCAGTTCCCCTAGAATGATGTCTCTTGGAGCCTTAGGGATATTCTCAGTTCAACCCTCAATGAGGAAATGTGGTTATAGCTGTTAGGAGAATTGCTTTTCCCATTTTACTACACATTTTTAAAGTGACCTTTAAACAAAAAGCATTGCCTCAGTGATGTTATATCAACTGCTTTACTCTAATTTTTGTCTTAAGGTTTATTAAAATATTTGAAAAGCTGTCTATCTGATAACTAGAGCTCCAAATAAAATCTGTATATTAAGGTTTCCAAGATCTGTGGAGCACAGCGTGGGGTGGGGGTGGGGGGGGGGTGGATCTAAAATCTATTTTTGTATTAAAACAAGACAGAAGATCATTCTGAATCATAAATAGTTGTGCCAGTGCTTTTTAAGGATAAAAAGAACACAGTTCATTAAAATCCTGATGTATCTTCATAATAGCAAAGATAGGAGTCATGAATATTAGTTGACATAGTTGAAATAAAGATATCTTCACTGATACCCAAGAAAGGTACACACAAGCCTTCTCTGAAAGGTCATATAATTAATGTACACCCATGTGGACTAAGTAACTACCTAAGAATCACAATTCTCAGGTCATTATATTAGAAGAAAAATAATGTTTCTCAAAAAAAAAAAAAGCAAAAGCAAAACAGGTGACTGAGCCCTCAAGAGTTAATTCTTCACTGAAGGCCCCATAAGAGGTGAGCAATGGCTGCCTTCCACCTGAGACCAGGCTCAGGTTTCCTGACTCTCACTGTACCACGCCAGCTCCCCAAATTTCTTTAGGTTTTCTCCTAGTAACGTATAATAAAAGTAAGTCAACAAATACATAAACAAACTCTTAATTTCAAATATTTAACAGTGGAGCAAAATTATCCAAAATAATAATCTTAAAAAAAGATTTATTCTTATTTATTTATTTTGGCTGCACCGGGTCTTACTCGAGGCATGTAGGAGGTTTAGTTGTGGCATGCAAACTCTTTAGTTGCAGCATGTGGGATCTAGTTCCCTGACCAGGGATTGAACCCAGGCCCTCTGCACTGGGAGTGTGGAGTCTTAGCCAGTGGACCACCAGGAAAGCCCCAGAAAAGTAATCTTGATGTGGTCCTGAGGGTGGAAAGTTCCTCAGGAGAGACTCCTCAGTGGGCTGCTGGGGACGGCAGTCATCTCCTGGGAGGCACACAGGCAGGCAGGGCACCTTCTGGCTTCCTTTGTTAAATAGTGCAGCCCCAGAGGCAATCATCCACACTAAGCTGCAAAAGCAATAATTATTTTATCTCCGGAACTACTGCACTTTTCCCATTGTCCCACCTCATCGTTAATTTAAGATAACTTGATGGCATTTAAATAGGGGAAAAGAATTTGTATGTAAATGAAGCAAAGGACAAAAATTGTCTATTAAAGTTTATTGGATTCAAGAAAGCTTCAAGTTTGATTAAGAAACCAGGAGTCTACAAAAGTGTTTAAGAGTATCTGGAGAATTTTCTCTATTAAATTCTTTTATTTTGAGACTAATAATGTGATTTTTATTCTAGAGAAAAATGAATCCTGCAGCAGCTTTGTAATAAAAAAGCAGCACGGTGACAGCAGCTGAAAACTTGGCCTGCTTGAGCGATAGCATTATAACCACTTGTATCAGGGAGAGTCATTTCTGCTAATCTGTTCTTTTAAAAAAAAATCCTGACTTTTTGACATGATGCACATGTATATGATATATGTGTATAAATACACATATTATAGTAAAAACATTATTATTAGAAAAAACCATGATCTACTTCACATAAACGAGCTATGTTAGAGCTTTAAAATCATATAAACAAATTATACAGTTAGACTAATTTCATGCTAATGGTTATTATTTGAAAGTTTGCTGTGTATGCTCAGTCGTGTCTGATTCTTTTTATGACCCCATGGACTGTAGACCATCAGGCTCCTCTGTCCCTGGGATTCTCCAGGCAAGAGTAATGGAGTGGTTTGCCATTTCCTCCTCCAGGGGATCTTCCTGACCCAGGGATCGAATCCAAATCTCCTGCTTCTCCTGTGTTGCAGGGGGATTCTTTGTTACTGAGCCACCAGGGAAGCCCATTATTTGAAGGTAGGCACCGAGAATCTCTAACAGGATGTGAGGTACCTTACGGATGGATGTAAACACATTGTAGAATCAGGTATTTATGAGAGAACACAACAGAGGCCATGGGCTCAAGGTCGAAGAAATAAGAGCTATTTTCCCATCCCACTGGCTCCAGCCTCTTTTCTTAGGTGCAAACAGGAGAGCAGATGGGGCAGAAGAGACTGGACTATAGCTTGATCACTTATACACACTTGATAACTGTATCTTCACATTTTGTTTTAGGTTTTTAATTATCTAAGAATTTCAGATAAATTTATCAGTACTTAATTGGCAAAGAGAGAGGGGGGAACGGTGGTGTGTGTGCCAGAAATGACCACTTCATCTATTTTCTAACATCGTGTGGCAAGTTGAGAGATGTTCAATAAGATTAAAAAGAAATAGACTTTAACTCTTGTAACCATGTTTTGTAGTCTGTTCTGTCAACAGCTTTGACCTCGCTTTAAGGATAGGTTGTTCAGGTGTCCTCCTGTTGGGAAAAGGGACTTCTGGGTTTGTTCACTGAAGCTCTTACATTGGTACCTCAGAAGGATGTAAGATACTTGTGCTCCTTGAAATCATTTTGCTTTATTCAATATATTGTACCGATTATGTACAAATTCTAGACTTTTCAACCTTTTCAGTTTAGTTCAGTCGCTCAGTCGTGTCCGACTCTCCACGACCCCATGAATCGCAGCACGCCAGGCCTCCCTGTTCATCACCAACTCCCGGAGGTCACTCAAACTCACATCCATTGAGTCGGTGATGCCATCCAGCCATCTCATTCTCTGTCATCCCTTTCTCCTCCTGCCCCCAATCCCTCCCAGCATCAGGGTCTTTTCCAATGAGTCAACTCTTCGCATGAGGTGGCCAAAGTACTGGAGTTTCAGATTCAACATCAGACCTTGCAAACAATACTCAGGACTGATCTCCTTTAGGATGAACTGGTTGGATTTCCTTGCAGTCCAAGGGACTCTCAAGAGTCTTCTCCAACACCACAGTTCAAAAGCATCAGTTCTTTGGTGCTCAGCTTTCTTCACAGTCCAACTCTCACATCCATACATGACCACTGGAAAAACCATAGCCTTGACTAGACAGACCTTTGTTGACAAAGTAATGTCTCTGCTTTTGAATATGCTATCTAGGTTGGTCATAACTTTCCTTCCAAGGAGTAAGCGTCTTTTAATTTCATGGCTGCAATCACCATCTGCAGTGATTTTGGCGCCCCCCAAAATAAAGTCTGACCCTGTTTCCATTGTTTCCCCATCTATTTGCCATGAAGTGATGGGACCAGATGCCATGATCTTCGTTTTCTGAATGTTGAGCTTTAAGCCAACTTTTTCACTCTCCTCTTTCACTTTCATCAAGAGGCCTTTTAGTTCCTCTTCACTTTCTGCCATAAGGGTGGTGTCATCTGCATATCTGAGGTCATGGATATTTCTCCCGGCAATCTTGATTCCAGCTTAGACCTGTATATACTATCATTTTCCATTGAGTTTTTATGATTACAATGCTGTCCTGTTGTCTAGAAGGTGACTGTGAATCTCAAGCATAATGATTAGCTGAATTAGATTTTTAACAAAATTGAAAAACATGGCACAGTATTTTGTGTTGCAGAGAGTGTCATTGATATGTTTGTAGTATCAGAAAAGGTGGCAGGGAACAGAACAGGGCTTCTTAACGTGTGTGTGTGTGTGTGTGTGTGTTTGTTATGGACATGGTGGGAGGCAGTGAGTTGCCCCCAAAGATACCTACATCCTAATCCTGGGGCTTGTGGAAATGTTACCTTACATTTCAAAGGGTGCTTTGCAGATGAATTTAGGATCAGAAGGCAATGGCACCCCACTTGAGTACTCTTGCCTGGAAAATCCCATGGACAGAGGAGCCTGGTAGGCTGCAGTCCATGGGGTCACTGAGAGTCAGGCACGACTGAGTGACTTCACTTTCACTTTTCACGTTTGTGCATTGGAGAAGGAAATGGCAACCCACTCTGGTGTTCTTGCCTGGAGAATCCCAGGGACGGGGGAGCCTGGTGGGCTGCCATCTATGGGGTCGCACAGAGTTGGACACGACTGAAGCGAGTTAGCAGCAGTAGCAGCAGCAGCAGCAGATTATCCATGTGAATCCAGTGTGATTGTGAGTTTCCTTATAAGTGAAAGAGGGAGACTGGGTGGTTGGAGAAGGAGGTGTAATGATGGAAGCAGATATTAGAGTGATGTGATCAAGGACATGAGCAGACAAATGTGGTCCTCCCCGGAGCTGGAGACAGAAACTTCCTCGCATCATGGTGGAGCCCTTCTGACACCTCGATTTTAGCTTCACAACACCTATTTTTGGACTTCTGGCCTCCTGATCTATAAAATAACAAACCTGTGTTGTAAGTTTCTAAATTTATGGTAATTTATTTTTTGGGCTCCAAAATCAATGCAGATGGTGACTGCAGCCATGAAATTAAAAGACGCTTACTCCTTGGAAGGAAAGTTATGACCAATCTAGATAGCATATTCAAAAGCAGAGACATTACTTTGTCAACAAAGGTCTAACTAGTCAAGGCTATGGTTTTTCCTGTGGTCATGTATGGATGTGAGAGCTGGATTGTGAAGAAGGCTGAGCGCCGAAGAATTGATGCTTTTGAACTGTGGTGTTGGAGAAGACTCTTGAGAGTCCCTTGGACTGCAAGGAGATCCAACCAGTCCATTCTGAAGGAGATTAGCCCTGGGATTTCTTTGGAAGGAATGATGCTAAAGCTGAAACTCCAGTACTTTGTCCACCTCATGAGAAGAGTTGACTCATTGGAAAAGACTCTGATGCTGGGAGGGATTGGGGGCAGGAGGAGAAGGGGACGACAGAGGATGAGATGGCTGGATGGCATCACTGACTCGATGGATGGGGGTCTGGGTGAACTCTGGGAGTTGGTGATGGACAGGGAGGCCTGGCATGCTGCGATTCATGGGGTGGCAAAGAGTTGGACACGACTGAGCGACTGACCTGATCTGATGGGATGAGGAATGATCCACTAGTCGGTGAAGAGGAAACTGGATGCAGCCTGGAGGAGGTTTGATATCTATCATGATTTCATATTAGGAGCACATTCGGAGATACTGGTGACAGCGAGAGTGTGATAGGAACACACCTGTGCTATTTGTGACAAATGACACATATCACTAATACTTCTTTTTCCACATTGATAATTGAATGCAGTGCTACATTCCACCTAAAGGTATACAGAATAATAAAGAGCTATTTATTTACAATCCAAGTTCATGGACTTTCTTTCCGGGTTGTGAATCATCAGAGCAGAAGCAGAGACATGGGTAGTTTTGTAGACTGAAGCTTGGCGTCTTCCTCCTTTTCACTCTGATTTTGAGGGGAAGGATGCCTTTCTTATGCACACAAATCACATTAAAATGTGCAGAGCACATGGAGCATAGACGGACCTGTCTTCTGACATCCTGCCAGTCCTGACAGTGGAGGTTTGAGTGGACGTGGCTAGGGAGTCCAAGTTTTCTTCCTCTCTGTGCACCTTCTTTTTCTTTAATCACAGTGCTTCTTTTCTTAGGGAAGCAGGTAATTCCTAGTTTATTCTCCGATGATGAGAAAATTGCATTCAGTGTCATAATAAGGAAGTTAAATGGGAGACAGAAAATGGAGATTACATAGGAGGTTAGATCAGATCATTCGTGTGTTGATATTTGTTAATATGTCACATGGAAATTAAGGGGAAATGGTATTAAGGTATCTACTATCATCTCCTCAAAGGAAGTTGTAGAATCTATTTTAGCATCAATATCCATATGAACCAAAAGATCTACAACTTCAGTTGTCCAGCCTGCCTTGGCAAGTACACAGGGCACCCTCCAGATACCCAGATGGGTGCCCACTGATATACAGAGTGAAGTGCCCCAGCTTTAGAACTCAGTGAAACAAAATGGACTCATTTCCCGCAATCCTTTGCAGATTTAACATTGCTCATTTTTCATTAAAAGAAAAATAACCCTCTTCTCTGTATAAAAATAGTGCTCTTATTTAACTCACTGTCATGAAGACAAATGGAGCCAGCCGACGGGGTAGTAAAGCAGACCTCTGTTCAAAGGTAGTCAGTGAAAAGTCCAGCTATGTAGGCATTTTTCAGGGTTTGCATGAAAGCAAGAGAAATGATAACTTGCTGAAGTACAAACCAGGCAAAACAGATGTCCAAGTTCAAGAGAAAGCTGAATCTGGAAGCAAGGTCTGGGCTTCTCAAGATGACAAATAAAATTGCCCTGACTTCTGCTGTGATTGCAGTGGATTTCCATTACTCAGCCACGGGGCCCAAGGTGAATCTGATGAGGCTTTAGGAAGGGCCCAAGGTGTATGATGGCAAGTGGCGACCAATATTAAATTGACACTTAGATGCTGCTATTCAGAACAGAAGTCGCTGGTCGAAGCAGACTTTGGATGCATGCTTAAGGTAAAAATGCATCCAAAAGAGCTGACTGAGACTTTGAGAAAACCAAGGTGAAGAATGTCTTATTTAAGACTGAAAGGAAGAAGTCTTATTCACCATCAAGAGAAGATTCCACTCCAGATTTGGGGCTCATAATCTTATATTTAGTAGGTTTTGGTCTTTCTCTCCTCCCTCCCTCAACAGCCACACTTGTTTGTAGCTATGTATGCACTTTTTTTGGAGAAGGCAATGGCACCCCACTCCAGTACTCTTGCCTGGAAAATCTCATGGACAGAGGAGCCTGGTAGGCTGCAGTCCATGGGGTCACAAACAGTCGGACACTTACTGAGCGACTTCACCTTCAGTTTTCACTTTTATGCATTGGAGAAGGAAATGGCAACCCATTCCAGTGTTCTTGCCTGGAGAATCCCAGGGACAGTGGAGCCTGGTGGGCTGCCATCTGTGGGGTCTCACAGAGCCAGACACGACTGAAGCGACTTAGCAGCAGCAGCAGCAGCATGCACTTTTGTGTATGCTGGTGCTTGAGGAAGGAAATGTGGATTCATGAACATGAACTTCGGAGTAACCAGACCTCCTGGGTGTACAAAGGACCTGCCTCACTACTGGTCAGCTCAGAGGGTTTTACAGCTGTTCTCTACCTACCAGAGCTCTGGTGGAGGCCGCGGGGCCAATGAGGAGGAAATGGCAACCTACTCCAATATTCCTGCCTGGAGAATCCCACGGGCAGAGGAGCCTGTTTGGCTACAGTCCATGGCGTCGCAAAGAGTCAGACACGACTGAGTGACTAACACACAAACAGGGTCAATCACAGAGCCATGTGTGCCCCAGGCCGAGTCCTCAAGGAGGCATTCGAAACTCAAAGCCCAGACACCCCTTGACCTTCACACGCACAACTGATGGCCATGTCATAGCAACTCTGGTGGTGACACGGACTTGGGATTCACAGTCACCACACATGCCCTGCCTGCTCACACCCACACTGTGAGCTGCCCCACAGGTCTCAGATGCAATGACAGCTCTGAGAGCAGGGGGATGGGGCTTGGGAGGACCTGTGATCAGGCTCCAGGAAGAGGAGGAGAAAGATGCTGGGGTTTCTTGGTTAAAAGGAAGAAAGTAGTGATTTTCATTTTGGTGTGTCTCTTTGACTAGGCAGCGTCAACATGAGTGCTCCTAGCTGGTTATGTTAAAACGTCCAGATTTGTCTCTTTTGAGACTTTCCTGTCATTTCTTGGGTCTTTTCGATGAGGAATTGCATCTTTAATGCTGTCTTTTAAGATCGTGTTTAAGTACTTAATATTCAGCAGATGAGTAGTGAACATCTATGACGGGTAAGGTCCTGAGCATTATGGACTTCGTGATGAATACATGTCCCACCCTCAAGGAGTCTGAGTTGAAGTTGGGGCTGTCACTCAACAATTTCACCCTGCTTCACTCCATGAGACTTTGGAAGGTTCGTTTTTAAAGGAGAAGGGAACTCATATTCACTGAATTTGGATTCACTGTGTACTACCTAATCCTTGAATGAATCTAACAGATTTTCGACAGTAGCAGGGTTGACTCTTCACTGCTTTATAAATGGAAGTCAGTCAAACTACTTAACCTCCCTGAGTACCAGACTCCCCTAATAAATAAATCAGTGAAATTAATAATATCTGCTGCACAGGGTGAAAATGAAATAAAGTGTTAGATCTCAGTACATTTCCTCTCCTACATTCTCCCTATTTTATATCAACATTAATTAAGGCCCTTGTCCATGCTTCCCATGTGGCCTCTCAGGAACAGAACTCCTGTGATGCAGGTGTCATTGGCAACATTGCAGAAAATCCAGTGGGAATAAAAGCTCATGATGAGTGGTCAGCTCTTTCCTTCCTCCATCAGTGCTCCGGGACACACAGCTTCTGATGTATCAGGTGCAAAATGGTTTAACTGGTAGTTCTGGGCTACTGTCCACAGGGGTGTTTCAGGCATCTCCTTTTCATCTGCTTTCTAAAATAAAAGTTAAATTCTCTTCCTCTCTTCCTCTTTAGATAGCCAGGAATGTTGATTTCACCAATAACATAGCCAATAATCAGGGTTCAAGAGCAGATATATCAAAGCTCCCAGAATTAGAAAGGAAAGAAGATCCTAGAATGTTCAGAGGAGGCTTCCAGCTGTCTGGAACCAACTCCTTAGACCTTAGGGAGGAAGATTCCATGTCAGCCACATTTGGTGTTAGAATTTATTACAGATCTGTGTGTTCAGCAAAATTTATGTCAAAAAGCACATTTAAATGCTTTCCTGAGAGAATGCATGTCTGTGATTAAAACCCCCCACTGTAGACTTAGCTTCCTCAACCCTGCTGCTGCTCCTGACAATACCCACTTCTGTTCGCAACTTTCAGATCTTTGTGATGCCCTCTGTCACTTTAAATAATAGGTGTTTTCTTGTATGTATTGTTTCAGTACCTGTAATGCCATCTTTAATAACCGCCTCACACATGGGAGTGTTTCTTTTGTTATCCTGATTCTCACCTCTTCTCTCGCCCTTTTGCCTCTTTCATCTGTGCTCTTACTTTTTGATTCTTTGGGGCGAACTCAGGTATTACAGGGGAGTATAGAAGGCAATGGCACCCCACTCCAGTACTCTTGCCTGGAAAGTCCCATGGACGGAGGGGCCTGGTGGGCTGCAGTCCGTGGGGTCGCTACAAGTCGGACGCGATTGAGCGGCTTCACTTTTGCTTTTCGCTTTCATGCATTGGAGGAGGAAATGGCAACCCACTCCAGAATTCTTGCCCGGAGAATCCCAGGGACGGGGCAGCGTGGTGGGCTGCCGTCTATGGGGTCGCACAGAGTCGGACACAACTGAAGCGACTTAGCAGAAGCAGCAGAAGCAGCAGACATTTCCTTCTTTGATTGTCTGCCTTTTGTTTCTTACACTTTGCTGTGTGCACAGCAGTGATCCTTCAGTTTGCAGTTTCTAGCATTCAAGCCCTGGGAAGTTCCGGTTCTGTGTCTCTGGGCTGAGCATGGGAATTTGCATGTTTACTAGGCACCGAAGACGATTCTGAGCAGGTAGTGCTCAGAGCACACTGCACAAAAGAGCAATTCTTCCCCTGGGTGACCTTTTGGCCCAAGATGGCAGATGCCGTATCCAACTCTGAGCCACCTGCATCCTGAATCATCTTCTTGTTGTTCTGTTGCTAAGTTGTGTCTGACTCTGCAGCCGCATGGACTGCAGCATGCCAGGCTTCCCTGTCCATCACCAGCTCCCTGAGCTTGCTCAAACTCATGTCCATTGAGTCAGTGATGCCATCCAATCATCTCATCCTCTGTCGTCCCCTTCTCCTGCCTTCGGTCTTTCCCAGCATCAGGGTCTTTTCCAATGTGTTGATTCTTTGCATCATGTGGCCGAAGTATTGTAGCTTCCTGGATCTAATGGATCTCGAATCTAGTGGAATGCACTACAGACCACACACACTCATGCAGCTCTGGAGTTGTTGGAAATAGTTGGAACCTCGGAGATGGAATCCAGGAGATCAATGTGTAATGATGAATAGCTACACCCCTCTTGTACAAGCTTATGCCTTGGGCTGACAGAAAGCCCCAAACTGTCACACACCTAAAGGAGATCTTTCAGCGAGAACCAACTGCTTTAAGAGTGTTCCCGGAGTCTCAAGGCTGTTACACAAGAAGACCGCTTATCTCTAAAATAGAAATTGGGTGTTTCCCTTGAGCAGACGAGATGAGGGAGCTGGCCCACGGTCTTTCAGTTTCATGTTTGTAATGTACCAGGAAAGAGGCTACAGGGATTTTCCTTTAGTTTTGATGTTGTAGCAGAAGCTTTAGATGCCCATCCACCTCTACTTCTGGTTGGTGAGGGGCACACGCTGTTGGAAACTTTGCTTCCTGTGCATATAGGTTCAGTGATGAATCACGGGATGTGACAGACGTGTCCGCGCTGCGGTAGAGTCAGGAGAGCAGAGCCCCTCTGAATGCCGTGAATTTAGCATCTTCCCAAATTGCAAAGATGAATTGCAAAATGAAGGTCCAGGAGAGGGCGCTGCAGGATCAGAGAACACCAAGCGGTCCGCGGAGCACAGGCGTGGGTCGGGGGATAGGCGCGTGTCCAGAGCTCTAAGGCAAGAGGCCAGTCCTTCTAGGGTGGGCGGAACAAAGAGATGTCTTTGTGGATCAGGCGCCGGTGGTGGGCGAGCCTGCACGAGGGTGCTCCTGGTGGACCAGAAGTGAGTCCTCAAGGGGAGAGAGAGATGCTCTCAAGCCCCTTAAAACTCTTTTCTGGAGAACTCTGCAGCGGGGATGGGCTCCTGGATTTCCAGCGGAGCTATCGTCCTCAGCCTGGCCTGAAGTCCACACGTACCATCCCAGGACAGGGGTTAGCTGTCTGTGGGAACTAACAGTCACACCCCCACCTGCCTGGGGAAACCGGCCCGACGACACTTGTTCTGCCCTTGACCTTTCTTGCTTCCTCTGCTCCAAACCTGCCCGGATCAGAGGAGCAGAGGAGCAGAGGCAAGGGGCGGGGAACTAGGACAGAAGTTGAATATAACCCAGCGAGAGCCTGCCAAGCTTGTCTCGCCCAGGAGAGGCTTTAAATAAAAGCCAGGCTCTTAGAAAACTGCACCAGGCTGGATCTATTAGTATTTATGACTGTTCTTACGCTTGAAAGTGAATGGAGGTCATCTTACTATTTAACAGTGATTGAAGAGGTTATTGACTTTCTCAGAGATTTCAGGCAGTGTTAGGTAAAGACCTAGGCTCACAGAGGAAATTTAGAAGTCAGCACTGCGCAGAAACGTTAGTTTCTGATGGAGCCATATGACTCTTAATGTTCAGCATAGCAGTTACCTGCCTTGGTTAAAAAAAAAAAAAAAGTCAAACTATAGTAGGTAAAACCAGCTTACTTTTTTGGGGGGGTTATATGAATATGTGCATTCTTTCAAAACAAACAACTTTTTATTGAAGTATAGTTGATTTGCAATGTTAGTTTCTGGGGTATGGCAACATGATTCAGTTATACGTATATATCTATTCTTTTCAGTATAGATTATTACAAGATATTGAATATCATTTCTTATGCTATACAGTAGGTCCTTGATGTTTATCTACTTTATATAGTGTGTGTATGCTAATCCCAAACTCCTGATTTATCCCTCTCCTTCTTTCCTGTTTGATAACCTTATGTTTGTTTTTCTGTGTCTGTGAGTCTCCTTCTGCTTTGTAAATAAGTTCATTTTATATATATATATATATTTAGATTCTACATCTGAATGATATCATATGCTATTTGTCTTTTTCTGTGTGACTGATCACTTAGTAGGATAATCTCTCGGTCCATCCATGTTGCTGCAGGTGGCATTATTTCATTCTTTTTTATGGCTGAATAATATTCTATTATATGTGCGTGAGTGTTTATATATATATATATATATATATATATATATATATATATATGAATGACATCTTCTTTGTGAATAGTGCTGCATTGAACATTGAGGTGCATGTATTTTTTTCAATTAGAGTTTTCATCTTTTCTGGATATATGCTCATGAGTGGGATTGCTAAGTTATGGTAGATCTATTTTTAATTTTTAAGGAACTTTCATATTGCTCTCCATAGTGGTTGCACTAATTTATATTCCCACCAACAGTGTAGGAGAGTTCCTTTTTCTCCACACCCTCAACAGCATTTATTGTTTGTGGACTTTTTGATGATGCCCATTCTGACCAGTGTGAGGTATTACCTCATTAAAGTTTTGATTTGCAAAGGCAATGACACCCCACTCCAGTACTCTTGCCTGGAAAATCCCATGGACGGAGCAGCCTGGTGGGCTGTAGTCCATGGGGTCGCTAAGAGTCGGACACGACTGAGTGACTTCACTTTGACTTTTCACTTCCATGCATTGGAGAAGGAAATGGCAACCCACTCCAGTGTTCTTGCCTAGAGAATCTCAGGGATGGGGGAGCCTGGTGGGTTGCCATCTATGGGGTCGCACAGAGTCGGACATGATTGAAGCAACTTAGCAGCAGCAATAATTAGTGATGTTTGGCATCTTTTCATGTGCCTCTTGGTCATTGTATGTCTTCTTTGGAAAAATGGCTATTTAGGTTTTCTGTCTGTTTTTGATGGGATTGTTTTTTTTTTTTTTTTGATATATGACAAGGAGAAGAAAGGACTTTGTATTTGGAAGATTTTGCTGATGTAAGTAAATGCAGTGTGTGTAGTTTAGAAGTATAAGACAGTATTGAGTTTTGTTGCAGAAGAAAAACTTGCTCAATGTACTGGGGTTGCTCCCATGCTTTCAGTCACTTCTCTGCAGCTTTCAGAAAGTGACCTGAGCCTCCTTTGGGGCTTTGCTAGGGCTGTGGTTAAGCCTGTGACATGAAACTTTTACTGCTTTGGAGATTTCAAAGAGTCTAATGTTTTGCTGTCTTCAGCTTTCCCCAGCCTGTAAAATTCATGCAACTTAGTTGAAATGTCTGTTTTCTACTCATGTAGAAAATGAAGTCACAGGGTAATGCCATCAATCTAAATTATTTAAATGCCAGTCTCCTTTTGCTTGAAATTATAAACTTCTATATACTGGTGAATCCCTTAATATAGAGTTGGAAAGGATATGGTTTATTCAAAACAGAATAAAAATCTTAGATTTAAAAATATAACTCAAAAGAATCTGGAATATGGCTTTAAAATAACCCTCATCTATATCCTTGGAAACCACAATCTTCCAAATACTCTTTGGGAAAAGATTGATTCTTTCTTATGTCATTATAATAATTTTTATTAAGCATTATATTTTGGAATACAAAGCAATGCTGAAAATGAAGTGTGTTATTGAACTGACATTGTACAGTTTTCATGAGCATTGGTTTCTATTCTTGAACCGTGTAGTCTCTCCAGGAGCAGATCAGAAGTGACCCACTGAGGAAGATCCTGTTTTCCTAATGGTTCCTTGAGTCCTGTGTGGAAATGGATGTAAGATACTGGCTGAGCCTCCTGTGGTGTCAGCCCAGATCAAGGAGCTTACTAGGTTCTTGTCCTAAAACATAAACCCAAACTGCCCTATTTCAGCCCGTTAAAAAATGTCCCATGGGCATACATATGGCTGATTCCTGTTGATATATAGCAGAAACCAACACAATATTGTAAAGCAATTATCCTTTAAAATAAATAAATTTAAAAAAGGAAAAAATGCCCCATTTGAAAGAAAAATTATTAGAAATAATAATGCCAGCAATAACCAGCACTGACTTCTTGGCAGGCTTGAGGTTGCGTCCTTGAGTCAGATTCTGTGGCTGGAAAGCAGCGTATTTGGCATCGGTTTGTCCTTGGCAGATGCCCTCCTTGCACTGCGGTGTCATGGGCTGTTTGCAGGTTTATGGAGGCCACAGCAAGGAAGAAGCTTATGACATTTGCCCCTTCATTGATTCTGACACCGCCTATTACATTATTTAACGTGCCCTATATAAATCCCCACACAAGACAGTCTTTTAGGACTTAGTTCCAGGAAGGAAAAAAAAATTGTCTTCCCTGAGGAACTTATTAAACTTCTTTCTGATCCTGGGAACTTACTATGATTCACCTGCTTACATTTTATTTTTATGCTTCTGAAGTACTATCACAATTTGTTAACCTTTAAACCTACATTTTTGTATATTGTTTCACGTAATTTTTGAGATGGGATAGAAGATGACAAATTGAACAAATCAATAATGCTCTGTGATTTGCCCTTTTTTGGGTAGTCTTAGAAAACTGCCATTTAGGAATGTTCTAGTTGGCAAGTTCTAAAAGTATAACATCAAAAAAAAAAATCCTTCTTTTAACACAGTAACATTACTTATTTTATGATGCTATTGTGGTGATCACAGAGATAACTTATGTAAAACACTTAAAACAGAACCTGAAACAACCTCCCCACTTGAAAACAATGGTTGAATATATCTTTAATTCATTTAAGGTCCATATGGCATGTAACAATGCACCTTGCCCAAAGAGCAAGTTTATTTTGGTTACTTATTGCAGTATTGCTGTTCTTATGTGTATTATATCAAAAGTCAAGCCTCCCATATGCAATAAGTATACATCTTCAAAGTAAAAATAGTCAATGGTTCATTTACTAATTTTTAAAAACATAATCTGCTGACTCATTCATATATTTAGATGATTTTTCTTTCTTTCAAAGAAGCAACAAACAGCATCTAGTCTTTGCTTGGGCTTCCCTGGTAGCTCAGCTGGTAAAGAATCTGCCTGCAATACAGGAGACCCTGATTCAACTCCTGGGTCAGGAAGAGCCCCTGGAGAAGGGATAGGCTACCCTTTCCAATATTCTTGGGCTTTCCTGGTGGCTCAGATGGTAAAGAATCCACTCACAATGCAGGAGACCTGGGTTCAATTCCTGGCTTGGGAAGATCCCCTGGAAGAGGACATGGCAACTCATTCCAGTATTCTTGACTGGAGAATCCCCATGGGCAGAGGAGCCTGGTGGGCTACAGTCCATGCAAAGAGTCGCAAAGAGTTGGACCACTGAGTGACTAAGCACAGCACACAGCACAGTCTTTGTTTATATGATATGGTATTTTCTGCTTTCATAATCAACTGCATTTTTCTTAACTTTTTGAAAGCAATTCTTACTTTGGTTTCTAAGTTCTTTTGTTGCTATGATCCTTCACCTGTCTCTTAAAAGAACTTCAAAGAGCATCGAAGGCCGCTGTCTCAATTGAGTAATGGAAAACACATAACTGTTAACAGATATTACTGAAATAGTTTCTAAGACAATTATTTTCTGGAAAGGTAATTTAAGTAATCATATGTTTGTGCAATATTGGGTTGGCCAAAAGGATCATTTGAGTTTTTTGTAACATCTTATAGATGTTAATATTAGAATATCTGATACCAATATATAATACCAATATTAGGATGAAAATTCCATAGTTAAAATTATCTTTTATAAAAATAATAATTCTTATTTTTCAAGTCCGTTGATGAAATACATTTTTCCTGGAAAAATTTATTTATTATAAAGATAAATTTCATTATTAAGGACAATTGAATACCATGTGGACTTAATATCTGCCTCAGAGAATTACCTGGACTGGTTTATCAGTGAGTTCTTAAGCACATACTTCTGTATGTTAACTGTTATAGGCTACTGTTCTTTCATGGTGTCTTTGAGTTCTTAGAAGCTTGATGACCATATGTATCAACCAGTTGAAATAAATAGCATTTATTATACTGACCACTAGACTTATGTAGCATCTAAGGCTTAGATTCTAAGCTGTCACCAGGTACTCTTATCAGTTTTAGCAATCATGAAAAATTGAGAAACAGTGAGCAGTTCTCCCGCCTGGCCTGTTTCAGTTATTCTTCCCTCCTTTCTTACAAGATAGCCTTGTAAGAAAGGAGCCTTTCTTACAGAAGCCTTGTACAGAAGCCTCTGGGTTAGTTTGTTATTTTTTGATAACTTACATGCAGACCAAGTAAATGCTGCCTTCCAATCTCCATTTCCAGCTAGGTTACTGGTTACATTAAAAAAAAAAAAATTCTCTGGAATGGTGTGTGTCTCTCTGTGTGTTACTCACTCAGTCATGTCTGACTCTTTGAGACCACATAGATCGCAGCCCACCAGGCTCCTGTGTCCATGGGATTCTCCAGGCAAAAATACTGGAGTGGGTTGCCATTCCCTTCTCCAAGTGATCGTCCCAAATCAGGGATCAAACCCAGGTCTCCTGCCTTGCAGGCAGATTTTTTACCATCTGAGCCACCAGGGAGCCCAATGTCTGTCTATGGTTGTAAAATCTACAAAGTATTTATTTCTGCCGAGTATTCATTTGGTGAGAATAGCTGAGAATACTCATTTAGCTGAGAATAATTGAGAATATTCATTTACCTGAGAAATCTGTATGCAGGTAAAGACCATCCCCAGAAAAAAGAAATGCAAAAAGGCAAAATGGTTGTCTGAGGAGGCCTTACAAATAGCTGAGAAAAGAGAAGCTAAAGGCAAACGAGAAAAGGAAAGATATACCCATCTGAATGCAGAGTTCCAAATAATAGCAAGGAGAGATAAGAAAGCCTTCCTCAGTTATCAATGCAAAGAAATAGATGAGAACAATAGAATGGGAAAGACTAGAGATCTCTTCAAGAAAATTAGAGATACCAAGGGAACATTTGACGCAAAGATGGGCATAATAAAGGACAGAAATGTTATGGACCTAACAGAAGCAGAAGATATTAAGAAGAGGTGGCAAAAATATACAGAACTATACAAAAAACATCTTCATAACCCAGATAACCACAATGGTGTGATCACTCACCTAGAGCCAGACATCCTGGAAGGTGAAGTCAAGTGGGCCTTAGGAAGCATCACTATGAATAAAGCTAGTGGAAGTGATGGAATTCCAGTTGAGCTATTTCAAATCCTAAAAGAGGATTGCTGCCAAGGTGCTGCACTCAATATGCCAGCAAATTTGGAAAACTCAGCAGTGGCTGCAGGACTGCAAAAGATCAGTTTTCATTCCAATCCCAAAGAAGGGCAATGCCAAAGAATGTTCAAACTACCGCACAATTGCACTCATCTCACACTCTAGCAAAGCAGTGTTCAAAATTCTGCAAGCCAGGCTTCAATAGTACGTGAAGCAAGAACTTCCAGATGTTCAAGCTGGATTTAGAAAAGGGAGAGGAACAGGAGATCAAATTGCCAACATCTGTTTGATCATAGAAAAAGCAAAGAGAGTTCCAGAAAAGCATCTACTTCTGCTTTATTGACTATGACAAAGCCTTTGACTGTGTGGATCACAATAAATTGTGGAAAATTCTTCAGTTCAGTTTAGTTGTGATTTTAGAGCCTAAGAAAATAAAGTCTCACTGTTTCCACTGTTTCCCCATTTACTTGTCATGAAGTTTTGGGATTGGATACCATGATCTTAGTTTTCTGAATGTTGAGTTTTAAGCCAACTTTCTCCAAGAGATGGGAATACCAACTAGACCACCTGACCTGCCTCTTGACAAATCTGTATGTAGGTCAAGAAACAACAGTTAGAACTGGACAAGGAACAAAGGGCTGGTTCCAAATTGGGGAAGGAGTATGTCAAGGCTGTATATTGTCACCTTGGTTATTTAACTTCTATGCGGAGTACATCTTTCGAAATGTTGGGCTGGATGAAGCACAGACTGGAATCAAGATTGCCAGGACAAATAGCAATAATGTCAGATATGCAGATGACACCACCCTTATGGCAGAAAGTGAAGAAGAACTAAAGAGCCTCTTGATGCAAGTGAAGGAGGAGAGTGAAAAAGCTGGCTTGAAACTCAGCATTCAAAAAACTAAGGATCATGGCATCTGATCCCATCACTTCATGGCAAATAGATGGGGAAACAATGGAAACAATGACAGACTTTATTTTCCTGGACTCCAAAAATCACTGTAGATGATGACTGCAGTCATGAAATTAAAAGACACTTTCTCCTTGAAAGAAAAGCTATGACCAGCCTGGACAGCATATTAAAAAGCAGAGACTACTTTGCCAATAAAAGTCCATCTAGTCAAAGCTACGGTTTTTCCAGTAGTCATATATGGATGTGAGAGTTGGAGTATAAAGAATGCTGAGCGCTAAAGAATTGATGCTTTTGAACTGTGGTCCTGGAGAAGACTCTTGAGAGTCCCTCGGGCTGCAAGGAGATAAATTCAGTCAATCCTAAAGGAAAACAGTCCTGAAAATTCATTGGAAGGACTGATGCTGAAGCTGAAGCTCCAATACTTTGGCCACATGATGGGAAGAACTGACTCATTAGAAAAGACCCTGATGCTGGGAAAGATTGAAGGCAGGAAGAGAAGGGTACGGCAGAGGATGAGATGGTTGAATGGCATCGTTGACTCAATGGGCATGAGTTTGAGCAAGCTCTGGGAGTTGGTGATGGATAAGGAAGCCTTGAGAGTCCCTTGGACTGCAAGGAGATCCAACCAGTCCATTCTAAAGGAGATCAGCCCTGGGATTTCTTTGGAAGGAATGATGCTAAAGCTGAAACTCCAGTACTTTGGCCGCCTCATGTGAAGAGTTGACTCATTGGAAAAGACTCTGATGCTGGGAGAGATTGGGGGCAGGAGGAGAAGGGGACGACAGAGGGTGAGATGGCTGGATGGCATCACTGACTTGATGAACGTGAATCTGAGTGAACTCCGGGAGTTGGTGATGGACAGGGAGGCCTGGCGTGTTGCGATTCACGGGGTCCCAAAGAGTCAGACATGACTGAGCGACTGAACTGAACTGAACTGAAGGAAGCCTGGCGTGCTGCAGTCCATGGGGTTGCAAAGGGTTGGACCTGACTGAGTGACTGAACTGAACTGATTCATTTAGCTATACTGATTTTCTTTATCCGTCTATCATGGCCAAGTTCAAGATTAAATTCTAGATTCCACACCCCCCCAATTGACAATCCAGAAAGAACTTGTTCTGCTGCTGTTTATTTATTATTATTTTTTTATTTTTTAACTTTACAATATTGTATTGGTTTTGCCATATATCAAAATGAATCCACCACAGGTATACATGTGGTGGATGTATCCTGAACCTTCCACCCTCCTCCCTCCCCATACGATCCCTCTGGGTCGTCCCAGTGCACCAGCCCCAAGCATCCAGTATCCTGCATCGAACCTGGACTGGTGACTCGTTTCATACATGATATTATACATGTTTCAGTGCCATTCTCCCAAATCATCCCACTCTCTCCCTCTCCCACAGAGTCCAAAAGACTGTTCTATACATCAGTGTCTCTTTTGCTGTCTCTTATACAGGGTTATTGTTACCATCTTTCTAAATTCCACATATATGCGTTAGTATACTGTATTGGTGTTTTTCTTTCTGGCTTATTTCACTCTGTATAATAGGCTCCAGTTTCATCCACCTCATTAGAATTGATTCACATGTATTCTTTTTAATGGCTGAGTAATACTCCATTGTGTATATGTACCACAGCTTTCTTATCCATTCACCTGCTGATGGACATCTAGGTTGCTTCCATGTCCTGGCTATTATAAACAGTGCTGCGATGAACATTGGGGTACACGTGTCTCTTTCAATTCTGGTTTCCTCAGTGTGTATGCCCAGCAGTGGGATTGCTGGGTCGTAAGGCAGTTCTATTTCCAGTTTTTTAAGGAATCGCCATACTGTTCTCCATAGTGGCTGTACTAGTTTGCATTCCCACCCACAGTGTAAGAGGGTTCCCTTTTCTCCACACCCTCTCCAGCATTTATTGCTTGTAGACTTTTGGATCACAGCCATTCTGACTGGCATGAAATGGTACCTCATAGTGGTTTTGATTTATGGTAGCAAATGGATTAAGACATCCTGCAATTTTGGTAAGGATCAGAAGCTCTGACAGAGCCAGGACTTGGTTACAAAATTCAAGTTGGTGGTGGGAGGGTTAGGGGCCACCATCCTGGGCTCTGCTTTGGGCAAGTCTTGGTGAAGGGAAGCATGCCGATTCAGAGTATGAAAGTATTCTTTAAAGCAACATTGACTGAGCCCCTATAAACACTAGGTGTTTTATTCTACTGGGAGTAAATAAATTCTTGTCTCCATCGATGTGACAAAGGAGTTGTAGATTTGGTATCATTATTGATACCGTGTTTCAACATGCATTTGATTTTTCTAACATATAAGACATCAAAGAATCTTATCAAGAATGCCAAGTAATTCCTTTTCTAAGAACTTGGATAAGCACTATTTTTTTAAATGAGAAAATAAAAAGTATGTATTTTTTTGCCAATTTTAATTAGAATGGTAGAAAAATTAGGTTTGAAGATTTATTTATTTATTTAGGTTCTATGATAAATGTTTTTTTTTTTTTTAACACACCTGATATGTGTCTTTATGTGTAAAATATGTAGTTTAAAAAGCAGTTTTTAAAATATTCACTTTATCCATTCTACAAAGATAAAACTGAGCAAGGGGTGCTATTTTAAAAATGTTATTAACTTTTCTAACATTTTTAGAGATTATGAGAACTGAGGACAAGGGACAGCATCCCCAATATTTGTGAAGATAGAACAAGTCAAAACAACAACATAAACCCACCTCTGACACTGCATTCATAAAGGAGGCACTTAGCTATGGGAGCTCTTGTTTTCCCAGAGAGAAAGTGCCACGTCATCTGGACCAGTTTCATATTCCCATGATCACACTCCTCTGGTGCCTTTCTTGTCATGATTTTCACCAAAATGGTAAAGCTTAACAAAGACAATTATACCTTCATCCTGTATGCAGTTTATTGCCATATCTTTAAAAGATTAGCACAGGGAGCAAACGAAGTATCCTTAATTTTTAACTTAGAGACTTAACGAAGGAAGGAAATTTGCTGAGTGGTAGATAGTGTGCAGGTGCATGTGTACACACACACACACATACACACACACACACAGCCCAATGACTTGTTGAAAAAAATGTGATGTGCCGGGGCCACTGTGCCTGATGAAAGAGAAGGGAAGAATGTGGTAGAAGCTGGGGGATTCCCAGGAGTAGTCAGGGTTCTAGTTTAGGACAGTGGCTCAGGAGGACCTCTGCGAAGTGGACAGAGTCCTGGGAGTAGCCGGAAGCCTGGAGGGCTGCCCTGGTAGCCGACAGGCCGCCTTGGTGTCCAGAATGTGTCTGCTGGCTGTGTCATCCTAACTCGCTCTGGTTAAAGACTCTCATCTCAGCGTGCCTGGGACTGTTTGCCATTAAGGGAACATACTCTTGATTTTAAAATGGGATTAATTTTTATAGCAAATTCAATTTATTCAAACTTAAAGTCAACTTTACTTGAAAGGGCTTCCCTGATTGCTCAGTTGGTAAAGAATCCGCCCGGAATGCTGGAGACCTGGGTCCGATCCCTGGGTTGGAAAGATCCCCTGGAGAAGGGAATGTCTATCCACTCCAGTGTTCTGGCCTGGAGAATTCCATGGACTGTATAGTCCATGGGGTCGCAGAGAGTCAGACACAACTGAGTAGCTTTTGCTTTCACTTTCACTTACTTGAAAACTGTAAGAAAATTGGCATCATTATTAAGCAAAGCCATGTGAAATACGTTTGGTCTGCGTGAATGTTTCAAGGTGGGATAAGGAATTTAAGTGATTTCACAGGTACTTAAGTGGATCAAGGCCCTTTGTGTATTTTGCTTTTTTTCTTTTTCTCCCCTGATTTTTGGTACTTAAAAATTCTCAATAGTATAAAGGAAAGTTGATGCCGTTTGGCAACTAAGCGTGGTCCATGAATCTAAGGAAATGTCCAGTACTTTATAGCCAGGAAAATAGATTCCGTGTCTTGACCTTTTATTGAAGCTTTTCTTTTCAGAATGTATTACCTTGCAAAGTACACAGGGCATGGGACCAGCCTGTGACCTTTTGTTAGCATGTCGTTTTGAGAAATGGGAAAAAAGCATGGCATAGATCAGGAATTTTATTACCAAGAAGATGAGGAGTTAACTGCAAGTTCCGCCTTTCTTGGGGAGACAGCTAGCCATGCAATTTCTGGAGCAGAGGAGAAGGCTGGGCCCAACTCCTGCAGTGTCATCCCAAGGCCTCCATGTAAAGTGAGAAGCAATCAGATCTCAGAGGGTGAGGGTGGAGAAGCTGGGAGGAGACCTTTGGCGAGTTGCTGTTGGAACATCCCCAGAGGTGGTTGTTATTAGTTCACCTCTGCTTGCTGCTCAAGCAGACTCCATTGATGCTACGTGACAAGTCCCTGGTGGATTAAGGGCTGAGACTGGGGTGGAAGTGAGCTTGGTGGGGATGCAGCGCAGTCACATGTGTACAAGGCTGTGACGCCCAGGGAGATTGTACCCACAGCTGGTCCTGCGGGTGCCACCTTCTAAATATGTAGAATCCACTGGTGTCTCAGCTCACCATGGCCCCCACTGTCACCAGGAACAAGCCTCAGCCCCCGGACACTTTGATTATGGCAAAGCCCTTACCTGTCTGTCACCTGCTCCTGCCCTTGCCACCCGGCCCTTTCTCACCGCCCCCCCCCCCCCAACAGTGAGAGAATACCACTAATACAAGTCAGACGATGCCATTTCTCTGCTCACACCCTGCCTTTGCTCCCAGGAGACTCAGCATAAAAGCCAGTCCCACTGGGACCTACACAGTCCACAGGCTCTGGCCTTGGTGGCCCTTGACCTCACTGGCCACCGCCTCCCCTGCACACCTGCTCCGGTTATGCCGGCTCTGCCCAGCTTGTTCTCTCTAGAAACTTCACTCTGCCTTTATCTCTGGCTGGATCCACCACCACACATTTGCATGTTCCCTGCCCAGTGAGACCTTTCCTAACTGCTGACATAGGGGGGTGGCATGGTTCTCTGGACACCCCGCTTCTCCCCACTGACACCCACATGTTCACGTGTTCATTTGTGTCTGTCTGTTCCCCCACTGTACCGTTTGCCCCTCAGAGCTTTGCTTCCTCAGCACTTGGGACATTGCATAGAGTAGCTCCGTGACTACTTGTGTGAATAAATGAATATGAAAACCAGCAAAATAATCTCATTTGAACAAATGCTTATTAAGGAGTCATTATGTTTAAAGCACCTCGCTGAGTACCTGGAGGACAGAATGCTCCGGGAACACAGATTTTGCAGACTCAGAGCGGCCAGGACTCAGCATCATCCTATTAGCAGACAACTGACATGTTTCCCACAGCAGGCGTGGGGCAAGCAATGATGGGGTCCCTTCTGCCTTGTGGGGAAGACTAACCATGTAATGAATAACAGAAAAATATTTTTTTATATAAAGGGATACTGTTCAAATCATTTCCTCCAGTTTTATTAAGACATCATCGACATACAGTACTGTGTAGATTAAAGGAATACAGAAAATGACTTGACTTTTACAATAAATAATTATCTCAAGTTTAGTTAATGTCCATTATCTTGTAGATAACAAAAAAGAAAGGAAAAAAGTTGTTGTAATCCTTGTGATGAGAACTCTTAGAATCTATTTTCTTAACATTTTTCAAACATACAACAGTGTTAGCTGCGGTCATCATGTTGCATATTGCATCCTCGTATTTGTTTATAACAGGAAGTGTGTACCTTTTGACCATGTTCATGCAATCAGTTCCCCGCTCCCCATCCCCTGCCTCTGGTAACCATGTATCTGATCTTTTTTCCATGACTTTGGTTTTTTTTTATTCCACATATAAGGGACACCATACACTATTTGTTTTCTCTGACATAATACCCTCAAGGTCCATGCGTGTTGTCACGTATGACAGGATTTTCTTCTTTGTTGTGGCTGAGTAATATTGTACATACGTGTATGTACAATGTTGCATAGTGAATGCATATACACACATATCGTTATACTTATATACATCTCAGCATCTTTATCCATTCACCCGTCTATGTTTCCATGCCTTGGCTATTGTGAACAATGCTGCTATGCGCATAGGGGATTCAGGTCTCTCTTTGGCATGGTGTTTTTGTTTTCTTTGGATATGTTTCCATCAGTGAAATTGCTGGCTTACACGGTAGTTCAATTTTTAACATTTTGAGGACCCTCCACTGTTTTCAATGGTGGCTGCATCAATTTACAGCACTATCAACAGGGCTAAAGTGTTCCCTTTTCTCCACACCCTCTCCAGCATTTTCCTCTCATGATTGTGATGATAGCCATTCTAGCAAGTGGGCTGTGATATCCCACTGTGGTTTTGATTTGCATTTCTCTGAATGACTAGTGATGAGCATCTTTTCATGTATCTATTTGCCCTTCATCTACTTCTTTGGAAAAATGTGTATTCAGGCCCTTTGTCTATTTTAAAATTGAATTTTTTTTATTATTTTGTTATTGAGTTGCTTGGATTATTTATATATTTTGAATTTTAACCCATTATTAGATGTATGGCTTGCAAACATTTTTTCCCCATTTTGTAGGTTTCTTCATTTTGTTGATCAGTTCGTTTGCTATGCAAAGCTTTTTAGTTTGATGTAGCCTCATTTGTTATTTTTTTGTTGCTTGCACTTCAGGTATCATATCAAGAAAATCATTAGCCAGATCCATGTCAAAGAAATTTCATTCTATGCTTTTTTCTGAGAGTTTTATGGTTTCCAGTCTTACATTTAGGTCTTTTAATCCATTTTGAGTTAATTTTTGTAATTGTGTAAGATATGAGTCTAGTTTCAGTGAATAATCCTTTAGTTTGCTGCTGAGTTCAGTTAGCTTGTATTTTATTGGGAATTTTTACATTAATATTCATCAGGGATACTGACCTTATAATTTTCTTTCTTTGTAATGTCCTTTTCTGGCATTGGTATCAGGGTAATATTGGCTTCATAAATAAGTTTTGTAGTGTTCCCTCCTTTTCAGTTTTTTGGAAGAGTTTGAGAAGGAATGGTGTTTATTCTTCTTTAAATATTTTAAAAAATTCACTAGTGAATCCAATTGGTCATAGATTTTTTGTTTGTTGTTGGGAGATTGTTTATTATTGATTCAAACTTCTCTTTTAGGTTGTACCATTTCTTGGTGTATATATTCATGGTAGCTTCTCATGATCCTTTATATTTCTGTGGTATCAGTTGTAATGTTTGTCTTTCATTTATCATTTTGTTGAATTGTGTCCTCTTTCTTTTTTTTAACATGGTTAGTCTCCAAAAATTTTATATTTTGTATATCTTTTCAAAGAAGCAAGTCAATATTTTGTATTGTTTTCCTATTTTCTATTTATTTCTGCTCTAATCTTTGTTATTTCTCTCCTGCTAACTTTGAGCTTAAGGTTCTAGTTCACTGAAGTGCAGGGTTAGGTTGCTTATTTGGGATCTTTCTTGTTTCTTATACGTTTATTGCTATGAACAATTGCCTTAGAATTGTTTTTGCTGTGTCCTATCAATTTTTCTGTGTTATGGCTTTCCTGGTGGCTGAGATGGTGAAGAATCCATTTGCAATGAGGGAGACGTGGGTTCAGTCCTTGGGTTGGGAAGATCCCCTGGAGGAGGAAATGGCAACCCACTCCAGTACTATTGCCTGGAGAATCCCATGGACAGAGGAGCCTGGTGGGCTACAGGCCATGGGGTTGTAAAGATTTGGACATGACTGAGCAACTTTTACTTTACTCTATCAATTTTTCCATGTTGTGTTTCCATTTTCATTTGTCTCAAGAAACTTTTAAATTTCTTCTTTAATTTTGTTTAATCCATTTGTTCAGGAGAAGGTTGTTTAATTTCCATGTTTTTGTGAGTTGTACAGTTTTCCTCTTGTTATTAGTTTCTAGTTTCATTTCACTGTGGTCAGGGAAGATATTTGGTATGCTTTCAATCTTCTTGAATTGTTAAGACTGGTTTTGTGACCAGACATATGGTCTATTTAGAAAATACAGCATATGTGCTTCAGATGAATTTTTATTCTGCTATTTTCAGATAGAATATTTTGCATATGTCTATTTGGTACATAGGGTCTACAATGTCAATCAAATCTACTGTTTGCTTATTGGTTTTCTCTGAATGATATATGTATTGTTGAGAGTGGAATATTAAAGTCCCTATCTATTATTGTTTTGTACTATATTGCTTTTTATCTCTCATTTGGTTCTGTTTTTGTTTATTTTTAGATACTCTGATGTTGGATGCCTACATATTTACAGTTTATTTTCTTGGTGTATTAATCCCTTTATCATTGTGTAATGACCTTTGTCTCTTTTTCCATTTAAGTTTAAAGTCTATTTTGTCTTATATAAGTATAGATACCCATTATTTTTGGAGGTTTATCATTTGCTAGAAATATCTTTTTCCATTGCTTCACTCTATATGTGTCTTTAAGGTTAAAGTTGGTCTCTTGTAGGCAGTTATGTTATTGGATCTTTTTTAAAGTCTCTTCAGCCATCTATATCTTTTGATTGCAAATTTTAATCTATTTACGTTTAAAGCAATTAGTAACAGATAAGGACTTACTGACATCATTTAGTTTATTATTTTCTGACTGCATTATAGATCCATTGTTCCTCGCTTCTTACCCTGATGTATTTTTTTGTGTTTTGATGTCTTTTGGTAGCAGTATGTTTTGATTTATCAAAGAAAAAGATAATTGTGATATTTTCCGTTGTAGTTACTTTAAGGCTTATATAAAATATCTTAAAATTATAACGTTCTATTTTAAATTAACAACTTAATTTTGTAAAATTATTAAAATACAAATTGTAATAACTCTTTTAAAGGAGAGTTGTAAGTGAACTATGCACCATCATTACCATATTACAGAGTTGAACCTTAGCTATATATTTACCATTATTGTTGTTTAGTCGCTAAGTCATGTCTGACTCTTTTGGGACCCTCTGGACTATAACCTACCAGTCTCCTCTGTCCATGGAATTCTCCAGGCAGGTATACTGGAGTGGGTAACCGTTCCCTTCTCCAGGGGATCTTCCTGATCCAGGGATTGAACATGTGTCTCCTGCATTGGCAGGTGGATTCTTTATCACTGAGCCACCAGGGAAACCCATGAATTACCAAGTCCATAATATTTACTATTATCAGTGAGTTTTACACTGGCTTTTTATGTTGCAATGAATGAAGTTTTATTGTAACTTAGTGTAGCCCTTTTTGAGTTTAACCTATTTGTGGTCTTTGAGGCCTCATGGAAATGGATGTTCATTTCTCTCCCCAGGAAGCCATTATTGTTTTAAATATACTTTCTCTCCCCTTTTCTCTCCTCTTCTCCTTCTGGAATTCCTATAATGCACATATTGTTTCTTAATGGCACCCCACTCCAGTACTGTTGCCTGGAAAATCCCATGGATGGAGGAGTCTGGTAGGCTATAGTCCATGGGGTCGCTAAGAGTCGGACACGACTGAGCGACTTCACTTTCACTTTTCACTTTCATGCATTGGAGAAGGAAATGGCAACCCACTCCAGTGTTCTTGCCTGGAGAATCCCAGGGACGGCAGAGCCTGGTGGGCTGCCGTCTATGGGGTCGCACAGAGTCGGACACGACTGAGGCGACTTAGCAGCAGCCGCAGCAGTCCCTTAGGCTTTCTTCACTCTTCTTCATTCTTTTCTTCTTTTCCACCTCTTACTGGAAAATTTCAAATGTTCTGTGTTCTAGGTCACTGATATTTTTGTTCTGTATGATTTAGTGTGTTTTTCACTTCTTTTTTAAAAATTGGGGTGTAATTGCTTTACAATGTTCTGTTATCTTCTGCTGTACAATGAAGTGAATCAGCTATATGTATACATATATCCCCTCCCTCTCGGACCTTTTCCCACCCCAAAACCCATGTAGGTCATCACAGAGCACCAAGCTGACTCCCTCTACTCTACAGCATATTCCCACCCAGCTATCTCTATGACCATAGTTGGACCATAAAGAAGGCTGAGCACCAAAGAATTGATGCTTTTGAACTGTGGTGTTGGAGAAGACTCTTGAGAGTCCCTTGGACTGCAAGGAGATCACAGCAGTCAATCCTAAAGGAAATTAAGAGTGAATATTCATTGGAGGGCCTGATGCTGAAGCTGAACCTCCATTACTTTGGCCACCTGATGCGAAGAGTTGACTCATTAGAAAAGACCTTGAATCTGGGAAAGATTGAAGGCAAGAGGAGTAGGGGATGACTGAGGACGAGATGTTTGGATGGCATTACTGACTATGGACATGAGTTTGAGCAAGATTTGGGAGACGGTGAAGGACAGGGAAGCCTGGTGTGCTACAGTCCATGGGGTCACAAAGAGTCAGACATGACTGAGCAACTGAACAACAACAATCTCTTTTACATACAGCAGTTCACATATGCCAACCTCCCAATCCTCACCCCTCCCGCCCTGTGTCCACATGCCATTCCCTATGTCTGCATCTCTCTTCCTACCCTGCAGGTAGGTCCAGAAAGAGGAAAACAAATATTGTGTATTAATGCATGTATGTGGAATACAGAAGAAAGGTACAGATGAATCTTTTGCTTTTGAAGCTCTCTGTTGAATTCTTCAGTTCTGTTGTAGTTTTTAGCTCTAGGATTTCTGTTTCTTTTTTCTTTCTTTTTTTTTTTCATGGTTTCTATTGCTGTTTTGAAATTCTTTTTTGTTCATATATTACTTTACTGATTTAGTTTTCTCTCTGTGTGTTCCTGTAGTTCACTCAACTTCTTTAAGATGATTATTCTGGATTCTTTGACAGCATATACATCTCTGTTTCTGTATGGCCAGTTATTGAGGCTCTGTTAGTTTCCTTTGGTGGTGTCATGGTTACCTGATTTTCCATGACCCTTGGTTCCTCCTGTTGGCATCTGTACATTGAAGAAGGTGGTTTCTTCTCCCACACTTTCCAGGTTTGCTTTGGCAGAGACAGTGCTTCCAGTCAGTTCAGCTTAGAGTTTCATATGTGTCCACGCTTTATGTTCTTGGGCAGGTAGGCTTGCTGTCAGGGTCTATGTTGGGGCAAGGCCATGGCCTAAGCTGTGGGGTGGGGTGGGATTCCACTGGCTAGGAGAAGGTGAATGCACTGCTGGCTTGGTTCCTGCTCAAGAGATGCTGTTGGCTGGGCTCTGTGCTCAAGTTCTCTGCACAGGTTTCCTAGACTAGCAGGACTGTTACTACTCTTAGAGGTAGATGGGGCTGTGGATGAGTGCCCCTGTCCTGGGGGTGCAAAGAATGGTCCTGGAGCCCACACGACTCATTGTTTGGGGACCTGAGTTGGGTGAGACTGTGCACCGAATTCTCTGGCCAGATGGGGCCACTGGTGTGGCTCCATGCTCTTTCTGCTTCAGTGTGGTTGTAAGTGGGCTGTAAGAAGGAAGGGCCGGGTAGCTTCCTATGCTCTGGTTGGGGCCTCTCTCTGGGTAGTTTAAAGGCTGGTCTCGGCCGCAGGTGGGCTGTGAACTACCCTGGGCTCCTCGCAGAGCAGGAGGACCGGCTCCAATTCCTGCACAGCTCTCTGGGTTATTGACTCAGGCCGACTTGTGCTCCAGATTCCGTGGCCAAATAGGGCCGCTGCCTTCACTCTGCCTGCTGGATGCGAGGCCCAGGTGTAACTAGGTTGCTCACTCTTGCTCTGCATGGACGCCCTGCTCCGGTGAGACCGGAGGGCACGTGGCAGTGGGCAGGGAACATCTCCAGGTTCAGCAAGGCTTCTGTTCCGGGTTTTAACTCAAGATGACCTATGCCCCAAGTTCCCAGGCCTAATGGCGGGTCCACTCCGCCTGCCGTTCTCATGCTCTCTGCTTGAGCATCGGTGTGCCTGTTCTGCTGGGCTTTCTGGCAGGGAGCCACACGGGGCAGTGGGCAGGCCCAGACTCAGCTCCTATGCCTGGGGTAGAGGAATGGGCAGACCAGGCTTCAGCTAGAGAGATCCTTCACTTGAGGACCCACATCTCGGTCACCTGTGACCTGTTGATTTCCTTGGTCAGACTGCGTCACTCTCCCGGCTCTGCAGAGGAGCAGAGCTGCTGGTTGGCCTATTCCCTGGGTTCTGCAGGTTGGAACAGGCCTGCCAAGCCCTGAGTGCTAGTTGTTAGAAACCTTCCCCCTTCCCTGTCGTCATTCCCTGTGGTCAAGCCCCACAGAGTCCCCTTTGTTCCTCTGGGGTAAGACTTGAGGGAGGGTGGCCGAGAAGCGACCCCAGCACTGGGAGCTGGACATCCAATTGGGCTCGCTTCCCTCTGGAGCAGCTGGAGCTCAGGGGAGACCTCGGTGTGGGGACTGCAATGTGGTGACCTCCATGGGGAGACCTCGGTGTGGTGCTGGGCTGGCTTGGCAGAAGGGCAAGTGGTCAGCCCGCATCTGCTCCTCCTGCCTTTTGACATGGTCTGTCTTGGTCTCTGTGGTGCAGGGGTGTGGCCTCACCCCATTTTCTAGGATTCTCTTAGTGCCCTTTTATGCATAAACTGTTGTTAGTTGCTCCTGTGAGGGGAGTGAAGTTGGGAACAATCTGTGTCACCATCTTGGGAACTTCACTCAGGGGATACTGTTTGAAAAAAAAAGCCAAATGTTTTCTTTGTTTTTCTAACCTCCACTTCCTCCGTGTTTTAGTCAGTTATCTCCTTGTGTAAGAGGAGTCATATGCTGCATACAAGCAGAGAAAGGCTTTTGGCTTTTCAAACTATTGGTTTTTATGTTGCAAAAACCTAGGCCCCAAAGGGAAGGCTGATGAGGTAGAGGTCTTCCCATCTGCACCCTGCTTTCCCTTTCCCTGTGTGGAGGCAGGAAGGACCAGAGCGTGCTGGAGGACATGTCCTCCCTGTCCTGCAAGCTCTGCTGTGGGGAAGGGAATGGAGGGCGCTTAATTTGCTGAATTTTCCAACTCAGATGGACCCATCGGAGGTGCCAGCAGCAGGGCTGAGCTCCCTTCAGGAAGGAGGCAGGAGAAGGGCTTCCTCACTTGCAGGAAGGGGGCTGCACTAGCCCGGGCGGTTTCCAGCAGGTTTGTTTCTCACGGGCCGTTCTCGCTTGGAGCTCATGGGCAACTCCTGGCAAGGGGACTCAGGATTAACTCTCCACCGCAGAAACTAGTTCAGGTACCAAGAAAACAAGTGCACATGGCATAGTTGGACTGAATTTGTACCCAGAGAACTTAGATAAACCAACTGTCACCCGAGTGACCCCATGTCCTCCAGCCTCTCAGGTCCCCTTTCCTTTGATACCTTTGCTGAATGGCTCAGCCCTCCACCCCTGTGGTGTGGAAAGTCTAGGCATCCTAAGTGTCCCTGGGAATGGTATTTTCTGGCACTGCCTGCCGTGATTTCCTCCATCGACCACTGTGTTTCTCCTGCTCACTGCTCTCTACTTTCTGTGCCCTGGGCCACATTTTCTTCTTCCTTTATTCCTCTGATGCATCACTAACCAAGGGTGATGAGAATAGCATATTTCTAAAGGACATTTGAGATAATGGAGGCAATAACAGCAGAAGTTTTTGGAAGCAACTACTGGAAACAGAATATTGAGTGAACATCGTGTCCTAACAGTGTTTCTTTATGTATCTTCTTAGACATCTTTCCTGTGGTATCCAGAGCCGGATGAGTCAAATCCTAGTGAGTTTTCTCTATAATGCCTTTCGAAGCTCTCTGCACTTTTCTGAATTATATTTAAAAATGATCAGAATTGTTTTGGGGTATGCTCCTTGGAAGAAAAGCTATGACCAACCTGGACAGCATATTAAAAAGCAGAGACATTACTTTGCCAACAAAGGTCCATCTAGTCAAGGCTATGATTTTTTCAGTGGTCATGTATGGATGTGAGAGTTGGACTGTAAAGAAAGCTGAGTGCTGAAGAATTTATGCTTTTGAACTGTGGTGTTGGAGAAGACTCTTGAGAGTCCCTTGGACTGCAAGTAGGTCCAACCTGTCCATCCTAAAGGAGATTAGTCCTGAGTGTTCATTGGATGGACTGATGCTGAAGCTGAAACTCCAATGCTTTGGTCACCTGGTGCAAAGAGCTGATTCATTTGAAAAGACCCTGATGCTGGGAGGGATTGGGGGCAGGAGGAGAAAGGGACGATAGAGGATGAGATTGTTGGATGGCATCACTGACTCAATGGACATGAGTTTGGGTGGACTCCAGGAGTCGGTGATGGACAGGGAGGCCTGGCATGCTTTGGTCCATGGGGTCGCAAAGAGTCGGACACAGCTGAGCGACTGAAATGAATTGAACTGATGATCTGAGATAAGAGACCTGTAGTATCCAAGGAGATCAGGTGCGGACGCTCTGAAACAATGTTGCAGAGTGAGCTGCTTTCCCATCAAGGGCCTGCCTCCCTGTTCAGCTCCTCTGGGCTTTGTCTGCCTCCTTGAATTACAGGACTCTGCTCCCAGCTCTCGCAGAAATGTCAGTCCTCCAACCTCACACTTTCCCACCTTGGCTGCTCGGTGCACACCACAGTCCCGTCCTTCTTCATGGAGCCCTTGTTAATGAAATACACTGTGTCAGACACTGACCTCTTCTCTTAACGGTCATAAATTACCCTGCAGGATAAGCTTTTCCCTCCTAACCTTTGGTACCACTGAAACTTACTGAGAGATTCTTCTTCAGAGTGCTACACAATGACAGTTCCTGTTCCTCACAAGAGCCTTGAAATGGTCTGCTGAACTTGACAGAGAGGTGACAGCAGAAGTCACACCAGTCCCTCTTCTCCATCATTAACTGCATTGAAATGCAATGAGAGCAGCTCCAGAGGCACTGAGACCTGGTCCTTGGAGTTGTCTCATCAGTGTAGCTATTCAGCCTTGAATGAATTAACGCAAAGCAGTGTTGGCTCCCTGAAGCCTAGGAAATCACATCTCATGGAAGAGTGATTCACTTGCTAAATCTATGAGGGCAAGAGAGGCTGAGATTTGTTGAGAGCTTTTCCAGCCTACCAGGATGACTCTGAAAGCAAGAGGTGTGCATACTGATGGAGCCCTCTTTGGGAAATGAGCTGGAGCTCGTAGGCAGAGCCACCCAGTGCTCCTAAGTGAGGCTGGAAGTGTCAGAAAGAAAACCCTGTGATACTTTGCTCAGAAAGGAAGAGCACCCTGCCCTGGGGTGTGCATCATGCCACAGCCTTACTTTGAGCGGTTGTGTACACCCTGAGCATTTGTCACCCCAGCCTGCAGTTATTGGCTGTCTGGTTAGTAGATACCACTTGAACTTCGGGGGGTTGCTGTGCAAAGTTGTCCTTGTCTTTGCATCCTGAGTGTTACACACAGGGCCTCGTTCATGGTGACTTTACAATATGCGTCTGAGGAGAAACACTGTTCATAACTTAGCTCCTGGTCCAGGAACTAGAGCTTGGTGACCGACTCACAGCAGCAGCTCAGGACTGCAGGACACAGATAAGGTGAGTAACAGGAGGAGTGTGGTCCAGCCTGTTAGTGATTGTCTCTCCTGCTACTGTTAACTCAGTTACACTTGTACATGTGCCCTTTCAACATGTTCCAAACCTGCTGGTGGTCTTTGAAAATAAGTGTCTCTGTCCACTCAGGATCCTGGTTGCAGGGCTTTCCTTCCACCCAGAGCTCCTTCTTGCTCTGCATATGGCTGTTGTATTCTCATCTCTTCATGTCGTTTTCATCAGAATAGTCTCCTCTCACCATGTGATCTGTGTTCCTTGCCTCTGCCAGCCAATTTCATGGCATTTGCAATATCCCATTGATTCACTTATTTACTTCTCTTCTTAGTCTGCATTTCCTATTCATAAGTCCCATGAAGGCAAGGGCTTGGGTTTGCAACTCATTCTTCCCCGGTGCCTGGTACAGTCTTTAACAAAAAATGAGCTCTCAGTGCATATTTGACTCTTAATCATAAAACATCCTATTATTATTGCTATGTGTTTTGATATGAAAATTAACATTTTAAAAGCATTAGATGATTTGAGATCACTGTCAGAAATGTGACATAAAAGGAGATTTTCAGGAACAGAAGATTTTTTGAGTTGAAAATGCTTTGTGGATTGTTTGAACATGATTCTTTTGTGGATAACATTACAACTTTTAGTCTTGGAATGTTATGGACCTGTTGTGGATTAAATCTGTCCTGGTAGAACTTCACTATCACTTTATTCATATTAAGACCCAAAACCTTATATCTTAAGCTTGGGGTTAGGAATGGATAGTACAATTTATTGATACTGTGCTCAGTTGTGTCTGATTCTTTGGGACCCCACAGACTGTAGCCTGCCAGGCTCCTGTGTCCATGGAATTCTCCAGGCAAGAAATTGGAGCGCCACTCCAATTTCCTTCTCCAGGGGATCTTCCTGACCCAGGGATTGAACCTGTGTCTCCTGCATTGCAGGTGGATTCTTTACGACTGAGCCACCTGGGAAGTCCTGGATAGTACAATAAATAAAGCTAATTTATACCACTGTGGACATACTAATTTCAGGAACATGGTTAAGACAGGAGGCGCTGACTGGGTTCTAAACCATAACCTGATGAGTAAGTTTGAGCAGGGCACTGAACTTGGCTCTGACATACATGCAGACTTCAGAGATGTGCGTTTGGTTCCAGACCACCACAGTAAAGTGAATATTGGAATAAAATGAGTCACACCTATTTTTTTGTCTTCCCAGTGCATATAAAGTTACGTTTATACTATAGTCTATTAAGTGTACTACTACTACTAAGTCGCTTCAGTCGTGTCCGACTCTGTGCGACCCCATAGACGGCAGCCTACCAGGCTCCCCCGTCCCTGGGATTCTCCAGGCAAGAACACTAGAGTGGGTTGCTATTTCCTTCTCCAATGCATGAAAATGAAAATGAAATGAAAAAAATGAAAGTTGCTGAGTCGTATACTATAGTCTATTAAGTGTACTACTACTACTAAGTCGCTTCAGTCGTGTCCGACTCTGTGCGACCCCATGGAATGCAGCCTACCAGGCTCCTCCGTCATTGGGATTCTCCAGGCAAGAGTACTGGAGTGGGTTGCCATATTAAGTGTACAACAGCATTATGTCTAAAAAAGAATGTACATATCTTAATCAAAAAGTATTTTATTGCCAAAAAATGGTAATCACCATCTGAGTCTTCAGTGAGTTGTAGTCTTATTGCTGGTGGAAGGTCTTGCCTCTGTGTTGGTGGCTGCTGACTGATCAGGGTGGTAGTTGCTACAGGCTGGGGTGTCTGTGGCAATTTCTTAGAACAAGATAACAGTAAAGTTTGCTGTATCAATTGACTCTTCCTTTTACTGATCATTTTTCTATAGCATATAGTGCTATTTGATAGCATTTCACCCACAGTAGAATGTCTTTCAAAATTCAAGTCAGTCCTTTATAACCCTACTGTTACTTAACGAACTTTATGTCATACTCTAAATCTCTGTTATATCAACAGTCTTCATGGCCTCTCCCCAAGGACTAGATTCTATCTCAAGAATCCACTTTCTTTGCTCATCCCTAAGAATTTCTCCTTTATTGATTGTGCCAAAGCCTTTGACTGTGTGGATCACAATAAACTGTGGAAAATTCTGAAAGAGATGGGAATAGCAGACCACCTGATCTGCCCCTTGAGAAACCTATATGCAGGTCAGGAAGCAACAGTTAGAACTGGACATGGAACAACAGACTGGTTCCAAATAGGGAAAGGAGTACGTCAAGGCTGTATATTGTCATTCTGCTTACTTAACTTATATGCAGAGTACATCATGAGAAATGCTGGGCTGGAAGAAACACAAGCTGGAATCAAGATTTCTGGGAGAAATATCAGTAACCTCAGATATGCAGATGACACCACCCTTATGGCAGAAAGTGAAGAGGAACTAAAGAATCTCTTGACAAAAGTGAAAGAGGAGAGTGAAAAAGTTGGCTTAAAGCTCAACATTCAGAAAACGAAGATCATGGCATCTGGTCTCATCACTTCATGGGAAATAGACGGGGAAACAGTGGAAACAGTGTCAGACTTTTTTTGGGCTCCAAATCACTGCAGATGGTGATTGCAGCCATGAAATTAAAAGACGCTTACTCCTTGGAAGGAAAGTTATGACCAACCTAGATAGCATATTCAAAAGCAGAGACATTACTTTGCCAACAAAGGTCCGTCTAGTCAAGGCAATGGTTTTTCCAGTGGTCATGTGTGGATGTGAGAACTGGACTGTGACGAAAGGTGAGTGCCAAAGAATTGATGCTTTTGAACTGTGGTGTTGGAGAAGACTCTTGAGAGTCCCTTGGACTGCAAGGAGATCCAACCAGTGCATCCTAAAGGAGATCAGTCCTGGGCGTTTATTGGAAGGACTGATGCTGAAGCTGAAACTCCAATACTTTAGCCACTTCATGTGAAGAGTTGACTCATTTGAAAAGACCCTGATGCTGGGAGGGATTGGGGGCAGGAGGAGAAGTCGACATCAAAGGATGAAATGGCTGGATGGCATCACCGACTCAATGGACATGAGTTTGGGTAAACTCCGGGAGTTGGTGATGGACAGGGAGGCCTGGCGTGTTGTGCTTCATGGGGTCGCAAAGAGTCGGACACGACTGAGTGACTGAACTGAACTGTAGAAGCAGCTCCTCATCTGTTAAAGTTTTGTCATGAAATTGTAGCAATTCCATCACATCTTCAGGCTCCATTTCTAGCTCTTCTGCTGTTTCTAAATCTGCAGTTTACTTTGTCCACTGCAATCTTGGACTCTTCAGAGTTATCTATGAAGGTTGGAACCACCTTCTTCCAAACTCCTGTTAATGTTGATATTTTGATCTCTTCCTATGAATGATGACTGTTCTCAATGACATTTAGAATGGTGAATCCTTTCTAGAAGGTTTTTGATTTACTCTGTCCAGAGCCATCAGAGGAATAACTATCTGTGGTAGTTACAGACTTAATATGTTTTTAAACAAGGCCCCAGGAGCATGAAGATACTAGTCTATTTATATCCAAAAGTGAATTTTCTAGATTTCAAATTTCAACTTACAGTCAACCTGTAATCATTTCTGTGTGTTTGTGAGGCATGATGCAGGAGAGAAATTGATTTTCTAGTATGTATATTTCTCATTAACCCACACTGTTTATTGAAAGAATCATGCTTTCCCAAATGCTCAACAGTGCCACTTTTGAAATATATCAATTAAAAAGTGTGATGGAGTAGCCAAAGGAAAGGAATATATTGGGTAGTTATTTTGTCTGGGTAAAACCGGAGCCTCTTCCAGTAACTTTCTTATGCTTTCCTCTTCCATGTGATCTTATGCTTTTCTAGATCCAGTTTTGTTCATTAAAAAATTTGAGAGTGATAATGCTTACATTTCTAGTTGTTTGGTAAGAATAGTGAAGGATGGGAAACATAAAGGTCAGAGATAAAGGCCAAACACAAAACAGCTACTCAGTAAACAAGATACTGATCAGAATGACTGTGGTTACAATTCCATTATATTGATAAGAGGATTCTCATATTTTTTAAGAGTATCATATTATTCTAATACAAAGAAATGTGTACTTTATCCTTGGTCTTCAAATTAACCAATTTATATTATAAGAAGCATGGCAAAGACTTAAACACTTAGCCCAAATTCATTGTAACTACCGGGTGTAGAATGACTTCTTAGGTCATTTGTAAGTATTTGTCTTCATGTATTATTCAGAATGTTGACCGAAGCCCCAGCTTACTTCACTTTGGTTAAAAAATTTTTGAAGCAAATAATTCTCTTGCTATTATAAAAGTGACACAAGCTCGTTATAGTATAATAATGCATTTAAACAAAGCAGACAGCTTGAAAGTAAAGTGGAAAGAAATCCCTTGATTCCACAACTTGAAGTAATCACAATTTTAATATTAGTAATCATTATTTTAGATATCTTAGTAAATGTAAATGCATCTTTTGCCTCTGTATATGTCTCAGGAATGATTTATGTGTATGAATATATATCTATCTATAGATACTACATTTCAATAGGAGTCATAGAATAATTTGATCACTAGAATCATGCTCTTTTAAAGTTAGACATATTTAATTGTATATAACTGGAAAAAATTGAGGTAAATTTTCTGGGATTAACAGATTACAGATAAAAGATAAAATTTCTTCAATAAATTTTATTAGCCCCTAACACTATTCTATTGTTAATAAAAATAGATCTGTTGAGAGGTTTAATTACTCTTTTTTCAATTATATACCCTGTTTTTAAATTGATGGTAGAGACTGACCTGTTTTCAAATTTAAGGTGATTAGTGGAGTGACTCTTGGTCTCATCTCCTGCTCTGTACCCTCTTGATTATTATTTATGAGATTTTTATTTTGAATTGTTAGGAATTTTAAGAATGTTTTATATTTGAGAGCCATCATCTTTCAGGCATTCTGTTGCAATTCTGAATTTTACCTGCAATCCTAGTTCTTAACCATTTTAAGGAACCTCTTCATTGTCAAATGTTTCACCTGATTTTTCTTTTGTTTGTCAATTTTTCAATTGTCTATTGAAAAAAGCCCATCAACATATGAATGGATAAAGAAGATGTGGTATATATACAATCTAATACTATTCAGCCATATAAAAGAATGAAATAATGCCATTTGAAGCAACATAGATGGCCCTAGAGATTACAATACTAAATGAAGCAAGACAAACAAAGATAAATACCATATAATATCACTTATATTTAAATTAAAAAAAATAGTACAAATGAACTTACAAAATAAAAACAGATTCACAGACAGAAAACAAGCTTATGGTTACCAAAGGGGTATGTGTGGCAGGGAGGGATAAATTATGAGTATGGGGTTAACAGATGCACACAACTATACACACATATGTGTGTGCGCACACACACACACACACAGTTCTTTGGAGCCTCAGTAAAGAACTGGCAGTGTGCCTGCCAATGCAGAAGACACGGGTTTGATCCCTGGGCTGGGAAGATCCCCTGGAGAAGGAAATGGCAACCCACTCCAGTATTCTTGCCTGGAAAGTCCCATGGACCTGGGAACCTGGTGGGCTGTAGTCCAGGGTCGCAAAAGAGTCAGAAATGACTTAGCAACTAAACAACAACCAATATGTATATATATATATTTAAAATTTAAAATTTATTTATTTCACTGCTATGTATAAAATACATAGCAAGATTCTACTGTATAGCACAGGGAACTAAATTCTATCTTGTAGTGAATTATACTAGAAAAGAATAAAATATATATTTATAACTGTAACTTTGTTGTAACCTGAATTTAACAACATTGTGTATCATCTGTATTTCAATAAAAAACATTACAAGTTAAACACACAAATAAGAAGCAAATATTTAAAAAACCAAGTAGATGTGTTTAATGAAATTTTCACTGTGGTCTACACAAAATATTTTTTAATACCATTCAATACAATTTGTACTTAAAAAGAAAGCCCAGTAATCTTGAGCACTTGAGAATCCCTGTTAGTTGCTTTTCTAGCTGAGGAACTAGTAGGTCATTATGATATTATACCATGCTGTTTTTCCCTGAGGGTTTTGGAGATATTTTCCATTACTTCCTGCTCTCAGATGTCACTGTTGAAAAGCCTGAAACCAGTGTGATCTTTCTCCTTTAATGTTACTTATTTTTTCTTCCTGGGTGCTTGAAGAATTCTGACTTTATCTTTGAAATTTAGTAACTTAAGAAGAAGCTAGCAGTCTTACTTTTTCTGTGGCCTTTTTCCATATCAGAAAGTATATTTAAAATTTTTAATTTATTTTATTCTAAATTTAAGGAAATGCTTCTGTATTTCTCGGCACACCTTTCCTAATCTATTTTCAATGAAGGATGTCATTTATCTGCTCTTTACATTTATTTGTTTCTTTTAATTTCATCTGATTAATGCATTTCTAGGCATTTCAAGACATTCTCCATGCTATTTAAATTTTCAAACTTTTTTCTTGCTGCTTCCAATTTATTTAGTAGATCTGCAATAATGCAGACCTTAATTTTTAGTTCTCAAATTTTCCCTTTAGCTCAACATTCCTTTTTCTGTCTTATTGTTTTGCCTTTGAGCTCTCATTTTATTGAATTAATTTTCTTTAAAATTCTTTGCAGTGTAAAGTACTTGTAGGGAATCAGTTTTGTTCTTTGGATTGTGTTTTCTATATGACTGAATTCTCTTTCTGTCATTCACTCGCTGAGATGCTCGTAAACTGTAGTTCACTGTGTTATTGCCATGGCATACATTATTATGCAGTTCGTGGTTTACAGGGCACTTTGCTGGAACTTTCCATTCTTACATCGTGTGGGTGAATTCTTTTTGCTATATTTCCTTCGTTTTTTTAAAAAATTATTTAACTGGAGGAAAATTGCTTTACAATGTTGTGTTGGTTTCTGCTGTACAACAACGTGAAACAGTCATCAGTTCAGTTCGGTTTAGTCACTCAGTTGTGTCTCTTTGTGACCACATGGATTGCATCATGCCAGGCTTCTCTGTCACCAATTCATGAGCTTGCTCAGACTCATGTCCATCGAGTCAGTGATGACATCCAACCATCTCAACTTCTATCATCCCTATCTCCTCCTGCCTTTGATCTTTCCCTCATCAGGGTATTTCCCAATGAGTCAGCTCTTCGCATCTGGTGGCCAAAATACTGGAGCTTCAGCCTGAGCATCAGTCCTTCCAATGAATATTCAGGACTGATTTTCTTTACGATGGACGTTGGATCTTCTTGCAGTCTGAGGGAGTCTCATGAGTCTTCTCCAACACCACAGTTAAAATGCATCAATTCTTTGGCACTCAGCTTTCTTTATGGTCCAACTCTCACACCCATACATGACTACTGGAAAAACCATAACTTTGACTAGACGGACCTTTGTTAGCAAAGTAACATCTCTGCTTTTTAATATGCTGTCTAGGTTGGTCATAGCTTTTCTTCCAAGGAGCAAGCGTCTTTTAATTTCATGGCTGCAGTCACCATCTGCAGTGATTTTGGAGCCAAGAAAGTAAAGTCTGTCACTGTTTCCATTATTTCCCCATCTATTTGCCATGAAGTGATGGGACTGGATGCCATGATCTTGGTTTTCTGAATGTTGAATTTTAAGCCAGGCTTTTCACTCTGCTCTTTCACTTTCATCAAGAGATTCTTTAGTTCCTCTTTACTTTCTGTCATAAGGGTGGTGTCATCTGCATATCTGAGGTTATTGATATTTCTCCTGGCAATCTTGATTCTAGCTTGTGCTTCATTCAGCCCAGCATTTCACATGATGTACTCTGCATAGAAGTTAAACGAGCAGGGTGACAATATACAGCCTTGACATACTCCTTTCCCAATTTGGAACCAGTTCGTTTTTCCATGTCCAGTCCTAACTATTGCTTCTTGACCTACATTCAGATTTCTCAGGAGGCAGGTAAGGTGGTCTGGTATTCCCATCTCATTAAGAATTTTCCATAATATGTTGTGATCCACACAGTCAAAGGCTTTAGTGTAGTCAATGAAGCAGAAGTAGATGTTTTTCTGGAATTCTCTTGTTTTTCTGTGACCCAATGGATGTTGGCAATTTGATCTCTTGCTCCTCTGCCTTTTCTAAATCCAGCTTGAACACCTGGAAGATATATCCCCTTTCTCTTGAGTTTCCCTCTCCTCCCTGCATCCCGCCCCTCTACGTCATCACAGAGCACCAGCTGGGTTCCCTGTGTTATACAGCAAAATCTCACCAGCTATTTTACACATGCTAGTGTATATATGTCAATGGTACTTCTCAATTCACCCCACACTCTCCTCCCCCCGCTGAGTCTACAAATCCATTTTCAACATCTGCATCTCCATTCCTTTCCTAAAAATAGGTTCATCAGTACCATTTTTCTAGCTTCAGTATATTATATATGCTTGTGCGCTCAGTTGCTTCAGTCATGTCCAACTCTTTTTGACCCTGTGGACATAAGCCCATCCAGGCTTCTCTTGCCCAGGGGATTCTCCAGGCAAGAATACTGGAGTGGGTTGCTGTGCCCTCCTCCAGGGGGTCTATCCAACCCAGGAATCGAACCTGCGTCTCCTGCATCTCTGCATTGCAAGAGGATTCTTTACCCACTGAGCCACCTAGGAAGCCCAATATATGCAGTGAAGTGAAGTGTGAAAGTGAAAGTTGCTCAGTTGTGTCCGACTCTTTGTGACCCCATGGACTATATAGTCCATGGAATTCTACAAGCCAGAACACTGGAGTGGGTAGCCTTTCCCTTCTCCAGGGAATCTTCCCAACCAAGGATTGAACACAGGTCTCCTGCATTGCAGGTGGATTCTTTACCAGCTGAGCTATCAGGGAAGCCCAATATATGCAGTAATACACAATTAATATGTTTGCTTTTCTCTTTTTGACTTACTTCACTCTGTATAACAGTCTCTATGTTCATCCACCTCGCTACACTGACTCAGATTCATTCTTTTTTATGGTTAATATTCCATTGTATATACACACACACACTCATATATCTATATATCTATATAGTACATCTTCTTCATTCATTCATCTGTTGATGGTTTTCTAGGCTGTTTCCATGTCCTGGCTATAATAGTGCTGCAGTGAATATTGGGGTACATGTATCTTTTAGAATTGAGGTTTTTCTCAGGGTATATGCCCAGTAGTGGGATTAGTGGGTCATATGGTAGATTTATTCCTTAGTTTTTTAAGGAATCTGCATAGTGTTCTCCATAATGTCTGTATCAGTTTACATTCTCACCAACAGTGCAGGAGGGTTGCCTCTTCTCCACATTCTTTCCAGCATATATTTCCCTTCTTCTGGAGAGTGGTTTGGTTTGTTATTTAGGTGCTATGTATTGAAGGCTGGTTGTCTATTCTATCTACATTTCTGCAGCCTGAGGGTCTAAGGGTAGGAGAAGGAGACACACAACCTTTGTTCTGGATTCTCACACTTGATTTTCCCACTGAAATCCTACGATAGTCTCCTCCTAGAACCTATAGCCATTGATTTTTTGCTGTCCTCTCCTACAGAGGATGATATACCCCCATATTGTTTCTGACCCCCCAGGAGGCTGTAGGGGCTTCTGCTACTGAAAGTCTTCCCCTGAATGTTTGCAGAGTTGCCCACTCATCCATGTCTTGAGTTTGCTTCTTTCCAGATTGTAGGATATGAGGACCATTCTTAGGAGTTTTTCAACCTGCTCTCTTTCCTTAGTGATCTTTTAGGAGAGTAGGGCTCTGCCACTAGCCTGTGTCTCACGCAGTGAGCGGTCGTCGCTTGTGTTGTGGACACAGTCAGTCGTCTGAGGTGGCACCGCCCTAACTTCCCAGGTGCAGTGCAGCATGCAGCTGGTGCATGTGTTTGTAAAATTCAGACAAATTCTAGGTGTCCGAATATTTTTCTTTCTAGGTTTCTGTTGCTCAGTATTTATAGCGCCAAGCTACTCTCCTTCCCTTGTTTGTTTTTTTGCTGCTGCTGAATTTGAGTTTTCTTTCTCTTTCATTTCTTCTTGTAAAACTTGTCTTAACCCCAAAGACTAGGCTATCCCTTTATGTTCTGCTTTATATTACAAGACAAAAGAAAGCTACTCAAAATAGAGGATCGCATAAGATCAAATATACTCATTCAGTGAAAGTTAACTTTTAACTATCTTGTTGTTAGATACCAGTAACATAAGTCATTCATATTCTAGTAAAAAATGCAATAGTGCTCTAGATACCAATTATATATATATCCTTTCTTTGCATTATTGTCTAACTGGCCTTAAAATGAAAATTTTTGGAGGAATAAATTCATGTGTTTAGTTATCCTCTATTTTATATAAATACCTTTTGAAATAATGAGTTATACCTAACATACATATTCACACACATATATATACACACACACATATATATTAATAAAAATGCTCCTTAACAAAATGATCTAGTCTTGCAATCTTATTGCTAATTTGTTAGTTTTATCCTTTCCCTAATAAGAAATTACTTAATTATCTGTAAGATTTCAGCCAATTGCTGTGTCTTATTCTTTCCCATGGCAAATAGATGGCAAAACAATGGAAACAGTGACAGATTTTATTTTTTTTTGGCGGGGGGGAGAGGTCCAAAATCCCTGCAAATGGTGACTGAAGCCATGAAATTAAAAGACACTTGCTCCATGGAGGAAAAGCTATGACCAACCTAGACAGCATATTAAAAAGCAGAGACATTACTTTGCCAACAAAGGTCCATCTAGTCAAGGCTATGGTTTTTTTAGTAGTCATGTTTGGATGTGAGAGTTGGACTATAAAGAAAGCTGAGTATCGAAGAATTGATGCTTTTGAACTGTGGTGTTGGAGAAGACTCTTGAGAGTCCCTTGGACTGCAAGGAGATCCAACCAATCCATCCTAAAGGAAATCAGTCCTGAATATTCATTGGAAGGACTGATGCTGAAGCTGAAACTTCAATACTTTGGCCACCTGATGCAAAGAACTGACTCATTGGAAAAGACCCTGATGCTGGGAAAGATTGAAGGCAGGAGGAGAAGGGATTAACAGAGGATGAGATGGTTGCATGTCATCACTGACTCGATGGACATGAGTTTAAGTAAGCTCTGGGAGTTCATGATGGACAGGGAAGCCTGGTGTGCTGTAGTCCATGAAGTCACAGAGTTGGATACGACTGAGCAACTGAACTGAACTGAACTGTAAACCCTGGGCTTCCCAGGTGGTCCTAGTGGTAAAGAACCCGCCTGCCAATGCAAGAGATGTAAGAGACGCAAGTTCCATTCCTGAGTAGGGAGGATCCCCTGGAGGAGGGCATGGCAATCCACTCCAGTATTCTTGCCTGAAGAATCCCATGGACAGAGGATCCTGATGGGCTACAGTCTATAGGGTTGCAAAGAGTGGAATACAACTGAGGCAACTTAGCACATATACATGCACTGTACTCTTATACAAGGAATGCAAGTTGAAATTCTTAACAAATCTCTAAGTAAGCGCTTAAAACCTGATTCTCAATACCTACATTAGGATTACTAAATGTTGCTGAATTGTTTTGCATTCTTCCTTCTAGTGATAGAATTACTTTATAATAGGTTTTAAAGAAAACATTCATTGTCTCTATGTTTCTGTGTCAAAAATGATAAAAATATACTTCACTAAAATTAGAATGTTGTAAGTCCAAGAAATATAAATGTTTTTCAATGAAATTAAACATATCCAATAACTTAAAAAAGATCACTTTGACCAGATTGGGTTTTTTTCAGGAGCATGGACTTGCCTTCTGGTAAGATATGGTGCTTGTCACATATAAGCAGGAGAGCAAGTACACTCAGATTTTTGGAAACATGTTATATCACATAAGAGCTGCTTAAAAAACAGACATTATTATTCTGTGCAGACAAAGGAAGACTTCTGGCATTTAAAAATTTCATTACTTTTAATAAATGTAGCCATTACTGAAATTTATTAACATATTGACTGTAATCAAACATGTGCTACTGTTATTAACATAGCATATTCTTAAGTTAAATGTAGCTCTTGTATTAATATTCCAGACAATAGTAAAGTGCTGTTTTCTTACTTGCTTAATAATGTGAAAATAAATCCTCTACTCTTCTATTTTATAGATGGGGAAAATCTTTTTCTTAGATTCTGGGAATCATGGATTAAGTCAGTAAGAGAATTGACATGTTGTAGTTTCAGATTTCAGACTTTTCTCTAGAATTCTTACTGCGTGTTAGGCACCATCCTGCAATAATGTCTGAACATAATTAACTTAATACTACCTTCTAAAACTTAGCATTGCCAAGATGTTGATTTTTATTGGTTTGGCTTATGTTACTTTAGGTAATAATTTGCTTTCTTGTTTTTATATTGAATGACCACTATTGAGTTCAACGTTCCCTTCCTAATTTGAGAGTATTCTGAAAAGGAGCCTCTAATGCTGTATAATTTTCTCCTTTTTCAGCATCTGTCCATGCTTCTGCCAACTTGCGCTTGCATCAGCTAACTGGTGGAGAAGCACACACAGCCACAGTGCCTGTTTACTTTAGAGTCCTGATCACTAGTTCAGGCGATCCCTATAGGTGATCATGCTGTTTTTCCCTAGAACTTATTCTTCTTTTCTCTGAGTTGACTGTTTCATATGTTCTCTGTTTTCAAAACTCTTAGCCCCTTTTCCTCATTCTCATTCCTACCTTCAGCTTTTGTTTTTATAACAGGAAAGAGCTTCTCCCACATCCACTGACCCCAGCTGCCCACTTCCCTGCATACGGCACTTTCACTTGCCTTCTCTTTTGTGACTGTGTGGGTTGTCCATGCTCCTCCTACCCCCTGGCTGGTGCAGAGATGCCTCATCTCCAGCTGGTGGAAGACCTGGACCAGGCTCTCCTTCCCTCTCTTCTATCAGTTTTCCCATCACCTAGGGAATTCTCATAAGTACATGTGCAGACCAGTACACCTTAAAACAGAAAGAAGCAAAACCTTCCCATCTCCAGTTACAGCCCTACATTTATCCTTTCCTTTACAAATAAATCTCAGAGTTTCCGCACCACCTGTCCTCTATTTCTTCCCCACTTTCTCTTGACTTCACTTGAATAATCCAAGGTGACCACTGACCTCCTCCATAGTGTCAGACCCAGTGCTTGTAAGAAAAGCCCATCTCACTTTATCTGTCAGCAACATTTGAATCAGTGACCTTAAACTCTGTCGCATCACTGTCCTTTCCCTCCTTCTCACATGGGCCATTATCCACGTTTTTATAGTAATGACTTTGTAGCTTTTCTTCCTAATTTTCCAGCTCACCTTGGAGTCCTAAGAATAACTCTGCAGTGGTACATATTTTCTTAACTTCATGAGTTGGGTCATGCAGATTGTTTTTGTGTGTCCAGATGCTTGTGTCAGTGTTGCATTTGCTGTGTGCTGTTCTTGGGAGTGGCTGTGGCACTCACTGCCATTGCTCTATGCTCATCTGCTGTGTAGATACATCTCATGTGGGTGTGTGTGGGACTTGGCTTCTGCCACTGTCTGGCTCTGTGACTGGGTGGAGGTGGGTAGGCAGTCCTGGCAGCGTTCTAAGGAGCTGCTCTGGGAGGGGGCTGTGAGTGTTGTTGATGGTGAGAGGGTTGCTGCAGCCGTACCCACGCCAGAGTTGTGCCTGCTAGGCTTTCCTGGCTGCTGCTTGGAGAAAATGCTGACTTTTCTTATAAGTGCGAGGAGTCTACAGCTCAACATGATGGCTTTTAACTAATGGAAGATGGAGAAGAGGAAGCTGAGAGTAAATTCTTTTCTCCTCAAACAACCAGTGCACACGCACATGTGGGATGCAGGGCTTAGCTGGCCTCTCTGAGGACATCCTGGGAAATGGAGGCATCAGTCACCCTCCCTCTAGCCGACAGCTGGCTCTATACTTCTCCCATGTGTCCTCCTCTTTTCCTCTGTTGTCCTCTTTCATACACAATGCTGTTTCTCTGGGGTATGTTCCTCAGTAATGTGCTAGCATGTCTGCTTTTGCTCAGGCTCTGTTTTCTGGAGAACCTAGAAATTCTCCCCCAGGACTGGCTACATAACTGATGTGACCAGTGCAAGATGAAAATATGGGGAACTTTGCTCAAAATTGGGAAGGACTTCAAAACGATGACAGCAGAGCATTGGACCCAGCGTAGGACTCTCCGAAGCTCTGGGTCCCGTGTGAGCTCACAGGTCATGTGTCTGGGAAACTGGCCTTGGTTCCTCCCAGTCCCGGCCCTCCCCCAACTCCTGCTTCCCTGCTCCCCATCCTCCACTTCTCCATATGCCCTCCTTGTCCTCCATTATTGCCTGTTTCCTGTGCACACGTCTATCATCTATCAGTTCTGTCTATCTGTCCATCATCTGTCTAAGGAATCTATGTAGATACTCTTCAAATATACTGTAGCTACCTGGTGAAAAGTGTTCACTGATAGATAAGTGAGGAAGAATTTATGGTGATTAAGCAAGATTGTTACTGTATAGGAAAGTGTTAATTGCTCAGTTATGTCCCATTGTTTGTGACCCCATGGCCTGTAGCCCGCCAGGCTCCTCTGTCCATGGGATTCTCCAGGCAAGAATACTAGAGTGGGTAGCTATTTCCTTCTCCAGGGGATCTTACATATATGACTGTTAGATAAATGATAGCTTAGCCTAATTATTTAATTAAGTCACATATAGTTCACCCATAGGACTCCTTTGTTCTTTTAAAATAATTTATCTGGGCATTTATTGAGTCTTAAACTCATCTACCCATACACACACATTCGCATGTACACACACACACACACATGTCTTTCGTGAGTTTAGTTCTTAGTAGAGATCAGATCAGATCAGTCGCTCAGTCGTGTCCGACTCTTTGTGATCCCATGAATCGCAGTACGCCAGGCCTCCCTGTCCATCACCAACTCCTGGAGTTCACTGAGACTCATGTCCATCGAGTCAGTGATGCCATCCAGCCATCTCATCCTCTGTCGTCCCCTTCTCCTCCTGCCCCCAATCCCTCCCAGCATCAGAGTCTTTTCCAATGAGTCAACTCTTCGCATGAGGTGGCCAAAGTACTGGAGTTTCAGCTTTAGCATCATTCCTTCCAAAGAAATCCCAGGGCTGATTTCCTTCAGAATGTACTGGTTGGATCTCCTTGCAGTCCAAGGGACTCTCAAGAGTCTTCTCCAACACCACAGTTCAAAAGCATCAATTCTTTGGCACTCAGCCTTGTTCACAGTCCAACTCTCACATCCATACATGACCACAGGAAAAGCCATAGCCTTGACTAGACGAACCTTTGTTGGCAAAGTAATGTCTCTGCTTTTGAATATGCTATCTAGGTTGGTCATAACTTTCCTTCCAAGGAGTAAGTGTCTTTTAATTTCATGGCTGCAGTCACCATCTGTAGTGATTTTGGAGCCCAGAAAAATAGTCTGACACTGTTTCCACTGTTTCCCCATCTATTTCCCATGAAGTGGTGGGACCGGATGCCATGATCTTCGTTTTCTGAATGTTGAGCTTTAAGCCAACTTTTTCACTTTCCACTTTCACTTTCATCAAGAGGCTTTTGAGTTCCTTTTCACTTTCTGCCATAAGGGTGGTGTCATCTGCATATCTGAGGTTATTGATATTTCTCCCGGCAATCTTGAATCCAGCTTGTGTTTCTTCCAGTCCAGCATTTCTCATGATGTACTCTGCACATAAGTTAAATAAACAGGGTGACAATGTACAGCCTTGACGAACTCCTTTTCCTATTTTGAACTGGTCTGTTGTTCCATGTCCAGTTCTAACTGTTGCTTCCTGACCCGCATACAAATTTCTCAAGAGGCAGATCAGGTGGTCTGGTATTCCCATGTCTTTAAGAATTTTCCACAGTTTATTGTGATCCACACAGTCAAAGGCTTTGGCATAGTCAATAAAGCAGAAATAGATGTTTTTCTGGAACTCTCTTCCTTTTTACATGATCCAGTGGATGTTGGCAATTTGATCTCTGGTTCCTCTGCCTTTTTTAAAACCAGCTTGAACATCAGGAAGTTCACGGTTCACATATTACTGAAGCCTGGCTTGGAGAATTTTGAGCATTACTTTACTAGCGTGTGAGATGAGTGCAATTGTGCAGTAGTTTGAGCATTCTTTGGCATTGCCTTTCTTTGGGATTGGAATGAAAACTGACCTTTTCCAGTCCTGTGGCCACTGCTGAGTTTTCCAAATTTGCTGGCATATTGAGTGCAGCACTTTCACAGCATCATCTTTCAGGATTTGAAATAGCTCAACTGGAATTCCATCACCTCCCCTAGCTTTGTTCGTAGTGATGCTTTCTAAGGCCCACTTGACTTCACATTCCAGGATGTCTGGCTCTAGGTCAGTGATCACACCATCGTGATTTTCTGGGTCATGAAGATCTTTTTTGTACAGTTCTTCTGTGTGTTCTTGCCATCTCTTCTTAATATCTTCTGCTTCTGTTAGGTCCATACCATTTTTGTCCTTTATGGAGCTCATCTTTTCTCTGGTATCTCTGATTTTCTTGAAGAGATCCCTAGTCTTTCCCATTCTATTGTTTTCCTCTATTTCTTTGCACTGATCGCTGAAGAAGGCTTTCTTATCTCTTCTTGCTATTCTTTGGAACTCTGCATTCAGATGTTTATGTCTTTCCTTTTCTCCTTTGCTTTTGGCTTCTCTTCTTTTCACAGCTATTTGTAAGGCCTCCCCACACAGCCATTTTGCTTTTTTGCATTTCTTTTCTATGGGAATGGTCTTGATCCCTGTCTCCTGTACAATGTCACGGACCTCATTCCTTAGCAGAGATAGGCCACATTGAATGGTGTTATTTCGTTTAGTTTCTCTAAAACTGCAGCTTTTCCTGATTTTTTTCCTTTCTCATTGTTGTTCCCTCCTAGGAGTACCAGATTAAGCAAGTAAAAATACAGGATTCTCAGTTAACTTTGAATTTCAGATAAACAATTTTTAGTCTAAATATGTCCCATGAAATACTTCAGACACACTGATACTAAAAAATGATTTATCACCTATTTGAACTTCAAATATTACTGGCATCCTCTGTTTAGTCTGGCCACTCAGCCCCTTTAAGGCTTGGACGATGAGGCCACTGACCCAGGTCCCCTGCGTGGGATGCCCATGCCTTCTCACAGGGGAGGCCTGTGCTCAGATCTTTATGAGAGTTAGCTGACTGGTGGGGACATCTCCTGGAAAGCACCTCCAACAATCGGATATTTCAAATGTAGTTTCCCTTAGGCCTTTCTGATGCTAAAAGGACTTTCTGAGCTATTGTCAGTATTGGCTGGAGGTTTGTAAGGGAGGCTGTATCCTAAGGAGCATGCACTCAAACCTCGGTAACTCAGGGCATGAGCCCGGGAAAATGGTCATGTACACTTCTCAGACCCTGCCCTTGCTTCTGGAGACAAATTCATGACCTTTCAAGACAGTTTTTGCATTGTTCTCTGATTTCCTGCTTTTTTCTGGGTAAATAATTTAAACTTAATATGTCTTTTATCATCTTTTTTCTTGCATAAATTGTGACTGCTCTTAGGGAAATTTGATGAAGAGTAACACCCCACAGAGGATTGTCACTGTGGCCGTGTAGCATATGAGGCATACTTAAGGCGATAATGACACTCCCCCTGAGTCCCAGGTCCATAGCAAAGGAGGACGTGAAGCAAAAACTGGGTGTCCTTCACATTGTGTTTAATTAGCAAACCCACTACCATATTATAGATGTAGCTTTACTTACTTAGTTCAGGGAGTGCATTCTGCAGCAATTAAAATACTAATAGAAGTAGTTAACTTCTGGATGAGGAAGTTGGCTGGTCTGCGCTGAAAGATGACAGCCATTTTGAGCCCTTGGGCTGGTGTCCGTTGCTTTTACTTATTTATTTATTTTTGAGGTGACTCCCTGGTCACTGTAGCCAGTGACCATAAGACCATTCCTCCTACCTAGGTCTTTTTTTAAACAGTTAATTTAAGTTTTTAAAAATTTTCAATTTTATGTATAGCTGATTTATTATGTATAATTGATAGACAATGTTGTTGATTTCAGCTGTATAGAAAAGTGATTCAGTTGTGTATACATGTAAAATTCTTTTTCGTATTCTTTTCTGTTATAGTTTATTAGAAGATATTGAATATAGTTCTCTGAGCTGTGGGCTTCCCTGGTAACTCAGTGATAAAGACTCTACCTGCCAATGCAGGAGATGCCCAAGACAGGGGTTTGATCCCTAAGTTGGGAAGATGCCCTGGAGAAGGAGATGGCAACCCTCTCCAGTATTCTTGCCTGGAGAATCCCATGGACAGAGGACCCTGGCGGGCTACAGTCCCTGGGGTCACAAAAGAGTCGGATATGACTTAGCAACCAAACTCTGTGTTATACAGTATGTCCTTGTTGTTTATTTTATATATATAGTAGTTTCTATCTGCTAATCCCAAACTCCTAATTTATCCCCTCCTTTCCCCCTTTGGTGACCATAAGTTTATTTTCTATGTCTGTGGGTTTATTTCTGTTTTGTAAATAAGTTTACTTGTATCCTTTTTGGATTCCACATATAAGTGCTATCATATGATATCTGTTTTGATCTGTCTGGCTTATTTCACTCAGTGTGGCCATCTCCAGCTCCGTCCACGTTGCTCGTACCCAGTGACTGAGGTCAGCCTGGGGTCTGCGGGGCCTCAGTGTGTTTTCATCCCCGCTGGGAGGCTATGTGCCACAGCGGTGCTGTCTTGCGCTTTCCACGTGAAGGGAAGTGGTACCACTTCACTTCCCAGGCTTGCAATTTCCCTTCTGATCTGATTGTTTCTGAGCAGTTGCTTTGTTTGGAGAATTCAGTGCTTTGATTAGCATTTTAAAGGGTTCTCTTCCAGTGGCTAGATTTCTATTTCTCCCAGTGTTTTAGGCTTGGTTCCCTCACAGAGAGGATTCTTTGAAGTCAGTGGAAGCTGTGCTGAAAGGGAGGGGCGCTGCCCTGTGGAATAGATGGTGGGAGGCCAGATCACAACCTCTGGTTTCCAACTTGCTTGTGACAACTGGAGAAATAATGGAATTAGCAGGAAAGAGTGTGTTTGGTGTGTTTAAAGTAAATTTTAAACAAAGCATAGAAAACTATACGAATTTCTCATTTAGTAAAATGAGACATGACTACTGAATATTCACATCTGTAGAACAACTAGTTGAGCACAATAAAGCTTGCCTTGCGTATAGGTTTCTCGCCCTGTTTATCTCTATAACCTCCACCCTCCTCTCTCCAAAATCTCTAAATGGAATAAATGTGATTCTTATAAGGACATCATCTTCAGAATAGGAATATAGTATTTAAGGGTATGTACTGAAAATCACCACTTAACAGAGAGCAAACTCACTGGAAAACAAACCAGAAAATCATTGTCTTCAGAGATAAAAACCAGAGCATGTTTGATAGAAGTGCTGATTAAGCTTGGTGTATGTAAATAATACATTAACTTAGATAAACTTCTGATGGGGAAAAACTCTCTCATCAAGCCTCACTTAATGAATTAAGTTTCCCTTTCTTCTTGAAATTTTTATTTTTATTGCAACTGAGTCTTGGCATTTGCATTTTCTCTTCAAATTAATACGATTAGAATAGAGCTCATGAGTTTCTTTTCTTGGCGACACTAAAACTTCTCAGCATTTGAATGACCCATGACCTTTCTGAAATGGGCCCATCTTCTAGCATGAAAAATAATTCTTAAATGTTGCTTTAACTCCTAGCTTTAGTACAAAGACAGATCGTCAGGGTCATAAATTAAAGGCACCTCACTGCCGCTCTTTGGTCAGTGTTCTAGCACAGACCCATATTAATATTTTATTCCCTTTAATATTATTACATGATGCAGGCTTTATTTAAATGGATTTGATGGGTTTCTGGGTTGACTTGACAACCAGAGGGAAAAATTAATGTTCTGCCTTTAATCTCAGCTCAAGGCGCTAAATTATTTTGGAGGTCAAAACTGTCATGCATATCACGCTAGATTATTGAATGTAATAACTATTAGCTAGCTGTCTATTTATGGGCTTTTTAAATTGTTTACTTCATGCATCTTGAGCTAATTTTTAAGAAAAGCTCCCTTTTAGTTTTTTTCCTTTCACGTGCCACAGTTATCGCAGTCTTTACAACAGGACTAAAGGCGGATGCCTGGGGCCGGCTTATAAACAATGTCCGAATTGTAAAATGTTATAAATTGCAGAGAGTACTCCTCTTTTCACTGGTCCCATCTTCACATGGAGTTCAAGTTTGTTGAGAGAAATGGTGACTTTGTTATAAGCTATTACCTTAAGATAAAACTCACAGAATGCTTCACATTAAAAGCTTGATGGTTAAAAGAATATAGTTGCTGAGAGAAATAGTAAATCTTATTCTATAATTATCCTAAGAATAATTGGAACAGGACTGAAAAAGCAACTGAAGGATAAAATGATACTGTTAGATATTTAAAGAAATGGTTTAATGAGAGATCTCATAAGTGAAATATAAGATGAGGTGTTTATTATTATAATTGTTTATTATTTATTTTAAAATGTTAATTGGAGGATAATTACTTTCTAATATTGTGATGGTTTTTGCCCTACACCAGTATGAATTGGCCATAAGCATATATGTGTCCCCATCCTCCTGAACCTACCCCCACCTCCCTCCCCATCCTATCCTGAGAGGGTGGGAAGATTTGAAAGAGTAACATTGAAACATATACATTCAGTTCAGTTCAGTCCCTTAGTTGTGTCTGACTCTTTGCGACCCCATGAATCGCAGCACGCCAGGCCTCCCTGTCCATCACCAACTCCTGGAGTTCACTCAAACTCTCATCCATCGAGTCGGTGATACCATCCAGTCATCTCATCCTCTGTCATCCCTTTCTCCTCCTGCCCCCAATCCCTCCCAGCATCAGAGTCTTTTCCAATGAGTCAACTCTGCGCATGAGGTGGCCAAAGTATTGGAGTTTTAGCTTTAGCATCAGTCCTTCCAAAGAACACCCAGGACTGATCTCCTTTAGAATGGACTGGTTGGATCTCCTTGCAGTCCAAGGGACTCTCAAGAGTCTTCTCCAACACCACAGTTCAAAAACATCAATTCTTCAGCACTCAGCTTTTTTCACAGTCCAACTCTCACATCCATACATGACCACTGGAAAAACCATAGGCTTGACTAGACAGACCTTCGTTGGCAAAGTAAAGTTTCTGGTTTTCAATATGCTATGTAGGTTGGTCATAACTTTCCTTCCAAGGAGTAAACATCTTAATTTCATGGCTGCAGTCACCATCTGCAGTGATTTTGGAGCCTCCAAAAATAAAGTCTGACATTGTTTCCACTGTTTCCCCATCTATTTCCCATGAAGTGATGGGACCGGATGCCATGATTTTTGTTTTCTGAATGTTGAGCTTTAAGCCAACTTTTTCACTCTTCTCTTTCACTTTCATCAAGAGGCTTTTTAGTTCTTCACTTTCTGCCATAAGGGTGGTGTCATCTGCATATCTGAGGTTATTGCTATTTCTCCGGCAATCTTGATTCCAGCTTGTGCTTCTTCCAGCCCAGCATTTCTCATGATGTACTCTGCATAGAAGTTAAATAAGCAGGGTGACAATATACAGCCTTGACGTACTCCTTTTCCTATTTGGAACCAGTCTGTTGTTCCATGTCCAGTTCTAACTGTTGCTTCCTGACCTGCATACAGGTTTCTCAAGAGATACATTACTATATGTAAAATAGATAGCCAGGAAGCCCAGAGCAGATATTTATTGTTTATATATATTTGTCCTTTGGACTGGCCTTAATCTAAAAGCTGGATTCATGTCAGTGTTATTCTGCACTGTTTGTGGTATACGAGAGCTCTGATCTTACCTCTTGGGCACTTTTGTGATGGGGGCTATAACACCCTGTACCCTGGGAGTAGAATCTTGCACCTTTAGGTACTACGAAGGTGGGGGTGGGAGGTGTCCGAATGCCTCTGCTCACCTGCCTCTGCTCTGCCTCCTCTGGATTTTATCTGATCCACAGCTGGCACCTTCTGTGTGTGAGGCCCTCTGAGGTTAAGCAGTTTAAACTGCTTTACTTAAAGCCGCATCAGTCATGGCCAATGGACCATGATGAAAAAAAAAAAAAGAGCCTTACATGAGAGGTGATTTTTCTTCCTGGTAATGAATGGCTATGGGCCACAGAAACTTCTCGTACTTTCCAGGGCAGGATAACAACTTACCTGAGTAAGGGCAATGAGCACTGGATGAGGCTGATTGTTGGTGTAGACCAGACCTCACTGAAAGGGCTGAGACAGCACGCTTTATCCCATCTTTCTTTCTTTTTCATGTTGCTTATAAATGACTTCATTCATCTAAATGAGAGCTTCTTGGAAGGCTGTTAGTCTGGACATGGCAGGTCTGTCTAGTGACCCAAGAGAGCTTCTGTGGCATCTAGCTGTGCAGAGAGACTCTTGGGAAAGTGGTCGGGACTGCCGGGCTTCCGCCCTGTTCGGCGGCCCCTGCTGTCCAGCAGAGGCTGAAAAGGGGGCAGTGGGGCAGCCAGCCAGGCAGTGAGTGGAGGAGAGAAGAAAAGGTTTGAGATTTAACCCTTCTCTGGAGGTCTGGCGATGAACATCTAGGACCCAGATTGTGAGAGTAGTCTGTCACTGGGAGAATATCAGTGTTCTTTTCCTCATCTTCATCCAGCGACTCAATTCAAGCGCAACTAAAATGAAATAAAACAGAAAGTGTAACTCGTACTTGCTGTGCTGGGCTATGGTGGAGAAAGACTGCACTCAGGTCCTGAGGAGCTCATGACTGCTGCCTTCCCCAAGTCCTCGGGCTCGTCCCCGCCACTGCCCAATGTGATGGAGGAGGGGGCCTGGGGCAGCCGGTTGAGAGGGGAAACCAGTCTCCTCTGGTGGGGAGAGGGGGGAGATGGAGGGGCTGCAGTCCATCCTGGGGAGAGAAGCGCTCAGGGTGGGGAAGGGGCTGACGCCTGGACCGAGGGGATTGAAACCCGAGGTGATTGGAAGTGGGCGGGTCTTCACTTTATCTTTCCCTTTTTAACTCTCTTTGGGGGCTTTTGAAATCTAAGTGCTTTCATAGGTGACATTTTGAGTTTGGATGTTTGACTTTTCTGAGACCTTTATTAAGAAAGTGGTCGTCCTTCCTTGCTCTCCATGCTGGCATTTAAAACTGGAGACGCCTTGCTCTTAGGCCTTTAGGTTCATAAGAACTGGGAGAGGCCTGAGGAAGAAGCTGAGAACTTCTTCCAGTGTTTCCTGACCACTTATGCTCTGCTCTCCACAGGAAGATATTGCCACTAAATTTCAGTGGGAAATGTTAAGTGGGGGAAAACATGCCCAATTCTGTGACTAAGGGCAGTGATAAGAAGTCATTAAGTGCCTTACAACAAAGTGCTTTAAAACTACATTTTATAAAGCAATGCTCTCTGCCTCTGCAATTTGGAAAACTTTGACAACAGTGTGTTGAAGCTTTATCAAAATAAAAGTGCCGTATAAAAAGTAAGCAAAAAACTCTGTCACTGTTTGAAAAATACTGTTATTATTCAAAAGGATGTCACCCATAATTCTATCACTTTGAGGTGTTCAGACTTCAATAGATAAAGAAGAATAGATGCTAAGCTTTCTTTATTATTCATAGAAAATCTCATTAGTTCATTATTGAATGACAAACACTTTCTGGCTAGGAGAATGGACAACCCCTGTGACAAAGGTTCTAATCTTTTTAGAATAAGTTACAAAGTGGTCATTGATCTATTAAATCATTTGGCTTCATGAACATACTTTAGAATCCTAATCAGTATCTAGGAAGAGAAGTAAAAGTTGCACTTAAGATACAGGCAGCCAGAACTGAATTCGCTAGGCTTGGTAACTGCTGAAGACCAGTGTTTAGAAGGTATTTTGTTTGTCCTTCTGTGTTTGCAGTATCTACTTTCCTTATCGGATATTCAATAATGAGCTTTACTCTATGCACTGAACTCTGTAGGGCACAGTTGTGTGCATGCTTAGTTGCTAAGTCATGACCCCATGGACTGTAGCCTGTCAGGCTACTCTGTCTGGGATTCTCCAGGCAAGAATACTGGATTGCCATTCCCTCTTCTAGGGAGTCTTCCCAACTCAGGGATTGAACCTGTGTCTCCTGCATTGGCAGGTGGATTCTTTACCACTGAGCCACCAGGAAAACTCTAGAGCACAATTAAGAAATGGCTTTATTTTTGTGCCTGTCCATTGGGTCACAAAGAGTCAGACACGACTTAGCCACTGAACAGCAATGAAACCCTTAGCTTTTAATTCCTTTTTATGTTTTAAAATGTCCCGTTCTGTCTAAATTGAAACATTGTTTCCTTATTCAACTGAAAGTTTCCCCACCCCTCTTTCACCTAAGGAAGCTGGGCCTACTGCGTTTTGATAAACTCCTGGTTCACATTCCTGGGTGCCGCCCCTCACTCTGGCTCCTCCAGGTGGGCTGGGGAGAGGAGAGACAAGGGAAGATGTGGCCACGCCCAGGGCGTTAGACCCTTGGCTGCACACAGCAGACATGTTCTCTGGAGGCTGGAGCCCTGCACCCTATGGCCTCTCCCCCCTCTGCAGACTGCCTTCCTGCTGTGTCCCCACGTGGTGGAGACAGCCCGCTTCTGTGTCATCCAGCCCTGCTATTCGAGGGCCTTGTCCTCATGACCTCATTTGACCTTTATCACTACCCTACAGGTCCCATCTCCACATACAGTAATGCTTAGGATGAGGGCTTCAACATACGGATTTTGAGGGGACAAAAACATTTAGTCCGCAATGCCCATTTTACTTCCCTGCTGTTTTATCTGTGTTTATTTTTTCACTCTCAGTTCTTTAATGACCTTTACTGTGGCAACACTTCTGTCATTGGCTAGAAACAGTGAGCTTGTGGGAGGAGCCAGAAGGGGCTCTGTCTTACTGAGTTCCCTCACTGTGTTTGTGAGGGCAGAGGTAAGCTGCTCGAACAAAGAGACCAGGCATTTAATAGCTGAAAACATGTGTTCTCAGTAGTGGTGAAAATTGATCTGGGAGCAAAGAGGGGTGAAAAATATCCTTAGCTATTGAAATGATTTGTGGCCTTCCAAAGCTCAATAAAATCATATTTCTTAGCATTTCATCTCTCTTGTTAGGAAGAAGTTATATTAAATATTTAATTACTCAAGTTATTTTTTTCTCCTTAAGGGGGCAATAGTGAAAATGCTAGGAAATTATGGCTTAAATAAAGCAGATTTAGGTATCACACTTCTTGATTTCAAACTCTATTACAAAGCTATCGTACTCAAAACAGTATGGCACTGGCATAAAAACAAACGTATAGACTAATGCAACAGAATAGAGAGTCCACATATATAATCAACTAATCTTTGACCAGCACCAAGAAAGTACAATAGGAAAAGACCGTCTCCTCTGTAAATGGTTTTGGGAAAACTGGATACTCATGTGCAGAAGAGTAAAATTGGGTCCCTATTTTACAATACTCACAAAAATTAACTTGAAATAAATTCAAGATGTAAATGTAAGATCTGATGGAATATTATAAAAAAAATAAAGCAGATTTATTACTGTCTCAGTTAGGAGTCTAGCTCTGCCTCATAAAGCCACCTGATTTCCTTCCATCTTTCTGTTTCACCATCACCTTGGGTGTTACCTGGTCTGCAGGATCCAAAAGTTGCCTTGAGCATGTCTATTTTCAGGTAGAGAGGAGGGGAAAGAGGCAGATCCAGGGCAGATATTTACTTTGGGCAAGTGAGGCAGAAGTTTTTGCTAACATTACATTGATGACAACTTAGTCATGCAGTTACTTTGAGTGGGAGAGGCCGGGAAATGCAGTCTGTAGCTTGGCAGCCATGTGTCCATCAAGAGGGAGCAGGCATTTGTGGGGACAGCTAGAGACAGGGCTGACCTCTCCCATCAGCCTTGAAAACACACTCTGTGGCAGACTGCTCCCACCAACCCCCACCCCACCAAACCCTGTGGTTCATGCAACAGCCCTCAGGTTCCTCTTCCTGCAGGCCACCGTCTGGGGAGATATCCTTCCAACAGCATCCTGGTCCATCATTCAGTGCATCTCCCAGGCCATGGGAACATTGGTAACCGTGCTGCATTGTTGTAGAAGGCACTTTGATCTCATGACTGTATTCTCCTCTCCTTGCTCTGCACCCTGGACTACTCCAGCTAGCTCACTGACTCCAGATGAAAAGAAAATCAAGTTTAAAGGGGTATATATTAAAATCTGGGCTTCCCTAGTGGCTCAGCAGTAAAGAACTTGCCTGAAATGCAGGAGATATGGGAGGTGCTTAGACATAATAGACTTGGGTTTGATCCCTGTGTTTGGAAGATCCCCTGGAGGAGGGTATGGCAACCCACTGCAGTATTCTTGCCTGGAGAATCCCATGGACAGAGGACCCTGGCAAGCTATAGTGTTGCAGAAACCAGTGCTCAAGAAACCAAGCACCATACTCAGAGAGTTGGAGAACTCAGATTTATTCCGCTGGCGGGCCCAGAGGAGTTAACCCTTCAAGCTCTGAGCCCTGAACAAACGGGTTACAGAGTTTTTATAGACAAGCTATAGTGAGCTTCACTAGCTGCTAATAGGCTGGTTTAAACTAAGGGTTTCACGTGCGTGGGAACAGCAGTCAAGATGGGGAGGGGGATGCCTCACCTTTACATGGACAGGCACGATTAAGTAGGTTTGCAGGGGCTAGGGAGTTGCAAAGAGCAGGACAAGGGTGAGTGAGATAAGCTCCAGTTCCCAGCATTGTAAGCCCCCACTTTTTGAGACTACGTGGCTTACGTGATCCAGACACTGTAAGGAGCAAGCTGAGTTACAGAGGCAGAAGGAGCAGGAGGTTATGTAAAATTTTAACTTTTCCTCTCCAATAGTCCATGGGGTCACAATGAGCAGGACACTACTGAAGCGACTTAGCACACAGGCATGCGTTATCAAAAGTCAGAAACATTCTCTTTTCTGTTGGAAACAGACATAAGCCCGGGGAACTTCTCTTGGTGAGGAGAAGGATGCCTGATGGCAATGAGATTTAAGGCCTCGTCTCCCTCCCCGCCCTCTCCGCCCAGCACTGCAGCCTTCCCCTAGGCACTGGGCAGAGCTCTTTTTAAATTCCTCATTCGACTTGGTATGAAAAGCAGCCCTATACCCTGTGGGAAGAGTAAGGGAAAGGCCACGGTGCTGTGAGGGCCTTTGCTTTAAGAAGTTGCTCCCTTTGCTCCATTTCTAACGTGTCTTCAGCAGAAGGATGGGCATGAGGTGGAAGGATGGGCTTGGGGTGGATCAGTGCAACAGAGGCTTGGCGTCCTGCGTCTCATCCTGCTGGCCCACTTTTTATTTCAGTCACGGATGTGCCAGACAATTCTAAGCACACGGGTATCATCCTACCCCTAGGGCCCACCATGAATCTCTCCATTTCTGCCCCAGAATCTCCTGTAAAGCAGCTCGCATGCCCTAGGCCTGGTCTCAGGTTCAGCCCCCACGTGCAATGCAGTTTACACAGCAGTTAGCCCTTACCCGAGGGCAGGCCAGTAGTGAGTGCCCAGCCCGGCTGCTGTGGCGGCCACCCCAGATGGCTTTCTGTGTTCCCCAGAGGGCCCTGGGCAGACTGAAGCCCAGATGCCCGAGTCGAGGATCTCAGTATTGTGCCCTGAGTGCGTTTTCCACCTTCCCTGTCTCCATTCCCCTGTTCCTTCCCTCCTGCTTTTTTGTGTGAACTGTTAAATGAACTGCCTCAATATAGGTTCTTCCTCAGACTCTCCTTTGGGAGTTCTCAAACGCCGCCACGGGTTTATTAGTTTTTGTCCATCTTATAGCTATAGGGTTGGTAGCCCTCCTTACTCTGTAGGAACTTTCTTCATTTTCACAAGTTTGTGGGACCTCAGCTGAAACTCTAAGTTAACAGGAAGACTTTCACTTTTATCTTGTCCTTCCTATAACAGTATATTTTCTTAAGGCCATTTAGCTTCATATAATAAGTGCTGTTTAGTTGAAGCAGGAAGTCCTGTTTTCATTTTACCAAAGGCATTCTTGAGTAAATTATGTGCTAGTGTCCTAAGACTGAATAGTCTAAGGAAAACCTGGATGATTGGCTGGTGTACAAAGTATGCCTAGCCTAGCCACAGGCGTGGTCCCTGGGAGTAGCTGGGTTGTGCAGGATTGGCCTGTCACTTAGGAAGTGACGTCCATATCACAGTGTCCTTTTGTTGAAAGTTTGAAGGCATTCTTTCTGCCTTTTGAAATTTTGAAAAGACAGGTGTCTTTTGTCTTGATTGTAGATATTATATAACAGAATTTTTATCTCCAGGATGAATAGTTGAGGGGAGATTAAGAAGCTATTAAATATGTATTGGGATTATCATAAATATAATAGGTAATCAATTTTATGGGTAATCAAACAATCCATTATACCTAATCAGTTCTGGTAATTCATTAGGGAAGCTAGTGGAAGAAAAACATGTATGTTGGACAAGTTTTTGCTTTCCTTATGCTCTTTTCTAATGAAAAATAATTGACCCTTGACATGAAATAGGCCCCATGTTCTAGCCTATAGCCTTCCCTTGGTCATCTCAGCTTTTGGGGGAAGGTCGAGTCATACCTGCACTTTACTGAATATGCTATTATTGTTGTGCTATAGCAGTATTTCTTCAGAAGTTAAAGTGATGTTTTCTGGCTTTAATATAGAAAGCTTGATCAAACTGTTGTAAATCACCAGTAGTTGGGGGAAAAGACAAGATTCTGATTACTTATGATTTCTATAGTTTCTCAGAATTGTCTAGGATTCTAAGTCTCTCTGTGTCAATGTCTCTAGTGATTTAAATTTCTTGGATTTGAAGGAAATTGGTAAGAACACTTCAAGATTATTCAGAAAGATGGTTTCCAACACTTTTAGAAGAAATAGGTTCCCAGTTGCCTAGGGATAAAGTAAACTTTCTTGGAACATCATTAAAACAAACTGCTGCCTCCACTGGCTCAAGTCTCTGCTACTAGACACAGGAAACTTCTAATTTTCACAACCAAAGTTCCTTTTTCCAGTGTTGTTTATGACCCGTTTTTAATACTTTGAGGTTTTCTTTCACTCTTTCTCTAGCACAGAGGGTGGTACTCATCCATCATTAATTCATACAGCTATTATGCAGCTCAAGTGTGCTTGGGAATCCTTTTGAGGCCTATGAAAGAAATCCGAGGTATGGATTTCCTGTTCACCAAAATTATTCTTGGAAAATAAGGTGAGGCAGATGGGTATTTTTAAAGAGAGAGTGAGGATATTAGAGTCCCAGACCTGAGCACTGCCTGGCTCGGCGATGCTCCTGTGAGCTGGGAGTCCTCTGCGGGGCTCCCTTTCATCTACTTCAGCCCACTAAAAGGTGGATTTCCTTTTGCATTTCAAGTCCTGTTGACTCATTGATTTGAGTTCTATTTTAACTAACATTCTTATGTAACGAGGCAAACATAAAAATATTAGAACTGTCCACATTAAATTGGTTTAGATCCAAACACTGTGCACGGACTTTCCTCTCTGATACCTGGGGATCAGTAGCACAGATGACAGCCAGATACACAAACGTGCATTTTAGGAAGGAAATCTCATAGGAAGGAAGACTGCTTATGTATAAACCAGCATTTCTCAACATTGAGTTTTTCAAGGAATTATTTTGTCACAGAGCATCTTGAAGTCAGAGGGCAAATATATAGGAAATGTTAAATTAGTCCCTACTATTTTGCCTTCTGATAGCTTCCCCATAACTGTCTACAGAAGCTATCTTGTTTCCCTCAGATCTGCCACCATCACCTTAGTTAAGACCTTTACACAGTCATGCAGTGCAGGCAAATATTGCAATACTCTGCCAGCTGACCTGTTGGTTACAACGTTTGTGGTTTCCCTTCTGCATCTTTATACTCATCGCTGCTGTGGCCCCGTTGCAGGTGTCCACCTCACCCGGGCTGCACTGTGTGCCTGGCCCAGGTCTTCTCTACCCCTACAGGGCATCCCCCTCTGAGAGCGCAGACGTCCGTTCTGATGAGCATGCACACCTGGGAGTAGGGACAGATGGCATCCTCCTGCAGCCCTTGACCAACCTAGGGGGTGCTGGGGCAAATGCTGCCTTTTCCTGATTGGAGTGCCTTAGATGATCCCTCACATGACCCTACTCAGATTACTTGTTGACCTTTGTCAGAACAAAATGGAGAATGGCAGAGGACAGTGGCTGACTGTACACATTACCCATTAGCAGTCCAGTCACAACTGCTGTGATGAGTGTAGAGTCCTGGCTTTGATGAGTCAGTACAGACTCTGGTACTTGGTGTATAGCAGATCGTTGGCTGAATAGATTTTTCTCAGTCCTCATTAAGATGGTCTAAAGTAGTGTGCTTTTACGTGTGGTGGAAAGCAATGCATTGTCACTGTCTTGTTCCAAGATTTCATCATAATATACTTCTCGGGAAACTCAACCATCTTAAAAGTGTATGGATTCATGTTACTTTGCTATGTCAAAACATCAGGCCAAGTGGATGTGGTGAGCAAGAAGTAAAAAGTACTGTGGATAGCTTAGAAAGGGCCTATGTGCCAGAGCCTATGAGATGGACCCCAGGAGGATTCAGATCCACAGTTTAAAGTGCCTCGTGGACTTTGGCATGCCTGGACATTGCCTCAAAAGGGCATGCTGTCGGACCATACACTTCCCACTATCAAGAAAGAGGCTCATGGTGGGCCTATCTGAATTCTGAAGGTGGCCTATGCTGCAGTTGGGAATCATACTTTTACCTTTTTATTGAGTAACACAGAAAGCCACCGGTTTTGAGCATGGCTCAGAGCAAGAGAGGGCTCCATGGGAAGTCCGACTGGGGGTGAAAGCTGTCCATCCAACCAGACTGTCTCACCCCGCAGAACTGGCGGTGCTGGAGCTCTTGTTACAGATGAGTGTACTGTGTCCTGAGTCACTCTGCAGTCTGCTAGGGCTCTGGAGTGATGCTATGTCCTCTGCAGTACAGAACTACAGCTTGATGTTTACAAAGCAGCCCTTGACATCCTGCTGAGCCCCAGGAGACTGGTCACCTGACACGGGCCATCACACGAGCATGCAAGCGGAGTGGTCCATCCCTGTCCAGGTGACTTCCAAGCACCGCACCATACTGTCGGGCAACGTGATGGTGGCACATGTTCAGTGCAAATGGTACATTCGGGGACGAACGCAGGCGGCTTCTCAGGGCACAGGAAGTTGTGTGACAGGCGGCCCAGACTCCTTGTCACTTCTTTCTGTTGCACTACTGCCTCTTCTGTAGCTCTCACCTATGGACTCCTATGATCAACTGACAAAAAAAACCTAAGCTTTAGTTCATAGATAGCTTGGCTTAATATATTGGTAGTAGTTAAAAATGTTCTGCCACAAGTCTCTAGCACCGTGTAGGAGTGAATTTAGATAGCAGTGAAGGAAAATTCTTCCATTTTAGGCATAGAGCTCCTGAAAGTGATGAGAACAACAAAGGTATCTCTTGTTAGGCTTGCGTGCATGTGTGTGTGCTAAGTCACTTCAGTGTGTCCAACTCTGTGCAACCCTATGGACTGTAGCCCACCAGGGCCCTCTGTCCATGATTTCTTCAGGCAAGAATACTGGAGTGGGTTGCCGAGTCCTCCTGCAGGGGATCTTCCCAACCCAGGGGTTGAACCCATGTCTCTTATGGCTCCTGCATTGGCAGGCAGGTTCTTTATCATTAGCACCACCTGGGAAGCCCCTTGCTAAGCTTACGAGTTGAATTTTGGATACACACTCACCCACCAGCTCAAGGATGGGCACTAGTGGCCAGAAGAACAAGCACGGGATTAGAGGGTTGTAACTTCCAGTCCCACCCCTAGCCTCCAGGGGAGGGGAAAGGGCCGGGAGATTGAGTCAGTCATGGTTGGCCGATTGTATGGCCATTTATGACTGTGTAATGAAGCCTCTGTATAAACAGAAAGGACAGAGAGCTTCCGCGTGGGGAGCCAGGACACTTCCATGTGCCAGTATGCTGGCACCACGCCCCCTGGGGACAAAAATTCCTTTGTCTGGGGCCACCTGTGTATCTTTTAATCTGGCCATTGGTTTGTATCTTTTCACATTCTTTTGTAATAAATTGGTCATCTAGTGAGTGAACGGGTTTTCCTGAGTTCTGTGAGCCATTGTATCAAATTAATGGAACCTAATAAGGGGTTGTGGGAACCTCTGATTTGTAGCCAGTTTGTCCAGTACAAGTGGCAACCTAGGCTCGTGCTCCGTGTCCTGAGTTGGAGTGGGTCGTCAGAACCTCAGGTTTGCAGCTGGCTGGCTGGGAGCACAGGTAACACCGTGGGTTCATGTTGGCATCTGAAGCAGACAGAGGTCTTGTGGGGCTGAGCCCTTTACCAGTGGAATCTGATCTCTTTCTGGGCAGATGGTGCTGCAATTGAACTGCAATTTTTCAGATGCCCAGCTGGTACCTGAAGACTGCTTGTTGGTGTGGGGAGGCCTCACACACAGTTTGGAATTGGGTCGGGGAAGCCTTTTGGAATTCCTGCAGAGGTCCATCCACCCTGTGCTGGTCGTGGGCAGACTCAAAGTACTGAGGAAGGAGCATCCCTGGGGGGCAGCTGCCCAGCAGCTCAGAGGATGTCCAGCAGGGTTGTCCCCCAGGAGGCATGTGGGCATCTGCTCAGTGATGTATCTTACAGTGGCGGCTCCTCATTTCCTGTTGGATGTTTTCCGACGGCCCTGTCCCTGTGCCCTGAGACCACTTCACAAATGCTCAGTCGTGTCTGACTCTTTGTGACCCCACAGACTGTAGCCTGTCAGGCTCCTCTGTCCGTGGGCTTCTCCAGGCAAGTAGCCATTCCCATCTCCAGGGGTTCTTCCCCACTCAGGGATCAAACCCGGTTTCCTGCATTGCAGGTGGATTTTTTTTTACCGTCTGAGGCACCAGGGAAGCCCTCACAAATGATCTATCTGCACACAAGTCCTGATCTCTGGAGTTCAGATGTGGCTTTCCTCTTTTTACCCTTTTCTGTTCCTTCTTGTGGTCAGGCAGGTCTTCCTCAAATGCAGAATGGAGCATGCATGTTACACCGTCACTTCCTCTGCTCTGGACTCTCCCAGTACAGGTGTCTCTCTGTATGCACACGACCCTCTGTGGTGCACTTGGAGAGATGGTGTCTAGAGCATGAATGGGTCAGACCCGCAGACGTCAGTCACAGTAACTGGTGTGCTGAAGATGAGAGCCTGCTGCTCTGTCTTCCCTGGAAAGGCAGGAGGAGGCTCCCTCACTGTTTCGGGAAGAGAATAAACTGCACAGAGAAGCGTACATTTGAGGAAGATAGTATTTTTCCTTGATTCCAAGCATATTTTTCATTATGTGCATGAATTGTTTCAGAAAATCTCAATCAGTTTCATTCAGTTGACTCACTCATGTATTCAGCACACTTACATTGAGGAACCAAGCTCACTAATTACTCTTGTCTTTAAGAAGTGCTATATTTAGGCAACCTTTTCTTGTCTGAGACAGGCTGAATTTAGTTAAGCTCAGCTCTTTCAGATGGGGGCTTATTAAAGATTGTGTGCCAAGGCTGCAGGCAGATAGAAGCCTGATACAAGAAAACACAGTCAGAAAAGTTCTTCTCGGATCCTTTTAAAATATTCATCTTTGCTCCCCATTACTCTCTAAATATTGCTGTGAGGTACAAGTCTTCAACCAAGGCCTCTGAGTTTAATTCCTTGTTTGTGTTCCTTAGAGGCTAATGTGAACCTGGGCACATTTCTTAGTCTCTCTAAACCTTGTTCTCCTCATCTATACAATGGGGATGAAGGAAGTTCTACTCTGCAGCATTGTTTGAAGATGAAATAAAACAATGTGATCAAAACTGGTACCACGTCTTCTTTATCCATTCCTTTGTTGATGGGCATTTACGTTGCTTCCATGTCCTGGATATTGTAAATGTGTGTGTTAGTCGCTCAGTCATGTCTGACTCTCTGAGCTCGTGAACTGTAGCCTGCCAGGCTCCTCTGTCCATGGGATTCTCCAGGCAAGAATACTGGAGTGGGTTGTCATTTCCTACTCCAGGGGATCTTCCTGGCCCAGGGATTGAACCCGTGTTTCCTACATTGCAGGCAGATTCTTTACCACTGTGCCACCTGGTGCTGCTGCTGCTGCTAAGTCACTTCAATAGTGTCCCACTCTGTGTTACCCCATAGATGGCAGCCCACCAGGCTCCCCCATCCCTGGGATTCTCCAGGCAAGAACACTGGAGTGGGTTGCCATTTCCTTCTCCAATGCATGAAAGTAAGTGAAAGTGAAGTCGCTCAGTCGTGTCCGACTCTTAGCGACCCCATGGACTGCAGCCTACCAGGCTCCTCCGTCCATGGGATTTTCCAGGCAAGAGTACTGGAGTGGGGTGCCACCACCTTCTCCATGTATCTATTTTACTATGTGTAAAATAGATAACTAATGAGAACCTACTGTATAGCACAGAGAAATCAGTGCTCTGTGGTAACCTAAATGGGAAGGAGATCCAGAAAAGAAGGGGCATATGCATACACATAGCTGATTCACTTTGTTGTACAGCAGAAACTAACACAACATTGTCAAGCAACTGTACTCCAATAAAATTTTTTTAGAAAGACTGGTCCCAATTTTTGATATGTGATGAGTACTTAGTGAGTGTCCTTTTGCTCATGATATTTCCCTCTCTGTTTAATTTTGCTAAACAACAGCTTAAATAAATATCTTTCCTCCTCCACTGGGTTAACTAGTTGCTTTATGATGAGTAGAATTTGATGGGTCTTAAGTTTTCTAGACACAGATCTGTGAAGGACTTGGGGTCTCTTGTTTTGTTGTTCACCATATACATTTCAGCCTGCTCAGGGGAAAGACATTGTGATGGATGTTGATGTTTTATAGTAAATAAGGAACAAGGAAAGTGGTAAGAAGCCACGTAAGGCTAAGGTCTTAAAGGGTGGATCCATGTGAAGATATCTGTCATAATAAATTGAAAAACGCAGGAAAGTGTCAAAGTGTCCTCGCCTTTTGTGTGTGTGATGGGGGGAGGCACTGGATCCTTTCCTTACTTTTCCCTTTTCAAGATGTCAATCTCGTAAGAATTACGGTGAATCCTGGCCAGAGTGGGAGGTTAGGAAAGGTGGGGGGGGCATGGGAGGAGGGCTCTGGGGGGTGCTGTAAGCAGCGTTGCTGAGGGATTCTCCTCCCTTATGCTCTCGTTTGATTCTGAGGGCTCCTTACTGACGAGAGAGATCTCTAGAGCTGCAGGACTACAGGTGAAGAGGAGGGCTGTGAGGACTGGGAGCGGAGTGCTGGGTGCTTAAAACTTTCTCTAGGACTTGAGACGTTCTTGTAGGGAGACAAGCACAGTTGACCAGATTAGGAGAGGAGGCAGCTCAGGGACTCAGACTGGGAATCGGGTTGTAGGAGCATTTTGTGGGATGCAGCCCTCCAACAGAAAAGACAATGGCTGGTGGTGGGGGACAGCATTGAGGAGTCCCAGTGCAGACAGCGGAATCAAATCAGAGGAGCTGTGTTCACTAAAAGACGTTACGTTGTCACTATGCCTAAAGGGTGAATGGCATCAAAGGCCAGCTGTGTTTTTCCTTGTGTAGAGGGTTGCTGGTTAAGCCACATCTTCTCTCCAGGGAAGTGGGATTACTCACGAGGGCAGTTACTCTCCCAGAACACATCTCGGTCCTGATGGGGTTAGTGTTCTGGCTTTGGTGAAAGGCTGATGCATATAGGATGGGGGGAGCTGATAATGCTTTGCCTGTTCATTTCTTTGGACCAATGAAATGAATGACAAGGGCACTTCCGCTTTTACGAGCATCAGCTGTGTGTGATTAGCCTCTTCGGAACTTTGATTTGTTGGCTGCTGAAATCAGAAATGGAGAGGTCATACAGGTAAGGATGAGTTTGATCATCTGAGGACAGCTGGGCTTTCTCAGAACACAGCACCTTAGTAGACAGAGGGACAAGTTGGGAAGAGGATGTGACGTGTCTTTATGAGAGGCTTCTAAATGGTGTGTGACTAGTCATGACTTCAAGGCTATCACATGGTGAACATAATTTTAACGGTTTGGATAAGAAATGCCTACAAACAGGCAGAGCTTCTGATAGGTGAAGTGATGAGGCTGATGAGTCTTTTTCAGATTCAGTACCTGAGCAATGGTGAGCTACAACACTGGAAACAGTCTCTTCTGAGAGACTGAAACCAAGGTTTATAATGATTCTCTACAGGTTACTGGAAAGGTATTCATTTTAATTCAAGGTTTTCCCTGAACTCCTGATAGTTCTATTCTTAGTGTTTGTGGGAACTCCACGCTGATTTCCACAGTGGCTGTACCAATTTACATTGCTAGCCAGTAGTGTACGGGGTCCCCTTTCCTCCACGTCCTCTAGTGTCCGTTACTTATGTTTTTGATGACAGCCATTCTGACAGATGTGATTCCTATTGTTGTGATTTGCATTTCCCTAATAATTAGTGATGTTGAGCATCTTTGCACATGCTTGTTGGCCATATTGTCTGTAGAAAAATATTTAGGTCTTCTGCTCATTCTGTTCATTTTTTTTTTCAACTGAATTGTATGTTGTCTTGACATTGAGCTGTATGAGCCGTTTATATTTTGGATATTAAATCCCTTGACAGTCACATTGTTTGCAAATATTTTCTCCTATTTTTTTCAATGGTTTCCTTTGCTGTGCAAAAGCTGTTAAATTCCATTTGTTTATCTTTGCTTTTATTTTTTTATTTTTGCTTTAGGGAACTGATCCAAGAAATATTGCTATGGTTTATGTATAAGAGATTTGCCTATATTCTGTTCTGGGAGTTTTATAGGCTTCCATACTGGCTCAGATAGTAAAGTGTCTGTCTACCATGCAGGAGACCTGGGTTCGATCCCTGGGTGGGGAAGATCCACTGGAGAAGGAAATGGCAACCCACTCCAGTATTTTTGCCTGGAAAATCCCATGGACCGAGGAGCCTGGTAGGCTACAGTCCGTGGGGTCGCAAAGAGTCGGACACGACTGAGTGGCTTCACTTTCATACTGGCTCAGATGGTAAAGAATCTGCCTACAATGCAGGAGACCTGGTTCGATTCCTAGGTTGGGAAGATCCCCTGGGACGGAAATGGCAAGTCCCTCCAGAATTCTTGCCTAGAGAATTTCATGGACAGGGGAGCCTGGCAGGCTACAGTTCGTAGGGTTGCGCAGAGTCGGACATGACTGAAGTGACTTAGCGTGCACACGTGCAGGAGTGTTATGCTTTCGGGTCTACATTTAGATCTTTAATCCATTATGAGTTTATTTATGTGTGGTATAAAGAAATGTTATAATTTCATACTTCAACATGTAGTTGTCCAATATCCCAGCACCACTTGTTGAAGAGATTGTCTTTTTCCCATTGTGTATTCTTGCTTCTCTTGTCATAGATTAATTGACTGTAGGTGCATGGATTTATTTCTGGGATTTCTGTTCTGTTTCCATTGGTCTACGTGCCTGTTTCTGTGCCATTACTGAGCGGTTTTGATTACTGTAGCCTTGTAGTATGGTCTTAAGTCTGGGAACATGATACTTCTAGCTTTGTTCTTTTTTTCTCAAGATTGCTTTGGCAATTTGGGGGTCTTTTGTTCCATGTGAATTTAAGATTATTCTAGTTCTGTCATGGTTATTTTGATAGGGATTGCATTTAAGTCTGTACATTGCTTAGGGTAATATGGTCATTTTAAAAACGTTAATTCTTCCAATCCAAGAACATGAGATATTCCTTCAATTTCCTTTATCGCTGTTTTATGGTTTTCAGAATATAGATCTTTAACATCCTTGGTTTAGTTTATTCCTATGTATTTTATTCTTTAATGCTATTGTAAATGAGATTGTTTTTGTGCTTTATCATTCTGATAGTTCATTATTAGTGTGTAGAAAAGCAGCAGGTTTCCATATATTAATCTCATGTTCTGAAACTTTGGTGACTTTATGTATTTGTTCTAATGGGTTTTGGGTGGAGACTTCAGGGTTTTCTACATATAGTGTCATGTTTTCTGCAAATCATGACAGTTTTATTTCTTCCCGTCCAACTTAATTTATATATTTTTTTCTTCTCTGATTGCTGTGGCTAGGACTTCCAATACTATGTTAAACAGAATGGATAAGAGTGGACAACCTTTTCCCTGAACTTAAAGGAAAGGCTTTCAGCTTTTCACCACTGAGTATACTAGTTGTGAGTTTGTCATAAATTGCCTTTATTATGTTGAGATATGTTCCCTCTATACCCACATTGTTTTTTTTTAAATCATGAATGGATGTTGAATTCTGTCAAATGATTTTTCTGTGTTTATTGAGATGATCATGTGATTTTTACCCATCCTTTTTTCAATGTGGTGTATCACATTGATTTTTGTGACTACTGAATCACCTTTGTGTCCTTGGAATAAAGCCAACTTGACCATGGTGTATGGTCCTTTTTATATATTGTTGGATTCAATTCGCTAATATATGAGGGTTTTTGCATCTATGTTCATCAGAGATATCAGCATGTAATTTTGTCCTTTTTTAGTGTCTTTAGTTTTGGAATCAGGGTAATTGTGGACATTTAAAATGAATTGTGAGTATTCCATCCTCTTCAATTTTTTTGGAATGGTTTCTGAGTGATAAATATTATCTCTATCTTATATATTTGGTAGAAATCTCTTCTGAAGCCATCCGGATTGAACTTCTGTTTGGTGGGGATTTTTAAAAATTATAAATTCATTGTCACTACTAGTGATCAGCCTGTTCAAATTGTCTGTTTCTTTCCTGATTCAGTCTTGGCAGGTAGTATGCTTCTAGAATTGTCCATTTCTTCTAGGTTGTCTAACTTTTTGGTGTATAACTACTCATAGTATTCTGTTACGATTTTATGTATCTCTGTGGTATTGGTAGCAATTTTTTTCATTTCTTATTTTGCTGAGACCTCTTCCTTGGTGAATCTGCTACAGGTTTATTAATTTTGTTTCTCTTTTAAAAAAACTAGCTCTTTGTTTCATTGCTTTTAATCTTTATTTATTTTCTCTCTAGTCTTTATTATTTTCTTTTGTTAATATAAATTTATTTATTTTAATTGTAGGCTAATTACTTTACAATATTGTAGTAGTTTTGCCATACATTGACATGCATCCGCCATGGGTGTACATGTGTTCCCCATCCTTTCTTCTGCTGATTTTGGCTTTTGTTTGTTCTTTTTATTATTCCTTTAGGTGGTAGGTTAGGTTGTTTATTTGAAAATTTTCTTGTTTACTGAAGACCTATGTCACTATAAACTCCCCTTTAGAACTGCTACATCATATACATTTTGAAATGTACTATTTCTGCTTTTATTTGTCTTTAGATATTTTCTGATTTTTTTCATTGACCTGCTGGTTTTTTAGTAGCATATTGTTTAGTCTCCACATGTTTGTGATTTTCCCATTTTTCTTTCCATTATTGATTTCTAATTTCATACCATTGTGGTCAGGAAAATGTTTGATATGATTTCTGTCCTCTTATATTTAAGACTTGTTTAATGGCCTAGCATGTAATTAATCCTGGAGAATGTTACATGTACACTTGAAGGCTGTGTACTCTGCAGTTTTTGGATGTAATCTATAGAGATCTATAGAGATCTAAGTCCAGCTGGTGTATTGTATTGTGTCATTTATGATCACTGTTGCCTTATTGATTTTCTGTCTGTGTCATTTGTCCATTGATGTACGTGGAGCGTTAAAATCCCCTACTATTTTAACACTCCAATTACAATAATAAGTTATTGTTATTGTCAATTATTGTCAAATCTCCCTTTATGTCTTAGTATTTGCTGGATATATTTGCTTTACATGTTTAAGAAAAGGTTTATGGATTTGAGAACTTGGAATAAGTTCAGGGAACTTAGTTATTGTTCATGTTGCATATAGATGATATGAAGCATCTATATTAAGTAAAAGATAAAGGTAGAACTGTAAAAGATAAAGATGGAACTGTAGAGCAATAATTATGCTAAAGAATTTGTACTGGGTAGAGGGTAGTCCATTGAAGCATTTTGTGAAGTCATGTTCTCCAATTAATATAGTTCTTTTGAATGTTCTAAACTGACTGCTGTATGTAGAATGGGTTGGTAGTGAAGACCTCATAGTGGCAAGCCATTGGAAAGCAAATTGCAACTATTTAGGTATTGGGAAGAGGTAATAATTCATTGTGGCAGTCACAGTAATATACTGTAGATGTCTACTCTAAGTAAATGTTTTATATAACGTTTTAGTGTATCTGTTTCTAAATTATTACAGTAATAGTTAACCCAATAAGTGAGGAAAGTCAGATGAAGGACCTCACTGGAAAGTTATAGTGAATGTTAAAAATTACTTGAAAATTTGGTTAAAATATTTAATATCAAATTTGAAATATATATCTTGGGTTTAGGGGAAAGGTTGGAGCTAGTAATATAGATTTTGGTGTCAGCTATATAAAATGGTTTGGGCTTCCCTGGTGGCTCAGAAGGTAAAGTGTCTGCCTGAAATACAGGAGACCTGGGTTCGATCCCTGGGTCGAGAAGATGCCCTTGAGAAGGAAATGGCAACCCACTCCGGTATTCTTGCCTGGAAAATCCCATGGATGGAGGAGCCTGGTAGCCACAGTCCATTGGGTCACAAAGAGTTGGGCACAACTGAGCGACTTCACTTTCACTTTCACATAAAATGGTATTTAGTGTTAGTTGCACAGTCGTGTCTTACTGTTTGCGATCTCATGGACTGTAGCCAACCAGGTTCCTCTGTCCATGGGATTCTTTAGCAAGAATCCTGGAGTAGGTTGCCATTCCCTTCACCAGGGTATCTTCCTGACCTATGGATTGAACCTGGGTCTCCTGCATTGCAGGCAGATTCTTTACCATCTGAGCCACTAAGAAGCCCCAAAAGGTGTTTAAAGTCAGGAGAAAGAAAATGCAGATGAAATTTCCAAGAAGACAGTATAGAGTAGGGAGAGGAGAGAACAGGCACAAAGTCTAGTGTTAGGGACTCCCAGACTTGGAATATTAGAGGAAAAAGGGAAGCCATAGATGTTGGATGAAAAAATGACTCAGGAAACTCTGTTACCAGCTATGTCCTGCACTTTACCAGTCATAGATAGGACTGGCCAAAAACTTTATTGCAGTTTTTCCAAAACCTTTTGGCCAACCCAGTAACATGGCAGCATAAAAGGGGTATGTAATAGGGAGAAGGGGAGTTATTTAAAAAGTCATTGGAATGTGTTCCACAGTATTTAATTATTCATGTGTTTATTCATTTATTCATCACCCAGATATCTTTGGCCACTATGATTTGATATTAACACCCTGTGGCAGGCCATACTTTCCAAGGATGACAGCAACAACAGTTCCCATTCTGGGAGCTTTTTAGAGCCTTGCCCATTTCCACCAAGAGGCAGTCTAAATGCCCTTCTCTTGAATATGGTTGGGCTGGTGACTGGTGTGCACCAAGAGACTGTGGCAGCATTGTCGCTGAACAACTTCTGGGGCTTTGTCATAAGAGGTGAAGCAGCTCTGCAGCTTTCTTCCTCGAGTAGTCACCTGTGCAGGCTTCATCTGCCAGGGAAGCAATCCTACCCTGAGTGTGGTCTGCTATGAGGAAATGTCCACACGCTGGGGCCATGTGGAGACGGCCTGAGAACAGGAGAAGAGCCAGGTGCCTGGCTAGTCCCCTGCTCCACTCGCTCTGCCCACCTGCAGTCTGATTGTGCCTGTGTATTAGACCCAAAACCAGAACCACCCAGTCTGGTCATCCCCAAGTTCTTGATTTATAAAGACTTAAGATAATAATAAAGTGATTATCGTTGAACGCCAATACATTTGGGGGTGATTTTTCATAACCAAGAATTCTTTTGTATTTATAAACCTATTTTGCTATGAGTTCATAGAGCATAGGTCCTGGCGGCTGAAGTTGTCCTCCAGTACCTCTTGCAAAGTGTTCATCTCTGGACGCAGCAAGTTAACTCCTTACTTGAACCCAGGTTTGTATCTCTGTCTTTGGCTTCCTTCTTTTTCTGGTCATTTTCCTTCACACATTGCAGGAAGTTATCTCAGTTCTCAGAGTGTGTAATGTTTTCAATATGTGCATTGATTTTCTTGGTAAGAGTCTTGCCCTTAATTTGTTAGTTTACAGCCGTGACAACAGCGTACTGGGCACAACAGTTTTGGTATGGTAACGGTGTATGTGCATTGATTTTCTTGGTAAGAGTCCTGCCCTTAATTTGTTAGTTTACGGCCATGACAACAGCATACTGGGCACCGTCTTGTGGTTTTGCTATGGTAACGGTGTGGGCTGTGCCTCTTTGAGCAGTGCCCCTTCTCTCGGTGTGTGTAATGTCACCTTTCTTGAAGATCCACGTGGCCCAGGACAGCTTTGTTTTCCAAAAGGACCAGAGAACGAACAGTGTGTGTGTCTTCTGTCTCTTTTTTTTTTTTTTTTTTGCCATTTTGGAGAATTACTGGAAGACCGAACCTGTTGGAGAGATTTGTTTTCAGCGATAGTGTAACTGGAATAGGTCACAGTAAAAGAACCAGTATTCATATTTTTTGGCTTTAAATCCATCTGTCCTTAAGAACCCTCACTGCTTCAGTTTTTCACCATCAGTTCTGAGAGTCCTCCTCTAAATTACATTGCACGACCCCTAGCAGTTGTCCTGTGGTGGCTGCCATTGTATTTTCTCTCCTAGCCTGACTCTGAGGAGCTGGTTGGGGTAGAGGTAGTAGACACGTGCACCTGAGTGGTGTGCAGGTTATCTGTCTCATCCTGTCTTCGTCAGTCCAGATGTGTGATGCCTGGAGTGCAGTCCAAAGAGTGCCCTCCACCCATGCACATTAAGTACTTGTCTTTATCTGTGACTTACTTCACTCAGCATAATACCGGCTAGATCCACCATGTTGCTTCAAACGGTAGGATTTCATTCTTTTATATGGCCATGTAGTATTCCCTTATGTATATCTATCATATCTTCTTTATCCACAATGGACACTTAGGTTGCTTTCATGTCTTGGCAATTGTAAATAGTGTTGCTGATACTGGACAAACTTTATCAAATGTCCAGGCTCTTGTTCATATGGTCCAAAAAGAATTGGAGTGAGGAACACAGAAGATGTGCTGCTAGTGGTAAAGAACCTGCCTGCCAGTATAGGAGACAAAAGAGATGAGGGTTCAATCCCTGGGTCAGGCACAAAACACACACACACACACACACACTCTCTCTCTCTCTCTCTCTCCCGCTCTCTCTGAGGAGCAAAGAGAACAAAGAAGCAGTTTATTTATGACAGAAGTGAAAGAACACACTCAGAGAAGAGTGTGGGCATCTTTGTGGGTGAGGGACACCCTGAAGAGTTTTTTGATCTCCCTTGTATCTTATTTTTAGCCCTCAGATTGAGTGGTTTTTTTTGATTAGGTGTGAAATATTCATTGAGGAGAAGGTTGAGGTGTGGTCTGGATTGCACCAGGTTGTACCAGCACATTTATCTCCTGAAGTCACCATTCATATGCTCTAAACATAAATGCTGTTTTCCCTTAAATGTCCCCCGCTAGTCAAGCACCACATGTGGAAGGAGTGCAGGATCATTCTGTTGTGCACACTCCATGGTTTTTAAGGCCAGAACTGCTTGCTGAGACACTGCGGAGTTTCTGTTTTCGATGCCATTCCTTCGTGCTGCCTGGCCTCCCTAAGTGCAGAACGAGGAGGTGGCGTTGCCTTCTGCCTAGTGCCTAGGCATGGGAGATTGTCCTTGGGCCTGGCCCTGTCTTTCCTGTCCCACTGCTCTGAACACTGGGGTGCATGTACCTTTTCAAGTGAGTGTTTCTATTTTCTTCAGGTATAAACCCAGGAGTGCAATAGCTGTGTTATACGGTAGATCCATTTTTGTTTTTTTCAGGGAACTCCATACAGTTTTCCACGTTAGTGATTGCATTAATTCACAGTCCTAGGAACAGTGGACTAGGGTTCCCTTTTCTCCATATTCTTGCGAACATTTATTTTTTGTCTAGTTGACAGTAGCTATTCTGATAGGTGTGAGATGATACCTCATTGTGGTTTTGATATGCATTTCTCTAATGATTTGTGATTTGAACATCTTCTCATGTGCCTGTTGGTCATCTGTACGTCTTCTTTGGAAAAATGTCTACTCATTTCTTCTGCCCATTTTTAAATCAGGATTTTGTTTTTTTGATGTTGAGTTGTATGAGCTTTTCATATATTTTAGATATTAACCCTTTGACAGTCACATCATTTGAAAATATCATCTCTAATTCAGTCTATTGTCTTTTTGTTTTGCTTATAGTTTCCTTTGCTATGCAAAAGCTTATAAGTTTAATTAGACCTAATTTGTTTGGTTTTGCTTTTGTTTCTCCTGTCTGAGTACACTTATCTGCAGATATTGCTAGATTTATTTTCACAGGTATTTTGAATGTCAGCTTACATTCCTTTATCATGGTTGCCTCTTGTTAAGGGAACCATGAATTCACTCACATAAGCCATGCAGGAGGACAGTCCCAGTGATGGTTACAATGGCCTCTCCCTTATAACAGAAATTTATTGTTCTCAAAACAAACTTGCTAACTCTTATTTTCCTCATCTTGAACATGGGGACAATTGTGGTTGCTGGCTTGTGGGGTTGTCTGGGGACTCATTGTGGTGATGTTACAAGTCCCTGATAGAAAGTCTGAAACAGGTGACTCTGATACCAGCTGCTTCACTGTTGTTGAATTTTAAGTCCAGAAATAAAACTTCAGTTTTATAACTATAAACTTATATTTATTTCATAAAACTGATAGAAACCTACACCTGAGTACACTCTAAGCTTACCTTCTTAAAGAGTGCCTTAACCACAGATACCTGAATAGCCACCTGTATTTTCCTCTGTTTCAAATGCTGCTGCTGTGTTTTTAGCCTCTTCATACTGGTGATTTAGAATCTCTTCACTCAAAATCCTTTATCTCATAACTGTTTGTTGCTTCATTTGAACATAACAAGTAGCAAATTGACAAAAGGCTAGCCTGTATTCCTGTAAGAAGTGATTATAGTTATGCAGGGCAAAAGGCAAAATGATCATTTGTAGATTTTTTTAAAATGTCATACCAAATACTTATCAAAGTATTAGTGACTACTACTACTACTACTACTACTAAGTTGCTTCAGTCGTGTCTGACTCTGTGCCACCCCACAGACGGCAGCCCACCAGGCTCCCCCATCCCTGGGATTCTCCAGGCAAGAATACTGGAGTGGGTTGCCATTTCCTTCTCCAATGCATGAAAGTGAAAAGTGAAAGGAAGTCACTCAGTCATGTCCAACTCTTAGCGACCCCATGGACTGCGGCCCACCAGGCTCCTGCGTCCATGGGATTTTCCAGGCAAGAGTGCTAGAGTGGGGTGCCATTGCCTTCTCCAAATTATTAGTGAAACAGCCATAAACTTCGGTGGACTTCTGAGATATGGCCATGGAGGAGGCAGGGTCATGACAGCGAGGAAGATGCCTGGGTTTCCTAAGACCTTCAGAGAAACAGCACTAGGTTAGACTTGCAGGAAGCCGCAGACCTGCTTCTTCATCTTATGTGACAAATGGTGCTGAAATGACTCAGGTTTATACACGTCATAAATAGCAGTACTGGACTTTGACCGCTTTTCTCTCCCTGGAGTTAAATTTCTCATGTTAGACTTTATAACACAGGGAAAAAGAAAAAAAAAAAAAAAAAAAAAACACCCTCATGAAGGATATCAGCTGACACCAATTACTGTGTAGAGAAAAATCAAGAGTTTGTATATTTAGACTTGCCATCCTCACATATTTTAGTAAATATTAGAGGAGTGGTATTAGGGTTTACAATGACAATTCATTTTCAGGGTTTTGGCTCATTGGCTGAAGCACAGAAATGAATAGCTTTATTTTATTTTATAGTCTGAGCAGCACTTTGTGGGTGCTATCTCAGCGGCTTAGGTGATGGATGTACTCATGGCCTTTTATGGCTTATGGTAATACGTTCATATATCACACACTGAGAACCAAAACAGATATGTCTATGATGTACTGATCTCACTCTATTTTTGTTATGATTTCTCATCCACATAAACAGCACATGATGTACGTACTTGACTATTGGCCTGCAGTCGCATATATTTCAAATTCCAAATATTGCTCTTTTGGAAGGCTACTGGGATGGGTTTTCTACTCCACTCTCTTTGAAATTGATATTCTAGGATTAGCATCATATTTCAAACCACCTCATGCAGTTAAGCCTTAGAAGCATACTAAGAAGCATTTTTTGTGCTGATGACAGGTTACAGAGACTTACCGGCAGAGTCATAGCCTGGCCGTGTTTCAGGACCCTGGTGACCACACGGTTCTTACAAATGCATGTGGCATTCTTTACTATGTCCTATTTCAGGACTTAGTCTTAATGATGTCTTACTATCTGTTTTTTTTTTTTTCTCTCCTAGCTTTCTAAAACTCTTTTACTTACCTGAAATACCTGAATATATGTCTTCAACGACTGAAAAGAGATTCAGGATCCAAGGCTAGGGGCTTGTGTCTGTTTCCACAGGAGGGCAGTATTGTACTGGAAAGAAAACATAAGAACTTGGAGGGATTTCTTGCACTCTGACCTCATAATTAAACCATTTCCTGATGGAGGGTGGATGGTATTTCAAATCAAACTAATAAATCCATGGATTAATAAAATGTGAGTCAGAGCAGCGTGCACAGTAATCATTGCTGTTGGTCCATTTGTCTCGCTTTGCATGGCGTATTGATTTGTTCCAAGAGCGTAACAAAGGAAAGAACTTTATAAAATGTTCTTGTCTTTAAACTCTGCTTGTTAATGTATTTCTGTTGCCGCTCGTCTGTTTCTAATTTCCTGACCAGTAACTACTGCTATTATAATTGAAAAAGGTTTTGAAAAGCAGTTTTGTTTCTTGGTGAAAATTCTTAGAACTGGCTGCTGCTGCTGCTAAGTCGCTTCAGTCGTGTCCAACCCTGTGCAACCCCAGAGAGAGCAGCCCACCAGGCTCCCCCGTCCCTGGGATTCTCCAGGCGAGAACACTGGAGTGGGTTGCCATTTCCTTCTCCAACGCATGAAAGTGAAAAGTGAAAGTGAAGTTGCTCAGTTGTGTCTGACTCTTCGAGACCGCATGGACTGCGGCCCACCAGGCTCCTCCGTCCATGGGATTTTCCAGTCAAGAATACTGGAAGTGGGTTGCCATTCCCTTCTTCGGGGGAATCTTCCTGTCCCAGGAAATTGAACCTGGGTCTCCCACATTACAGGCAGATTCTTTACTGTCTGAGCCACCGATTTTCATCATAGCATCATTTATGAAGCGCCTACTAACCCTAGGCACTGTTTTGCTCTGGTGACAGTACACAGTCACTCTGTCCAAGGGATGTGTAGGAGGAGGTAAGAGTTGGAGGACATTTACAGTGAGGGGAATCCAGTGACATTGGTCAGGCACTGTGTGAACTGTTGGCTTATTTGTGCTACATTCCTTTAGACGATGTCATATCTTTGTGAAGCTAGGTTTTCTGAAGTTATGGTTATAAAACAGTCACCACATGAAAATTAAGTGGAGCAGGAAATGGAGGTGGTGGAATAGAAGGTTTGATTCCAAAGGCTTAAGATGTTGTTTGAAAAATTCAAGACAGGCTTGGACATTCTGTTAGGAAGTAATTGTGCTTATTTAAAAATTAAATAAAAAAATTTTTTTTTCAGTTTATGTATATTTTAAAAAATGAGAACTTGTGCTGTTGAACATCTTCCCTGTCCCTTTTTGCCATCTGTATATCTTCTTTGGAGAAAAGTTTATTTAGATATAGATCTTCTGTCCATTTGTTTGATTTTTTTTTTTTTTTTGCTTCTTTGATATTGAAATATATGAGCTGTTTGTGTACTTTGGAGATTAATCCCTTGTCAGTTGTTTCATTTACAAATACTTTCTCCCATTGTGTGGGTTGTCTTTTTGTTTATGGTTTCCTTTGCTGTGCAAAAGCTTTTGAGCTTAATTAGGTCCCATTTGTTTGTGTTTGTTTTCATTTCCCATTACTGTGGCAGATGGATCAAAAAAGATATTGCTGTGGTTTATGTCACAGTGTCCCACCTATGTCTTCCTCTAAGAGTTTTATAGTGTCTGGCCTTACATTTAGGTCTTTAATCCATTTTGAGTTTATTTTTGTGATTGATGTTAGACAATGCTGTAATTTTGTTCTTTAAAACGTGGCTGTCCAGTTCTGCCAGCACCATTTATTGAAGAGGCTGTCTTTTCTCCATTATATACTTTTGTCTCTTTTGTCATAGATTAGGTGGCCACAGGTTGCCTGGGTTTATATCTGTCATCCTATCCTGTTCCATTGAGATATATATCTGTCTTTCTGTTTTTGTGCTAGTTCCATACTATCTTGATGACTGTAGCTCTGTGATATAGTCCGAAGTCAGGGAACTTGATTCCTCTTGCTCTTGCTTTGGATTGTTTCAAGACATGGCTATTTCAAAGGCTGGGCTTCCCATGTAGAGCTAGTGGTAAAGAACCCACCTACCAGTGCAGAGGATGTAAAAGACGTAGGTTTGATTCCTGGGTCGGGAAGATCCCTGGGTGGAGGAATTGGCAATTGATTCCAGTACTCTTGCCTGGAGAATCCCATGGACAGAGGAGCCTGGAGGGCTATGGTCTATAGAGTTCCAAAGAGTCAGATACAACTAAAGCGACTTAAGATGGATGGGCTTAATGAAGGTAACTGTTAGATGGCCTTTGGCTTCAGTTCAGTTCAGTCACTCAGTTGTGTCTGACTCTTTGTGACCCCATGAATCGCAGCACGCCAGGACTCCCTGTCCATCACAAACTCCCGGAGTTCACTCAGACTCAAGTCCATTAAGTCAGTGATGCCATCCAGCCATCTCATCCTCTGGCGTCCCCTTCTCCTCCTGCCCCCCAATCCCTCCCAGCATCAGAGTCTTTTTCAATGAGTTAGCTCTTCGCATGAGGTGGCCAAAGTACTGGAGTTTCAGCTTCAGCATCATTCCCTCCAAAGAAATCCCAAGGCTGATCTCCTTCAGAATGGACTGGATGGGTCTCCTTGCAGTCCAAGGGACTCTCAAGAGTCTTCTCCAACACCACAGTTCAAAAGCATCAATTCTTCGGCACTCAGCCTTCTTCACAATCCAACTCTCACATCCATACATGACCACAGGAAAAACCATAGCCTTGACTAGACGGACCTTTGTGGGCAAAGTAATGTCTCTGCTTTTGAATATGCTATCTAGGTTGGTCATAACTTTCCTTCCAAGGAGTAAGCGTCCTTTAATTTCATGGCTGCAGTCACCATCTGCAGTGATTTTGGAGCCCCCCAAAATAAAGTCTGACACTGTTTCCCCATCTATTTCCCATGAAGTGATGGGATGGATGCCATGATCTTCGTTTTCTGAATGTTGAGCTTCAAGCCAACTTTTTCACTCTCCACTTTCACTTTCATCAAGAGGCTTTTTAGTTCCTCTTCACTTTCTGCCATAAGAGTGGTGTCATCTGCATATCTGAGGTTATTGATATTTCTCCTGGCAATCTTGATTCCACCTTGTTCTTTTTCCAGTCCAGCGTTTCTCATGATGTACTCTGCACATAAGTTAAATAAACAGGGTGACAATGTACATCCTTGATGTGCTCCTTTTCCTATTTTGAACCAGTCTGTTGTTCCATGTCCAGTTCTAACTCTTGCTTCCTGACCTGCATACAAATTTCTCAAGAGGCAGATCAGGTGGTCTGGTATTCCCATCTCTTTCAGAATTTTCCACAGTTTATTGTGATCCACACAGTCAAAGGCTTTGGCATAGTCAATAAAGCAGAAATAGATGTTTTTCTGGAACTCTCTTGCTTTTTCCATGATCCAGCAGATGTTGGCAATTTGATCTCTGGTTCCTCTGCCTTTTCTAAAACCAGCTTGAACATCAGGAAGTTCATGAAAAAGAAAATGGAGACTCTGAGGCTGCCATGAGCCATGAACTGAGGAATGTTGGGAACCTCTGACCTTGACACTGACTTTGTATCACCTATCCCTGTCTTAGATCTGATTCACAGTGAATCAGATGTTTACAGAAATTTTCTTAGCATAAATGACTTCATTTAGAAATTTCTTTCAATGCCTACATGTAGAGAAATACACAGTTTTAAACACAGGACATGTATTTTGGAATGATTATAGTTTTATAAGAGTAGAAAGGAATATATTTTTATAACATATTTTGACTCAATGATAAGACAGTGAAAACAAAGTAATATGAAATCTTATAAATGAATAATATATGCTGACAAAAATTAATTATATTAAAATCTAGAAAACAGAAGTTCTCAGTTGAGATTATTATATATTCACATATAAATCAGAAAAATTGAATACAATTTAACTATTGCTAACATTTCTAGAAGAAGCACAAGCTGGAATCAAGATTGCTGGGAGAAATATCAATAACCTCAGATATGCAGATGACACCACCCTTATGGCAGAAAGTGAAGAGGAACTAAAAAGCCTCTTGATGAAAGTGAAAGAGGAGAGTGAAAATGTTTGCTTAAAGCTCAACATTCAGAAAACGAAGATCATGGCATCTGGTCCCATCACTTCATGGGAAATAGATGGGAAAACAGTAGAAACAGTGTCAAACTTTATTTTTGGGGGCTCCAAAATCACTGCAGATGGTGATTGCAGCCATGAAATTAAAAGACACTTACTCCTTGGAAGAAAAGTTATGACCAACCTAGATAGCATATTCAAAAGCAGAGACATTACTTTGCCCACAAAGGTCCGTCTAGTCAAGGCTATGGTTTTTCCTGTGGTCATGTATGGATGTGAGAGTTGGACTGTGAAGAAGGCTGAGTGCCGAAGAATTGATGCTTTTGAACTGTGGTGTTGGAGAAGACTCTTGAGAGTCCTTGGACTGCAAGGAGATCCAACCAGTCCATTCTGAAGGAGATCAGCCCTGGGATTTCTTTGGAAGGAATGATGCTAAAGCTGAAACTCCAGTACTTTGGCCACCTCATGCGAAGAAATGACTCACTGGGAAAGACCCTGATGCTGGGAGGGATTGGGGGCAGGAGGAGAAGGGGACGCCAGAGGATGAGATGGCTGGATGGCATCACCGACTCAGTGGACATGGGTTTGGGTGGACTCCGGGAGTTGGTGATGGACAAGGAGGCCTGGTGTACTGCGATTCATGGGGTTGCAAGGAGTTGGACATGACTGAGCGACTGAACTGAACTGAACATTTCTAGAATAGAAGTTCTAATTTTTGTCAGTTTATAATTTCCTAGCCTAGAGTTATAATGGTATCTCCTTGAACTCTTTCTTTATTTAGTAAACTTGTGTCTTTTAATATATCTGTGTGTGTAATGCTAAGCTATTTCAGTCATTCTGTCTCTTTGCGACCTCATGGACTGTAATTTGCCAGGCTTCTCTGGCCATGGGATTCTCCAGGCAAAAATACTGGTGTGGGGTACCATTTTCTTCTCTAGGGGATCTTCCTGATTCAGGGATTGACTGCAGGTCTCCTGAATTGCAGGCAGATTCTTTACCGTCTGAGCCAATCTACTCTTCCAAAATTTATACCTCTTTGCTTATTATTGGTGCAAATTGGTGCAAATGAATTCATTCACTTAGCCATTCAACAAACATTTATTGACTACTTGCCATTTGCAGACTCTGTTGGTACATACTGAAGGTCATGGAGAAAAATTAATAGTTTATTTGGGAACACTTTCCCTCAAAGATTCTCTAAGAAGTTACTTGTTTTAACTAAAAGGAAGACCTTTAAGCTCTAGTGGGGACTGCTGGAGAAACTCCCTGAAGAGTTTTAATTATGAGATTTTGAATTATCATTGTTGGTGAAGGACAAACCCTTTGCCTGCCAGAAGGAACCACCAAAATCCCTTCCAGTTCTAGGCCTGTGTATAAGTTCCCTGGAATAAAAATCTTTTTATTTGGATTGATAATTTCCCTATTGATGTTTTTATATTTTTAAAAGTTTTTCTTTCACCATTATAGGTTCCTTTGATTTGCCAAATGAGCTTTAGGAAGACTTGGACTGATTTCAAGGGTTTGGAAATATTTCTGTGGTGGTCATATAGGCCTAATGTCTTTTATATACTATTTTGCAGAAATTATCTTCTTTCCTGTGTTCTAACCACATTTCTTTATAGTTATTTTCTCTGCTTGACAATCACTTTCAATAATAAGTCTCTCATTGCATATGCCTTTATTTGAATACCAGCTGATAGCCTTGGTAATGAAAAACAGAAATGATATCTCACTGTTCAGTTTTTGTTTCTATGGGAAAAGTGATTTGTTAATGCTTTATATCACTTTTATTAAAAGTGATATGTTAATTTACGATTTGTTAATTTATGGTTTGTGTAAGTTAACACTCGAAGGAATTGAATGAATCCTCAGCTATCAACTTAAAAAATATATTTAAATCAAATTAAGTAGTGAAGTTTCCAGATACTAATGACTTTAATTTTTTTAGATATTTATGAAGATATAATTTCACTTGACAATAGAAATATAATCAAAATTCAGTTTCATATTCAACACAAATTTTCTCTTATTTTCAATATTGTTTCCTTTTATTCATATATAGATAATTGGGATGCTCTCTAGTAAACTTTAATTTGCTAAATTTTCCTTAAAAAAAAAAGCAACCTTTATCTCTTGCTATTTTGAAAAATATAAATGAAAACTGAAAATATATAATATGCTAAAGACTATATTCAGGAAAAACTGATTCCCCAAAAATAGTATATGAAAAAATATATGTAACACTATTCTTAAAATGTTTCATTCTCAATATGAACCTTGAACTGGCTTTTTATAAATATATATTGGAATATGGAAAGCCACTGAAATTCATAGATCATACATTATTCAAGCAAAATTATTTTCCCACTTGCATTCCTTTCTTTGCTAAAAACAATTCGTATATAAAATAATTAAAACACTTGTCAGTTTTCTGGTTAGACAGACAGTCCAGGTTTGATGCACGATACTGGATGCTTGGGGCTGGTGCACTGGGATGACCCAGAGAGATGATACGGGGAGGCAGGAGGGAGGAGGGTTCAGGATGGGGAACACGTGTATACCTGTGGTGGATTCCTGTTGATATATGGCAAAACCAATACAATATTGTAAAGTTAAAAAATAAAATAAAATTAAAAAAAATATAAATGAAAGAAGCTACACAAGTTTTCATTGCTTCATAAATGAGAAACAACTTCTATAAATCATTTAGACATTTTCCCCACTTCTATATCTTACCTCTGACACACATATGGTCATTTAGTGTGGGCTTCCCTGGTGGCTCAGTTGGTAAAGAATCCACATGCAACCAGCTTCCCAACCACCTGGGTTTGATCCCTGGGTCGGGAAAGTCCCCTGGAGGAGGGCATGGCAATCCACTCCAGTATTCTTGCTGGGAGAATCCCATGGACAGAGGAGCCTGGCGGGCTACAGTCCATGGGGTCACAAAGAGTCAGACATCACTTTGCGACTAAATACATTGTCATTTAGTTTACAACAAAGGAACCAAGGTTATATAAAGGGGAAAGAACAGTCTTTTTAATGGTGCTGGGGAAACTGGACAGCCACATGCAAACGAATGAAACTGGACCTCTATCTTACATTATATACAAAAATGAACTCAAAATGGATTAACAACTTGAATGTAAGACCTGAAACCATGAAACTCCTAGAAGAAAACATAGGTAGTGAGCTTTTTGCTATAAGTCTTGGTGATCTTTTTTTAATATCTGACACCAAAAGCAAAATCAACAGAAGAAAAATAAACAAATGGGACTATATTACGCTAAAAAGCTTCTGCACTTGTATACTTGTGGCGGATTCATTTTGATATTTGGCAAAACGAATACAATTTTGTAAAGTTTAAAAAAAAATAAAAAAAATAAAGTGGACAACCACCAAGAAAAAAAAAAAAAAAAAGCTTCTGCACAGCAAAGAAACCAACAGAATGAAATGGCAACACACTGAATGGGAAAGAATATTTGCAGACCATATATCTGATAAAGGACTAATAATCAAAATATACAAAGAACTCATACAACTTGATAGCAAAGAAACAAACAATCCAGTTAAAAAATAAGCAGAAGGTCTGAATAATTTCCCATAGAAGACCTTCAGATGGCCAACAGGTACATGAATAAATGCTCATAGTCATTAATTATCAAGGGAATGAAACTCAAAACTACAGTGAGATGTCACCTCAAACCTGTCAGAAAAGACGAGAGGTAAATGTTGATGAGGATGTGGAAGGGGAACACATGAATTGTTGCAAATGTAAATTGAAGCTGTTTCAATGGAAAACAGTATGGAGGGTTCTCAGAAAATTAAAAATAGAACTGCCATGTTGTTTTTGTTGTTCAGTTGCTAAGTCATGTCTGAGTCTGTGACCCTATGAACTGCAGCATGGCAGGCTTCTCTGTCCTTCACCATCTCCCGGAGTTTGATCAAACCCATGTCCATTGAGTCGGTGATGCCATCCAACCACCTCATCCTCTGTCATCCCCTTCTCCTCCTGCCCTCAATCTTTCCAAGCATCAGGGTCTTTCCCAGTGAGTTGGTTCTTTGCATCAGATGGCCAAACTATTGGAGCCTCAGCTACAGCATCAGTCCTTCCAATGACTATTAGGGCTGATTTCCTTTAGGAGTGACCAGTTTGATCTTCTTGCAGTCCAAGAACTACCATGTGATCCAGTGATCCTACTCCTGGGTATTCGTGGCAGTAATAGCAATAACATTAGGATGTGCCCTTTAGGTTGATGAGCCCTCTTGTTGGCTTCAGGGGTTTTTGAGCATGCTAAATTTATACCACCTTTCTTAATTGCCCTCCCTTCTATACCCAAAACTCTACCCACATTGCTAGCCTTATTCAGATGCTTATTAGGGAAATATTTTCTGTCCTGCTGACTTCACCTTTACCTGTGTGGGAATGATCAGTATCTAACAGAAAATGTGAATTTTCAACCTGAACTTCTCCACCAACCTCTAGACTCATACACTCCATGTTTTTACTAAAATCTACGCTTGGATGTATAATTATCTCAATCTCAACATAGCCATACTTAACCTGTAATCTCCCCTTTCATCCAACAGCCATTTACTCTCTTATCTGATGTGAACTCTGTGCTACTCATCATTCGGTCCAAACAACCTTGGAGTACTTTTTCACCACCTCTTTCCCTCCCACTTACTTCCAGTCATCAGACAGTCTTACTCTGTAGACTTTAACATATCTCTGGAATCTGGTCCTATCTGGTCAGATCTCCCGTGACTTTTCTCCTTCCTCAGAATTTGTAGCCAAGTTCCTGGTTCTTCTGTAACACGCTAGGCCACTAGGCATCCTTGGTCATCAGAGCCTTCATCCTGGCTGGTTCCTCTCTCTGAACCCCTTTCTCTAGCACTACCTTTTTCACTCCCTCACCTCCTCCATCAAACCTTTGTTCAAATCTCATCTGTCAATGAGGCTTACCTTGATCACAGTACTGAAGACTGTGATCTGACCCTCAGCCACCCCACTATTACAAAACCTCATTATCCTGATGTACTGTTTGCAAAAGCACATATCATCTCTAATTCTATGTAATTTACTTATCATTTGCCATATTTTTCTTATTTTCACTCTCTACAAGAAAGTTCCATGAGGATAGAGTTTTTATTCAATAATGTTTTCCAAGTGCCTAGCACTGTACCCAACACATAGACATTTGATAAATATTTGTTAAATAAGTGGACAATAGATTAATTCTTCCTGAGGTATTTACATGTTTAAAAGTGTTGCTGATTCATCCACAGGAATTGGTCTCCAAGAACAAAATTCCATGTCATGTCCCCAGATTTCTGGGGGCCATCCTGGGACTTTCCCATCACTTCTCATATCACACAGTTTGCGTTTCTGAAACTTATCCAATTAACGTTTCTGAAATTTCAGTATTAAAATCTGGGTATATAAATATAAATGCAAATGCAGAACTGTTAATATGTTTAGAGACATAAAAGCAAATTCAAGTTGTATTATGAATACACACACACACACACACACACACATACACATACTCAGGAAATGTTTTAATAAATTATTTGAGGGTTATGTGATAATGGGCTTGCCAGGAGGTGTTAATGGTATAGAATCTGCCTGCCAATGCAGGAGATGCAAGAGATGTGGGTTCGATCCCTATATAGGGAAGATCCCCTGGAGAAGGAAATGACAGGCCACTCCAGTATTCTTGCCTGGAAAATCCAATGGACAGAGGAGCCTGGTGGGCTACAGTCCATGGGGTCGTAAACAGAGATAACTGAACATGCCCCCATCACATGTGATAATCAGTAAAAGCTCTCAGACATTATTTATAACTTAGCAGTTACGATCTGGAGCCTCAGGTGAGCCTTGGTGCCTCCACTTCCTGTGTGTGACATTGGGCAAGTTTTAGACCTCTCTAGAAATAACTCCAGAAAGAATGAAGGGATGGAGCCAAAGCAAAAACAATACCCATTTGTGGGTGTGACTGGTGATAGAAGCAAGGTCCGATGCTGTAAGGAGCAATATTGCATAGGAACCTGGAATGTTAGATCCATGAATCAAGGCAAATTGGAAGTGGTCAAACAGGAGATGGCAAGAGTGAACGTCGATATTCTAGGAATCAGCGAACTAAAATGGACTGGAATGGGTGAATTTAACTCAGATGACCATCATATATACTACTGTGGGCAGGAATCCCTTAGAAGAAATGGAGTAGCCATCATGGTCAACAAAAGAGTCCTAAATGCAGTACTTGGATGCAATCTCAAAAACGACAGAATGATCTCTGTTCATTTCCAAGGCAAACCATTAAATATCACAGTAATCCAAGTGTATGCCCCAACCAGGAATGCTGAAGAAGCTAAATTTGAACGGTTCTTTGAAGACCTACAAGACCTTTTAGAACTAACACCCAAAAAAGATGTTCTTTTCATTATAGGGGACTGGAATGCAAAAGTAGGAAGTCAAGAAACACCTGGGGTAACAGGCAAATTTGGCCTTGGAGTACAGAATGAAGCAGGGCAAAGGCTAATAGAGTTTTGCCAAGAGAATGCACTGGTCATAGCAAACACCCTCTTCCAACAACACAAGAGAAGACTCTACACATGGACCTCACTAGATGGTCAACACTGAAATCAGATTGATTATATTCTTTGCAGCCAAAGATGGAGAAGCTCTATACAGTCAGCAAAAACAAGATCAGGAGCTCACTGTGGCTCAGATCATGAACTCCTTACTGCCAAATTCAGACTGAAATTGAAGAAAGTAGGAAAAACCACTAGATCAATCAGGTATGACTAAATCAAATCTCTTAAGATTATACAGTGGAAGTGAGAAATATATTGAAGGGACTAGATCTGATAGAGTTCATGATGAACTATGGACAGAGGTTTGTGACACTGTACAGGAGATAGGAATCAAGACCATCCATGGCTGTCTGGGGAGGCCTTACAAATAGCTGTGAAAAGAAGAGAAGCGAAAAGCAAAGGAGAAAAGGAAAGATATAAGCATCTGAATGCAGAGTTCCAAAGAATAGCAAAGAGAGATAAGAAAGCCTTCCTCAGTGATCAATGCAAAGAAATAGAGGAAAACAACCCAATGGGAAAGACTAGAGATCTCTTCAAGAAAATTAGAGATATCAAAGGAATATTTCATGCAAAGATGGGATCGATAAAGGACAGAAAAAAGCAGAGACATTACTTTGCCAACAAAGGTCCATCTAGTCAAGGTTATGGTTTTTCCAGTAGTCATGTATGGATGTGAAAGTTGGAATGTGAGGAAAGCTGAGTGCTGAAGAATTGATGCTTTTGAACTGTGGTGTTGGAGAAGACTCTTGAGAGTCCCTTGGACTGCAAGGAGATCCAACCAGTTCATTCTAGAGGAGATCAGTCCTGGGTGTTTTTTGGAAGGACTGATACTAAAACTGAAACTCCAGTTTTGGCCACCTTATGAGAAGAGTTGACTCATTGGAAAAGACTCTGATGCTGGGAGGGATTGGGGGCAGGAGGAGAAGGGGACGGCAGAGGATGAGATGGTTGGATGCCATCACCGACTCGATGGACATGAGTTTGGGTAAACTCCGGGAGTTGGTGATGGATAGGGAGGCCTGACACGCTGGGATTCATGGGGTCGCACAGAGTCGGACACGACTGAGCGATTGAACTGAACTGAACTGAACTGTATAAAAACTGTGGCTTCCTGCTGTTGGGTATTGCAGTTAGCCAATGATAGCTGTGGATAAAAGCAACACAATGAGCGCTATCCTTATATTTTGCAAAATACAATACCCAGATTTGTTTGTGGGTGTTTATACCTTTGAAATGCAAGTTTTTGTGTGAGCCAATGAATTGTAGAGAAGACAAGACTTCGGTGATAACGCTATAAAGATATGATAGTGAGAATACATATCTCATGGTGGTTTTGTAAGAAATAAAACAATCCTTGCAAAATACTCAGATCAGTTCCTGATACATATTAAGTTCCCAGTATCTATAGGTCAAAAAAGAAAAAAAAAAAGGAAAACAAATAGAGTTCATAAACATTAAGTTCTAAACCAAGCACTTTATTAAAATATATGCTAGTTATTTTGCTCTTGCACTGACCTATATTGTAATATATGTATCATTTTATTTTTTGAAGATTTAAACCATACGATTTGCCATGCAAAGAAAGCATAAAATGCAGTTTTATTTCACTGACATGTGTGCACATGTATTATTTTCTTTCTAACAGAGACAACATTTGTTGTTGAAAAGTTGCCTAGAAATGCATGGTGAAGACAGGTAGAAAATATCAAAGGAACAAGTTATGTTTTTCAGGGTGAAGCAGCTGTTGTGAACTGAGCACCCCAGTACCACAGGATGTCCAATCAACCTGCTCCGTGAAAAGTTCCCATTGTGGAAGGACATGAAGGACGTTTCACGCTTCAAAGTATGTCTGTCTTCTTTTCTTCACCCTCACACTTCCTTTCATGTTGCTGCAGGTTTTCAACTTCTCTGTATTTTTCCCCCAAAAAGAGCAAAAATAAGGACAAAAATAAATGAAGAAACCAAGACACAATGTTTAAAGGTTCAAGAATAAACTGTACGAATGAATTAAAATGAAATCTTAGATCACTTCCTCAAATCATTGAAATTCCTGTTTGAAGTCATCCTCTTGTGACAGCATCTCAGAATTTTACTACAGCGAGTGGCCATTGGGAAGTAGATGAAGAGAAAGTGGGGTGAAGATGCTGTGACTTCCTTCTTTTGATTGTGTCTGTAGTAGGTGATAGAGTGGCGCTGAGCAGGACACATGGGGATTCTGAGTTGCTGGTCAGTTTCCACTTCTTGGTCTGTGTGGTCATTACTTGGTTCTCTTCTGTAGTCACTCAGTACAATTCACCAAACTCTATGTAAATTGTGTATTTTTAAAAATGTACAAATTAAAAGTTTACTTAAAACTTATTGTATAATATTCAATGACATGAATGAACCTTAATGATATGATGCTAAATGAAATAAGCCAACCATAGAAAGACAAGTACTTCATTATTCCACTTTTATAAGGAATCTGAAATAGTTATAGAATCAGAAAGTGGGAAGGGGTTTGCCAGACATTGGGGAGGAGGATGGATATGGGGAGTAGCTAATCAATGGGCATAAGATTTCAGTCAAGTGAGGTGAATAAGCTTTAGAGATCTGTAACAACACTGTAACACCTGTAGTTGATAATATGTTGTACACTTGGCGAATTTGTTAAGAGGGTAGATCTCAGGTAGATGTACCTTTCACAATTAAAAAAAAAAAAACTTAATCAAAATAAAAGGTGCACCAAATATATTAAAATGAGGGAGGAATGAAATTTATCTTGTGCCTTCCTGCAGCTGAGGGAAGCAGTTAGCTTATGAGAGCTATGGAAACAAGAAACATAATGGGCTGTATAGTGCTTTTTACCTCGGTAACATAAAATACCTATATTTGTGAGTCAAGGTTTATCTTTTTGGCAAATATATTCGTGTGTGAGCCAATGAATTGTATAGTAGGCAAATCTTTAATAATTACATTTAAAGGGCACACTGTTCAAATTTATACTTCCTTTATTTGATTCTGTATAAAAGTAAGGGCATACAATTAAATCTTAACTCACTTGACATTATGCTGTAGGAAGTAAAGATATTAAAGTTTAGGTATGTTCCTTTCTGTTGACTTAACAAGATAAGGTGTAGACACATGATTTCCAGGACATTACATAGTAAACAGATTCATTATTATCTATTTTAAAAATGTTAATTATCTGACAAGCTATTTGCTCCTCAGTGTGGTGGATATTATGATTGGTTTCTCTGAGTGTCAAAATTGTCTGCTGTAGTGAAGGGCCTTGGAAATGAACAGAGATCATTCTGTCATTTTTGAGATTGCATCCTAGTACTGCATTTTGGACTCTTTTGTGGACTATGATGGCTACTCCATTTCTTCTAAGGGATTCTTGCCCACAGTAGTAGATGTAATGGTCATCTGAGTTAAATTCACCCATTCCAGTCCATTTTAGTTTGCTGATTTTCCTAAAATGTTGACATTCACTCTTGCCATCTCCTGTTTTACCACTTCCAATTTGCCTTGATTCATGGACCTAACATTCCGGGTTCCTATGCAATACTGGTCTTTACAGCATCAGACCTTGCTTCTATCACCAGTCACATCCACAACTGGGTGTTGTTTTTGCGTTGGCTCCCTCTCTTCATTCTTTCTGGAGTTATTTTTTCACTGATCTCCAGTAGCATATTGGGCACCTACTGACCTGGGGAGTTCATCTTTCAGTGTTCTATATTTTTGCCTTTTCATACTGTTCTTAGGGTTCTCAAGGCAGGAATATTGAAATGGTTTGCCATTCCCTTCTCCAGTGGACCACATTTTGTCAGAATTCTCCACCATGACCCATCCATCTTGGGTGGCCCCACATGGCATGGCTTAGTTTCATTGAGTTAGACAAGGCTGTGGTCCATGTGATTAGCTTGGTTAGTTTTCTGAGATTGTGTTTCAGTCTGTCTGCCCTCTGATGCCCTCTCTTAGTGCCTATTGTCTTACTCGTGTTTCTCTTACCTTGGACGTGGAGTATCTGTTCACGGCTGATCCAGCAAAGTGCTTCTTACTTTGGACATGAGGTGTCTCCTCATGGCCCTGCTACTGACTTGGATGTGGGGTATCTCCTCTCAGCCGTTCACCACTCCTGGCAAACCATTCAATATCACTGTAATCCAAGTCTGTACTCTGACTAGTAACACTGAAGAAGCTAAAGTTGAATGGTTCTATGAAGACCTACAAGACCTTTTAGAACTAACACCCCAAAAAGATGTTCTTTTCATTATAGGGGACTGGAATGCAAAAGTAGGAAGTCAAGAAACACCTGGAGTAATAGGCATATATGGCCTTGGAGTACAGAATGAAGCAGGGCAAATTGTAACAGAGTTTTGCCAAGAGAACACACTGGTCATAGCAAACACCCACTTCCAACAACACAAGAGAAGAATTTACACATGACATCACCAGATGGCCAACACCGAAATCAGACTGATTATATTCTTTGCAGCCAAAGATGGAGAAGCTCTATATATTCAGCAGAAATAAGACTGGGAGCTGACTGTGGCTCAGATCATGAACTCCTTATTGCCAAATTCAGACTTAAACTGAAGAAAGTAGGGAAAACCACTAGACCATTCAGGTATGACCTAAATCAAATCCCTTATGATTATACAGTCGAAGTGAGAAATAGATTGAAGGGACTAGATCTGATAGAGTGCCTGTGTACAAGAGACAGGGATCAAGGCCATCCCCATGGAAAAGAAATGCAAAAAAGCAAAATGGCTGTCTGAGGAGGCCTTATAAATAACTGTGAAAAGAAGAGAAGCAAAAAAAAAAAAAAAGGAGAAAAGGAAAGATATAACCCTTTGAATGCAGAGTTCCAAAGAATAGCAGGGAGAGATAAAGTCTTTCTCAGTGAACAGTGCAAAGAAATAGAGGAAAACAGTAGAATGGAAAAGACTAGAGATCTCTTCAAGAAAATTAGAGATACAAGGGAACATTTCATGCAAAGATGGGCTTGATAAAGGACAGAAATGGTATGGATATAACAGAAGCAGAAAATATTAAGAAGAGGTGGCAAGAATACACAAGAACTATACAAAAAGATCTTCATGACACAGATGACCATGATGGTGTGATCACTCACCTAGAGCCAGATATCCTGGAATGCGAAGTCAAGTGGGCCTTAGGAAGCATCACTATGAACAAAGCTAGTGGAGGTGAAGGAATTCCAGTTGAGCTATTTCAAATCTTAAAAGATGATGCTGTGAAAGTACTGCACTCAGTATGCCAGCAAATTTGGAAAGCTCAGCAGTGGCCACAGGACAGGAAAAGGTCAGTTTTCATTTGAGTCCCAAAGAAAGGCAATGCCAAAGAATGCTCAAACTACTGCACAATAGTACTCCTTTCACACGCTAGCCAAGTAATGCTTAAAATTCTCCAAGCCAGGCTTCAACAGTACGTGAATCATGAACTTTCAGATGTTCAAGCTGGATTTAGAAAAGGCAGAGGAACCAGAGATTAAATTGTCAACATATATTGGGTCATCGAAAAGGCAAGAGAGTTCCAGAAAAACATCTATTTCTGCTTTATTGATTATGCCAAAGCCTTTGACTGTGTGGATAAGAATAAACTATGGAAAATTCTTAAAGACATGGGAATACCAGACCATCTGACATGTCTCTTGAGAAATCTGTATGGTGGTCAGGAAGCAAGAATTAGAACTGGACATGGAACAACAGACTGGTTCCAAATAGGAAAAGGAGTACGTCAAGGCTGTATATTGTCACCCTGCTTATTTAACTTATATGCAGAGTACATCATGAGAAACGCTGGGTTGGATGAAGCACAAGCTGGAATCAAGATTTCTGGGAGAGATATCAATAACCTCAGATATGCAGATGATACCATCCTTATGACAGAAAGTGAAGAAGAACTAAAGAGCCTCTTGATGAAAGTGAAAGAGAGTGAAAAAGTTGGCTTAAAGCTCGACGTTCAGAAAAGTAAGATCATGGCATCTGGTCCCATCACTTCATGGGAAATAGATGGGGAAACAGTGGAAACAGTGGCTGACTTTATTTTTCTGGGCTCCAAAATCACTGCAGATGGTGATTGCAGCCATGAAATTAAAAGACGCTTACTCCTTGGAAGGAAAGTTATGACCAACCTAGACAGCATATTCAATAGCAGAAACATTACTTTGCCAACAAAGGTCCTTCTAGTCAAGGCTATTGTTTTTCCAGTAGTCATGTATGGATGTGAGAGTTGGGCTATAAAGAAAGCTGAGCACCAAAGAATTGATGCTTTTGAGCTGTGGTGTTGGAGAAGACTCTTGAGAGTCCTTTGGACTGCAGGGAGATCCAACCAGTCCATTCTGAAGGAGATCAGTCCTGAGTGTTGTTTGCAAGGTCTGATGTTGAATCTGAAACTCTAGTACTTTGACCACCTGATGTGAAGAGCTGAGTCATTTGAAAAGCCCCTGATGCTGGGAAACATTGAAGGCAGGAGAAGAAAGGGATGGCAGAGAATGAGATGGTTGGATGGCATCACTGACTCAATGGACATGAGTTTGTGTAAACTTCAGGAGTTGGTGATGGGCAAGGAGGCGTGGGGTGCTGGGGTCCATGGGGTCGCAAAGAGTCTGACATGACTGAGTGACTGAAAACTGAACTGAACTGAACTGAAGGGCTGATTATTTCCTGGAAGTGCTTTAAATTCTGGATAGCCAGTAGGTTGAGTCACTTTTTAATTTGGAAAAGTAAGAACCAGACAAAAGGGAACTTGCTTAAAGTTAAGACTCTTTCTCAAATTCTTCTAAGTTTTAGATTCTATAAAATGGGCCTTACTGCAAAGGCATGGGGAAATTCTCTGTTTGTTTTGTTTTTTCATTTCCCCATAATAGACTAAGTAGAGTGGAAATAGCTGTCCTGGAATGAATAGCAGAGTATATGAGGGAAGATTTCCTGAGTAAATGAAGTCTAGAATGCTTCAAATGAATAAATACAGCCTGAAAAGCCTAAATCAAAGAGAGAAAGGGAAAGATCTTGGTGGATTTTTCATAAAAACTAAACAAATTGTATTTGATTTCTTGCTGATTTTTTGCTTTTTAATTTGTTATAATGGTTATTAGTTGTAAGTCCTAATTGTCCAAAAATATGGTTAAAAATATTTTTTTCTCAAAGGAAAGATGAGATTAAAGGATGTAGGGCTTGTTAGTTCTACAGAACATATGGTACAGAACATATTCATTATAGTACTCTTTTCTCTTTTTCATGACTGAGGGCACTAGCTGTATACCCTCTTGAAAAGAGAGAGATACAGTGCTTTCTAAAAAGTGGTCTAACCACTATGTCCAGGGTGAGGAAGGAGATGGGTCCCAGGATGTTGCCTTGCATCTATTTAGGGCTAATCATGGAGTCAGCCCTATGGGGACAGTGTAAAATAGATCTTCAGTTAGTTCAACAGATGTTTGAGTGCCTTTAAGGGATCAAAGATAAATGAAGAAACTGTTATTTTTCCACAAGGAGCCAGTCAAGTGGGAGATACAGATGAAAGGACCTATAATTACCGTACAATAAGATGGGTGCTATAATAGAATCTCAAGGGCACTATTCATAAAGGAAGGTCAGGGAGGCTCTGCGGAGGTGGGGTAGGGGATGAGCTTCTGTTCGGAAGAGCTGGTTCCTGTGGCTATCGGAAGAAGATAAAGTGTTCCAGCAGTGGAATGACTGGGACTATCACCCAGCCCGACACCTCTGGGGACCTGGAGCCCCGAGAATATTCTGGGCCAGTCATAAAGGAGGCGAGGCTGATGGGAGGACAGCTGGATGTTGTTTCATAAAGTGAGGTGCCACACTGGAAGGGCAAGGCTCAAACAAGGCTTGTAGTTGCTGCCGTTCAGCTGCTCAGTTGTGTCCGACACTTAGCATCCCCATGGACTGCAGCACGCCAGGCTTCCCTTTCCTGCACTGTCTCTTGGAGTTTTCTCAAACTCCTGTCGAGTGGATGATGCCGTCCAACCATCTCATCCTCTGTTGCCCCCTTCTCCTCCTGCTCTCAATCTGAAATACGGTAATTAGAGGAAAGTTTGATGTCTAAGTGGGTTGAAGGCAGGACTGACAACTAGCCTTCCCAGTATGACCCTTTTGTTTTTAGATTTACTTTTTTTTTCTGCGCTGGTCTTTGTTGCTGCTGTGCAGGCTTTCTCTGGTGGCGAGCAGCAGCTACGCTCTAGCTGCAGTGTGTGCACTTTTCATTATGGTGGCCTCTCTGGTGGCACATGGACTCTAGGGTACTTGGGCTCAGTAGTTGTGGAGCATGGGCTCTAGGGTGCTCAGGCTCAGTTGTGGTGCATGGGCATGGTTGTTCCTTGCCATGTGGGATCTTCCTGGACCAGGGATCGAACCCATGTTCCCTGCATTGGCAGGTGGATTCTTAATCACTAGACCACCAGGGAAGGAGAAGGCAATGGCACACCACTCCAGTACTCTTGCCTGGAAAATCCCATGGACAGAGGAACCTGGTAGGCTGCTGTCCATGGGGTCGTGAAGAGTCGGACACAGCTGAGTGACTTCACTTTCACTTTTCACTTTCATGTATTGGAGAAGGAAATGGCAACCCACTCCGGTGTTCTTGCCTGGGCAATCTGTTGTTCTGTCCCTGGACAATCCCAGCGACAGAAGAGCCTGGTGGGCTGCTGTATATGGGGTCGTACAGAGTCGGACACGACTTGACGCGACTTAGCAGCAACAGCAGCAAACCACCAGGGAAACCCCCCAGTATTACCCTCTTGTGTAGCTCTCTCTGGGGTGTGGCTGGTGGCATCATGGGTCCTGGGTGTCTTCAGAGAAGCATCAGAAATCCATGTGGCAGCTGTTTAGGTCCTACTGGAAAAGCCAGATACCAGCCTGTTTGGTTTTTTCATGGGTTTTGTAAGACTATAGTAATTTATGGAGAAATGGAACCTCTTAGTCTTTTTTAGTTTGTTTTTTTTTTTTTTTTGCTTCTTTGTGGATGGGATTTTAGCAGCAGTGAGAGAAACAATGTAGTGAATTATACGTGGTCATTTTTTTCATTATTTAATCATTATGTACAGTAATCATTAAATAACAAAGTACTAATAAAAAAGCCATAATTTCCATGAAGGGGTGATCTTAGCAGAGATTCTGTAAAGACATCCAGGTGTGTGGGCAGATGGTGAATGTGGCTGGGCTGTGTGCCCTCGACTTCTCATTGCCTGATGCCTTACTCCCTGACTTAGTGTGACTCTGGAGCAGCTTCTCTTCTCAGCCCCACTAAACCTTAGACAGGCTTCTTCCTGACTCTGGACCCCTGATTTCTCTTTTATTGGAGCATTTGATATAGAAAACTTTCAATTGCAAATTACTTTTCTGCCCTTTCAGTTGTAAATATTTTTAAAAACCTTCTTGCCAATTTTATGATCCAAAAATGTCTTTCTCAAGGATCTGGGAGCCACTTTTCTGAGCTGTGATTATCAGGGAAGATATAACTTGTAGCATCCTCAGCCAGCCCGGGCTTTGTGGGCGGGGAGGAGCCTAGCTTCCACCGGGGCCAGTTAAAACACAAATGGCCTCATCTCATAGGCCATCCTCCCACCTCCTCCCATTTCCTTCGGTACTTTTCTGCTAGCTCACCCTGGCTTAAAAACTCCCCCACCGTTTGTTTCTGGGGAGTTGAGTTCAATCTCTCTCCTCTATTGCAATAGTCTTGAGAAAGATCTTCCTTTTTGTTTAATTTGCCATTGCACTAATGTTTTGACACAGGATTGGCTTAGCATGGGGCTTTTGGTGGCTCAGACGGTAAAGAATCTGCTTGCGATGCAGGAGACATGGATTCGAGCATGGCCACCTAGAACTGTGGCCAGTTAAGGGTCCAGTGAAAGGTGGGCTAGTGTATGGTACCATGTATTCATGCTCAATGATTGGAGATAGTGGCAGAGACTTAGGCAGAAAGCATACTCTGTCCCCTTGAGATCGACCCACATGGAGTGAATGAGTGGTATTCCAGTGGACTGAAGTCTAGGTCAGAGATCTTTAACAAGGTCTGAAAAAAAAAGTGACTTGGGGCAGAATAATTAGCTCTGCACAGGGGAAGTGAATGTGGAATCCTGAGATGAGGTGAGAACATGCAAGTGGCTCTCTCTCCCGCTGCAGGCTGTCGTCTCCCTGAGTTCTTCTTTGCTCTTTCCAGAAGTAAGATGGACAGTTAGGTTACATGTGACCAAGTCACTTTCTATGATGTTGAGTTTTCTTTGGACTTTGCCTCCAGCCTTCCAAATGGTGAAGACAATAAGGTAGGGTATTTCAGTGGTTCTTAAATGCCAACTTTGCTTACAAAAACAAAGTGGGCCAAAAATGCAAATTTAGCCGTCTGCTTTAATGCAAAGATGGAAATAACATCAGCAATTATCTGACAAATGGCAGCTGTTTAAACTGCAGGATACTAAACTGATATCTTAGCAGGGGTGTCATTATCTATAGGCCATTAAAAGTTTGTTTGTTTATTATTTCATGTTTATTGGCTTAGGTTTTAAAAAGAGAAAGATAAACTCCCCAACTGAGGGCTTTATACCTTTCACTACTTGAATGTTGCTCTATTACTAAAAAGATACATTATTTGATTAAAACTTTCAAAAGATTAGCTTCAACTTTCTTATTATTTGCACTTAGAGACACTATCTGAATGTCTGGGTGTGTGTAATGGTGAGGCTAACACTTTTTATGTTGACATTATCCTTGTTAAAACTTACCTTCACAAGTTATACAAATTACTGGTTACTGAACAGTTTTAATATTCTTATTAAGCTTTGGATATAGTTAAGGAATTTCAGGACAGAACACCCTTCATCATAGGATTCTGCTTGTCCATGTGGAGGTGAATATGAGATGGGGCTAACTTCAGGGAAATGGTCAAGTAGATGAGGCTACCTTTTATTATTCCTATTTACTTCTTTTTTCCCCACTCCTAAGGATAACCTCCCTACTTCATTTCAGGTATTCAGTAGCCTGCTAATTGTAATCCAAACTCCCTTTGAGAGAAATGGTAATTACCTGCGGGTTCATGAATACCAATTGATGCTCTTCCCTCATTATTTCCTTTGACAGGATAACTACACTGACAGATCAGAGCAAAATATGTACACTTAGGGTCTTGATTTCATCAGACACTTTGCATGTAACCTCTGATACATTTGTGGATTAGTTATATAAGCTAGACGCCAGTACTCCAATCTAATGTCTGTGTGTGGTATGCCTGTTAGTTAACTCTTGTCAACAAAAAGAAATCTATTTAAAGTATAGCTCTATCCTTGTTCCTTTATAATATAGTTTTTAAAATTAATGCATCAAATGCATATGTGCTAAGTCGCTTCAGTCATGTCCGACTCTGTGCAACCCCATAGACAGCAGCCCACCAGGCTCCGCCGTCCCTGGGATTCTCCAGGCAAGAACACTGGAGTGGGTTGCCATTTCCTCCTCCAGTGCATGAAAGTGAAAGTGAAAGTGAAGTCGCTCAGTTGTTGTCCGACTCTTAGCGACCCCATGGACTGCCGCCTACCAGGCTCCTCCATCCATGGGATTTTCCAGGCAAGAGTGCTGGAGTGGGTTGCCATGGCCTTCTCCAAAATGCATATGTGGGAACACTTTTTCTAAAAATATGATGTACCGCCTGAAAAAAAAAAAAATGAGCCTACTGTGCACAGTGGCGTCAGGATTCATTTAAAAGTGATCAGATTGCAGTGTGGTGTGAGATCTAATGAGATTACTGCTCCACTGAAGATGAAAGTGAGGTCCTACACTTGGTTTCCAACCCTGGGAGGGTGGGAATTGACATCGAACCTGCTTTGGGGAGGAATCAAGATTTCAGTGGAAGCATAGCTGATGGGATTGGCTGCCTGATATGGTTGTCACTGGGTTAGCACAACTTTGGCTGCATGAACAGAAATTTCAGAGAATGAGGAAACATTGCTCTTGTCTCTTCTGGAGACCAGGCCCACTTCCGTGATGGCTTTTAGCCCAAGTGTCACAGTTTAGGGGGAACATGTGTTGCTGACCAGAATCTTGGCTTTCTCTGCTCACTGAAGCCGAGTAAAAAATATGGAGACAGAGTTTGGAGGAAATAGAAAGGTGGCTTTAATTCTCAACTGGTGGAGAGAGGAACACAGTAGATTCGTGCCCCAAGAACTGTGCCTTCCACCCTGCTACCCAATGAGGCGTCTAGGAGCTTTTATAAGATGAGGGCTCACAGTCAGGAGTAGGTGATAAGGAACAAAGGTGTTAGGATCTTGATTTCTTCCTCTTGAACTGTTTCAAAGACAGTCATAGGCTGATGGCAGTGATACAGTAATTTAGTCTGGCAGTTCCATGGCTCTGTGACTTTCTGATACGTAAAAAGAACTCTAAGGGGAAGAGTGTTGCAAGGGTAACACCAGATACAGGATGTATTTTGCAGTGAGTCAAAGGAAAATAGGTGCAAAGTGAGCTCCTGCAGAGTTAGAAGTGAAAGTGTTAGTCACTCAGTCATGTCTGACTCTTTGAGACCCCATGGACGGTAGCCCGCCAGGCTCCTCTGTTCATGGGATTCTCCAGGCAAGAATACTGGAGTAGGTTGCCATTCCCTTCTCCAGGGGATCTTCCTGAGCCAGGGATCGAACCCAGGACTTCTGCATTGAAGGTAGATTCTTTACTATTCCAGCCACCAGGGAGGCTCTTCCTGCAGAGTTAGGGGACTGAAGAGCAAGTTTAGTTACAGGCATGCAGAATTAGGAGCAGTTAAAGTAAAAGAAAAAGACTAGAACAGTGAAGTCGCTCAGTCGTGTCTGACTCTCTGTAACCCCATGGACTGTAGCCTACCAGGCTCCTCTGTCCACGGGATTTTCCAGGCAATAGTACTGGAGTGGATTGCTATTTCCTTCTCCAGGGAACTTCCCGACCCAGGGATTGAACCTGGTCTCCCACATTGTAGACAGACACTTAACTGTCTGAGCCACCAGGGAAGTCCCTAAAGTAAAAGAAAAAAAACTAGAAATGTTCAGGCCTGCTCACTGTTCTCTTTATCTTCTTTGTTCTCAGGAAAGGAAAGGAAAAAACTCATTCCCTTTTTTTTTTTTCCTTTTCACTGTAGCACATGCAGCATCTAGAACACTGAGAGGAGAGACTTGGGAAAGAGAGGGGCCCAGGAAAAACCTTGGGGAACCTGGAGGAACTTAATTTGATGAAATAGTGTGGTGTGTGTTGTGTTTGGGGAGGTGAATGTGAACTGGGTGTGTTGGAAGGTCTGCATATTCTGTTTATATCCAGTGAATAGAATTAAGATCAGAGTGTGTTCTAAATGAGGAATTCTTTTCTCTAAGAAAACTAGAAGGAATTTTTGCAGAGCTGCTTCAGCATGGAATGTAGTTTCTCTTGCTGGAGTATCTACACATCTTATGATGCCTATTTCACATTTCCAGTTAGAGCTGTGTTCTTTTAGTAAGGATTCAGTATTATTCTTCACACTTTACTTCTCTTCTTGGATGCTTCTCTATGCCTGCACGAGAAAGCTTGATGGCCATAGCTTGTTTGAAGAGACATTTTTTTTGGCCGCGCCATGCAGCATTTGGAATCTTAGTTCCCTGACAAGGGATTGAACACATGCCCCCTGCAGTGAAAGTACAGAGTCTTAACCACTGGACTGCCAGGGAAATCCCTGACTCTTTTATTAATAATGAGGTATTGACTGATGGTCCTATGGAAAAATAGCTTTAATTGTCTTGCAGTTTTTGTTAGTTACCAACTTACAAATTTCATTTTCTTTTGTTTAATAGCCTCATGTAATTTCTATGTTATGGTTGTTGTTGACATCATATGACTAAGTTAATTCCAAATGTGTAGATAAGAAGTCAGAATTTAGTGAGTCACTAAAAAGGTCTGTATGATGGTTCTTTCTTGTTTTTGTCTTGCAACTCCAAAACTATTCACTTTCATAATTTTGTCTGGGTTTTGGATTATCTTTTGCCCAGGAGCCTGGTCATGGCTCCATTATGACTTTGAATAGTCAGGCTCTTAACGTCAGTTGTGGTACAGAGAAGAGCCCACATTTCCATTCAGATTTTTGCCATGGATATAGGACTGTTAATTAAGTAGTCAATTATTAATATTAACAAAAACTTCAAAAAAATTGACATTCAGATAGTGTAAGATTCCAAGAAATGTGAGCACTAGTTGAAAGTTAGTGAGAAAACATCAAACTTTGCTGATTATGGCTCTCTTACACACCTCACGCTGCTTCTACCCAACCTTGAGTCAAACAGGTTCATTCTGGAAGTATCGTGCATTCAGGTCCCATTTTCCAGGGCCCATAGCTGGCAGTGCATCCCTCTTTCAGCCACAAATAACTTCTTCACTCTTTCCAGCTATTCAGTGGAGAAGTGGGGCCTTCATTGTATCATTCATTCCTGATCAGCTGTGGGAACGTTTCTCCTTTCTTCCTAAAACTTTCTCACTTGACACAGTGGAGAGAGGAAGAAACAGTTGAGTGGATTGTTTTGTGTGAATGCTCCTGTGATTTTTATCACCACTATCACTAACTTTCCTGGAGTTCCATTGCAATATTCTTCTCCTTCACTTAGTGTGTTATTGCTAATTTAAAAATAAAGATATGGCTTCTTCATTAAACTCTTCTCTGCTGGCGCTGTTTAGCATGGTCCTGTAAGGTTTCTGGATCATTTACTGACCTGCTTCTGCTTCACTCTGCTTTCAGTTATAGCCCAAGCTTCTTGTTATGAACTTTTAAAAGCATATTTAAACATAACAGCATTTGCGGTTTAAAACCAGAGATACAAAATGATCTTGAAAATAGGAATCTGTGGCTTTGCAGTTAGATAGATTGACTCCTAAATGATTTAATAATGACAGGTTATGGTGAACTATGTCAGATTCATGATCTCCAAAGAAGATTTTTGCTTCGGGACCAGGGACTGGGCTTGATCACTTGAGAGCTTTTGTGTAGCAGAGTTTTATTAAAGTATAAAAGGACAGAGAACGCTTCTGACAGACATCAGAAGGGGGATGATGTCTATGTCAAGTGCCCCACTTGCTAGTCTTATCAAGGCCTTATATACTTTTACCAGACCCATTTCCCCAACATATATCTTAAATTAACATGATTAGAACTAGCAATGGAAAGGTCTTACCAGACCCACTCCCACAACATACTTCTTAATAAGATTAGTCAGAAGGCTCTTGTTAAGGAGAAACGTGTCCTCAAGCAAGATACATTGTTATATTGACTAAGATAAAAAAATGTAGGAGAAAAACCAATTTGTCCTTTTCTCCTCCTTGAGGGCCCTGGACTCCTTATCTACCTAAGGATCAGCTCTCTCACTAATGATTTCACTTTTTAAATATATTTCATGAAAAAAATCGGTAAAGAATTACTAATTCTTCTCTGTCCTTTTATACTTTAATAAAACTCTGCTACACAAAAGCTCTCAAGTGATCAAGCCTGGTCCCTGGTCCCAAAGCTAAATCTTCTTCGGAGATCATGAATCTGACATCGTTCTGCCTGCAATGCAGGAGACCTGGGTTCGATCCCTGGGTCAGGAAAATCCCCTGGAGAAGCAAATGGCAACCCACTCCAGTATTCTTGACTGGAAAATCCCAGGATGGAGGAGCCTGGCGGGCTACAGTCTATGGGGTCGCGAAGAGTCGGATACGACTAAGCAACTTCACTTTCTTTTTATTTTCTTTCTTTCTTGTGAAAATTAGTCTGGATATCTGGCTGGTTTGTGAGTTAACTGTTGGCTTCTTAGGGAGATCCATCTCATGGAGTTTATAATCAGTTTAAGAGAGGCAGGTGAACATTTAATTGGCATTAAGATATTCGTAAAATAGAATCATCATTCTTTAAATTCACCTCATAGACTGACTCAGTGAAATCTTCCAAGTTCTCCATTCCCATGGAAACATATACTAACTTATGGTCAGGGTAAATAGAAGATTACAAGACTACATACATGCCCAGATTCTTCTTCCTGTATCAGCTGGTTAGTTTTCTTGCCAAGAATGAATTGGTTTCCAAACCTTTTTATGACAGATGCATATAATTTTATAATTATATAAGTTAACACCATAAAAACTAATAACATTGAATATGGATAAAAAGGGTATTTTTTTTTTCTATGAAGACCAACTTGGGTACTTTAGAAAGATGATAAAGGTAAATAAAACATAATTCTGTTGAATTATAGAATGGGCAAGATGACTATAAAAGATTGGGGAAGATCTGAAATTCCCCAAAAGGTTTTACTTAAGGAGTCTTTAGGTTTTCACTCCATTTTAATAAATATACACTAAGACTCATGGGTTACTGCAAGAAAGATATTTCATGATTTCAATTAGCAGATTCATACTTAAAGAAAAGGCTTTCATTCTATATTATTATATTGGAAAATTATGTGTTTTTAGGTAAAATAAATTAAATATGTCAGATTTTGATTCCTTCTTTAACTTTTAAAATTATCTTAGTATCTCTTAGCTTTGCCCATGTGTGTTAAGCAGGCTTTTACCAAGATATGTGACAAGAACCAACTGTGTATACTAACTGTGTTGGTTTAAAATTGGCAGAGCCATGAAATAAGGCATAAGCATGAAGAGAATTCTTTGGAATAGATTATACTGCTGTTAACTGGGCTGGTAATAAATTTCTTTTAAGGCTTTAATTTTATTTTTTTAAAATCAAAGTATAGTTGATTTACAGAGTTGTATTCATTTCCAATGTACAGCAAAGTGATTCAATTATACATGTACGTGTAGTCTTTTTCATTATGATTTATTACAGGATATTGAATATAATTCTCCGTATTATGTAGTAGGACCTTGTTATTTATCTATTTTGTATATGGTAGTTTGTATCTGCTAATTTATCTTCCCCTACTCCCTTTCCTCTTTGGTAACCACGTTTGTTTTCTATGTGAGTCTGTTTCTGTTTTGTGAATAAGTTCATTTGTATCATATTTTAGGTTTCATGTATGAGTGATGTCATGTAGTATTTGTCTTTCTCCTTCTGACTTACATCATAGTATGATGATCTCTAAATCCATCCATGTTGCTGCAAATGGCATTTTTGGGGGGGCGGGGGGAGGGGGGTTAAAAAAGACTTGTTTAATTAAATACCAGGATGAGGCCAGGCAGGGCAGGGGGGAGGGAGTCACCTCAAAGCAAAGTGCCTTGGGGCTCTCCCCCTCCACCCACCTCTAGAGGCCACAGCTAAATGTCTGGGACCAGGTCCCAGTGACTACCGGTCTCTTCAGGCCCCGGACACTGGGGAGGGGTGGATGGGTGAGTTCTCAGCTCCCTGGGTCCTTAGTCCACAGTCCACGTCCTGTGGACAAGCACGGGCCAGCGCTGGGACAATATGGGGAGGGGGCATTCAGACGGACACAAAGGGAAACAAGGTTAGGCATGCCCTACCTCTCCCCCCGACCCGGGCTAAGGCATCTCACCGTGGCGCAGCCCCCCTCCCCAGGGCCCTAGGGGCTGTCCCTGGATCCTGCCAGGGCCGGTTTGGGTCCACACTAGTGCCATCCAAACGCCCCAGCCCCGCACTGGGAGACAGGAAGTTTCTGGAACAGGTTGGGAGGGTGCCACAGATCTGTAGCCAAAAGCTATGGAATAGGTCTTTTCACGGTAAGGGACAGCAAGCCTGGGTCCCTTCCCATTCCAAGGCCGGGGTCTTCAGTCTCTTTCCAAAATGAAATCCAACCTCAGCCACAGTTGAGGGATGTGGCATTTATCCCTCCCCCACCCTAAGTTCAGACCACGCAGATCCTCCCCCGACACCCACAACCCCTGAGGACAACAGACCACCCACAGGGGCCCAGATCAAGGAAGGGATTGGAGCCTGAAAAAATCTTCTACCGGGTCCCCAAAAAATTGAGCTATACTTCCCCCCTCCATGGGTGGGATCTCAACCGCGGGTTCAGGGGCCACCCGGCTGCCACCGCCAGAGGGCAGGATGGAGCCAGGGCCCGGGGCCTCTTCACCCCCATCCACAGTGCTGGCAAGGAGTCTATTTGGCCCAAAGGCTGTTCTGGTCCAAATAGGAGGGACTGATTGTCACATGATGCTGCTCAAGGCCAGTGTCGGGGACTCTTCCCCTGCAGGAGGGAGGCGGGTCATTGTCTCTCACTCACACACTCGCACACCCACCCAGCGAGGGGCAGTTCAGCCCCCTACTCCAGCAGACAGGCATTATTTCATTCTTTTCTGTGGCTGAGTAGTATTTCATTGTGTATATATTCCACATCTTTATCCAGTCCTCTGTTGATGGATATTTAGGTTGTTTCATGTCTTGGTTATTGTGAGTAGTGCTGCTATGAACACTGAGCTACATGTAGCTTTTGGAATTAGAGCTTTCTCCAGATACATGCCCAGATGGGACTGCTGGATCATATAGTAGTTCTGTTTTAGTTTCTTAAGGAACCTCCATATTGTTCTTCAGAGTGGCTGCACCAATTTACATTCCCACCAACTGTGTAGAAGGATTCCTTTTTCTCCATACCCTCTCCAGCATTTATTGTTTGTAGAATTTTTGATGATGGCCATTCTGACTGGTGTGAGATGATTCCTCACTGTAGCTTTAATTTGCATGTCTCTGCTAATTATTGATGTTGAGCATTTTTTCTGAATATCTGTATGTTGTGCCTGTTTGCCATCTGTATGTCTTCTTTGGAGAAATGTCGTTTAGGTTTGGTTTGTATTTTTCAAAGTCTTTTATAATAATGATCTCACATAGAATACAGAGAAACTTCTTCAACAGCTCATAGGAAAACCATCATCCATTCCATTTGAATATACACCTCTTCAAGTTTAAACTGGAGTCGCTGTGGTGGCAAGTGATTTTTCGTGAGCACGTGTCTGGGACTTATTCCAGGATTATTAACTCCTCTATGCAGACGCTTCCTTGTTTCTGCAAGAGCACGAGGGTTAATTGTTGTTAGCTTGGCTCTGTTAATGACACCCCTATTGGTGAGACAGAAAAGGTACAACTTCTTACCCTATTTGGAGCCCTGTTTGGGCTGAGTGAGACAACGTGATGGACATCGCTGTGTAGAAAGAAAGCCTGCATGCATGCTCTCCTGCGGCTGGGGCGTGGAGGGGGCTAATGACACTCCAAATACAGACTAAGAGGGTGTGTTACTTTGTTGTGTCCACATGTATTACACAAATGGCAGGGTCCTCTTTTGGGGATCAGAACATGAAGTCATCCAGAGCTCATTTTTCCATTTCAGCCCTGTGGGGCACAGAGGTGATCTCTCCACGTAGCTAAAGGGAAAAAAATGTTCTGTGTCAACACTGCATTGGTAAATCTGCTGCCTTCTGACTCTGTGTAAAGTGTTTAATTCACCTTCTGATGTGCTCACTGAAGTCTCAGTTCTTATTTTATCTATGGATGAGCCTGTCGAAACTGCCTGAAAGAGTTCAATAGTCACACTGGACTCGGACATGTGCAGTTATCCTTATAACTGGATGGATGATAAAGTTTCATTAAATAAAACGATCAGTTCCATTCAGTTCAGTTCAGTCACTCAGTCATGTCTGACTCTTTGAGACCCCATGGACTGCAGCATGCCAGGCTTCCCTGTCCATCACCAATTCCAAGAGCTTGCTCAACTCGTGTTCATCTAGTCAGTAATGCCATCCAACCAACTCATCCTCTGTCATCCCCTTCTCCTCCTGCCTTCAGTCTTTCCCAGGATCAGGGTCTTTTCCAATGAGCCAGTTCTTCCCATTAGGTGGCCAAAGTATTGGAGCTTCAGCTTCAGCATCAGTCCTTCCAATGAATATTCAGGACTGATTTCCCTTAGGATTGACTGGTTTGATCTCCTTGCAGTCCAAGAAACTCTTAAGAGTCTTCTCTAGAACCACAGTTCAAGAGCATCAGTTCTTTGGCTTTCTTTATGGTCCGACTCTTGCATCCATACATGATTACTGGAAAAACCATAGCTTTGACTATATGAACCTTTGTCAACAAAATAACGTCTCTGCTTTTTAATATGCTGTCTAGGTTTATCATAGCTTTTTTTCCAAGGAGCAAGTGTTTTTTAATTTCATGGCTGCAGTCACCATCTGCAGTGATTTTGGAGCCCAAAGAATAAAAAGTCTGTCACTGTTTCCATTCCATAAAAGCATAGAAGATGTGTTATCAGGTGTGATAAACACTCTTTTCTCTACAGGCAGGCATTGAATTTCCTCTTCAGGCTTCTTTTATTTTGTTTTGTGTTTTCCTTGCTTGATAAATGTTAAAATTCTGGTGTATATGTATATAAAAATACGTATTGTAATAAGCCTTGCTTCCTTTCAGGCATTTCCTGCCCATTTCCTTAGTGTGGAAGCTTATTTTTACCAAACAGTTCAATTGAAATGAGGGTGTTATTTATTTAGGGGTGAATGGACTTCAGTTCAGTTCAGTCGCTCAGTTGTGTCCGACTCTTTGTGACCCCATGAATCACAGCACGCCAGGCCTCCTTGTCCATCACTAACTCCCGGAGTCCACTCAGACTCACGTCCATCGAGTCAGTGATGCCATCCAGCCATCTCATCCTCTGTCGTCCCCTTCTCCTCCTGCCCCCAATCCCTCCCAGCATCAGAGTCTTTTCCAATGAGTCAGCTCTTCGCATGAGATGGCCAAAGTACTGGAGTTTCAGCTTTAGCATCATTCCTTCCAAGGAAATCTCAGGGCTGATCTCCTTCAGAATGGAGTGGCTGGATCTCCTTGCAGTCCAAGGGACTCTCAAGAGTCTTCTCCAACACCAAAATTTGACTCCTTGGCATGTAGACTGTTGTAAACTGGAAGAATTTGAGAAATGGCAGCTGCAGGAAGGATTTGCTAATCTTCCTCTGAAACAGGTCATAAGACCCTCACATGAGAGGTGTCCTGTCTATACCCAGAGGAAGGAGCCTCCTTATCTCTCAAGATATAGGGGCCCTGCGGGGAATCCAAGCCAATAGGCCTTGCTGTTTCCCAGCATTCTCTGTACTGAGCTCAGGCTTTGTCTTCTCCCATCTTTCCAAGACTCTCCAAGATTCATGAAACCTACATTAACACTGTTCTGTCGACTTAAAAAATGCACAGCATGAAAGTTGTGAGTTAAGTCTTATTTTGGGCAAAATGAGGACAGCAGCCCAGAAGAGAGACCTCAGATAGCCCTGAGAAACTGCTCCCAAGAGGCAGGGGGACAGTCAGTCTTTGTATGACTGTGATGAAGGGGGAGTGCATGAAGTCAAGCACAGATTTTTTTTGCAGAATGTTTCTACTAGTCCCGAGGAACAGTCATCACCATGTAAGGATTTTAGTGCTTTTCTAGATATGAGAAGGTATAACAATTAGGATCATAAAATCTTCTGAAAATACCTATGTGAAGACCTGTTCTGCCAGTTTTTCCCTGAGCACAGAAGCCTCATTCCTTCTCTCCATGTTGAACTCCTTTCAGGGGGTGTTGAAGGTCAGCAGCTGTAGCAGCACACAATTTAATCCTTGTAGAAGTAGATGCGTGCATGCGTGCTGAGTCGCTTCAGTCATGTCCAACTCTTTGCGACTCCATGGACTGTAGCCCACCAGGCTCCTCTGTTCATGGAATTTTCCAGGCAAGAATACTGGAGTGGGTTGCCTTTTCCTCCTCCAGTGATCTTGACCTGGGGATTGAACCTGTGTCTCCTGCAATTCCTGCCTTGCAGGCAGATTCTTTATCAATGAGCCACCGGGGAAGCTCATAGAAGTAGATGGCAAGTGCCAATTTGTAGTTGATACTGTCTTCATTTCCTTATGAAGGCTCTTGTGTGACATAAAACTTGTGTTAGATTAACTTGTATGATTTTCTCATGTTAATCTGTCTTTTGTTATAGGAGTCCCAGTCAAGAACTTAGAAGGACAGAGGAAAAAGATTTTTCCCACCCTACAAGGGGATGTATGTCAATGTTGCTTTCATAAAAGGTACCAGTATCATCAAAAAGTAGACTAATAAGGTGTGGATGAAGAATGTCTTCTGCCATAAGTTCAGTTCATTAGCTCAGTTGTGTCTGACTCTTTGCGACCTCATGGACTGCAGCATGCCAGGCTTCCCTGCCCATCACCAACTTTCAGAGCTTGCTCAAACTCATGTCCAGCAAGTCGGTGATGCCATCCAGTTATCTCATCCTCTGCCATCCCCTTCTCCTCCTGCCTTCAATCTTTCCCAGCCTCGGGGTCTTTTCCAATGAGTCAGCTCTTCGCATCAGGTGACCAAAGTATTGGAGCTTCAGCTTCAGCATCAGTTCTTCCAATGAATATTCAGGAACTGATTTCCTTTAGGATTAACTGGTTTGATCTCCTTGCATTCCAAGGGACTCTCAAGAGTCTTCTCCAACACCATAGTTCAAAAGCATCAATTCTTCAGCACTCAGCTTTCTTTATAGTCCAACTCTCACATCCATACATGACTACTGGAAAAACAATAGCTTTGACTAGATGGACCTTTGTTGGCAATGGGTCTCCTTTTTAATATGCTGTCTAGGTTGCTCCTTTCTTCCAAGGAGCAAAAGGATGTTGTAAACAAAGGATGTTGTGGCCATCAAGCTGTTAGCCTCTTAGCACCCCTCACTGTGTACTCTGAGGGGGTTCAGGATGGAGAACAGCAGGACACTGATGCCAGAGATTTGAGGCACAGATAAAGGAATGGTTTCAGTGAGCCCAGAGCCTTGCATCTTCCCGAACCAAGAAAAGTGCTAAGTTCTTAACCTGAGATGTTTGTTTTTCCTTTCATTAGCAGTAATCTTTTTTTTTTTTTTTTAATAATCAAAAGATAGTTAGTTTACAATGTTTTTACTTTTAGATAGGACTTCCCTGGTGGCTCAGACAGTAAAGCGTCTGCCTACAATGCGGGAGACCTGGGTTCAATCCCTGGGTCGGGAAGGTTTCCTGGAGAAGAAAATGGCAACCCAGTCCAGTATTCTTCCCTGGAAAATCCCATGGATGGAGGAACCTGGCAGGCTACAGTCCATGGGGTCACAAAGAGTCAGACATGACTGAGCGACTTCACTTTCACTTTATTATAGTTTATTGAAGCTATCAAATAGAACTTCCTGTGCTCTACGGTAGTCCCTTGTTGTTTATCTAATTTACCTATAGTAGTTTTTATCTGCTAATCCAAACCCCTAATTTAAACTCCCTCCCTCACCCCACCCCTTTTGCCTTTTGGTAATCATAAGTTTGTTTTGTACGTTTGTGAGTCCAGCAGAAATCTTTTGACGTTCAACTGTCTGTTATTTTGTAGTGGTTTTTTGGCAAAAAATCTCCTATATATCCTGACTCCTCTCTTACCTTTGCAGAGCAGCCCCTCAGAGACGTCAGAGAGCCTGTCTCCCAGGCTTACATCCTCAGTATTCTCACTCATACACACTCACACAGCACACTCAGTTTTTAGGTTGTACATTATTTTCAGTCAACAGTTTCTATTAATATGGACTTTTAGGTTCTACCTAAAGGCAAAACCCAATGGTTATTGAGAGCTTGTGGGTTCCAGAACTTAAATATTATAGATGACTTAACTCCTATATCAATGCTGAGAAAGTGAAGTGTTGGTTGCTCAGTCATCTCTGACTCTTTGGGGGACCCAATGGACTTCAGCCCTCCAGGCTCCTCTGTCCATAGGATTCTCCAGACAAGAATACTGGAGTTGATTGTCATTCCTTTCCCCAGGGGATCTTGCCGACCCAGGGATTGAACCCAGGTCTTCTGCATCGCAGTCAGATTCTTTACTATCTGTGCAACTGGGGAAGCCCCCTGAGAAGTAGATGTTTTTGTACAAGTCAGGAAACAGACTTGGGTGAAGTGACTTGCCTGAATCCCAAACTGAATTCTAAGCACTTGACCCTGTGGTTTCAATCCTGGCTGCACAGGAAAGTCACCTGGCGTGCATTAGGAACTTTTGATTGTCTGGGTGAACATCTGGAAATTAACAGAAGGGGCATGGGCCTATGATGCCAGGGTGCAGCCAAGGTTAACCCACAGGTTGATCAACATCTGTGTGTCTCTCAGGTGTAGTGACAGAGCAGTAGGGAAACATGGTCAGTCTGCTCTTCTGTCTCATCCTCTCAATAATTATGAAGAGAGCTATAGTGGGGCTTCTGCCTGTGACCCATGTGTGGGCTAAGCCTTAGAAAAACTTGTCAGAAATAGCACAGCTGGAAAACTGACAAGAGAATCCATTGAACAGAAGATAATAAAAACTCTGCTGTTATCTTTCTTATAAGTCCAGATGTGTTTGTTAAATGGAAATTCCAGTAAATCAGAAGTTAGTGTGAGATTCTGTCATTTTCTTAGGCAAGAATGGACTTACAAATAAAATTAATAAAGTCAGCTGGTCATTACCTTAACTTAGGCTAAATCTTGTTTAAAACAACTGAGATTTGTGAAGCTCCATTTATTGATCAAAGTATTTTTTAAATTAATTAATTGATTTTAATTGGAGGACAACTACTTTTCAATATTGTGGTGGTTTTTGCCATACATTCACATGAATCAGCCACGGTACACATGTGTCACCGAATCCTAAGCCTCCCTTCCGCTTCCCTCCCCACCCCATCTCTCTGTGTTGTCCCAGAGCACTGGGTTTGAATGCCCTGCTTCGTGCATTGAACTTGCACTGGTCATCTGTTTTACATATGGTAATATACATGTTTCAATGCTATTCTCTCATATCATTCTACGCTTGCCTTCTCCAACATAGTACAAAAGTGTGTCTTTACATCTGTGTCTCTTTTCCTGTCTTGCATGTAGGATTTTAGTTACCATCTTTTTAAATTCCATATACATGTGTTAATATACTGTATTGGTGTTTCTCTTTATGATTTACTTCACTCTGTATAATAGACTCCAGTTTCATCCACCTCATTAGAAGTGACTCACATGTGTTCCTTTTTATAGCTGAGTAATATTTCATTGTGTATATGTACCACAAATTTCTTATCCATTCATCTGCTGATGGACATCTAGGTTGCTTCCATGTCCTAGGTATTGTAAACAGTGCTGCAATGAACACTGGTTTACATGTGTCTCTTTCAGTTCTGGCTTCCTCAGTGTGTATACCCAGCAGTGGGATTGCTGGGTCGTATGGCCATTTTATTTCCAGGTTTTAAGGAATCTCCACACTGTTCTCCATAGTGGCTGTACCAGTTTACATTCCCACCAACAGTGTAAGAGGGTTCCCTTTTCTCTACACCCTCTCTGGTGTTTATTGTTTGTAGACTTTGTGATGGCAGCCATTCTGACTAGCATGAGATGATACCTCGTTGTGGGTTTGATTTGCATTTCTATGATAATGAGTGATGTTGAGCATCTTTTCACATGTTTATTAGCCATCTGTATGTCTACTTTGGAGAAATGTCTGTTTATTTTTTTTTTGCCCACTTTTTGATTAGTTTGTTTTTCTGGTATTTAGCTGCATGAGCTGCTTGTATATTTTGGAGATTAAGTCTTTTTCTGTTGTTTCCTTTGCTGTTATTCTCTCCCATTCTGAAGGCTGTCTTTTCACCTTGCATATAGTTTCCTTCGTTGTGCAAAAACTTTTACATTTAATTAGGTCCCACTTGTTTATTTTTGTTTTTATTTCCATTACTCTGGGAGGTGTGTCATAGAGGATCTTGCTATGATTTATATCAGAGAGTGTTTTGCCTTTGTTTTTCTCTAAGAGTTTTATAGTTTCTGATCTTACATTTAGATCTTTAATCTATTTTGAGTTTATTTTTGTGTATGGTGTTAGAAAGTCTCCTAGTTTCATTCTTTTACACATGGTTAACCAGTTTTCCCAGCACCACTTGTTAAAGAGATTGTCTTTTCTCCATTGTATATTTTTGCCTTCTTTGTCAGAGATAAGGTGTCCGTAGGTGCAGAAATGGTATGGGCCTAACAAAGGCAGAAGATATTAAGAAGAGGTGGTACAATACAGAGAAGAACTATACAAAAAGATCTTCATGACCCAGATAACCATGATGGTGTGATCACTCACCTAGAGCCAGACAACCTGGAATGTGAAGTCAAATGGGCCTTAGGAAGCATCACTACGAACAAAGCTAGTGGAGGTGATGGAATTCCAGTTGAGTTATTTCAAATCCTGAAAGATGATGCTGTGAAAGTGCTGCCCTCGATATGCCAGCAAATTTGGAAAATCAGCAGTGGCCACAGGACTGGAAAAGGTCAGTTTTCATTCCAATCCCAAAGAAAGTTCAAACTAACGCACAATTGCACTCATCTCACATGCTAGCAAAGTAATGCTCAAAATTCTCCAAGCCAGGCTCAAACAGAACATGAACCATGAACTTCCAGATGTTCAAGCTGGATTTAGAAAAGGCAGAGGAACCTGAGATCAATTTGCCAACATCCACTGGATCATCTAAAAAGCAAGAGAGTTCCAGAAAAACATCTACTTCTGCTTTATTGACTACGCCAAAGCCTTTGACTGTGTGGATCTCAACAAACTGTGGAAAATTCTTCAAGATATGGGAATACCAGACTTAACCTGCCTCCTGAGAAATCTGTATGCAGGTCAAGAAGCAACAGTTAGAACCGGACCTGGTTCAACAGACTGGTTCCAAATTGGGAAAGGAGTATGTCAAGGCTGTATATTGCCACCCTGCTTATTTAACTCATATGCAAAGTACATCATGTGAAATGCTGGGCTAGATGAAGCACAAGCTAGAATCAAGGAGAAATATCAATAACCTCAGATATGCAGATGACACCATCCTTATGGCAAAAAGCTAAGAAGAACTAAAGAGCCTCTTGAGGAAAGTGAAAAAGTTGGCTTAAAACTCAACATTCATAAAACTAAGATCATAGCATCTGGTCCCATCACTTCATGGCAAATTGATGGGGAAGAAATAGAAACAGTGAGAGACTTTATTTTTTGGGGGCTCCAAAATAATTGCAGATGGTAAATGCAGCCATGAATGAAAGATGTTTACTCCTTGGAAGAAACGCTCTGACCAACCTAGACAGCATATTAAAAAGCAGAGACATTACTTTGCTGACAAAGGTCCGTTTAGTCAAAGCTGTGGTTTTTCCAGTAGTTATGTATAGATGTGAGAGTTGGACTATGAAGAAAGCTGAATGCTGAAGAATTGAGACTTTTGAATTGTGGTGTTGGAGAAGACTCTTTGAGAGTCCCTTGGACAGCAAAGAGATCCAAGCAGTCCATCCTAAAGGAAATCAGTCCTGAATATTCATTGGAAGGACTGATGCTGAAGCTCCAATTCTTTTGCAACCTGATGTGAAGAACCAACTCATTTGAAAAGACCCTGATGCTGGGAAAGGTTGAAGGCAGAAGGAGAAGGGGAAAACAGAGGATGAGATAGTTGGATGGTGTCCCCAACTCAATGGACATGAGTTTGGGTAAACTCTGAGAGTTGGTGATGGACAGGGAAGCCTGGAGTGCTGGAGTCCATGGGGTCACAAAGAGTCAGACACAACTGAACTGAACTGAACTGAACTGAGGTGCATGGATTTATCTCTGAACTTTCTATTTTGTTCCATTAATCTATATTTCTTTCTTTGTGCCAGTACCATATTGTCTTGATAACTGTAGTTTTGTGGTGTAGTCTGAAGTCAGGAAGGTTAACTTTGGGTTTTTTCTGTTCTTTTTATAGTTGCTTTAGGTGTAACTTTGTTTATTTGAGGTTTCTCTTGTTTATTGAGGTAGGCGTGTATTGCTATGAACCTCTCTCTTAGCACTGCTTTTACTGAATCCCATAAGTTTTGGGTTGTTGTGCTTTTATTTCTTTTTTTTTTTTTTTGCTTCTATGCATATTTTGACTTCATTTTTGATACCTCCTGTGATCTATTATTTATTCAGAAGTGTATTGTTTAGCCTCCATTTGTTTGTGTTTTTCATAGTTTTTTTTTTTTTTTTTTTACCGTAGTTGACATCTAATCTTAATGCATTGTGATCAGAAAAGATGCTTGACTTTATTTCAACTTTTAAAAATTTACCAAGGTTAGATTTGTGGCCCAGGGTGGGATCTATCTATCCATTCTCTATGGAGAATGTTCCGTGTTCACTGCAGAAAAAGGTGAAATCCCTTGTTTTTAGGTGAAATGCCTATAGATATCAATTAGGTCTAACTGGTCCAGTGTATCATTTATTTATTTATTTATTTTTTATTTTTTAATTTTTTTAAATTTTATTTTATTTTTAAACTTTACAATATTGTATTAGTTTTGCCAAATATTGAAATGAATCCGCCACAGGTATACCTGTGTTCCCCATCCTGAACCCTCCTCCCTCCTCCCTCCCCATACCATCCCTCTGGGTCATCCCAGTGCACCAGCCCCAAGCATCCAGTATCGTGCATTGAACCTGGACTGGCGACTCGTTTCATACATGATATTATACATGTTTCAATGCCATTCTCCCAAATCTCCCCACCCTCTCCCTCTCCCACAGAGTCCATAAGACTGATCTATACATCCGTGTCTCTTTTGCTGTCTCATACACAGGGTTATTGTTACCATCTTTCTAAATTCCATATGTATGCGTTAGTATACTGTATTGGTGTTTTTCTTTCTGGCTTACTTCACTCTGTATAATAGGCTCCAGTTTCATCCACCTCATTAGAACTGATTCAAATGTATTCTTTTTAATGGCTGAATAATACTCCATTGTGTATATGTACCACAGCTTTCTTATCCATTCATCTGCTGATGGACATCTAGGTTGCTTCCATGTCCTGGCTATTATAAACAGTGCTGCGATGAACATTGGTGTACACGTGTCTCTTTCCCTTCTGGTTTCCTCAGTGTGTACGCCCAGCAGTGGGGTTGCTGGATCATAAGGCAGTTCTATTTCCAGTTTTTTAAGGAATCTCCACACTGTTCTCCATAGTGGCTGTACTAGTTTGCATTCCCACCAACAGTGTAAGAGGGTTCCCTTTTCTCCACACCCTCTCCAGCATTTATTATTTGTAGACTTTTGGGTCACAGCCATTCTGACTGGTGTGAAATGATATCTCATAGTGGTTTTGATTTGCATTTCTCTGATAATGAGTGATGTTGAGCATCTTTTCATGTGTTTGTTAGCCATCTGTATGTCTTCTTTGGAGAAATGTCTATTAGATCTTTGGCCCATTTTTTGATTGGGTCATTTATTTTTCTGGAGTTGAGCTGGAGGAGTTGCTTGTATATTTTTGAGATTAGTTGTTTGTCGGTTGCTTCATTTGGTATTATTTTCTCCCATTCTGAAGGCTGTCTTTTCACCTTGCTAATAGTTTCCTTTGATGTGCAGAAGCTTTTAAGTTTAATTAGGTCCCATTTGTTTATTTTTGCTTTTATTTCCAATATTCTGGGAGGTGAGTCATAGAGGATCCTGCTGTGATGTATGTCAGAGAGTGTTTTGCCTATGTTCTCCTCTAGGAGTTTTATAGTTTCTGGTCTTACGTTGAGATCTTTAATCCATTTTGAGTTTATTTTTGTATATGGTGTTAGAAAGTGTTCTAGTTTCATTCTTTTACAAGTGGTTGACCAGTTTTCCCAGCACCACTTGTTAAAGAGATTGTCTTTAATCCATTGTATATTCTTGCCTCCTTTGTCAAAGATAAGGTGTCCATATGTGCGTGGATTTATCTCTGGGCTTTCTATTTTGTTCCATTGATCTATATTTCTGTCTTTGTGCCAGTACCATACTGTCTTGATAACTGTGGCTTTGTAATAGAGCCTGAAGTCAGGTAGGTTGATTCCTCCAGTTCCACTCTTCTTTCTCAAAATAGCTTTGGCTATTCGAGGTTTTTTGTATTTCCATACAAATTGTGAAATTATTCTAGCTCTGTGAAGAATACCATTGGTAGCTTGATAGGGATTGCATTGAATCTATAAATTGCTTTGGGTAGTATACTCATTTTCACTATATTGATTCTTCCAATCCATGAACATGGTATATTTCTCTATCTATTAGTGTCCTCTTTGATTTCTTTCACCAGTGTTTTATAGTTTTCTATATATAGGTCTTTAGTTTCTCTAGGTAGATATATTCCTAAGTATTTTATTCTTTCCGTTGCAATGGTGAATGGAATTGTTTCCTTAATTTCTCTTTCTGTTTTCTAATTATTAGTGTATAGGAATGCAAGGGATTTCTGTGTGTTGATTTTATATCCTGCAACTTTACTATAATCATTGATTAGTTCTATTAATTTTCTGGTGGAGTCTTTAGGGTTTTCTATGTAGAGGATCATGTCATCTGCAAACAGTGAGAGTTTTACTTCTTCTTTTCCAATTTGGATTCCTTTTATTTCTTTTTCTGCTCTGATTGCTGTGGCCAAAACTTCCAAAACTATGTTGAATAGTAATGGTGAAAGTGGGCACCCTTGTCTTGTTCCTGACTTTAGAGGAAATGCTTTCAATTATTCACCATTGAGGATAATGTTTGCTGTGGGTTTGTCATATATAGCTTTTATTATGTTGAAGTATGTTCCTTCTATTCCTGCTTTCTGGAGATTTCTTATCATAAATGGATGTTGAATTTTGTCAAAGGCTTTCTCTGCATCTATTGAGATAATCATATGGTTTTTATTTTTCAATTTGTTAATGTGGTGTATAACATTGATTGATTTATGGATATTGAAGAATCCTTGCATCCCTGGGATAAAGCCCACTTGGTCATGGTGTATGATCTTTTTAATGTGTTGTTGGATTCTGATCGCTAGAATTTTGTTAAGGATTTTTGCATCTATGTTCATCAGTGTTATTGGCCTGTAGTTTTCTTTTTTTGTGGGATCTTTGTCAGGTTTTGGTATTAGGGTGATGGTGGCCTCATAGAATGAGTTTGGAAGTTTACCTTCCTCTGCAATTTTCTGGAAGAGTTTGAGCAGGTTAGGTGTTAGCTCTTCTCTAAATTTTTGGTAGAATTCAGCTGTGAAGCCGTCTGGACCTGGGCTTTTGTTTGCTGGAAGATTTTTGATTACAGTTTCAATTTCCGTGCTTGTGATGGGTCTGTTAAGGTTTTCTATTTCTTCCTGGTCCAGTTTTGAAAAGTTGTACTTTTCTAAGAATTTGTCCATTTCTTCCACGTTGTCCATTTTATTGGCATATAATTGTTGATAGTAGTCTCTTATGTCCTTTGTATTTCTGTGTTGTCTGTTGTGATCTCTCCATTTTCATTTCTAATTTTATTGATTTGATTTTTCTCCCTTTGTTTCTTTAAAAGCAGTCCTAAGGAGAAAGTTCATATCAATACAGGCATACCTCAAGAAACAAGAAAAAAGTCAAATAAATAACCTAACCCTACACCTAAAGCAACTAGAAAAGGAAGAAATGAAGAACCCCAGGGTTAGTAGAAGGAAAGAAATCTTAAAAATTAGGGCAGAAATAAATGCAAAAGAAACAAAAGAGACCATAGCAAAAATCAACAAAGCCAAAAGGTGGTTCTTTGAAAGGATAAATAAAATTGACAAACCATTAGCCAGTGTATCATTTAAAGCTTGTATTTCCTTTCCAATTTTCTGTTTTGTTGATCTATACATAGGTGTGAGTGGGGTATTAAATTCCCCCACTATTATTGCATTACTGTTAATTTCCCCTTTCATACTTGTTAGCATTTGCCTTACATATTGAAGTGCTTCTATGTTGGGTACATATATATTTATAATTGTTATATTTTATTGGATTGATCCCTTGATCATTATGTAGTGTCCTTCTTTGTTTTTATTTCAAAGTCTATTTTATCTGATATGAGTATTGCTACTCTTGCTTTCTTTTGGTCTCCATTTACATGAAATATTTTTTCTAGCCCCTCTGACTTTTAGTCTTTATGTGCCTTGGGTTTGAGGTGGGTCTCTTTTAGACAGCATATATAGGGGTCTTGTTTTTGGATCCATTTGGCCAGTTTTGTCCCATGTACATTTAAAGTAATTATTGATAAGTATGATCCTGTTACATTTACTTTGTTGTTTTGGGTTCATTTTTATAAACCTTTTCTGTGTTTCATGTGTAGAGAAGATCCTTTAGCATTTGTTGAAGAGCTGGTTTGGTGGTGCTGCATTCTCTCACCTTTTGCTTATTTGTAAAGCTTTTGACTTCTCCTTCATATGTGAATGAGATCCTTGCTGGGTAGACAAATCTTGGTCATAGGTTTTTCTCTTTCATCACTTTTCAGTATATCTTGCCATTCCCTTCTGGCCTGAAGAGTTTCTATTGAAAGATCAGCTGTTACCTTTATGGGGATCCCCTTGTGTGTTATTTGTTGCTTTTCCTTTGCTGCTTTTAATATTTGTGCTTTGTGTTTAATTTCTGTTAGTTGGATTAATATATGTCTTGGGGGTGTTTCACCTTGGATTTATCCTGTTTGGGACTCTCTGGGTTTCTTAGACTTGGGTGGCTATTTCCTTCCCCATTTTAAGGAAGTTTTCAACTATTATCTGCTCAAGTATTTTGTCATGCCCCTTCATTTTGTTTTCCTCTTCTGGATAACCCATGAATATTGAAGTATTTAACATTTGAATGTTGGGATATTTAACATTGTTTTAGAGGTCTCTGAGGTTGTCCTCATTTCTTTTTCTTTTTTTCCTCTCTGCTTCATTTATTACAATTATTCTATCTTCCACCTCATTTATCCTCTCTTCAGCCTCAGTTATTCTACTGTTGGTTCCCTCCAGAGTGTTTTTAATCTCAGTTATTGCATTGTTCACTATTGATTGACTCTATTTCTTCTAGATCTTTGTTAAACATTTCTTGCGTCTTCTCAATCCTTGTCTCTAGTGTATTTATCTGTAACTCCATTTTGTTTTCAAGATTTTGATCATCTTTGCTATCATTATTCTGAATTCTTGTTCAGGTAGACTCCCTATCTCCTCCTCATTTGTTGTTTTGGTGGGTTTTTATCATGTTCCTTTACCTTCTGAGTATTTCTCTGCCTTTTCATTTTGTTTAGATTGTTGTATTTGGGGTGTCCTTTCTGCAGGCTGGAAGGTCATGGTTCCTCTTAATTGTGGAGTCTGCTCCCTATGGATGCGTTGGACCAGTGGCTTGTCAAGGTTTCCTGGTTGGGGGAGCTTATGTCTGTGTTCTGGTGGTTGGAGCTTGATCTCTTCTCTCTGGAGTGCAATGAAGTGTCCAGTAGTGAGTTTTGTGGGTGTCTATGGGTTTCGTATGGCTTTGGGGAGCCCGTCTTTTAATGTTCAGTGTTGTGTTTCTGTTTTGCTGGAGAATTAGTGTGATATGTCTTGCACTGGAACTTGTTGGCTCTTGGCTGTAGCTTGGTTTCAGTGTAGGTATAGAGACTTTTGGGTGGGCTCTTGTCTATTAATGTTCCCTGGAGTCAGGAGTTCTCTGATGTTCTAAAGTTCTGGAGTTGAACCTCCTGCCTCTGGGTTTTGGTCCTCCTCATACAGTAGTCTCAAGACTCCTTTCAAAGTGATTCGGCTGCCTTTCTAGGGGCCTAGTGTCCGCTGCCAGCATTCAGAAGTTGTTATGTGGAAGCTGCTCAACATTCAAATGATCTTTTGATGAATTTGTAGGGGAGAAAGCGGTCTCCCATTCATCTGTGATCTTGGGATTGCTCCCCATTTCTTGGTCAAAGTCTTAAGGTGCTTTATCCCAGCGGTTTTATAGGTCAGCATGTCCATTTAATCCACAAAGTCAGCCAAATAAGGGATGTTTGAATTTGTCATTCTATTTTCAGTATTCTGTGATCTCAAGTTACTTGTGTTCCTGATACGTTTAAATGCTTATATTGTCCCTACTACTGCATATATCAGCTTGTAGAATGGGAAATTTTATTCTGATTTTCATCTGAAAGGAAGTCCTCATCTAAACACATGAGAAGGAGAAGCTGATGGAATTTTCTTGTTTTTTGCTGCCACATGCCACATGCTTCTCTACTCTGGTGGGTCAGCCTGTGAATTCTGTCTGTCCAGGGTTTTGCCTCTGTGTTGTCCTTGCTAAATCGTTTGACTCTTTGCAGACCTATGGCCTGTAGTCCACAAGGCTCCTCTGTCCATGTGATTCTCCAGGCAAGAATATTGTAATGGTTTGCCATGCCCTTCTCCAGGGGATCTTCCCGACCCAGGGATCCAGCCTGTGTCTTGTGCATTGGCAGGTAGGTTCTTTACCACTGAGCCACCAGGGAAGCCTCTGTGCTGTCCTGGGTACAGAATAAAGAGCTTTTGCCTCATAGGATAAATATGCCCTTTTCCCCTTGGTCTCTTATCAGGCGCCTAGATTCCCACCTGGGTTCTAATGCATTTCCCTAATGGTAGAACCCCATGCCCTGGATTATGCTTCCTACTCCTCTAGGTCTTGGTGTTATGTTCCAGGGTTCTTGGCTTTCCCCAATCAATAGAAATTGATCAGAGGCCAGACTAGAGATTCATACATGGCTTTATTGGAGCTCCTGCTACAGCATAGGGGAGCCAAAACAAGTAACAGATTACCTTGCTCACTCCTGGACTGGAGAGGGAGGTGAACTGCCATATATGGGGTGGGGATAGGGTGTGTCCATGGCTGTGGAGTTGCTTAGGTGTTTTGCCCACCCCTTTGTGATCTTGTGTGCAGGTGGCGTGCACAGTCCCTTGCTCTTGCGCCTACCTTCCTGACAGCTCTTCAGAAGTGGCAGTTGGGCTTTTTGGTCTTTTTGCATTGTGTTGTCTGTAATTTGCCCCAACTGTGCATGCATGCAGTTATTATCAGTGCCTATAGTTTCTTTGTATTTTATTGCTGGAGGAGAAGTTTGTCTAGCTGCAAGCACTGTGGCGAAGGGTCCCAGGTCCCAGCCTTTCTCAACAGAAGAAGCCTGAGGTTAACTGGAAACTCACTGTCCTTCTTGCTTTCCTGCTTGGGAGTCCTTACAGGCTCTGGATGTCTGTAAGGATTCTCTCCATCCATTCCTGACCTTTTAAACTGGAGTGCTGGTCCTTGTGTCTTCTGGATTCCACTGCCCTCATAATCCATGTCTTTCTCTGTTTTATCTGATACCCCATCCAGACCCTTAATGTTTTTAATAATTCCCTTCCCTGCTTCCAGCACCCACCTATTAACTAGATTCAAAGTCCTGTGTCTTGGCCATGTAAGGCCATTCCACTAGGGAATCAAGTTTTCTGGTCACTGTCATCTTTGGCATTACTGTTGATCAGGTTTTCAAGGCTGACATGATGTATGTGTACATCATAAACTGAGCCATAATCTCTGGCCTCTTCCTGCAAAATAGAAATGTTAATGGAAAAATATTGCCTGCGCATTAGCAAGGAAAGGAAGCTGCAGCCATCAAGCTGCCACATTCTAGCTACCCCAATGGTGAGCCCCGAGGGGACTTAGGGTAAGAAAGCACAGGATGTTGGCCCCAGGTAGCTGAGCTGCAGGTCAAAAGAATGATTTCAGGGAGCTCAGACTCTTGCATCTTCCCATACACAGAAAAGTACTACATTCTTTAACTTGAGACTCCTAATTTCCTTAATTAACAGTAATCTTTTAATGTCCTGACTACTTGGTCTTTGTTGCAAAAACCCATATATATCCTGGCTCTTCCCTTATCACTTCAGACCAGCCCCTTAGAGCCATCTGAGATGCTGTGTCCCAGGCTTAAGATCTTAGTTTTGTCTGCTAAGTAAGACATAAGTCTTAACTTTTAGGTTGTGCATTTTTTTTTTTCAGTCAACATAAAGGAAGTAGTCAGATTTCTAAAAGCAAGGTTACTGTGAGTTTTTACATTGCTGCTGCTGCTGCTAAGTTGCTTCAGTTGTGTCCAACTCTGTGTGACCCCATAGACGGCAGCCCACCAGGCTCCCCCATCCCTGGGATTCTTCAGGCAAGAATACTGGAATGGGTTGCTATTTCCCTCTCCAGTGCGTGAAAGTGAAAAGTGAAAGTGAAGTCACTCAGACTTTCTCAATTATTCTTGTGATTACCTTTTAATCTGATGCAATTTATTTTTCATTGCATTTCTTAGTTCAAAAAATAGGAGATCAAAAGCAAAAGGGAAAATAATTTAAAAGTAAAATAATATGACACAAAAGTTATACTAAATCTTAGGCAAAGCATTTTTAATGAACAGTGACTTTTAAAAGCCTAATTTAACTTTTTCAGTAGTATTTGACAGAACTTCCCTGTGATCATTGTTTTTAGAGGCTAAGACACAGGTGAAGTGTAATAAAAAAAAATATTCAGGTGCTTGTTTAGTAATTCATACACAAGTACATAAATATCAGAAATAAAGCTCAGGATATTCTGTGTGGCTCCCTACTTCTTAAAAAGTGAATGTAACCCAAATGTCTGTACCCCCTTCCTTTCCAGATTATTCCTTGATGCAACATAGGAAAGTGAGATGACTTTTTTTTTTTTAATGGAAAGTATTGTGAAAAACAAAGTGAGATAATATAAATGGACAGTTCTTACTGCCCAGATTTTCCTTAGTAATGGGACTTGTTTTAGTGTCCTGCTTTTCAGCACATTTTGTGTTTACAGCTTTTGGGGATTTGAAGGGTCCAGATAAATAATAGATTAGTATTTTCTATCACGTTGTTCTCTTTTTCCTCCCTGTTTTACTCTGGGAAATCTCATTTTAAAAAAGTTTGTTTTTATTATTTTCATTTTGGCTAAGAGGAATGATGATTAAAATCTGACTTTTCAGTTCAAGTTTTAGGGATCCAATATTTTAATAAATCTTTTAATTATATTTTTTAATGGTTAATATTTTTGCCTGCTTGTTTCTGTGCTTCTCTCTCCCCCACCTCTCTGGGCCAATTATTTTTTTGGTTGGCATATGCCACAGGGGGCTTCAGGTTACCCAGGCTGTGACAAAACTTGAGACAGACTTCCTCCTTCCTCTGGTTCCCAACCTTTCTCTTCTTAGAGGTTTAAGAATTAGTCATTGTAATTTCTATCTCTGCCCCTTGGAGATGCAAATCACTCTAAAGCCTCCTGTAGATATTATAACCTGGGAGTGCCCTTCTCAAGGACTTGGGGGCTATCTTCTGAAATGTGATCATCAAGGAAGACAGCTCCCATCTCCTGGGGAGTGAGGTTGGGCAGGGATCTAGCTTTCCTGGGCACCGAGCTCCAACTTGTGAAGCTGTGTCCTGTCTTGAAACAAGATAGCTTATTCCTTTGGCAAGTCCAGTCATCGAAAGCAGATGGCTGGTGATCCTCCTGCCTCTTGAAAAGTCTCTTGTCCTTCACCTTAGTGGAGTTCAGTATGAGTATGGTTTCTCTTATTGTAGCCATGTGTTCCGGGAAACAAACTCACTCAGAAGGACAACGCAGATAGTGGAGTGCAGTTTATTACACCGGCGGACCCAAGGCAGAGTCTCCTCTTAGCCAAGGACCCCGACCAGTTTTTGTGAAAACCTTATATACCCTAAGTGTACGTGCCCAATTCCTTGACACTAGTCTGGACAAGGTAAAAGAGAGATATGATCAAAGTTAACCCATGATTCATGTGTCATAAGCCTAGATAGTTAAACAGTGGACATTTATCAATAGGCCTGTGGTCATACCCCAATAAGCATAATGGGATTTACGACTTTGTTCTGTTACAGAGATAATTAGCATATTCTTTTAGGTGAAGGAGAGTCTGGGTACAAATCCTGAGGCTCCTTCATGGTGGGGGGGGGAGGTGGGGAAGGGGTCTGGTTTTCCAGTTTGTATGTCGTTTCCATAGATACAGGGCACATAGCTCAAAGTCCACAGTCCGGCCCTAGATGGAGTCCTGCTTTTGAGCTGGAGCCTGTTCCGTCTGTTTCCTCCTTCACTCTGTGACAATAGCCTTGGGTAAAGTGTTCCTTGCCTGTGTAACTTTGCCTGGTGCAGTTTTTGCTTTGACATTCGTTTTTAATCTGTCTTGCCCTTTTAAAACAGCTTTAATTGAGGTATAATTTATACACCATAAAATTTATCCATTTTAATTGTAAAAGTCAATAATTTTTAGTAATTTTATTGCATTGTTTCTCCCCTGAATGGGAAGTCTGACCAGTAGTTCTACATAAATGGTTAGGGCTTGTCCAGTTGCAGGACTTACTTGAAGCTGAGCAGGTGGGAGCCAGGCATGAGGCTGTAGGGTTCCAAGTACTTTTCTATGATCCTCTCACAAGCGTTTTTATCTGAGATCTTCAGTTCTGTTCTTTCTTTGTTCTTTCTTTCTTTTTTTAAAATTTTTGTTTTCATCAAAATTAACCTAAGTCTTCAGCTTTATTTCACTGGGATGTGGTAACAAAATTGTCATGGAAAGGATACTGATATTAGACCTAGTTAAAGAAAATGCCTCCAGCCAGGTGGTAGGAGCATGAAAGTGATCAAGATAAACATGAAGTTGGAGTTTTTAAAAAATGAGTTTAGTATTAGTTGTGCCACATTTTATGTGACTGGAGATGGGTTTTCTTCTCTAACTCTAAGCCTGTTTTCTCACATGTCGGTGTTTGGATTTGGATCACTCTGTTCACATTGTTACAATCCAAGCGTTTTGTCACTGGAGTGTCCCTTCATGACCACTTGAGGCTACCATCATCTGAGCTGTGGAGATAAAGCCACAGAAGCAGAGGTGGTTTGAGGACCGGGGCTGGCTGGGCTTGAAGCCAGGTGACCGGCAAGCTGGCAGCGCCATGCCCAACTTAGGTGTCAGGGGACAGAGGGTGGGGAAGGTCAGGACCTTCTGGGTTCTGGAAGGAGAGACCCATGGGAGATTGAGCTCTTCAGTTCTAATCTTTCTACCCAGGCTGTTTATTTTAAACCAGGTTCTGCCCAAATGGAAAACATCTGAATTCTTCTACAAACTGTTATCCCCTATCTCTTGTTGTTTTTAAAAATGTTTGTCTTTGTTCTATAAACCTTGAAGTAATCATAGCAGCCTCTCTGTAGGTGGTGCCTCCAGTCCCATCCTGACATTCCTTAGGATCCTCACCTGCCTGACTGCCTGCCATCCTCTCTCCAGACTAAACACAAGCTTTCCCAGGGCTCTGCTGTTTCCTTCTAGTTTGAGGTCCTCTCCTCCCAGTGTTCTCAAAGCTCCATATGCTCAGGGCAGATGCTGTTATAGAGGTGAACAGTCCTCTCACCTGGGCTTGCTACTGAGTTCAAGCTCATATTGCTCACTGCGTGCTAGGTGAATAGATTGAGAGATAAGGTGCTGGGAAGCAACACTGACTTTATTAGGAAAGCCAGCAGACTGAGGAAAGGGTGGACTAGTGTCCCCAAGAATCATCTTGCCTGGGTTTGGATGTTAGTTTCTTTCATAGAACAAAGAAGAAGAGTTGAGGGAATAAAGTAAGAAAAGGCAATAGGTTGTTGTAAATATTTCCAGGTTCCAGCCAAACTCCAGAGGAGATGTGTTCATTTCTTCTTTCCTGCAGTCATTCATGGTGGGGCCTGGTTAGGATGTTTTCTGGAGCTAAACAAAGATATTTTAGCTTAATGCTCAGACATGTGGGGCAGTGTTCACAGAGATGGGCTGTCATGAACACTTCAAACCATGGGCAACATCTCTTTAGTGATTAACTTTTAGTGGAAGCAATAGAATACAAAAATCAAAGTACAAGGAACAGGTCTAATACAGAGTCAGATTTGTTCCTCCCTGTTACAGGCTAAAAGGCCTTGGGTGTGGGGAGCAGAGAGGGTGTGGGTGGTGAGGATGAGCCCAGTAATTAGGGCGAGCCCCCTGGGCACAGTTCTAGTTCACTCTCTAGAGAGGGGTTAAGTGGTTTTTATCTTCTAAAAACCAGGAGACTGAAAAGCTACATTTCAGTATTAGACTGATAAGCTTTGTAAGAGGTTATCCTAAATTCCTACTTGGTGTCCAGCAGAGAAAGATCCTTGAACAGAGCTGACAGAATAAGATGCGTAATGACAGCAGTGATAATCTCAAACTGTGCTGTTTTTATCTTCCTATTTCTGGTTTAGAGGCATGAAGTCATTATATTTAACCCACTGCTCGTGCTCAGAAATAATGCTGTAACATAACTTAGGTTATAGAAGATTTCTTATAGCTTTTATACTCTTTTATGACTGAAACTTGTATTTTCCTCGTGACTGCTAATTCCATATATCCCAACTTGGTCACTGTGCTTGCTATTTTATTAAACCTGGAATTACAGGGAGCAAAGGGGAACTGGGAACCCCATTTGTTTCCAGGAAGAGGAGAAGACCGAGTTGCCCCATCTGCTCACTGGTTTGTGGAATAAGACAGGGGCTCCTTGTCCTAACAGTGTCTTACTCCTCAGGTGGTGGTTAGAAGAGGCTCAGGAGGGAGGTTCAGGAGAGAGGGTACTTATGTACACCCATGGCTAGTTTATGTTGATGTAAGGCAGGAATCAAACCAATATTGTAAAACAAATATCCTTCAGTTAAAAATAAATGAATGAAAAGAAAATACTGAATGGCTTTTTAGTGAGTGGGAACCCTCTCTACTAGCTGTTTAGTAGAGACCTAACACCAGGTGCCCCGTCAGTAGCCTGGATGGGACAGACACCCAAATCAGTAGATTTTTCATGGCACACGGTCTCCAAGACCATAGTCCTGTGCCCTGGGGGGAAAGGACTTCTCTAGGAACTGAAGCAGATGGGAGTCACACCAGGCCCAGAGGGACTGGTGCCCAGGCACTGCTTTGACCAGGTCTCAGAGTTCTGAGCACTGGCTTCCTTCCTAAATCTCACTCAAAAGTCTCAGCTGCTCCATTTTCCTCCAGTCTGCGAACCCCTGAGGCTTGCAGGTGAGGGTACAGAAGGCACTGGGAAGACCCCTGACATGGGCTCAGGCCTCACCTGGTGGAACATCACTGCTGAATCCCTCCTGGTTTCTGGGCTCAGTAGAGCTTCCTTCTCTGCTCACCAACACCCTGCTCCTGAGAAAGTAGGAAATGAAGCAACAGAGTGCTCACATCCTGCCCCAGAGATTCCATCCTTCCTTCTTGGGCCTTGCATGTTCCCCCACTGCTCTTTGGGTTGGGTCTTGTATCCCGCCTTGAAAATAAAGGGGAGGGTTTGGGTCAGAGCCTCATCTCCCAGCCTCCCCCCACCCCCGAAGCCTGGGGTATAGCAGCATTGTTCCCAGACTCCCCTCTGCTCTGACTGCCAGGCTCCTCTTGCAGGAGGGGCCGTTGTTCCTGGTTGGGGGAGGGCAGCTTGTAGTCAGAGCAGAGGACCCTGCAGTGAGAGGGCACACTGGGGATGGCTGAGTGCAGGGCTGAACTCTGTGATCAGAGTGAACTCTGCACTCTTTGCAGTGCCTGGGACCCGGGGCTGCACAGGGGGCAGGGGGCATTTTGGAGAACTCTGTGCAGGGGTCCTGGAAACAGGATGGTGCCCCAGCTGGACAGACACTGGGGTGTCCACTGAGCTGTGCAAGAAGAGACACCTGTGGGCACTGCAGGCTCTGTAGGCCTGGTGGAGAGCCTCCCCTGGTGGGAGCCAATTGTGTGTGTGTCCCATCATCCTGAATTCTAGCTCAGTTGTCTTCCAAAAGTTCTCCCAGGCCTGGGGAGTCTGCCTGGAGACCTCAACACTGGGGCTGAATGGTATAGCCCCTCACGGGCAGGGTGAAAGGGAGAGGTTCCCTTACCTCCTCACCCTTCCCCCTTCTGAGGGGAAGGAGTTTGGCCCCAGTCCCTAGAGAGCTGGGTGGAGGGAATTGTGCTGAGAATTTAAAACCTCAAGCCTGCTGCATTCAGAGGCTAAACTCATGTATTTTGTATTGCCCATAAAACTTTAAGGCAAAAATGTATTGTGTTTCACTAACTTTGTGACAGTTACTTTTTCCTTCCATTTTAACATCTGTAAAATCAAAATGTATCCTTCTCTCAACAACTTATAGTCTATGAAATATTGTAGTCTAAAATTTCCTGGCAGAAGCTAAAGCAAATTTTCTTTGGAGTAACCTAACTTCATGGTAGTCTCAAAAGATTCCCACAGATAATTTTTTTTTTTTTTTGGTGTGTGTGGAAAATGAGTAGCTTGCTGTGAACAGTTCTTACCCAGGCAAGTAACAGAGCACACATCTGTGAGGCCAGTACAAAGACAAAGACAGCAGGAACACATCCTGTAAATGAGGTTATTAGAACCAGTGATTATTAAAGAAGAAAATGTTGACATAACTGTTCAAAGGAATCAGACAAGATTGAAAACATCTTTAGAGAACAAGGAATTCTAAAACATATCTAACAGGTTTGAGAAAAAACCAAATAGATAATCAGTAAATTCTTTGAATTTGTTTGGTTTGATGGTATAGTGTTCTCTGTTTTTCTTTTCATGATGTCAACATTAGGTCATTATTAGGGTTCTCCAGAATATCAGTAGAGAAAGAGAGAGAGAGGGAGTGTGTTTGTGTAAAGAGATGGAGAGATTTGTTGTAAGAAGTGGCTAATGTGATTGTGAAGTCGACCAAATTAAAAATCGCAGGGCAGACTGGAAATGCGGAAAAGAGCTGATGTTGATACTCAGGTTCAAAGAGAGACCCACAGGCAGAATTTTATCTCCCTTGAGGGAAGTCAGTCTTTTTTCTCTTAAGGCCTTTAACTGATTGGATGAGGCCCACCCACATTATGAACGGTAACTTGTTCTATTCAAAGTCTGTTGGTGGTGTTGTTCAATCACTAAGTCGTGTCCAACTCTTTGATACTTCATGGACTGCAGCACAGCAGGTTCCTCTGTCCTTCACTATCTTCCAGAGTTTGCTCAAACTCTTGTCCTTTGAGTCGGTGATGCCATCCAACCATCTCATTCTCTGTCACTCCCTTCTCCTCCTCAGTCTTCCCAGCATCAGGGTCTTTTCCAGTGAGCTGGCTCTTTGCATCAGGTGGCCAAAGAATTAATCTCATCTTAAAACTAACTTCACAGCAATATCCAGAATAGTGTATAACCAAATATCAGGATACCATGGCCTTGCCAAGTTGATGTACAAAACCAACCATCACAACTGTATTTCTCACTCTGTACATTTTTGACTTTCTCAAATTATTCTTCAGGCTGAGGATGTTTTCCTTTAGAAGACAACTTTCTGGAACATTTTATTTATGCTAATCTCAGTAACACAGTTCCTCTTCTTAGAAGACTATATTGTTTCTTATTCTTGTGTGCAGAAAGCTCTTTAGATATTTTAGAGCCATATCTGCCATCTTTCTAGATTCCACGTATATGCATTAAAATATGGTATTTGTCTTTCTCTTTCTGACTTCACTCTGTATAATAGACTCTATGTTCATCTACCTCATTAGAACTGATTCAAATGTGTACCTTTTTAAAGCTGAATAATATTCCATTGTATATATGCACTATGTGTGGCTTCTTTATCCATTCATCTGCTGATGGACATCTAGGTTGCTTGCATGTTCTAGCTATTGTAAATAGTGCTGCAGTGAACAATTGTGTACGTGTCTTTTTCAGGTATGGTTTCCAGAGGGAATATGCCCAGTAGTGAGATTGCTGAGTCCCATGATAGTTTTAGTTTTTAAAGAAATCTCCATACTGTTCTCCCTAGTAGCTGTATCAATTTGCATTCCCACCAACAGTGCAGGAGGGTTCCCTTTTCTCCACACCCTCTCCAGCATTTACTGTTTGCAGATATTTTTATTTATTTATTTTTTTTTAAAGAAGTCTGGAACTAGTTTTCTTTTATTAAGAAAAGAGGCACGAGCCTGAACATGCAGTTAATAGGACACTGGTGCAGATAAAACAAAGCTAATTATCATTTCTACTGGCTGTGTTTGCAGATATTTTTAATGATGGCCATTCTGACTGGTGTGAGGTAATACCTCATTGTAGTTTTGATTTGCATTTTTCTACTGCTACTGCTAAGTCGCTTCAGTCGTGTCCGACTCTGTGCAACCCCAGAGATGGCAGTCCACCAGGCTCCCCCGTCCCTGGGATTCTCCAGGCAGGAACACTGGAGTGGGTTGCCATTTCCTTCTTCAATGCATTAAAGTGAAAAGTGAAAGTGAAGTCGCTCAGTCGTGTCCGACTCTTAGCGACCCCATGGACTGCAGCCTACTAGGCTCCTCCACCCATGGGATTTTCCAGGCAAGAGTACTGGAGTGGGGTGCCATTGCCTTCTCCATGCATTTCTCTAATAATAAGCAACATTGAGCATCTTTTCATGTGTTTTTTAGCCATCTGTATGTCTTTGGAGAAATGTCTGTTTAGTTCTTCTGCCCACTTTTTGATTGGGTTGTTTGTTTTTCTGCTATTGAGCTGCATGAGCTGCTTATATATTTTGGAGATTAATCCTTCGTCAGTTGTTTCATTTGTTATTGTTTTCTTCCATTCCAAGGGTTGTCTTTTCACCTAGCTTATAGTTTCCTTCATTGTGCAAAAGCTTTTAAGTTTAATTAGGTCCCAATTGTTTATTTGTTTTTTTTCTCTAGTAGGTGGATCATAGAAGAACTTGCTGTGATTTATGTCCAAAACCGTTGTATTCAGATTTCTTCTAAGAATTTTATAGTTTCTGGTCTTAGCACATCTTCTCTATCCAGTCATCTGTTGATGGACATTTAAGTTGTTTCCGTGTCTTGGTTGCCAAGCATATTTTTATGTGTAGTTTTTCAGTTTCACGTTGACTCACTAGCCTAGGAACAGCCATCTTCTTTCTAAAGTGAGCACATTACACAGAAGGTGAAGTTTATAGTTCTGTTTGGAGGATGGTTCTGGCCAGCACCATCAGTTATAACATAAAACTAAGGAGGAAATAAATGTGGCTTCTCCTTCGGGTGTCAGTTTACTTCATTTGAAACTTCAGCCCTAGAGAATGTGTGCCTTTGTACAAGAATGCGAGTTGGTGACATATTAGTTGTTATGGAAAAATGATGCAAAAACCACCCATCATACAGTTGGTGTTTCAATAGCAGCAGTTTGTATATGAATTATGACACTTCAACCAGATTGTTTTGATTTACTTATTTTCATTTCCCTGACTCTGTTTGTACTTGAAAATAGTACCCCAAATGGGAAATCCCTAAGAAATTTTTTTTGTCATCAAGGACATTTCTACATGTTAAATTCCCAGGAAGGATTTTTACAGAATGATGTATTTCTGCAGAGGCAAATTTCTTTCACTAAACTTCTTCGAGTTGATGGATACAGATTGTTTTCATACCTTCCCTGTTAGGAACTGTGCCAGCATCTAATGCTAATGGCATGGGTCATTAGCATTTCTTGTCACTTTTTCTTCTTAGGAACAGCTAGGTGAAAATGGCGGTTTTCATCTTTGCATACTGCTAAATCTCTATGCTTCTTTTTTTTTCTGACAAAGAGTAAATGGAACTTGTTCTTCTCTTAATTTGATAGCTTCTCCTTGTCAAAGTATTATTCTTAGATAATTCAATAATTCTGTGATAATTACAAGAGATATTTTTAAAAATTTTTTGTATTTACTTCACTTGTTTTTGGCTGTGCTTGGTCTTCACTGCTGAGCACAGACTTTGTTTAGTTGTGGTAAGCGAGGGCTCCTCTGTTGTGGCTCACTAACTTCTTGCTACAGTGGCTGTCTTGTTGCAGAACACGGGCTCTGGGCACACAGGTTCAGTAGTTGTGGCACGTGGGCTCACTAGTGGTGGCTCGGTAGCCCTAGCACAAGTACGTTTCCATAGCTGCAGCTCACAGGGTCTAGAGCGTGGGCTCAGTGGTTGTGGCACACGAACTCAGCCGATCCTTGGCACGTGGAATCTTCCTGGAAACCAGGGATTGAACCTGCATACCCTGCATTGGCAGGCGGATTCTTATCCACTGCACCACCAGGGAGGAGAAGGCAATGGCAACCCACTCCAGTGTTCTTGCCTGGAAACTCCCATGGATGGGGGAGCCTGGTGGGCTGCCGTCTGTGGGGTCACACAGAGTTGGACATGACTGAAGCGACTTAGCAGCAGCAGCAGCACCACCAGGGAAGTCCTACAGTAGATGTTTCTGCCAAGGAGTTCTCAGTTTTTTAACCCCCAAGTCATGTCAGTCACCACAGCCACATAAAGGAAGGTGAAATGACCAGGCATGAAGGGTGGTTGAGATACACCTCATTAGTGCAAGGTGCTTCCCTTCCAGAGGAGCGACAACAGCACAGTGGAGTTAGGCGCTGGCACTGCTGTGAATGTCGGGATGGAACACACTGTCACAGACTCTCTCTTTGCACTTGATGTCTCTCTGTTTCCAGCTGTCTCCTGTGCTTTGCATGGTGTTTAGAAGTGTCTCTAACCTCTCTCCAGGGAATCCACTCGGTTGTGATGATCAGAAGGTTTCTGGACACTGACAAGTGTTCCCAGGGGGCATGGGGGCAAAAATTCCCTTCTTTGAGAACCCCTGCCCTAAGTCACTGTCATCAGCCCTGGTCTCTCTCAAGCGTGGAAAGAACACAGCTCAGGGTGACAGTCCAAATGGCTTTGGGGAGCCGCTGAGTTAAGGTGGTTCAGAAGTGTCTCTCTAGCCTGTGTTGAGCCATCTGTTGTGCAAACAGATTTATCCTGTGGTTTTGTTTCCTGGGAAGAGAAGCAGGGTTTGCTCACAGCAGAAAACCAGGTTACAAGACTATCTTGTTTGGAGAGTCATTCTGCATTTGAGGGTCAGTTAAAGAGATAGTGGGAGAGGGTACAGCAGACAAGCCATACGGGAGTGGATCCTGGAGCAAGGCCATCTGGCATAACCCAGATCTCCAATGCCAAGCTGAGTGACCTTAGCAATTTACTACAGTTTCCTATGCTGCAAACTTCTGCAAAAACCTAGGGGTGATGGTAATGTCCAATTAAGGAGTTGCTGTGAGAATTAAATGAGATGCTATGTGAGAGAGTGCTCAGGAGGATAGTGGGTGTGTGGTTCAGTTCAGTTCAGTTCAGTCACTCAGTCATGTCTGACTCTTTGTGACCCCATAGACTGCAGCACACCAGACCTCCCTGTCCAACACCAGCTCCCAGAGTTTACCCAAACTCAGGTCCATTGAGTCAGTGATGCCATCCAACCATCTCATCCTCTCTCGTCTCCTTCTCCTCCCGCCTTCAATTTTTTCCAGCATCAGGGTATTTTCAAATGAGTCAACTCTTTGCATCAGGTGGCCAAAGTATTGGAGCTTCAGCTTCAACATCAGTCCTTCCAATGGATATTCAGGACTGATCTCCTGAATATGATGTCAGTTCTATCCTCAGGTGTTGTTAGAGACTTGACTACACCTTTGTCTTCAGTGCTGTGACCACCAACCCTAGACCCATCCTAGTCTAACCTCAGACATGAGGAATATTTCCTAGGCCCTTCTCCTTTAGTTAATGTGAAGTGTCCGGCCAGGACATCTAAGGAAACCAGGCAGAGCATACAGATCTGAGAGCTCAAAGAAGGGCCTGGTGATGCTGAGTGGGACCCAAACAAGGAGAAGCAGCCAGACTCAAGTAAATGACTTGTATCCTCCAAGTCTGCCTAAGTTGCCTTTCCTCAGCTCTGGAAATACACAGAGAAATTTAGCCCTAACCTGATATGCCATCTAACTGCAGCAATATAATGTTTTGTGGTTTAGATGGAAAAAGAAAAAACAGGTTTTTACTGTTATCTATTATTGTGATCACAGATACCTGGGCTTAACAGAAATGGCTACTGGCCCTGGACTCCTGTTAGAATTCTAAGTTCATACTGGGTTCCAATCCTTGCAGTCTTAAAGACTTATAGAAAGCCCAAGTTAAGCCTGATTTGATGCACATATGTAGAAATAATATTTTAGAATATCAGTTAGGTTCAGTTGCTCAGTTGTGCCTGACTTTTTGCAACCCCACAGATTGCAGCACGCCAGGCTTCCCTGTCCATCATCAACTCCCGGAGCCTACTCAAACTTGTGTCCATCGTGTCAGTGATGCCATCCAACCATCTCATCCTCTGTTGTCCCCTTCTCCTCCTGCCTTCAATCATTCCCAGCATCAGGGTATTTTCCAATGAGTTGGTTCTTCACGTCAGGTGGCCAAAGTATTGGAGTTTCAGCTTCAGCATCAGTCCTGCCAATGAATATTCAGACTGATTTCCTTTAGGATGGACTGATTGGATCTCCTTGCAGTCCAAGGGACTCTCAAGAGTCTTTCCAACACCACATTTCAAAACCATCAATTCTTCGGCACTCAGCTTTCTTTATAGTCCAGCTCTTACATCCATACATAACCACTGGAAAAACCATAGCCTTGACTAGACAGACCATTTTTGGCAAAGTAATGTCTCTGCTTTTTAATATGCTGTCTAGGTCGGTCATAGCTTTTCTTCCAAGGAGCAAGCATCTTTTAATTTCATGGCTGCAATCACCATCTGCAGTGATTTTGGAGCCCCCCAAAATAAAGTCAGCCACTGTTTCCACTGTTTCCCCATGTATTTGCCTTGAAGTGATGGGATTGGATGCCATAATCTTAGTTTTCTGAATGTTGAGTTTTAAGCCAACTTTTTCACTCTCCTCTTTCACTTTCATCAAAATGCTCTTTAGTTCCTCTTCACTTTCTGCCATAAGGGTGGTGTCATCTGCATATCTGAGGTTCTTGATATTTCTCCCAGCAATCTTGATTCTAGCTTGTGCTTCATCTAGCCCGGAATTTTGCATGATGTACTCGGCATATAAGTTAAATAAGCAGAGTGACAATAAACAGTCTTGATGTACTCCTTTTCCTATTTGGACCCACTCTGTTGTTCCATGTCCAATTCTAGCTGTTGCTTCTTGTCCTGCATACAGATTTCTCAGAAGGCAAGTCAGATGGTTTGGCATTTCCATCTCATGAAGAATTTTCAAGTTTCTTGTGATCCATACAGTCAAAGGCTTTGACATAGTTAATAAAGCAAAAATAGATGTTTTTCTGGAACTCTCTTGCTTTTTATGATCCAGCGGATGTTGGCAATTTGATCTCTGGTTCCTAAACCTTTTCTAAATCCAGCTTGAGCATCTGGAATTTTGTGGTACACATACTGTTGAAGCCTGGCTTGCATAACTTTGAGCATTACTTAGCTAGCAAGTGACATGAGTACAAATGTGCAGTATACATTTTAAAATATACTATTATATATTATAATAAATATATATAAAATACTATTATAATATACTAAAATATATTATATCATATATTATGATTATATTATATATAATTATATACAATATATAGTATGTAATAATAATATATATTATATATATTATATGATATATAAAAATAATATATATAATAATAAATGATAAATAATAATAATAATAAGGCAATGGCACCCCACTCCAGTACTCTTGCCTGGAGAATCCCATAGGCGGAGGAGCCTGGTAGGCTGCAGTCCATGGGATCGTTATGAGTTGAACACGGCTGAGCGACTTCACTTTCACTTTCATGCATTGGAGAGGGAAATGGCACCCCACTCCAGTACTCTTGCCTAGAGAATCCCAGGGATGGGGGAGCCTGGTGGGCTGCCATCTATGGGATCGCACAGAGTCAGACACGACTGAAGCGACTTAGCAGCAGCATAAATATATATTATATATATATATATATTATATATGATATATCATATATATACAAAATATTATATATAATATATATAATATATATAATACATGTATATATGTATATATATCATATGTTATATGTATATACGTATATATGTGTATACATATGTATATACATATGTATATATATTATAATATGTAATATATTATATATTATAATATATAATATATATAAGCATGGATGTGAGAGTTGGACTGTGAAAAAGGCTGAACACTGAAGAATTGATGCTTCTGAACTGTGGTGTTGGAGAAGACTCTTGAGAGTCCCTTGGACTGCAAGGAGATTCAATCAGTCCATTCTGAAGGACATCAGCCCTGGGATTTCTTTGGAAGGAATGATGCTAAAGCTGAAACTCCAGTACTTTGGCCACCTCATGCGAAGAGTTGACTCATTGGAAAAGACTCTGATGTTGGGAGGGATTAGGGGCAAGAGGAGAAGGGGACGACAGAGGATGAGATGGCTGGATGGCATCACTGACTCGATGGACATGAGTCTCAGTGAACTCTGGGAGTTGGTGATGGACACAGAGGCCTGGTGTGCTGCGATTCATGGGGTTGCAAAGAGTCGGACAAGACTGAGCGACTGATCTGATCTGATACATACATACACACATATATACATATAATAATATATATGTATATATATGTATATAATATGCATATATATATGTAAAATATACATGTACATATATTATATGCAATATTATATAATATATTACATGTAATATATTATATATTATATATACATGTATATATATACATATACATTATATATAATATGTATATTAATATATATAATATAATATATAATATATATACATATGCATTTTATATAATATATATATAAATATTATATATGATATATATATACAATACGTATATATCATATATAATATATATACATACATATTATATATATTATATATGTAATATAATATATATAATTATTATTATAATTATAAGATTATATATATATTATATATATAATATATTATTATATATTGTATATATATGTATAATATATAGATAATATATATAACTATATATAATATAATATAATACATATTATATAATATACTATATATGTAATAAATATGATAATATGCAGTATATAATATATTATATATAATATAATATATATGATTATATGTAATATTATATATATATTTAATATATAATATAATTATACATACAATTATATATAAAATATGTATATGTATTATATATATGTATATACACAATATATATTATATTATATTTATATATTATATATATTATATATAATATAATATTTATTATATTATATTATATATTAATTATTTCATATATAATATAATATATTTATATTAATGATATATAATATATATCACATAATATGTATTATATATAAAATAAAATAAAATAATATTATATTATATATATAATTATTATTATTATATATTATAATATATATTATATATATAATATATATATTATATATATGTATAATATATAAAATATTATATTATTTTATGGGAAGTAACTTCCATTTTGAAGTCTTGGTCATAGTAAATTTTAATTCTGTAGCTTGCAGTCACCATTTGCAGTGATTTTGAAGCCCAAGAAAATTAAATCTGATTACTTTGGCTATCTGATGTGAACAACTGACTCATTGGAAAATACCCTGATGCTCAGAAGGATTGAAGGCAGGAAAAGATGGGGGCAACAGAGGATGCATGGCTGGATGGCATCATGAACTCAATGGTCATCAGTTTGAGTAAGCTCCAGGAGTTGGTGATGGACAGGGAAGCCTGGCGTGCTGCAGTCTGTGGGGTCACAAAGTCATACACAGCTTAGTGGCTGAACAACAATAGTGGATTATTTTAAAGTCTAAACAAATATAAATTGTGTACAATATTCCAGATGTTAGGGATATACATTGATGGAAGTCAGTTGTGGATGGCACTGTCTCCAGAAAAGCCTATCAGGTCTGTGCCCTTATGGGGAGAATCACACAGGCGTGGGCTGGCTTTGCGTCCTTCTCTGCTGCCAGCACTTGTCTTTTTGGAGGTGTCTGCTGGGTTGGCCCTTGCTTCAGTTACACCCATGAAACTACCTCAAAGTGGTCTCCCCATTTATAAAAACAACAGAAAAGAGTTGTTTCAGTACAATAAACTCATATCAACAAAAAAATATTAGAGACAATTTAGTTTACTAAATAATTAGCTACATTCACATTTGCTATGAATTTTAGTTCACAAATTTAATTGGGCAAATTAAAACCCAGCATATATCTATTTTTTTTTTCAAACCTAAGTATCCTAGCCCTCTACGGAGTCCCTCCACACATTCCTGCTACCTTCAAATTAGGGAGAAATTGTTGATGAGCCGTTTTGGGCACTTTCTCTCCTTTGTAAGACTTCCGAGGCAGCACTAGTGGTAAAGAACCCACTTGCCAATGCAGGAGAAGTAAGAGACTAGGGTTTGATCCCTGGGTCAGGAAGATGCCCTGGAGGAGGAAATGGCAACCCACTCCAATGTTCTTGCCTGGGAAATCCCATGGACAGAAGCGCCGGGTGGACTACAGTCCATGGGATCACAAAGAGCTGGACACAACTGAGCATACACTCATACAAGCCATTTTGGGGCACATTCCCTCTCTTACACCAATTGTATATGAATCCAGAAGTTTGAGTTTATTGGAAAATAGGAGAAAGTGTCTAATTGTCACTACATCATGGCTGTCCACAAAAAATTACAGTGGGTTGCTTCACTAGAGTGATGTCTGGCAGGCCACAGGGTCCCTGAATATGGGCTCTGGTGTGTATAATCCAGCATCAGAGTCAGATCTTGTTCACTCCTCTGTGTCCTATATTTTTCTATTAGGACATTTGTCCTGAGAGAAGAATGTATTTTTTTAAAGACACTGCTAATCTTTTAACATCAAGCATGATATCATCAATTTTATGTTCATAGTTTAAATCTGTTTCAGTGACAGGAGAAATGGTAAAAAATATGTGCTTAATACACTTTGCCTTATGAATGTTGACATAGCCATGGCTATTGGTATCGAAGTTATGTGTGTGTGTATGCGTGCGTGCATGGACCTGTGTGCACTCAGTCATGTCTGACTCTTTCATGGTTGACTCTTTGCAGCTCCATGAACTGTACTGTAGCCTGCTAGGCTCCTGTGTCCATGGGATTTCCCAGGCAAGAATACTGCAGTGGGTAGCCATTCCCTTCTCCAGGGTGAGCATTGCTCAAACTTGAAGGAGTCATTTCAAGACCTGGCGCTGTTTCTACCGGGCATCAGCTGTAAGGTCTGTGCTGCTCTGCAGGCGGTGGACCTCCTCTTCTTTGTAGAGTCCTTCTATGACCCCTCTTCTCCATCTTGCCTCTCCTCTTTCTGAATATGCGTGGAGATATCCTGGAGCCGTATGGGCACATCCGGCTGTCACCACCTGCCTCTCTTCCTGGTGTTACTGTGCAGAGGCCTCTGTGGGCCTTCAGTGGTCCTGAGTGCGTCCAGGCACTGGTGACGCATGCTGCCTTCTGTGCTCGTCCTTCCTGACTGCTGAGAATTGAACTGGCAGGTGACGGTGGTTTAGGAGGCTTTCTGGGTATGTGTTTTCCAAATTTCTCTTGTCTTGCACCAAAGCTTTTGAAATGAAAAACAAAAAACCAAAAAACACCCACAAATTAAAGACTGTTTTCAGATGTTATGGAAATAGAACCTGAATTCTACCACTAGAACTTCTAAACTCTTATTTCATTGTTGATTCTGGCAGTGAGTGATGGGCAAGGAGGACTTCAAAGGGGAATAGTTTTGTTCTCATTGTAGTCAATGCCCTGTTGCTAATTCTTATACAGACTTTATCAACCATGTTTATAACTTCACTCGTGTTCCTAATTTGCTGCCCAAGGTTTGTTTTCCTTCTCTGTTGGCACTGAAAGTGTCACTCCCACTGCCCGCTACCAGATACGGCTCTGCTCCTCTTTGTACCAGGGGTAGGAGATTGTTAGAGATAGTTATGGCTTTTTGGCAGTCACAGAGCAGCTTCCAGGTGAAGTCATACCTGAAAAAATCTACCACTGTGCAGAAGTCGTTTCTTTCGGATGCTTTCAGTGTCAGGCCCTCCAACACCTTTGTGGCTACAGGACCCCAGGGTTTAATTGTCCAGTGGGTTCTCTGGATAAAACAGAAGGAAGAAAAGTCAGGTTTTGAGCTCCCATTTAACAAAGGAAATTTGAATGACAGATGCACAGATGCCCACATTTTCCTAATTTTTTTTTTTTTTGGTAGTATTTTACTCTCTCTCCTCTGAACACATTTTTTCCCCCCTGACTTTTAAATCTCTCATACATTTTCCCAAGGGGACAGCCTTGTCTATTGCCTTCACTTAAAAGAGTATGAAAAAGTTGTTTTTGTTTGATCTCTTGTGTGCCTGCCTTGCCATAGATGATGAAACAGACTGCTGTTTAAATCTTAATTTACACCCCTTTCAGGGGAGTGGACGAGCTCACTGAATTAAAGTTTAAGAGATGGTATAATTAACATGCATCAAGCTGCTGCAAAAGCAGGACGTTTCACTTGCAGTGGGCTCATCTCTGTATTAAAATAACTCCATTTAAACACATTTATTATCATTCTGCTGATAACTGTCAGTAATTAAAGCAGACACTTTATTCCCTACTATAGTAATACAGTAGTATTACTATTAGTATAATTAGTATAGTATATTAGTATATAGTATAGTATAATTCCTATTATTGTTATTAACTTTCTTTTTAAATTTTACTGTTTAAAATTTATGGTTGATTTACAATGTTGTGTTAATTTCTGCTGTATAGCAAATTGACTCAGTTGTATGTACACATTTTCTTTTTCATATTCTTTTCCATTATGGTTTATCACAGGATATTGAATATAGTTCCTTGAGCTATACAGTAGGCCATTGTTTATCCCTCCGATATATAGTATTTTTCATCTGCTAATCCCAAACTCCCAATCTTCACCACCTCCCCACCTCCACCTTCCCCACCCTTGGTAAGCACAAGTCTGTTCTCTGTGTCTTATTATGCCTATTATTGTAAGTAATCACTGATATAATTTCTATCATAGGTTTATTGAATCAAACCTATTTAGGTCTTCCTGTTTTAAAATAAAAGATGAAAAAATATTATGCCAATCATGGTCCTCAAAAGTATATATTTTAAGTAAAGTTTATTGAATCTGAAAATGTCCCTTCATAAGGATTCAGTGAACTCTGGGAGTTGGTGATGGACAGGGAGGCCTGGCGTGCTGCGATTCATGGGGTCGTAAAGAGTCGGACATGACTGAGTGACTGATCTGATCTGATCTGATCTGAAGGATTCAATATCATATAACTATAGAAACAGAAATTTTATTTTTGCCTATTGAATGAATCCCTTCAGAACCTAAAAGAACATCTTTAGTTGGTACATCTTCTTCCATTTCTACTAATCTTGCCTTTACCCTCTTTGTCTAAAATAGAAGGAAATATCACTGATGGGACATACATAAAACCAGCATTGTTTAAAAAAGAAAGCTAAATATTTTGTAGTTTCCATTTGAACCATTGAATGATAATAAGAATCTTCTTTTAAAGGCAACTCTGAATAATTAAGCATCAGAGTCTTGGTCGTTTGAGTTTTCTTAAATGATTTGGTTAATTTGGATTTAGATTTCACACAAATTAAGAATCCTCTCACTGAACACCACTTGACTGGCTGGACCCTTTCTACTGCTCTCCAGCAAATCATTTTTAGAACGAGGATTGAATTTTGTCAGAAAGGGACCTGGAATACTTTGGATTGTAACCCCTTTTGAGAACATTGGTGGTCAATTGCACATGGCTCCACTTTGGCTGCTGCACTAAGGGTTGTTCATGTTACCTGCTGAAACTCCCATCTGTGTGTTCTTGACTCCTCTAGATACCTTGAGTTTATCATGTAAGATCATATACTTCTTTATCTAAAATGGGGACATTTGATGAGATTACTGAATTTTTGGATGTGTTTTTGTCTCTGGTGTCACTTTTAATCAATAAAAATATAAAATAATGGAAACTGAATCAGCAGGAATTCTGCTGCTAATGTTTCAGTCATACTTCTGTTTGGCATGTTTTTAGATTTTGTCCATGTGGGTCATCAGCAGCATGTGTAACTGAGTCCAGTTGGTACTCACCATGGCTCCAAGCAAATGCTTTGGCTGATGAGACTACATCATCATAGAAACTGCAAACTGTAATGGCTGTGTATAACTAGATTGTCTGCATGTAAGGATTTCTTCATACCTCCTGGTGTTATTGAATGTGGGGTCCTGCTTCTCACCACTTACAAAATCAATTACATACTCACAAATGTTGGTAGAAAGGAAAGGTACCTTTCATCAGAATGCTGGCAGTCTGGGAAGAGGGCGGACTGAGCATCTGCCAAACCACCTCTGAGATTCTGCTCAGCCATGAAAGTTTTAAAGGGAAGGAGGGGAGTCATTTCAGTGAATCACTGAGATGAGGAGGGGTGGTCAGTCATTGCCATCCCCCACTGCATGCAGGCTTGAGGATGCCTCAAAATCTTCCTCTGGTTTTATCTTGTTCACATAGCTTGGTCACATGTTTGTTTGCGTGTTTACTGAAGGGAAAAGCCTGGGGCACCTGGTTAAAAGTTAGTGACAATGTAGCTCTGCTGAAGTGACAAGAGGGACTTCCTGCTGAGAACAGTTTCCTACAAAGAGCTGATTACAAATCCCCACTTATCAGAACATCATTTTATTTCTATGGGATTAGAGGCAGAGGTCAACCTTCTGTAACTGCTTCATGCTGGCATAGGATGCCATATTCTCAGAGCAGATGTCAGCGTGGGTCTGTAGCATCTCTTAGCTGACATTTTTAGTTGCCCATTTACATGCATAGGCAGAGCAAGCTACAATTATTTTAATGTCCACAAAGATATAGATTATTAAGAGCACTGATGTTAATTCCACTCTGTTGAGGCCAGTTCTTAGAATTGTACTAACGCATAGATTCGTTGCTGCTCAAGATGAAGCCACTTACGTAGTGGCTGCAATATGGTGATCACACAGTTAGCTTTCTCCCTCTGGCGGCAGTTACAGTATCTGTGAACCGACTCAGGAATGCGCATCAGTCACTGAGTCTGTGACTCTGTTGTCCTAATCATTAACTGCTGGGTTTTGTACTTGGTCATTGTTTCATAATTTCTTGTTCTTTTATGAATGTCATTCATTTATTTTTATGATCTTGAATTTTTAAAGTCATTATCAACTTTTTCTCTTTTTAAATCTTTATATCCTTATTGTTGATTGTGTTAGCTATTTCCTTAATATCAGATCTTGTGAACCTTTTTAGCAGTTTGTATGCAGCTTCACTTGAGAGAGTGTTTCTTGTTTCCTGACTCTTCCTCTGCCCTCCTCCCTGCTTTCCTGTCTGGAGGTTTATAGTTGTCCTCACCAGGTTCCTCCCTGAAGTCCTGAACTGAGGATCATGCCTTATACTTGCAGAGCAGTCTTCTATCCCAAGGAATATGCAAATACCGGCAAGGAAGTTGACAATTTAGATCCATTTAGATTTGTCTGATAACCCGTGTCTAATCCTTCCTTTCTCCCCTTGTTCGTATGCAGTTTTGTATAACCCACTGACCTGTAACAGTGTTGTATCATTTTTTTCCAGCTTCCCTTTCTCAGCAAAGTCTGAAAGTTCCAGTTGCTCCATATCATAGCTTATACTTGACATTGTCAGTCTTTTCAGTTTTATCCATTCTAATGTGTGTAAATTGGTATCTCATGGTGATTTTAATTTGTGTTTCTCTGATAACTTAAGATACTCAACGTTTCATATACTATTGACCTATGTTTGTTGTCTTTTGTGATAGGTCCCAGTCTTGTGTTCATTTCCTAAAAATTAGGTCATTTGTTTTTCTTATTTTTGTGCTATAAGAATTCCTCATATATTATGAGTTCTTTGTCAGATATATATATTGCAATTGTCTTCTCCTAGTCTATAGTTTGCATATTCATTTTATCAATAGTATACCTTGAATTTTTATTTTCTTTGAGGTTCAATTTGTCAAATTTTAATTTTATGGTTTTTACTTTAATATATAGTCTGAGAATGCAAATATATTATGTCCTAGAGGGAATACATACCTATTCGTAATTATGCCTTCATGTATGGACAAGAGGGCTCATTATAGAGACTTATAATTTTCATTAAAATATTCTTTTAATATTTGCTTGCACTATAAAAAGCTGGTTATAAGTGGACTATTTAAAATAGATTTCAATAATAGATCTGTAGGATTAAATGGAGAGATTCTCATTTTTAACAGTGTACTTCAGGATGAGAAAATCTGATATTATGCCTTGTTATTTTTACATATGCCTTTTTAGGCCATATAAATAATAATATATATGTTACTAATTCCATCGTATTTCTGTTCTTTCCAAGTGTAAATTTAAAAATTTTCTTTTTGCTTTAATGTTGTGTACTTTTCTGCAAAACATAAGATTTGAGACATGAACTTTTATATGTTAACTACTTACTGCAGACATTGCAAGAATGTGTGCTGAGTGTTAGTATAGTTATTGTGAAGGAATTTAGAAAGAATTAAACATTTCATTAATTTAAAACGTTTGACAATACCACTTGTATCTTGTTTTGATCAAATATATTTTCTTTCCAATATGGTGAAAATGCAATGGGGTCATAATCAAATATCCCTTTTTCCTTTTTGTTCTTTCTGAAGCTAAGGAGTGCCAACACTGCTCTTAATACTTACTCCAAAATGGCCGATGGGGCTGTTGTCAAGCAAAGTTTCAGAGCTGACTGTCGTTTTTGCTCTGGAACCAATGAGAGGGTGTATCTTTCTATTCATTTGCTTTGCTTTTGTTTATTTTTTAGCAGATTTATTGAGTTATTTATTCACATACCATTCAACTCACCAATTTGAATTATGTAATTCAGCATTTTTCAGTATACTCATGAGTTGTGTAACCATCATCAGGATCAGTTTTAGAGCATTTTCATCACTCTTACAAAGAGCTGGAACTCACTAGAAGTCACTCTCGACTGCCTCCCTGTCCTCTCCCACTCCCCAGTCCTGGGCAATGGCTAATGGTTCTGTCTTTATGTTTTTTTGTTCTATTGTGGACATTTCATGTAAGCACAGCCACACAATAAGTAATCTTTTGTGACTTGTTCCTTTCATTTAGAAATGCTTTCATAGATTGTCTGTGTCAGAGCCTGTATCAAGTTCCTCACTCCTTTTTGTGGCTGAATATACTTCATTATACAGCCAGGCCACCTTTGGTTTCTCTGTTCACCAGATGAGAGAGATTTGGGTTGTTTCCACTGTTCGGCTGTTGTGACTTACGCTGCTCTGAACATTGATGTGTGGGTTTTTCGTGTGGACCTTTGTTTTCATTCCTCTAGGATATATACTTAGGAATGGGAATTAAGGGTCATATGGTTACTCTGTGTCACATTTTTGAGGAACTGCCAAACTATTTTTCCGAAGTGACTGAATTTGATTTATTTTAAAATTTATCATGATACACCTTCAAAAAGAGTGCATCAACTTGTGATAGATACTGGAGTTGGCTCTGCCTTTCTCTGTGTCTTTGAGATAACCCATTTCTTCAGCTCATGCTTTATTTTTTCTGCAAAAATACATGATTAAGATAGTTGGAGATTTTGTCTCATCTTAGGATCATATGCCAGAATTTGGCATTAGTGACTTTTTAAAAATGGACTCTGTGGGAGAGAGCGAGGGCGGGATGATATGGGAGAATGGCATTGAAACATGTAAATTATTATATGTGAAACCAATTGCCAGTCCAGGTTTGAGGCATGATACAGGATGCTCGGGGATGGTGCACTGGGATGACCCAGAGGGATGAGATGGGGAGGAATGTGGGTTCAGGATGGGGAACACATGTACACCCATGGTGGAGTCATGTCAATGTTTGGCAAAACCAATACAATATTGTAAAGTAAAAAAAATAAACAAAACTGAGATAAAAAAAATAAAATAAAACAAAACTTAAAAAAATGGAAATATAGGTGATTTATAATGTTATATTAGTTTCAGGCATACAACATGGCAAATAATATTTTTATAGATTATACTTTATTTGAAGTTACTGTGAAATATTGGTTGTTTTCCATGTGCTGTACATTGCATCCTTTTCTCTTATTTAATTTAGGCCTAGTAGCCTGTATCTCTTACTCTGTTCCCTTTCTGTGCCCCTGCCCCACCCTTCATATGTTACTGACTTGTGTCAAGGTGGTACCCTAGTTACTGAGATCTTGCCCAGATTTCAATATCCTGTTCTGTTGCCCCCAGTAGTGAGAGTTTGCTTAGTCCAAGCAAGGATTTCAGGCTGAAGAAATAGTTTATAGCCACAGACTCTGATTCTTCCTTGCAGATTTAATATGAATATTATTTCCTGACAACGTGTGGGTTATCCAGGGATATTTTTCTGGCCTGATTTGCAGGTGTGCTATTTTGCCTTTCAAGGAGATGTATAAGGAGCCTGGAAGTTCTGGATAAGTCTGCTGAAGTCCTGGGATGAGACAGACCGAGGCCATACACAGAGCTTTCCTTGGACTGCACCCTGGAATTCTGGGAGCTGTCCTCCCAGGATGACTGGGATGTCAAGAAAGATCATTGAAAGGATTCAAAGCCCTCCAGATGGGGCAGGGCAGCTGGTCTCTGCAGCATGTGTAACTGCTGCTCAGCCTCTCACCTCCGCACAGACGTCATTCATGTAGTGGGGGTGTGACAGACTCCTCTCACTGCCGTCATCCAGGAAGCAGGAGAAGCCCAGTGACAGCTGTTGCAGACAGCTGGTGAGGACCCCTGGGGCTGCTGCCGGCAGGAATGGCTGACGGGACAAGTAGCGTCTGGGGGTTGTTCTCTGGGAACTCTGTCCAGAGTTGCTGCCCTTGGCATCTTCTCCTGGGATGAGCAAATTAAGTATCAGTTTGGAGAGGATTCATTTTTTGCTAGCATCTCCCAGACTCTGCCAACTGACATGAATTATTGAAGGGAAAATGTGCTGGGGTACACTTTGCAATTGCCAAGCTATCCCTGGGTTTTTATTATTTACCGAGAAGAAAGAGTTAACAATTTCTTTCTAGGAAACATGGAAGGATACTGAGCCAGAAAGTGAAGTCGCTCAGTCGTGTCCGACTCTTTGCGACCCCATGGACTGTAGCCCACCAGGCTCCTCCGTCCATGGGATTCTCCAGGCAAGAATACTGGAGTGGGTTGCCATTTCCTTCTCCAATTGAGCCTCCCAGAGACACATAAAACAGAGACACTGTGTTATGAACCAGTTCTCAGATTTCTGGTGATGAATGCACTGCAGAAGGAGAAGAGCACATAAAGAATAAAATGCCTGTGTCAAGGCTCCAGAACTTGTTTAAGTGGTTTCATAAAAGATAAAATAAAATTCTGAAAGCACAGAATAGAAACTTCACACTTCAAGTATATGTGTTCTACATTGATTGGTTTGTCTACCACATGACCATTTCCTCCAACTTTTTCTCCAGCTGTGCTGCTGTTAGAGTGTTTCTTGTTTTTTGTTTACAATGAGGGCAAAGCACATTATTGCTTCATGTTATAGTTATCAGGAGGGGCATTAGGATTTGGAGTTAGATCTGAGTTAGAATTCTACTCCAGTACACAATAATTTTAGATATGGAACAGAACACTTGATTTTCTCTGAACCACATGTTCCTCAGATGTTGAATGTGGAGAATACCCGTACTAGGAGTATTTTCATCTGAGCCTGTATTCTGATGGTCACGAGCTTTTGTTTTTCACCCAGATTCCCCAGCTGAGAGGCCTATTTTTGTGTCCAATGTGGGTTTAGAGCTGTGGTTCCCAGCGTGGGGAGACTCTGCCCCCCAGGGTAGAGCGGGTGAGGCCTGGAGACACCTTTGGTCCTCGGCTTGACCTGGGTATGCTGGACTGTGCTCGTGGCATCCAGGGGTGCAGGCCAGGGAGACGGCTCCATGTTCTGCACAGGACAGCTCCCCTCCCCTCAACACAGATGTGTCCAGCCCAGATGTCAGCTGTGTGAGCTAGAGGAGCCCTCCTTAGGGGAGGGGAGGGACAGAGCTTCAGCGGGGCCAAGTCCTGCCTAAAGGGAGACTGTATGGATGTCTGTGGCAAAATATCCCTCTTCTAAAGGGATGATGGTGAGGAATTGAGAACGTGGCATGGTCTCAGTATTGGGTTTTAAGTATTTGAGCTACTTGACCAGATGAGAATTGTTAACATCTAAGAAGACTATATTGTAAATTTATCAAAAGGAATGTCTTGAAATGTGTTTTTGTTTTCATCAAGGAAATTGAGCCTTGTAGATACTGTTATGAATGGGAAAAACAAAGCAAGAACTTAGAAGCCACTCATGACTGGGTTCCATTGCCACTTTTAATATTTTTTTCTGTGTGACCTTGGGGGAGTGACTAAACCTGTCTGAGCCTTCATTTCTTCACTGTAAAGTATAAATAATATTCATCTTAGAAGATCATAAATTTTGGATTTTATTAGGATGAATGAAGTGATAAAGTGTCTAGTATATCATATAAGATGAACCAGTGTCAATTTCTTCTTTCCCATGATGAAGTTTTGGAATTAGAGTTGGTGGATTTGAAGATGTTTTTCATAATGGGAAAAGTTTTATTTGGGGAAGAAAATTGGCAGAGGGTACCAGAACGAGCTATAAAGATCCAGGGTGAGATGCACAATGCAGTGACCAGTCTGTCTGGGGATGAGTGTGATGTCACTAGCTGGACAAAAGTGAGGAAACACATTTCATGTAAGAGTAATAACGTGGCACAGACACTAACTGGGTGCCCCAGATGGGTCTGGACAGTGCGCTAGAGGCAGGGACACCTATGGGGGAGATGCAGATGGCTCAAGCCTGGATGTTGTTATGGGTTTGGCTCAGGAGATAGGAGTGTGATCATGGTGATGAATAAAAATATGTTATGAGTAAAGGATTAACACATATGAATCTGAAGCATGAAGAGGGGTTGGGAAGCTAGAGGAGTGAAAAACACAGATTTCAAGCCTGGATGGTGACGGGGAAACACCTTTGTCTAGAGAATAGGGAGGCTGTCTAGACCAAGTTTGTTTTGAAAGGGGTTTTATATACATTACTTGAATGGCTTGTTTCTGTTGATGGATGGTGAGGTTTCTACAATTATATTGCATCATGTGTATACGTGTAAGACCTAGAGGTGTTCCTTAAGTGGCATGACCTTTGTTTTTTATCCATTTCCTACACTAATAGGTGAGGTCCTTGAAGAAGAGGGCTGTATATTTCCAACTTGGTCCCCAGGAACATGGCATGGTGCATTGTGTATGCACATGATCAAAGGTTAAATGAACTCGTGTGTGAACAGCACACTCTTAAGTTCAATGATGACTCTTCATTTTTACATGACAAAGCTCTAATATTCATGCTCAGTCTAATCTAACTGATATAAAGACCATTTTCCCTGGATGTCAGGAAACTTTAAAAAACCAGCTTCTGAGATTTCAAGGGAAAAGGTTTCCTTTATTTAATACTCCTGGACTCTGACCCTGTGTCTCCTCCTTGGAGGGAAGAAGTGGATTCTGGTGGGAAGTGCTCAGCTTCTCTCTTGTCACCTGCTTTTGGGTGACATCTGGTCCTTGTAAATGAAACCACACAACTCAGACTGGGACTTGAATCCACAGTCTTATAATTGAGATCACACATCTGGTCTCAGGACTTAAGGAAGCTCAGGTTCTTGATGTCTCATCACAGAAAGAATTCACTGAGAGACAAAGTGATAGGTGAGAAGTCGGTTTATTTAGAGAGAAACACACTCCACAGACAGAGTGTGGGCCGTCTCAGACGAGAAGCCCCCAAATAGGGGGTGGTTAGTTTTTATGGACTGAGTAATTTCATAGGCTAGTGAGTAGGAGGATTATTCCAGCTGTTCCAGGGATGGGGCAGAGTTTTCCAGGAACCAGGCTACTGCCTGCTTTTTGATCTTTGATGATCAATCTTGAAATTGTCTTGGTGTCTATGGGTGTGTCATTTAGCTCATTTATTACAATGAGCTTATCATGAGACTGAAGGGAGTCATATTTTCTGCCATCTTGGACCTAGTTAGTTCTAACCAGTCTTTGTCATGTCCTATTACTTCTTTTAAAGGTTGTACCTTGCCTGCTTCCCTCCTGTTTCAGAAACATGCTCTTGCTTACTGTTCATGCTATGTAAGCCAGCTGTGGTTGTTCAATCTGCCTTGGCTGGCTGGGTGAATCTGTCTAATTTTGGCATGTGGAATTTGTAGGCTGTTTAGAATGGTAGTTCCAGGCACTTTAAAATTTAAATATGTTTACCTATTTTCTGACTGCATATATTTCTTTTCTCTATGAACAATGATGCTCTCTCTCCTAGTCCATCTGTGGGTTTACATTTAAGTATTCAAAAATTTGTGAAATAATTCTAATTACTTTCTTTAAGAATGAGTAAAATCTTTTTTTAAAAAATTGATTTTTAAATTTTAGTTGGAGGCTAAGTACTTCGCAATTATGGTGGTTTTTGCCATACATTGACATGAATCAGCCAGGGGTTTACATGTGTTCCGCATCCCGAAACCCTTCCCACCTCTCTCCCCATCCCATTCTTCTGGGTTGTCCCAGTGCACTGGCTTTGAGTGCCCTGTTTCATGCCTCGAACTTGGACTGGAGATCACATATGGTAATATACATGTTTCAATGCTATTCTCTCAAACCATACCACCCTCACCTTCTCTCACAGAGTCCAAAATTCTGTTCTTTATATCTGTGTCTCTTTTGCTGTCTCGCATATAGGGTCATCATTACCATCTTTCTAAATTCCATATACATGCGTTAATATACTGTATTGGTGTTTTTCTTTCTGACTTACTTCCCTCTGTATACTAGGCTCCAGTTTCATCCACCTCATTAGAACTGATTAAAATGCATTCTTTTTAATAGCTGAGTAATATTCCATTGTGTATATATACCACAGCTTTCTTATCCATTCATCTGTTGATGGACATATAGGTTGCTTCCATGTCCCAGCTATTGTAAATAGTGCTGTGATGAACATTGGGGTACATGTGTCTCTTTCAATTCTGGTTTCCTCAGTGTGTATGCCCAGTAGTGGGTTTGTTGGGTCATATGGCAGATCTATTTTAAGTTTTTTAAGGAATCTCCACACTGTTCTCCATAGTAATTGTACTAGTTTGCATTCCTACCAACAGTGTAAGAGGGTTCCCTTTTCTCCACACCATCTCCAGAATTTATTGCTTGTAGACTTTTGATAGCAGCTGTTCTGACTGGCGTGAGATGGTACCTCATTGTGGTTTTGGTTTTGATTTGCATTTCTCTGATAATGAGTGATGTTGAGCATTTTTTCATGTGTTTGTAACCATCTGTATGTCTTCTTTGAAGAAATGTCTGTTTAGTTCTTTGGCCTATTTTTAACTGGGCCATTTATTTTTCTGGTATTGAGTTGCATGAGCTGTTTGTATATTTTTGAGATTAATTTTTTGTTATTTGCTATTTTTTCTTCCAATCTGAAGGATGTCTTTTCACCTTGCTTATAATTTCCTTTGTTGTGCAAAAGCTTTTAAGTTTAGTTAAGTCCCATTTGTTTATTTTTGCTTTTATTTCCATTACTCTGGGAGGTGGGTCATAGAGGATCTTTCTGCAACTTATGTCAGAGAATGTTTTGCCTATGTTTTCCTCTAGGAGTTTAATAGTTTCTGGTCTTCCCTTTAAATCTTTAATCCATTTTGAGTTTATTTTTGTGTATGGTGTTAGAAAGTGTTCTCGTTTCATTCTTTTACTGGTGGTTGACCAGTTTTCCCAGCATCACTTGTTAAAGAGATTGTCTTTTCTCCATTTTATATTTTTGCCTACTTTGTCAAAGATAAGGTGTCCATAGGCGAGTGGATTTATTTTTGAGCTTTCTATTTTGTTCCATTGATTTATAAAACCTTTTAAAGAGTAGTTAATTACATCTATGTGGTAGCCTTATCAACTTTTTATTAAACTAATTTTTGATTTATCTCTAACTTTGCTGACATGTATTATATTTGTCTTTCATGTTGTAAAACAGCCTAATGTACTACAAACTATTATATGGTATAGAATGTGAGAGACCCCAAGTAAGCTGTCAGGTACAATTACTTACATCATTTTGTTATTAAGATTGGAAGTTTTCAAAAGTAATTTATTTGACAATTATATAGCCTAATGTTTTCTACCCTATAGGGAAATCAGAAAGCTTTCAGATTTCATCCTCTTCTCTGTCTTGTTCTATTTTCTTTCCTTCATTCTAATAAGCCTCCAGTGAGGTCCCCATTTTCTCTGTTTCATGGATGTGTATTCTTGCTAGTTAATCATCCACAGTCAGCTGTAGGGAGATTGCTGCTTTAAGGTTAAATTCATCAGCATGGTGGTTGTGGTATTTTGGTGATTTATGGATGTTTATGACTCAAGTATGGATACAAATGAGGGCTGTCACAGCACCATTGTTTTCCTTTCCAGTTCGCTGTAGTGCTTGACCATCCATGAACCAAACCAAATAGACACAATCTATAATTGCAAAAGCAGTCACACCTCCAGCAGGAAAGATCCCAAGATAGATTGCTGTGGGCAGCTTTAGGTAAACCAGCAAGCGGGATGGCATAGATGGCCTTGAATTCCGTTGGTTATAGAAACAGGAATCAGAGAGCTAGTCAGTCACTCTCGTTACACATGTTTCCATTGTTTGGAGGTGTGGTACCAACTTGGTTTTTCTGGTTTACCTTTTCCAAACTTGGCAAAAGGGGCTGCTCGAGGGAAAGAGAAAGGGAACACAAGCATCTCTATGGGTTGGATGTTTGGCGTTAGTTAATTGTGTGTGTGTTAGTTGCTCAGGCATGTCTGACTCTTTGGGACCTCATGGACTGTAGCCCACCAGATTCCTCCGTCCATGGGGTTCTCCAGGTAAGAATAGTGGAGTGGGTTTCCATTTCCTTCTCCAATTAGTTAATGAGGTCATCACTACTGATGGTGTGTGGGTGATGGTGATGTGGCTTGAGGGTATCCAGAAAAAGAAATGTTCCCAACTCAGTTGGTGAAACTGTTCCATGGTGACAAGGACATATAAACAGGCTGGAGGAGATATGAAAGAAATGGTCCTTGGCCCATGATGTGTGTACTGTACATGGAGCATTTAATGATGAAAATTATTGGATGCCATCAGCCCATTACCTAATCTATTATTTCAGCCCTATTGTTTGGGAGGAGATAAAAATGACTGCTTCTAGTGAAAGATGAAAGACAGATGGTGGTGTATAGTAAATGAAAATATTTTTATGACAAAATCAAATAAACATCACGTTTTAGAGGAATTAAATATACTCTTAACTGCCAGACTTCTGTCAATCATGTTAAAAATATATAGGAAATGTACATATTTAGAAGACCCAAGGATGATTATTTAAATAACAAAATAGATTATAGAATTTCACTCTTTAGAAAAATGTTATATTGAAATTAACTATTTGTATTATAGTCTTATTAATATTATACTAAATATTTTGCATTTATTTCTAAAATAAAAATAAAATATTATAGCAATTTTAATTTGTTTTATGTAAGAGATGGCCTTCCTTTGGCTGGTCCACATACTTAACTGGTTTAATATATAAGAAAGTCCTCTGTAAATTGTGATATGCAATTCAGCTGTAACCCTTTCTAAAAAATAGAATGAGAATACTTCAAAAGCTTTAGAAGGCTTCACATACTCTGAAGGTTATCTGGTATTAAAAAAGGACTTGAGAGACACCACCTCCCTCCCCACAAAGTAGCAAAGTAGGAATGCAATTTTCCAAAATATTGACTCTTAAATGTTAATATATATCCAAGACTTTTAATGCTTAAGAGCTTAATAAAATGATTACAAAATTCTGTTATTTCAAATACACACATGACTTTTTATTTCCAAATTTGCCTCATTGATCATTTCCTTTGGATTTTCCTACTTTCTCCCCTTGTCTTTGGAGATTATACTTTTAAATATGTCCCTCCAGACTCTGCTCATGTCTGTAAAGTGTGATAATTTTGTATGAACTCAGAGGAAACGAAGAACATTTGACTTAAACTAATGTCAGTGCTGTAGTAGGACGGGGGTGTGTCTGGAGGATTCACCAACACGGTTCAAGGATGTAGGGGTCCTTGGATGACAAAGAATACTCATGCTCACAGACATCTAGGTGTGCAGGAGACTGTGTAGTAGGGTTCAGGTAGCAGGAAGGGGATCCCTGGGCCCCACGCAGTGTGGAGACCTCATCTGTCTATAATCACTTCTGCAGGAAGTACAGACCCGGGAGTTGCAGGAAGGTCAGACCTGATGCTCAGGACTTCGTCCTACTGCCCTGGCCTCTCAGGGGAGCCTTGCCAGAAGGAGCAACCTGATGACATCCCCAGAGATGGGAGTTGGTCTAGATGTTTGAGGAGTGTGTATGGTTTCCTAAACTCCACAAAAAAGTGCCACCAGCTGAGTGGCTTAGACAACAGAAATGAACTCTCATAGTTCCAAGGCCAGAAGCCCGAGATCAAGGTGTCTACAGATTGGTTTCTTCTGAGGCTCTGAGGCTTTTTCCCCCCGTGTCCTGTTTTTCTTGTCTTGCATCAGAATGCCTAACACAGAACATAATTGCAGTATTTGGCTGTGCCAGAGAGGGTAGTGCTTAAGTACACATGGGAGATGTGACTTAAAAAATAAATATTTAAACACCACTTGGGTCCTGTGAGCACCTGGACGCCAGGTCTGTGGGGTGGAATTGCCTTGCCTGAGGCCCACGCATCTGTCGCAGGCTCTCCTCTGGCTTCTGGGGCCTTGCTAGCAGTGTCTGGGGGTCCTTTTCTGGAGACACATCCCCCAGTCTTTGCCTGTGTGTTCACATGTGGTGTTTCCCCCTGTGCATATCTATGTCCAAATTTCCCCCTTTTATAAAGACGTCTTGGATTAGGGGCCCACCCTGTCCCCAGCTTGACTGCATTTTAACTCACCGTGTTTGCAATGATCATATTTCCAAATAAGGTTGCCATCTGAGACACCATGAGTTAGGACTTGAGCATATAAATTTTTGGAAACATGCTTCCATCTGTAACAGAATACCTTGGAGGCCAGTGGTTCTGGAAACCACTAACAGGGTGCAGTGTGGAGGGTGGTAGGGGAAGATGTTGGAGAAATATCAGCCGCCAGCTTGTCTAAGGCTTAATGAGTCAGTGTTACATCTAAGGTTTTTACTTTGAGGTGTATAGGGTTTTGAATGGCAGGTTGACATGACTAGTCTCAAAAAGACAATCCCACCTGGTGGATTGAGAATGGGCTGTAGGCTGGCAGGGTAAAAGGAGGGAGGCTCAGCAGCTGTCATGGGTGCCCAGGGAGAGACGCCAGGGCAGAGAACTGTGATGGTGACTCAGCCAAAGACGGTGGTCAGGCTGCCAGTAGGTGCTTGTCAAGGCAGATGGGGCATGACTCACTGAGGAGCTGCAAGAGGGGCACGAGAACCAGAGAGTCAGGTGAGATGCCCCTGTTTTGGTCTGAGAAATGGGAAGGAAGGAGAGAGTTGTCATGGAGTGAGGTGTGTGGGTGTACCAGGCGCAGAGGGAGTCGGGGTGGTCTAGAACTCCTGTGTTTACATGTTAATCTCCTGGACCCGATGGCTTCTACTTCTTTCTGTTTTTCCTCTTTTTTGTTGTTGATTTTATTTTTTTCCAGTTCTGTTTGAGGTTTGACAAATGAAAATTGCACATACTTGGGTGTGCGCTGTAATGGTTTGATCTAAATAAATGTTGTGGGACAGCCACCATGAAACCAAGCTGATGGACACGCCCACCTTTCACATGGTTTCTGTCTGTTCTTTTGTGGTGTATATATTTCAGATCAGCTCTTTGTATGCATCTCACATGATAACCATGACTGATTGTGGTCAGCTTGCTGTATCTCCAACACTGGCTCAACTGGCACCACTGAACCTTGTGCCTTTTGAGCAACATCTCCCTATTTTTTCCAATCCTCTCTGCAGTATTTCCTTCCTTAACATTTCAGGACACAAATCCCAGTCTTGACAGGGTCTTTCTCATCTTTAATTCATTTTTACATCATGCTTTTTTTGCTGTATAAGATTTTGTTATAGTAGGTACCCCTTTGCAAGAAAGTGATGATTACTTACTACCTTTCACAGAAATATACCTGTTTGATCTTCCAGGTTCTTAAGTCTCTGCTTTTGTCCTCTTTCTTGTCATGGTCCAGCAAGCAAAGGAAAACAAAACAATGTGGTATCATGCACTGAACACACACAAAGGACTTTTGTAGCTGTCTTATTAATATGCTTAGAAGCTTCCCTCTTCCATTTACTTAAATAGTCTTCTTTACAAACAACACATACAAGATGACTCTGCAGGGGATACAGATAGCCTTCTTTTAAAGTGATTATACCTCTTTGCAGAAAGTAATATTTAGAAACATTCACATAGATAAGATTTTTAATGAGTATATGGATGATTTTGTGTAGACACTTGAAGCCAGAGTTATTTGTTACATTTAATACCTAACTTATCTTGCATTAATTAATTACTTTATTGTCCCTTCAATTGAAATTTGTTTTTGAGTTTATACATGTTTCAGAGATTGGAGGATGAACACAAAAGTTATTTTGAGCTGTTTATTTCCCCTGGGAAGCCTTTAAAATGCCTTGGAGACAAGGCATTTTTAAACAAGACTTTTAAAATAGAACACACGAACTTACTGATGAGGCTCCATGGGGTATTTGGATATTTAAGGTTGCTTTATCATTGGTATTACAAAGCTTCTGGTCTTTGCCTTTTCTCTCAGCCATTGGTTTTCTGTCTTTCAGTCCTGGTATCTTCATGTCTGAGTCCCATCTTTGCTCCGTCTTCCTAGTGGACAAGTGGTGACATTCAGCTAGGAGAGCCTGGAGCCAAATCAAGTGGAGGGAGCAGGGGAAGAGTAAATAGCTGAAGTGTGTCACGGATGGAGTTCTGGACAGAGCTGCAGAACCAGTGAATCACACAGAATTACTCGTAATTTGGGAGACAAAGATGTACCTAATGAGAGGATATACACGGGCAGCAGACTGAGAGCAGAAGAAAGAGTTGGCATGAATTGCAGGCTAGTTTCCAGTGATGCCTGCTGCTGCTGATGCTAAGTCGCGTCAGTCGTGTCCGACTCTGTGCGACCCCATAGACGGCAACCCACCAGGCTCCGCTGTCCCTGGGATTCTCCAGGCAAGAACACTGGAGTGGGTTGCCATTTCCTTCTCCAATGCATGAAAGTGAAAAGTGAAAGTGAAGTCGCTCAGTCCTGTCTGACTCTTAGCGACCCCATGGACTACAGCCCACCAGGTTCCTCCGTCCATGGGATTTTCCAGGCAAGAGCCCCACAAAGTGTTGCCCATTGGTCCACCCCCTACACACTCAGGTATTTTTGGAAACTACAGTACTTTCAACTTGGTAACAAAAGACTACAGAGTGGATGAGGACACAGGCCTCTTTAGTGACTACAACGTGCCTTCATGATCAGTGTAGATCACTGTGTGGTGTTTGTCTCTAGACAGCCTGCCCAGAAACTGCAGCGCAACCCAAGGTGAGAAGAGGCCGGGTAGTTCCATTCTTAGTGGTCAGCCTTCCTCGGGGGGAGAAACTTCTGCAATTTGTCTTAGGCCCAGGCCCCAGAACCTTCCGTAATTGCTCTTCAGACTCTAATTTATGCCAGTTGACGCACTTCCCTTCTGCCCATCAGTTTTACACTAACTCCTGTTCCTGAGGCCCCTGGCCTCTGCCCTGATGGACACACACCCCATTCTGACTTCTCCAGCCCACTGTGAGGTGCACATCCTGTTGACCTCTTTCTCTCTGACTGTCCTTGGCTCGAGACGGAGGGGTGACTCCAATCCACTTCCCCTACCTAGGACACACTTGGTTACAAGAGGCAGAGGGAGCGTCTTACCTCTTCTGTATACTTATGTTTACAGTATCATAGGCTAAATCAGAGTCACTGTTTTCCTTACTGTTGAGAACAGATCATCATTTCCTTCCATGGTCATAGACATCTGACTCAGATGAGAATTTTGCCTTTGTTGATGGGAGGATCAATAGCATGCACCAGATGTTTACTACTATTTTTCCATGATATTAATATTCCACACTGTGTTAACACTGTTATTATGTGATCTTACACCAACCACATACTTTCATATTCTGATTTTTCCTTCTCAGAAGTGAAGAAAAGGAAGAAATATGACTTGGTAGGAATGCATTTTTCAGTATTGGCATTTGTTTTACCTAGACTGGAAAAGGTCAGTTTTCATTCCAGTCCCAAAGAAAGGCAATGCCAAAGAATGCTCAAACTACTGCACAATTGCACTCATCTCACATGCTAGTAAAGTAAAGCTCAAAATTCTCCAAGCCAGGCTTCAGCAATACATTAATCGTCTACTTCCAGATGTTCAAGCTGGTTTTAGAAAAGGCAGAGGAACCAAAGATCAAATTGCCAACATAGGCTGGATCATTGAAAAAGCAAGAGAGTCCCAGGAAAACATCTATTTCTGCTTTATTGACTATGCCAAAGCCTTTGACTGTGTGGATTACAATCAACTTGTGGAAAATTCTGAAAGAGATGGGAATACCAGACCACCTGACCTGCCTCTTGAGAAACCTATATGCAGATCAGGAAGCAACTGTTAGAACTGGACATGCAACAATAGACTGGTTCCAAATAGGAAAAGGAGTACATCAAGACTGTATATTGTCACCCTGCTTATTTAACTTGTATGCAGAGTACATGATGAGAAACTGGAAGGGCTGGAAATGGATGGGCTGGAAGAAGTACAAGCCGGAATCAAGATTGCTGGGAGAAATATCAATAACCTCAGATATGCAGATGACACTATCCTTATGGCAGAAATGAAGAAGAACTAAAGAGCCTCTTGATGAAAGTGAAAGAGGAGAGTAAAAAAGTTGGCTTAAAGCTCAACATTCAGAAAACTAAGATCATGGCATCCTGTCCCTTCACTTCATGGGAAATAGATGGGGAAACAGTGGAAACAGGGGCTGAATTTATTTTTCTGGGTTCCAAAATTACTGCTGATGGTGGGATTGGAATGAAAATTGACCTTTTCCAGTCCCGTGGTCACTGCTGAGTTTTCCAAATTTGCTGGCATATTGAGTGCAGCACTTTCACAGCATCATCTTTCAGGATTTGATATAGCTCAACTGGAATTCCATCACCTCCACTAGCTTTGTTCATAGTGGTGCTTCCTAAGGCCCACTTGATTTCACATTCCAGGATGTCTGGCTCTAGGTGAGTGATCACACCATCTTGATTATCTCGGTCGTGAAGATCTTTTTTGTACAGCTCTTCTGTGTATTCTTGCCACCTCTTCTTAATAGCTTCTGCTTCTGTTAGGTCCATACCATTTCTGTCCTTTATCGAGCCCATCTTTGCATGAATTCTTCCCTTGGTATCTCTAATTTTCTTGAAGAGATCTCTAGTCTTTCCCATTCTGTTGTTTTCCTCTATTTCTTTGCATTGATCGCTGAGGAAAGCTTTCTTATCTCTTCTTGCTATTCTTTGGAACTCTGCACTCAGATGCTTATATCTTTCCTTTTCTCCTTTGCTTTTCACTTCTTTTCTTTTCACAGCTGTTTGTAAGGCCTCCCCAGACAGCCATTTTGCTTTTTTGCATTTCTTTTCTATGGGGATGGTCTTGATCCCTGTCTCCTGTACAGTGTCACGAACCTCATTCCATAGTTCATCAGGCACTCTATCTATCAGATCTAGGCCCTTAAATCTATTTCCCACTTCCAGTGTATAATCATAAGGGATTTGATTTAGGTCATACCTGAATGGTCTAGTGGTTTCCCCTACTTTCTTCAATTTAACTCTGAATTTGGTAATAAGGAGTTCATGATCTGAGCCACAGTCAGCTCCCAGTCTTGTTTTTGTTGACTGTTTAGAGCTTCTTCATCTTTGGCTGCAAAGAACATAATCAATCTGATTTCAGTGTTGAAACCATAGCCTTGACTAGACGGACCTTTGTTCGCAAAATAATGTCTCTGCTTTTCAATATGCTATCTAGGTTGGTCATAACTTTTCTTACAAGGAGTAAGCGTCTTTTAATTTCATGGCTGCAGTCACCATCTGTAGTGATTTTGGAGCCCCAAAAGATAAAGTCTCACATTGTTTCCACTGTTTCCCCATCTATTTCCCATGAAGTGATGGGACCAGATGCCATGATCTTCGTTTTCTAAATGTTGAGCTTTAAGTCAACTTTTTCACTCTCCACTTTCACTTTCATCAAGAGGCTTTTTAGTTCCTCTTCAATTTCTGCCATAAGGGTGATGTCATCTGCATATCTGAGGTTATTGATATTTCTCCTAGCAATCTTGATTCCACCTTGTGCTTCTTCCAGCCCAGCATTTCTCATGATGTACTCTGCATATAAATTAAATAAGCAGGGTGACAATATACAGCCTTGACGAACTCCTTTTCCTATTTGGAACCAGTCTGTTGTTCCATGTCCAGGTCTAACTGCTACTTCCTGACCTGCATACAGGTTTCTCAAGAGGCAGGTCAGGTGGTCTGGTATTCCCATCTCTTTCAGAACTTTCCAGTTTCTTGTGATACACACAGTCAAAGGCTTTGGCATAGTCAATAAAGCAGAAATAGATGTTATTCTGGAACTCTCTTGCTTTTTCAATGATCCAGAGGATGTTGGCAATTTGATCTCTGGTTCCTCTGCCTTTTCTAAAGCCAGCTTGAACATCTGGAAGTTCACGGTTCATATATTGCTGAAGCCTGGCTTGGAAAAGTTTGAGCATTACTTTACTAGTGTGTGAGATGAGTGCAATTGTGCGGTAGTTTGAGCATTCTTTGGCATTGCCTCTCTTTGGGATTGGAATGAAAATTGACCTTTTCCAGTCCTGTGGTCACTGCTGAGTTTTCCAAATTTGCTGGCATATTGAGTGCAGCACTTTCATAGCATCATCTTTTAGGATTTGAAATAGCTCCACTGGAATTCCATCACCTCCACTAGCTTTGTTCGTAGTGATGCTTTCTTTTTTTTTTTTTTAAATAAAACAGAAGTTTATTAACATGTGTATTTCTGATACACATGCAAAATATCAAGAAAAACTGAGTAACTCCCTGAGATAGCCCAAGCCACCCCCTTAAATGCCATCTCCCCCTAAAGACAAAAGAAAAGGTGATGGAGCGCCAATGAGTGGTTAGCAGGAGAAGCAGCTTAAACTACAGCAGGGTTGGATTTGTTATGCAGATTTCATCCTTCTTGAAGACTGTCCTTCAACAGGATTCTGCTATGATTTAGAGCCATCCTTCCTTTTCTGTACAGAGAGGGAGACACCTTTACAAATGGAGATTTCCTTTATCAGTGTAAATGTCCCTCAGAAGAATAACTTCTACTCAGTCTTCAGAGTTTCTCCTGTGTTTATTTCTGAAAAACACAATCAACTCACAACAATCTTTCTGCCAGAGAGCCCTATTCTGGAGTGACACGTTGTGTTATCTTTTCCTTCTATTCTTTTTTTGTATTTTTGAAATGTTCTTAAAAATCTACAGGAAATTAAAATGGAAGGAAAAAAAAAAACTATAGAAATCACGTGACAGAGAAAAGGAGCTCCTTTTGGCTCTGAGCCTCAGTGGAGGCTGTGGGAGGAGAGGACAGAACACAGAGAACACGGGTCTAGGAGTCAGAGCACCGTGCCTCAGAGACCAGGTCGGCCACCTGCGAGTCACATGACCCCAAGCCCATCGTGTGCCCTCCTGGGCCTCTGGGTCTTTATCTGTGAAAATACCAGCCGTGCCTCCCTCGGAGGAATCCTAGGACACCTAAAGGAGCTACAACAGCTCAGAGTGCTGTGAAAACACCATAAAAACAAGGGCTTTTCATCACTTTTATTATTAGAAGTCCAGTAAGAGACTTACTCTGTTCTTTTTTTTTTTTTTTTTGAACCACTGTATGATTTATTTATTTTTAACAGAAGGTTTTTTTTTTTTTTTCAAATTTTAGTCTTTTATGTTTATAAAGAACACTTTTTTCAAACATGAGTTCCACAACTTTGAAATCTATAAAGTCTAACTCAAGAAGGGTATACTCCATTTGTCCAAATGGCCTCAGTTATTATTTTTCATGCTGACATCTTACACAACCATGGTACATTTTTCAAAACTATGAAATAAACTTTAGTGCATTACTATAAACTACAGACTTTAGTTAAATTCTCAATTATAATCTTTACTTATTTTTTATGTATCTTGGCTCTCCATTAAGCATTTGTTTCTAGAGATATCTTGAGCCCCTTAGAAGTTCTTTTTTTTGTTTGTTTGTTTTTTTTTGCTTTTTAAATGTTTTTTTCCACCACAGGTATACATGTGTTCCCCATCCTGAACCCTCCTCCCTCCTCCCTCCCCATACCATCCCTCTGGGTCGTCCCAGTGCACCAGCCCCAAGCATCCAGTATCGTGCATTGAACCTGGACTGGCGACTCGTTTCATACATGACATTTCACATGTTTCGATGCCATTCTCCCAAATCTTCCCACCCTCTCCCTCTCCCACAGAGTCCATAAGCCTGTTCTATACATCCGTGTCTCTTTTGCTGTCTCGTATACAGGGTTATCGTTACCATCTTTCTAAATTCCATATATATGCGTTAGTATACTGTATTGGTGTTTTTCCTTCTGACTTACTTCACTCTGTATAATAGGCTCCAGTTTCATCCACCTCATTAGAACTGATTCAAAAGTATTCTTTTTAATGGCTGAGTAATACTCCATTGTGTATATGTACCACAGCTTTCTTATCCATTCATCTGCTGATGGACATCTAGGTTGCTTCCATGTCCTGGCTATTATAAACAGTGCTGCGATGAATATTGGGGTACACGTGTCTCTTTCCCTTCTGGTTTCCTCAGTGTGTATGCCCAGCAGTGGGATTGCTGGATCATAAGGCAGTTCTATTTCCAGTTTTTTAAGGAATCTCCACACTGTTCTCCATAGTGGCTGTACTAGTTTGCATTCCCACCAACAGTGTAAGAGGGTTCCCTTTTCTCCACACCCTCTCCAGCATTTATTATTTGTAGACTTTTGGGTCACAGCCATTCTGACTGGTGTGAAATGATATCTCATAGTGGTTTTGATTTGCATTTCTCTGATAATGAGTGATGTTGAGCATCTTTTCATGTGTTTGTTAGCCATCTGTATGTCTTCTTTGGAGAAATGTCTATTAGATCTTTGGCCCATTTTTTGATTGGGTCATTTATTTTTCTGGAGTTGAGCTGGAGGAGTTGCTTGTATATTTTTGAGATTAGTTGTTTGTCGGTTGCTTCATTTGGTATTATTTTCTCCCATTCTGAAGGCTGTCTTTTCACCTTGCTAATAGTTTCCTTTGATGTGCAGAAGCTTTTAAGTTTAATTAGGTCCCATTTGTTTATTTTTGCTTTTATTTCCAATATTCTGGGAGGTGAGTCATAGAGGATCCTGCTGTGATGTATGTCAGAGAGTGTTTTGCCTATGTTCTCCTCTAGGAGTTTTATAGTTTCTGGTCTTACGTTGAGATCTTTAATCCATTTTGAGTTTATTTTTGTGTATGGTGTTAGAAAGTGTTCTAGTTTCATTCTTTTACAAGTGGTTGACCAGTTTTCCCAGCACCACTTGTTAAAGAGATTGTCTTTAATCCATTGTATATTCTTGCCTCCTTTGTCAAAGATAAGGTGTCCATATGTGCGTGGATTTATCTCTGGGCTTTCTATTTTGTTCCATTGATCTATATTTCTGTCTTTGTGCCAGTACCATACTGTCTTGATGACTGTGGCTTTGTAGTAGAGCCTGAAGTCAGGTAGGTTGATTCCTCCAGTTCCATTTTTCTTTCTCAAGATCGCTTTGGCTATTCGAGGTTTTTTGTATTTCCATACAAATTGTGAAATTATTTGTTCTAGCTCTGTGAAGAATACTGTTGGTAGCTTGATAGGGATTGCATTGAATCTATAAATTGCTTTGGGTAGTATACTCATTTTCACTATATTGATTCTTCCAATCCATGAACATGGTATATTTCTCCATCTATTAGTGTCCTCTTTGATTTCTTTCACCAGTGTTTTATAGTTTTCTATATATAGGTCTTTAGTTTCTTTAGGTAGATATATTCCTAAGTATTTTATTCTTTTCGTTGCAATGGTGAATGGAATTGTTTCCTTAATTTCTCTTTCTGTTTTCTCATTATTAGTGTATAGGAATGCAAGGGATTTCTGTGTGTTGATTTTATATCCTGCAACTTTACTATAATCATTGATTAGTTCTAGTAATTTTCTGGTGGAGTCTTTAGGGTTTTCTATGTAGAGGATCATGTCATCTGCAAATAGTGAGAGTTTTACTTCTTCTTTTCCAATTTGGATTCCTTTTATGTCTTTTTCTGCTCTGATTGCTGTGGCCAAAACTTCCAAAACTATGTTGAATAGTAATGGTGAAAGTGGGCACCCTTGTCTTGTTCCTGACTTTAGAGGAAATGCTTTCAATTTTTCACCATTGAGGATAATGTTTGCTGTGGGTTTGTCATATATAGCTTTTATTATGTTGAGGTATGTTCCTTCTATTCCTGCTTTCTGGAGAGTTTTTATCATAAATGGGTGTTGAATTTTGTCAAAGGCTTTCTCTGCATCTATTGAGATAATCATATGGTTTTTATTTTTCAATTTGTTAATGTGGTGTATTACATTGATTGATTTGCAGATATTGAAGAATCCTTGCATCCCTGGGATAAAGCCCACTTGGTCATGGTGTATGATCTTTTTAATGTGTTTTCAGATTCTGATTGCTAGAATTTTGTTTAGGATTTTTGCATCTATGTTCATTAGTGATATTGGCCTGTAGTTTTCTTTTTTTGTGGGATCTTTGTCAGGTTTTGGTATTAGGGTGATGGTGGCCTCATAGAATGAGTTTGGAAGTTTACCTTCCTCTGCAATTTTCTGGAAGAGTTTGAGCAGGATAGGTGTTAGCTCTTCTCTAAATTTTTGGTAGAATTCAGCTGTGAAGCCGTCTGGACCTGGGCTTTTGTTTGCTGGAAGATTTTTGATTACAGTTTCAATTTCCGTGCTTGTGATGGGTCTGTTAAGGTTTTCTATTTCTTCCTGGTCCAGTTTTGGAAAGTTGTACTTTTCTAAGAATTTGTCCATTTCTTCCTCGTTGTCCATTTTATTGGCATATAATTGTTGATAATAGTCTCTTATAATCCTTTGTATTTCTGTGTTGTCTGTTGTGATCTCTCCATTTTCGTTTCTAATTTTATTGATTTGATTTTTCTCCCTTTGTTTCTTGATGAGTCTGGCTAATGGTTTATCAATTTTATTTATCCTTTCAAAGAACCAGCTTTTGGCTTTGTTGATTTTTGCTATAGTCTCTTTTGTTTCTTTTGCATTTATTTCTGCTCTAATTTTTAAGATTTCTTTCCTTCTACTAACCCTGGGGTTCTTCATTTCTTCCTTTTCTAGTTGCTTTAGGTGTAGAGTTAGGTTATTTATTTGACTTTTTTCTTGTTTCTTGAGGTGTGCCTGTATTGCTATGAACTTTCCCCTTAGGACTGCTTTTACTGTGTCCCACAGGTTTTGGGTTGTTGTGTTTTCATTTTCATTGTTTTCTATGCAAATTTTGATTTCTTTTTTGATTTCTTCTGTGGTTTGTTGGTTATTCAGCAGGGTGTTGTTCATCCTCCATATGTTGGAATTTTTAATAGTTTTTCTCCTGTAATTGAGATCTTACTGCATTGTGGTCAGAAAAGATGCTTGGAATGATTTCTATTTTTTTGAATTTACCAAGGCTAGCTTTATGGCCCAGGATGTGATCTATCCTGGAGAAGGTTCCATGTGCGCTTGAGAAAAAGGTGAAATTCATTGTTTTGGGATGAAATGTCCTATAGATATCAATTAGGTCTAACTGGTCTATTGTATCGTTTAAGGTTTGTGTTTCCTTGTTAATTTTCTGTTTAGTTGATCTATCCATAGGTGTGAGTGGGGTATTAAAGTCTCCCACTATTATTGTGTTATTGTTAATTTCTCCTTTCATACTTGTTAGCATTTGTCTTACATACTGCGGTGCTCCCGTGTTGGGTGCATATATATTTATAATTGTTATATCTTCTTCTTGGATTGATCCTTTGATCATTATGTAGTGACCTTCTTTGTCTCTTTTCACAGCCTTTGTTTTAAAGTCTATTTTATCTGGTATGAGTATTGCTACTCCTGCTTTCTTTTGGTCCCTATTTGCATGGAAAATCTTTTTCCAGCCCTTCACTTTCAGTCTGTATGTGTCCCCTGTTTTGAGGTGGGTCTCTTGTAGACAACATATGTAGGGGTCTTGTTTTTGTATCCATTCAGCCAGTCTTTGTCTTTTGGTTGGGGCATTCAACCCATTTACGTTTAAGGTAATTACTGAGAAGTATGATCCCGTTGCCATTTGCTTTATTGTTTGGGGTTCGAATTTATACACCATTTTTGTGTTTCCTGTCTAGAGAATATCCTTTAGTATTTGTTGGAGAGCTGGTTTGGTGGTGCAGAATTCTCTCAGCTTTTGCTTGTCTGAGAAGCTTTTGATTTCTCCTTCATACTTGAATGAAATCCTTGCTGGGTACAATAATCTGGGCTGTAGGTTATTTTCTTTCATCATTTTAAGTATGTCTTGCCATTCCCTCCTGGCTTGGAGAGTTTCTATTGAAAGATCAGCTGTTATCCTTATGGGAATTCCCTTGTGTGTTATTTGTTGTTTTTCCCTTGCTGCTTTTAATATTTGTTCTTTGTGTTTGATCTTTGTTAATTTGATTAATATGTGTCTTGGGGTGTTTCGCCTTGGGTTTATCCTGTTTGGTATTCTCTGGGTTTCTTGGACTTGGGTGATTATTTCCTTCCCCAGTTTAGGGAAGTTTTCAACTATTATCTCCTCAAGTATTTTCTCAAGTATACTCCTCAAGTATCTTTCTTTTTGTCTTCTTCTTCTGGAACCCCTATGATTCGAATGTTGTAACATTTAATATTGTCCTGGAGGTCTCTGAGATTGTCTTCATTTCTTTTAATTCGTTTTTCTTTTATTCTCTCTGATTCATTTATTTCTACCATTCTATCTTCTAATTCACTAATCCTATCTTCTGCCTCTGTTATTCTACTATTTGTTGCCTCCAGAGTGTTTTTAATTTCATTTATTGCATTATTCATTATATATTGACTCTTTTTTATTTCTTCTAGGTCCTTGTTAAACCTTTCTTGCATCTTCTCAATCCTTGTCTCCAAGCTATTTATCTGTGATTCCATTTTAATTTCAAGATTTTGGATCAATTTCACTATCATTATTCGGAATTCTTTATCAGGTAGATTCCCTATCTCTTCCTCTTTTGTTTGGTTTGATGGGTATTTATCCTGTTCCTTTATCTGCTGGCTATTCCTCTGTTTCTTCATCTTGTTTAAATTGCTGAGTTTGGGGTGTCCTTTCTGTATTCTGGCAGTTTGTGGAGTTCTCTTTATTGTGGCTTTTCCTCACTGTATGTGGGTTTGTACAGGTGGCTTGTCAAGGTTTCCTGGTTAGGGAAGCTTGTGTCGGTGTTCTGATGGGTGGAGCTGTATTTCTTCTCTTTGTTCAGTCGCGCTGTGGGGAGGGAGGGAGGGATGCTGCAAACAAATAACACTGGCGTGCGCTCGCAGTGCCTCAGTCACACTGGGTCTGCCCCCGCTCACGGCGCGTGTAGCCTCCCTGCCCACACTGCTCGGGCTCTAGGTTGTTCCGCCGGGAACAATCCGAGGCTGGCCCTGGGTTGCATGTACCTCCCAGGTCCAAGCCGCTCAGGTTCAGGCACTCGGGTAGTCCTCAGAGGCGCAGACTCAGTTGGGCCTGAGTTTTGTGCTCTTCCCAGGTCCGAGCAGCTCAAGTGATGAGGTGTTTGCTGAGCGCCAATGCTGCGACTTATCGCCTCCCCGCCACTCGGTTATCTGGGTGTAAAACCGGCGCACCTTCTCAGGCAGATGTTAACCGTCCAGACCCCCAAAAAGTTTTAGTTAGCAAAGAAGCCTGCTTACAGTTTTATAGATAATGTCTCTCTGGGGCTGCGATTGCCCCCTTCCGGCTCTGGCTGCCTGTCACTGGAGGGGGAAGGTCTGCAGCCGGCTATCTCTGTTCAGTTCTTTGTTCCGTGTGCGGGCCTGGCGGTGTCTTAGGTCGGGGCTGGCTTTTCGCGTGGTAGATATCCCACAGTCTGGTTTGCTAGCCCAAATTATTTCGCTCAGATAGTGCTCAGGGTATTCAGGCCAGATTCTTACTCTAAGCGATGCAGCTGCGCCTCCCTGCCCAGCCCCCGCTTGCTAATGGTGCGTGCAGGCGTCTGCGCTGCTTCTCCGCTGGGGGAGTTACCGTAGGACTCGCAATCTTCGAGTTTTAATTGTTTATTTATTTTTTCTTCCTGTTATGTTGCCCTCTGTGCTTCCAAAGCTCGGCACAGATTCGGCAGTAAGAAGGCTTCCTGGTGTTTGGAAACTTCTCTCTTTTTAAGACTCCCTTCCCGGGACAGAACTCTGTCCCTCCCTCTTTTGTCTCTTTTTTTGTCTTTTATATTTTTTCCTACCTCCTTTCGAAGAGTTGGATTGCTTTTCTGGGTGCCTGATGTCCTCTGCCGGCATTCAGAAGTTGTTTTGTGGAATTTACTCGACGTTTAAATGCTCTTTTGATGAATTTGTGGGGGAGAAAGCGTTCTCCCCGTCCTACTCCTCCGCCATCTTGGCTCCTCCCGTAGTGATGCTTTCTAAGGCCCATTTGACTTCACATTCCAGGATGTCTGGCTCTAGGTGAGTGATCACACCATCTTGATGATAATGTCTTCACTGTGTTTCATGGTTTTACATAAAGAAGAAGGGTAGGGTGAAATTTATTTTTATTAATAGATTTTTATCTTTTTGGTCATGAAGATCTTTTTTGTACTGTTCTTCTGTGTATTCTTGCCATCTCTTCTTAATAGCTTCTGCTTCTGTTAGGTCCATACCATTTCTGTCCTTTCTTGAGCCCATCTTTGCATGAAATGTTCCCTTGGTATCTCTCATTTTCTTGAAGAGATCTCTTGTCTTTCCCATTCTGTTGTTTTCCTCTATTTCTTTGCATTGATCGCTGAGGAAGGCTTTCTTATCTCTTCTTGCTATTCTTTGGAACTCTGCATTCAGATGCTTATATCTTTCCTTTTCTCCTTGGCTTTTTGCTTCTCTTCTTTTCACAGCTATTTGTATTTTAGAATCAAATAGCAATATAAAAGGTTTTGGTGGACCATGTGTCAATTTAAATTTGATGACAGTCAATAACTTAAACACTGCAATTTTTTAAAAGCATAATTATAGTATACTTCCCCACTCCTTTTTTTCCCACATGGGACAAGGGGGTTTTTCATTGAGTTTTGAAGTGAATCAGAACTCAGGCAGAACTGGATGTCAGGCTACAGCAAATTCTGTGTGAATTTTTCTGCCTCTGATGAGATGATAATGTCTTCACTGTGTTTCATGGTTTTACATAAAGAAGGGTAGGGTGAAATTTATTTTTATTAATAGATTTTTATCTTTTTTGAGATCATATTTTCTTTGAAATCTCCCCCATTTTATACCTTTTTCAGAAAGAAATGTTCTCAATCTGATCGTTTCCCTGAAGATGACTGTAGTGGGGTTGTGGAGAATCAAGAGGATATTAAGGAAGATTCAGTAGAGCTTATCCAAGGATTTAAGGCATTTAAAAACATTCCGAAACTGTGTGAAACATGCATAGATACTGATGTTTGGGGATGACTGCATTGTCAGTAGACAAAGGTTGTGTCAAAGGATGAGGTTGTAGTCAGCAGACTTTAACCTGAGCTCCTCGGTGCAGAAATCCCACACATTGGTAGCTACAGGGGACTTGTACTTAGCTGTATCTTTGTGGGTTCACCATTTCCTAGTGGAGAATGCCTGAAATTAGCCCCCCCTTTTTTTTTTGGTCTTTTATAGATTTTCAACTCTTCTTCCTTCTTCTGATTTATTCTTCTCATCTATTCCCATTCCTAGGCTGTTGAGGACATATACTGGCTTTACTTATGTTTTAAAAAGGGGAATTGTGACTTAATACATTTTCTGAAGTGACTATGTAAGTTAACAGTTCAGAAACTGCACATGATGGGCTAATAGCTTCCTGCTGACAAAGGACAGAGTTCCAATGGTGCAGTGCTATAGCCTTAGCTGCCCAGCAGAGCCCCTGTAACAAGTGGAAACTTGCTGGGGCTTCTTGATGCAAGAGGAGATGTGTAGATTCTCCCCCAGCCCCCGGAGGGCAGGCTGTCTGTCCTCAACATCTTGTCTAGAGATGCCAGTGGTCTTCCAGTGTCTCTCTCTCTCAGCCCGTGCAGGCTGCTGTAACCAAACACCATCAACTGGGTGACAACACTTGTTCTCATAGCTCTGGCGGCTGGAAGGCTAAGATCAAGGTGCTGGTAGATTCAGAGTCTGGTGAAGCCCGTTTCCTGGTTCATAGAAGGCTGTCTTCTCACTGTGTCCTCACATGGCAGTGGGGGCTGGGGGCACTTTGGAGTTTCCTTCACAAGGGCATGAATCCTATTTATGAGGCCTCCACCCTTTTGACCTCTCACCTCCCAAAGCCCCATCTCCAAATACCATCACATGTGAGGGTTAGGTTCCAACCCCTGATTTTATATATAAACAGCCTTCCTTCCAGAAAACAGTTCATGTGAGTAGGGTTGGTATGGAATATAACATTTCCATGGTCACAGTGACCTTCAGGAATTTCTAACCCAAACCAAGATTGTAGTGTGGAGGGTTCCAGAATTCTCTGGCTCCAGGTAGAGTTCTTTTGGAAGCTCCTCTTTCTGTCCTAAAAGAAATGCCATATCTTTTTTTCCTAACTAAGACCTGGGTCTCAGTGGGGTGCACAAAACCAATCATGAGACTGGAGGAATCCCTTGGAGGGGGTGAGTTTTGTTTTTAATAAAGTAACTCAAGTCTTTGTTTCCAGATTTTATAGCCATAACATGATATCATTTTCATATACAGAATCTTTAGAGCACTGTTTATTTAAAGTTGTATATCTATTTCTATGGCAGATCTGTTTCAGTGGATGCAGGCTCTGCTTTTAGCAGAGAAGTTCTGCTGTGCTGTTAAAATGAAATCAAGCCATGTTTTTGCCCAGCCATCTGCAGCTGCAGAGCCCAGAGCGGCTATTGCTACTCCCTGTCTTGCTGATATGAGTGCTTGTCCCTCAAGAACAGCACCAGAGGGGCCCACGTATATAGCAATCAGCAGAGATCCTCACAGAAAGACAGAAAATATAAATACCATTTGTTTGCCCTCATAAAGGGAAAAGAGTTCCTTTCAAAGCTTACAAGGCCCAGAAAGAAAGGGAAATCATGGAATACAGACAGTGAAAGTGTTATTCACTCAGTCGTGTCCAACTCTTTGCAACCCCATGGACTGTAGCCCGCCAGGCTCCTCTGTCCATGGGACTCTCCAGGCAAGAATACTGGAGTGGGTTGCCATTTTATTCTCCAGGGGATCTTCCAAACCCAGGGATCAAACCCAGGACTCCTGCATTGCAGGCAGATTCTTTACCACTTAGCCACCAGGGAAGCCCACAGACAGTAAAATATTTGTATTACATTCAAAACTTTTGACAGGAAGGCAATGGGCACCTCACAAGTGAAATTTTTATTCTATTTCCATCATAAAACAGGTGGAAAGAAGTCTACTGTGTTTATTATTCCAGGAAAGTGGATTTTGTTCCAAGTCTAACAAAATAGAATCTGTGGGGTCCAGTCTATTCAGTAGATTAATTTAGCTTTTCGATTGTATTTTCTGGTGAGAGCTTCTATGTGAGAAGACGTGAAATTCACTCAGCAGATGCACTTCCTTCTATCCTGACCACGGAGGGGAGGGGAGGGAGTCCCAGGCCCTCTTGAGGTTGGTGGAGGTGAACTCAGGGCCACTCCATCTCCACACCGCAGTTGTCCTGGACATATGGACTTTTTTTTTTTTTTTTGGTTTCTGCCAAAGTTCCGTGAGCGCTTGGGAAGTGCTTGCAGGAGATGCAGAAAATAAGACTGCCTGTCTTCAGGGAGCTCTTAGGCAAGTGCTGAGATGATGCTCTGTGTTCCCAGCACCAGGCAGTGCTCTGATACTCAGCAGACATGGACTGAACGTCCTACAAATGGGATTTGGTTCTAGCACCATCCATGAGGAGCAGCCTCAGGTCCGCAGGGTGAGGGGCTCAGGCCCACGAGACTGCCCCCCTTTCAGATGCCACTCACAAGTCCAGGCTGTCACCTGTGCTTCTGACCCCCTGGGGACAAATTGGAGATTTCCACGACCCCTCCCTGGGGTTTGATTAATTTGGTCAATTCTCACAGCAGAGAAACATTTACTTACATTATTTTTTTTTATTCTTTTAAATTTTATTTTAACCTTATTGAAGTATAGTTGATTTACGATTTTCTGTTAATTTATGCTGTACAAAACATGATTCAGTTATATGTATATATTCTTTTCCATATTTTTTTCATTATGGTTTATCACAGGATACTGGATGTAGTTCCCTGTGCTATACAGAAGGACCTTGTTTATTCATTCTCTATGTAATAGTCTGAATCTGCTAACCCCAAACTCCTAAGCCATCCTCCCCCAGCCCCCACCCTCCTTGGCCACCACAAGTCTGTTCTCTGCGTCTGTGAGTCTGTTTCCGTTTCATAGATAAATTAACTTGTGCTCTATTTTAGATTTCACATATAAGTGATATCATATGGTATTTTAAATGGTGGAAAAATCAATGATTTTAAGTATATCATTAGGGAAATTATCACTTACATTTTCATCGAAATCTATGATAAAATAGATCACATAATATGTGAGAAAATACCTCAGATTGAAAAATCTGCAATAGTAATAAATGACTTTGTTCTTTATTTTAATTCTACTTTTAGTTATCAGGAGCAAGGTAACATAATAACCTATCAACAAAGTGTGTTGGTTTCCAGCACCCCTTTGTGTACCTTGCTGCCTTCACACGCATGCACACACACATTGCTGGTGATAATAGGGAGATGGTCATTCACAGGTGGGTTCTCACCTGCCTGAGAGGAGCAGTCACATAGAGGAGGGTGTGAGGGCGGTCTGGGTGGACTGTTCTCAGTGACTGATAAGGCCCATCTAGGCATCCCCATTTTCACTGTCAGAGGTGGGTAAGAGTTCCTATCTTGAAAGCTGAAGCTTGCGTAGGTGACCTGGGACATAGCCAGGACTTCTGTCTCGTGCCAGTTCCCACGGATCAGAGCACTGTGTGCTGATGGTTTGGACCGGGTGCGTCCTTGTTGTTGGGACTCATCCACACTTCATAGTATGTTGAGCAGCATGTCTGGCCCCTGCCCCCTACACACCACTGGCACCCCGCCCCTAGTTACCTCCAGACGTGGCAAAATCACCTCTGATTACAAACCACCGTTCTAGAGGGTACCACACACTTTACTATCAATACGTAGATTGTCTGGGACTGTGATGAAGAGAAGGGGCGCATCCAGAATTCTGCACATGTGACAGGTGACCCAAGGATGGTGTGACACAACAGTGTGATGAGGGGTGTGGGCAAAGTTGAAGGCACAACAGTGTCATGAAGGGTGTGGGCAAAGTTGAAGACACACTGATGTGATGAAGGGTGTGGGCACAGTTGAAGACACAGCAGTGTGATGAGGGATGTGAGCAAAGCTGAATGTGGCAGACGACTGAATTCTAGAGGATGGGCTGCTAGAACTTTCACTTACATTTTCTTTTTGAATTAAACCTAAGTAAGTGTCTTTGAAATTCAACACCTTGCTCTTGAAAACAGCTCCTGAATCTTTTCTGATAGCTTGCTATTTTATTCGTCTCTCTTTATACATCCTATTTCCCAAGCACTTGATCACATTGATGCTTATCTTTGGATGGTCTCCAGAGTCAGCATATCTGGGTAAAGTCTCAGGATGCTGAGAAAGAAAAGCAAAGGTTGAGGAAAGAAAGGGTATCAGAGGAATTCCTGAGCTAAAGTAATATATCAAGATATTTTGCTAATAAGTGCAATAAAGACGTGATGAATTTGGAAGGAACAAGGATAAGACACTGACAGAGGGACCTTCTTATATCTCCTCTTGAATTTTAACAAGATGAAGAAGTGCGACATCATGACTCACAAGTTTTGAGAGTTAGTAAAGAAATAATCTATGAAATAGTATATAATTAATGTGAGCCGGTGTAGTAAGCTAGGAAAAAAATCAGTGTACTGGCATAGTTAAATTACTAATCTGATTTTTCTCTTAAGCAGAGTTTTATTTAGGTTTTGGAATGAAAGAATTTTATGATTCTTTCATTCTCAGGGAAATGCAGTTTCATGAAGGTGTGTGTTCTCTGTCCCCTGAAACTGGATTCAGCTGTTCTAACATGTTTCTACTGTTTGCAGTGGTGCCATTTTTATCAAACTTCTGTTATTTTCTTTTTAAAAAACATTTTACTGGAGTATAGTTGATTAACAATCTTGTGTTAATTTTAGGTATACAGTAAAGTGATTCAGTTATACATATATTCTGAATATACATATATTCAGTTATACGTATATGTATATATAAATATACATATATTCATTCTTTTTCATATTCTTTTCCTATGTAGGTCATTACAAAATATTGAGCAGAGTTCTCTGTGCTATATAGTAGGTCCCTGTGGAGCATCTATTTTATATATAGCAGTGTGTGTATATTAACAGTTTGGGTAGTTTCCAGGTCTGGGTAAGAACATCTCAGTGTCATCGTGTTATCTGATTATCATACTCATCTTTTCCCTCTAAATTAGGATTTGTGCCTGTAATGAATTCAGCAACTTGTACTGCAAAATGTTTGCCCTCTAATGAGTTCTCAGATGACATGAAACCCTCATCTTCTGGGTCAGATAAAAATTGGTATGTCTCCACTGGGGAGCTAATGTAATAACAAGGTTCAATCTGTGGTCCCATCAAGGTAACTGGTCAAGTCCCAGAAGCAAGTACTGAGATGAGACTGGGCTTCTGCTGCTGCTGCCTCCTTCCAGCCAACACATGGGCAAGTGGTCTGGGTCTTTTATTATCCACTGTGTGCTGTCACCTGTCTCGTCCAAGAGCAGTTTTCTGGACTGGGGACTGGACGTGTCAAGCATTTCATGTCATAAGTTATCTAAGCTTTCAGTGCCTAAAACTCTGCTCTGCTGGCCGAACAGGCACCCTTACACATCCCTTCAGCAGCTCCTCAGTGACTAAGGATTCTAGAAATGCAACATGAAGGGTTTCTTCCTTTCCTCTCCTTTTATTTTGTCCTGCTTTATTTAATTTATTTTTTTAAGCACAGATCAACTGAAATCACTTGCCTATCAGATATGTCTTCAGCCATTTGTCATACAGCCTGTCTCTTATTTTTCCTTGACTTTATTAAGAAAACGTTTGCTGTGAAGGTATGTTCTGGAAGTGATACTGAGGAAATGTGTGGTTAGTCAGCTGGTCCAGTTCTGAGGTTTATTACCTCAGCACCCCCATCATCCAATAGTGGGCGTCCCAGAGTCACTGCTCCAGAAATGAACTCAGTGCTGCCTGCCTACTGCATTCATGGAGAACTGCTTTACATTCAAGCCATGAGGGACTGTTCAAAAAAGTATCCTTGTTTACCTGCCATTTGTACAATCCATGGCTTTTATAAATGCTCCATGCACTGAGCTGTTATGCATCCTATATCCATTACTCACCAAAACGCTTTTAGGAAAAGCTTAACTGTAAAACAGAACAGCTCATTTCACGGAGAGATCGGCTGACATTTTAGTGACTTGTCGTAAACAGTGCAGGGGACTTCTAAGTAAACTGAGTTTAATGACGACTTTTACAAGGCAATTTGTTCCTCTTCCTTCATGGGCTCCGTGTCCTTTCCCTGAGGGACAGGGATTTTGGGAAATCTCCCTCTCTTTTATATTCTTCTGAACCTTTGAATCTCTAACTAGAATCAGAAGAGCCAAGATGGAATAAAACAAAAAAATTTAAAGAAGAGAGAGAGAGAATGCTTTAGCCAAGTGAAAGGAACCGACAGTATCTAGAAGACAGGTTTTCTCTGGGTGGGGTGGGCTGGGGGGATTAAAATCAGAATGTTAGGGATGAGGAATCAGGAGTGATGGACCAGTGGAAAGGGGAGTCTAGATCCACCCACAGCCCTGTGCTCACAGTAAATGGCTCCCCAGCCTCACTGTTGCTCAGCCCAAAGCCCGTGGTCTCCCTCATCACCCTCTCCTTCACCACCATCTCCTCCACTCCATCTCCCATCTGTAGCACTGGCTGTTTTTCAAACCATCAACTTTCAAAGTCTATCCTATACCCTAGTCCTAACCACAAGCTCCTTTTCATCTATTTTATTTTTTCTTGAACCATCAGAAACCACTTCCCAACTAGGCTCACTGATGCTACTGCAGCCCCCACGGATCATCCTCTGCAGGGCAGCTAGAGAGATCCTTGGAAAGCTAAGTTTTCAGTCACTCTCCTGCCAAAACAATAAATGTCTCGGTTTACCTGGAATAAGAATCTTAAGTCAGTAAATATCAGGATTTATTCTATCACACTATATGGGCATACACTGTATGAATTATATATATATATATGCATATATATATATATATTTATACACACTGTCATGCATGTTATATACAGAATGTCTCATGAGTCTGCTATTCATGGGACATCTGATTGTCTAGACATTTTCTATTTCCCAGACATTGCGTGGGAATGAGATCTTATTAAAATATCTTATTATGCTTATGAACAGAAATGTTAAAATGTTTCTTGTAGTATAAGGTGAGACTTTCTTCCTTTCTCCTGATCTTGGCTTGTAAGTGCGTATTCATCTGGTCATTTGAATATTCATTTGAATTTGGAGAAAGCTGGCTGTGTGGCAAGAATTTTGCTGGAAGTTGGAATAAAAAAGATAATTCTGGATGGCAAGGAATCTGGTGTTCAGTGTGGGCATAGCTACAAATAGCAAGTTCTTAGATTTATATTCAGTCTTATATTTTGATTCTTGTCATGACATAGGATGACAAAAATAATAGTAGTTGTCACAGCATCAGTTAACATTTATTCATGGCTTTTTCATTTCTGGCATTGTATGAAGATCTTTATGTGTTCTGTGTCATTGCATACTTATAGTCACCCATGAACTTATTATTATTGCCATTTTATATGTGGGGAACTGAGTTTTGACAAGTGTTGTGGCCAAAATGGCGTAGCTACAAGGTGCCAGAGCGCAATTTGTAGCACAGGTTTTTGATAATCTGAAGCCTGACTGTAAACCATCACATAATGTCAAGTGAGAATTAGGAAGATGGGAAAAGAAACGATAACTTTTTACATCTGTACTTCTTATAATATTGCCATAATAGTATCTAAAATCACAATGGCCATTCAAAGTAAAATAGGCTGTTTCTTTAAGAAAAAAATACACATTGACATTATGTCAGGGAAGTTTTGCCTTGAGAGAGTTGAATCTCCTGTCAGTACATGTGAGCAACTTCACACTGTTCATCATAACCAAGAATTGTGGTGCATCCAACAATGGGGCATCATTTGGCTTGCTAGTAGGGTAGAAATGCTTGTAAGTAAGGTAGAAATACCTTGCTAGTAAGGTAGAAAAACCTCTCAGGTTTTTATTGAATATACTCTAATGTGGATTTCTCTTTAGCAAGCAGTAAATAAAGCAAGCAGCAAAATAATAAGCTCTGTTTTAAGACTTTCATAAAGGTAGCTTTTGTCAGATGAAGTGGCAATATCTTTAATGTAAGTTACATTTTATGCCAAAGTTAGCAGGAAAATCACCACTCCAAGCAACTTGTTTAGTCGTGTGATAACAGGTGAGCCTCGTGCATGGGACGGAGAAGTACACTGTGCTCTTGCTTTGAGGAGCACTGGCTGCTGTCTATGAAAAGAATGCAGGAGGGTCTTTGAGAATTTACAACGAGGTTCATGAACCTTGACATTGATAACCTTCAGGGTTGGATAATTCTTTGTTTCTTTTTGGACCTATCCTGTGCATTGTTTATCACTACTTCTGGCCTCTGCCAACTAGATGTCCCTTCCTGTCCATCCACCCCAACCAGGTGACAGCCATATGTGTCTCCACATACTGAAATCTGCTGAATTACAACTGATTTGTAAACATGTTGCAGAAAAAGTCATAAATTTATTGCAGGTACATTTCCCATGGCTTCAGTTTCTGAAATTTGCTTTGAATGTCCTGAAGCAAAGTGCTCAAAGGCAAATGAATTGCACAAGCAAGAACAGTGTGTTATTTGCATGACATTTTTATGGTGAGACAAGAGACATGCACCATAAACAGGCTCAATGGCTCACAGGGAGAAAAATGAATTGGCTATTTTGCCATAAATTTACCTGTAAATGCATGGGACTTAAGCAAGGATTTGTTTTAGTCAATAGATTTATCCACAAACACCATTATGGGGTGCATATCTTATACTAATTTACATATCAGTACACCAGAACCTTGTTAACCTGACACCATTACATTTAAAACAATATGTAAATCAAAGTAATTATTGTTTCTCAGGTGACCCAATGCCAACTTATAATCTTGTAAAAATACTAAGTAATCACAGGACTGGGTGATGTCAGTATCATGGCAGCATGAGATGCTCCTTCTGCCCAACACACCAGGATGCCATAGAATTCCATAAGTGTGCATCTAAAGGTGGGCGGGCTGGACTCACAGAGAAGGCAGAGCCAGGGGGCAGCAGAGGCCATGCCTGTGGTTCTGGACTCCCTGCTGCAGCAGCTGAGCCCCCAGCTCCAGAGAACCTGGTAACGTCAGGGGAGGGCGTGCAAACGGCTCCAGCCTCCTAGCCACAGTGGTGCCCATGGCCATAGGGCATTGGACAGCAGTGGTAGGGGGATCCTGCAACTCAATACCTCCAGTTTCAAAGATGCCAGCAACTCTGGCCTCTATGCCACTCAGAGCAACACCTGCAGACCTGACAACCTGAGTCACACAAGAGAGAAACCTGTGACCTGGTTCCCTACTCCATTCTCCTACCATGGTGACGGGAAAGAAAATTGGACCCTGGATGCAGAGGCCCCAGGTGAACACTAGAGCAGCAAGGCCCCAGTGACCCTGGCAGCACAAGCAGTGACAATAAGGACACCAGTGACACCACTGACACAAGGGGAGGAGGGTGGAAAAGTGCAGACTCTCAAATGACAACCAGAGGCAGCTCAGTTAAGGCAAGACAAAACCGTGTGCTATAGCATCACCAGAAGACCAAAGAAAGGCCTCTAATTATTAGAATCAAGTTTTTAAAAAAGTTTTACCTGAAGAAGGAAGGTGTTCACTACTTTGAAATTCCCGGCGAAGGGACAAACTTCATCAAGCACCATGAAGAACCATGGCAACTGAGTATCATTAAAAAATGACAGTTCTCCAGAGAGCAAGCTTAAAGTCATGGAAATGGCGGTATAAATGGTAGATGATTCAACAGCTGTCGTGAAGCTGTCATAGTTATCAGTGGGCTACAAGAAAACTCAGAAAGGCAGTTCCATGAGTTCAGGAACAGAATTAAGAAATAGAAGGAATACTTTACTGAAAAAATTGGTTCTTTTTGAGAGTTTAAAATGAAAGTTCTGGAGCTGAAATCAATAGAGATGAAGAATGAGTTAGAAAGGATTTAAAACAGAACAGATCATATGAAGAGAGAGCGAGCTTGAAAATAGAGATCTAGAAATGATATAAGTAGAGAAGAGAGGGGATTAGAATCTAAAGTCAGTGGAGAAATCCTGCAACAGCTACTCTGTTCCATTAGGAAGGGCAACATTAGGGCAATGGGTATCTCAGAGAGATAACCGAGGGAAAAGGGGGCATTTAGAGACATTTAAAGGAATAATAGCTGAGAACTTCCCAAACTTGGGAAAGGAACTGGACATGCACATCCTTAAAGCTAAGAGAGATTCTAATTAACTCAGTGCAAAAGTGAGTAGAATAACCAATTATAATTGACTCAGTGTTCTTCTTTATGTTAAAACTGTCAAAGGTCAATGACAAAGTATTTTAAAGGCAGCCAGGGAAAAAAGAATGATAACTTCCAAATAAAAGCCCATTAGGCTATCAGCAGCTCTCTCAGAAACTCTGTAGGCCAGGAGAGACTGGAATGACATCCTCGAAATATCGAAAGATAAAAACTGTTGGCCAAGAATACTCTTAAGACATTATATAAATAAATTGAAGAAGACACAAAGAAATGGAAGGTTACTCTGTGTCCATGGATTTGATGAATTAACACTGTTAAAAACTCCATAATGCGTACAACAGCCCACAGATCAATGCAAATCCCTATCAAAATCCCAACAATATTTTTCACTGAAGTAGAACAAAAAATTCTAGCATTTGTATCAAACCACAGAAGACTCTGAATAACCACAGCAACCTTTGGAAAAAGGAACAAAACTATGGTGCATATCACACTCTGTGATTTCAAACTAGATGACAAAGTTGTAATAATCAAAACTGCATGATATTAAAAGCAAAAGAGATACACAGATCAATGGAACAGAGTTAAGAGCTCAGAAGTAAACTCATGCATATATAGACAATTAATTTATGATAAAGAAGCAATAACACAATGGAGAGAGAGCAGTCTCATCAGTAAGTGGTGTCAGGAAAACTGAACACCACAAACAAAGAAGGAAACAAGACCGCAGTGTCACACCATACAGAAAAACACATCACAGTGGATTAAAGACTGGAAACAATAAAATCCTAGAAGGAAACATAGACACTACACTCTTTGACATCAGTTTTAGCAGTACTTTTCTGAATGTGTCTCCACAAAGGACACAAAAGCAAACATAAAAAGTGGGACTACATCAAGTAAAAAAGCTTCTGCACAGCAAAGGAAGCAACATTTTTGAAAAGACAACTTACCTTTTACAAGTGGTTGACCAGTTTTCCCAGCACCACTTGTTAAAGCGATTGTCTTTAATCCATTGTATATTCTTGCCTCCTTTGTCAAAGATAAGGTGTCCATATGTGCGTGGATTTATCTCTGGGCTTTCTATTTTGTTCCATTAATATTATTTGTAGACTTTTGGATCGCAGCCATTCTGACTGGTGTGAAATGGCACCTCATAGTGGTCTTGATTTGCATTTCTCTGATAATGAGTGATGTTGAGCATCTTTTCATGTGTTTGTTAGCCATCTGTATGTCTTCTTTGGAGAAATGTCTATTTAGTTCTTTGGCCCATTTTTTGATTGGGTAATTTATTTTTCTGGAGTTGAGCTGGAGGAGTTGCTTGTATATTTTTGAGATTAGTTGTTTGTCAGTTGCTTCATTTGCTATTATTTTCTCCCATTCTGAAGGCTGTCTTTTCACCTTGCTGATAGTTTCCTTTGATGTGCAGAAGCTTTTAAGGTTAATTAGGTCCCATTTGTTTATTTTTGCTTTTATTTCCGATATTCTGGGAGGTGGGTCATAGAGGATCCTGCTGTGATGTATGTCAGAGAGTGTTTTGCCTATGTTCTCCTCTAGGAGTTTTATAGTTTCTGGTCTTATGTTTAGATCTTTAATCCATTTTGAGTTTATTTTTGTGTATGGTGTTAGAAAGTGATGAAACTGGAGCCTATTATACAGAGTGAAGTAAGCCAGAAGGAAAAACACCAATACAGTATACTAACGCATATATATAGAATTTAGAAAGATGATAACAATAACCCTGTGTACGAGACAGCAAAAGTGACGCTGATGTATGGAACAGTCTTATGGACTCTGTGGGAGAGGGAGAGGGTGGGAAGATTTGGGAGAATGGCATTGAAACATGTAAAATATCATGTATGAAACGAGATGCCAGTCCAGGTTCAATGCACGATACTGGATGCTTGGGGCTAGTGCACTGGGACAACCCAGAGGGATGGTATGGGGAGGGAGGAGGGAGGAGGGTTCAGGATGGGGAGCACATGTATACCTGTGATGGATTCATTTTGATATTTGGCAAAACTAATACAATTATGTAAAGTTAATTTGGCAAAACTAATACAATTATGTAAAGTTTAAAAATAAAATAAAATTAGAAAAAAAATAAAATTAAAAAAAAAAAAAAAGAAAAGACAACTTACCAAGTGAGAGAGGATTTTATTTGCAAATCATAATTCTGATAAGGGGTTAATATAATATATAAAACTCCTTTATCTCAACAGCAACAAAAAAACCCCAAACCACCTGATTAAAATATGTGGAGAAGAGCTAAATTGATGTCTTTTTTTTTTTCCAAAGAGAGTATATGGATAGCCAACAGATACGTGAAAAGATATTCAAAGTTATTAATTGTTAGGAAAATGCATATAAAAGCCACAATGAGACATCACCTCATGGCCATCAGAATTTGTCAAGAAGGCAAAAAAAAAAAAGTGTTGCAGAAGATGTAGACATTATAGAAATAAATGTCCTGTCCTGTTAGTGGGGGAAAAAAATTGGTGCATCCACTATGAAAAACATTATAGATGCTTTTCAAATAATTAAGAATAGAACTACTGTATGACCCAGATATTTCACTTCTGGGTGTTTATCTGAATATATGAAAATGCTAACTTGAAAAGACTTATGCACCTCTACGTTCATTGCAGTGTTATTCATAATAACCAAGATATGGAAGCAACCTAAGTGTCCCATCAATGGATGAATGGAAAAAGAAAAGGTGGTGTGTGTATATACACACACAGTGGCATACTACTCATAAAAAGAAAAATCTTGCCATTTTTGACAAGGTAGGTGGACCTTGAGTGTATTATACTAAGTGAAATGTAAGATGAATATAGACAAATACCATGTGACTTCACTCATGTGTGGAATATAAAACCAATCCAAACAATAAACGAACAGACCAAACCAAAACAAACCTGTAGATACAGAGAACAGAGTAGTAGTTACCAGAAGGGAAGTGGGGCAGGGGTGTGGGGAGTAAAGGGGGTCAGCTGTGTGGTGATGGATGAGGTCAGAATGTATGCTGTACCTGTAAGACTTGTGTACTGTCGTAAACCCATAAAATAAAAAAAAATAAAATGAGCAATTGCAAATTGAAATGTTTTTTATCATGTTTATATATTAATTTTATAAGCTTTAGTGTTATTTATTAGAATTTTATATTAGTCCATTTTGGGTTTTTAATGCCAGAGTCATTTCAGATGCCGTTGAGTTTTAACATATGATGTGCATTTCACATGCTGTATTTGCTAAATTGCCTCCTGAGAAGCTGTTGCATTTCAGATGGTTTTGGATTAGGCTGGGTTGGGGAAGCTGACTACGCTTTCTGAAGTTCTTGAGCATCCAATCATACTAGAAAGTCTTGACAGTGTGGAACAAACACAAGAATTCCTGGGAAAACAGCGTATGAGTACAGGTGGAGCATAGAGGGTTTTTAGGTCAGTGAAACTTATGTGCAATACTGTACTGGTGCAAATGTGTTATCATAGATTTTATTCAAACCCATAGAATATGCAATGTTGAGCGAACATTAATGTAAACCATGGGCTTTGGAAGATGAAGATGTGTCAATGTAGGTTCAGCAATTGTTTACAACTGGATCTTTCTGGTGGGGATGTAGATACTAGGGGAGGCAATGCATTTGTGATAGCAGGGTGTGTATGTATGTAGGAAGTCTCTGTAACTTCTGCTAATTCTGCTGTTAACCTAATACTGATCTAAGAAATAAAGTCTAGGGAGTTTGCTGGCAATGTAATGGTTAAGACTCCATGCTGTCGCTGCCAAAGGCCCAGGTTCAATCCCTGGTCAGGGAACTAAGATCCCACAAGCCGCATGGACAGCTCTCCCCCACCAAAAATAAAAATGAATCTATTAAAAAGTATATAGTTCTTTGATTTCAGATGGTATACATAGTGATTTTAATATGGCATCAGTGTCTCATCTTGGTTTATTATTACTGTAACCCTTAAAGACCTGTCTGGAAATCTCTCTGATTTCTAATCTTTACTGTAGATAAGGTAGACATTGAAGACTATATTTAATGAAAGTGTGATCCTGAGGTCATACGTACACTCTTTCCAGGCAATACTGACCTTGTTAATAAAGACTTCTTCAATTAAATAATTTATAAATGAGATATTTTTGGTGCTGAGGACTCAAGCCATTTTAATCTGTCTTTCAAATCTCAGAATTAAATTTGTGTAGTAGGTAACTTGAATCCCTATTTATTCTTTTCAGTCTAAATTTTTGATTCAAATACAAGCAAAAGGTGAATTTCTTCAGATTCCAAAATTCTTACCAGAGATTGTCAGGGAGTTGATTCATTTTTTACAGTATCCCACCTAATTTGGTCAATCCTGTTGGCTATGGCTATTCTTAATGGCCATGGAAATAACTGTGGAGGTTGTAATGACCTGTCTTTATTGACTGCTTTGATCTTCAGAAGTCGCTAAAATAGGCTCACAAAACTTCTGAAAAATTCTGTTCAGCCTGTGATATATTTTTGAAAAAGTATGGTGAATCTTAAATTTTCAACTTAATTTTAGTTCTGCAACTGAAATCTAAGTACCTATAAATAGCTTTTTATATTCTTTAATCTATTCTCAGGGTTTTAGGAATTGCTTTCACAGATGTTTGAAATAGTTACTGTCACGGTGATGAGGTTATTGATGATAGTGACCCTTTCCTGAAAGCTTCTATAACATTTTATTTTTAACAGAACCTCATTCTTCAAAATTGAATTCATCATTGACTTCCCCTCAAGGTAACTGTTTTTCAAGTCCCTTTTGTCTCACATGAAACTAGTTTAAAGCCTCTGAAACCTTATGTCTGTTTATTGTCTTTGCGATGGGTTCTCCTTCATTACCTATACCCAATGTCACAGAGTCCTGCCAGCTTTACATTCAAGTGCCTCTCAAATAATTAAAACACTAAGAATAATGTTTTTCCCATAGGCCATATTCTAATTCAGGCACTCCTTCTAGTGCCTTTTAATTAATCTCCCTACTTGCATACTTTGCCCAATTAGACTAATACTACATACAATACACAGATCTATTTCTCTAAATATCTGTGTTCATGTTACTGCTATGCTTCTAAAACCTTCAGTCATTCCCTGTCATACACAAGATAAAATCTAAATGCTTTAGTCTAAACTTCAAATAATCTGTCATAATCTGTCCTAGCTACTTTTTCACAACATTTCCCAAAATATTGAACAGAACTGATTCCTCATTATTACTGTGTAAAAATTTTAACTATGCATAAAACACATCATGCTGTCTACTCTCAAAACAATTGACTTGCCCTCTCTGATCTTAGAAACTTCTTTTTCTTGTGAAAAATTAGAAAATATTACTGATCTTTTAACTATTTTTGTTAACAAATTTGTTAAACATTGTTATATAGTGAGGCTGTAAAAATTTCAAAAGTATTTTGATATATGGTTTTTCAAGGGGATTTTTTTTCAAGTGATGTATAGCTGATTTACAATGTTATGTTAGCTTCAGGTATACAGAAAGAATATATATATATTCTTTTTCAGATTCTTTTCCCTTTTAAGTGGAAGTCACTCAGTTGTGTCCGACTCTGTGACCCTATGGACTATACAGTCCCAGGCCAGAATACTGGAGTGGGTAGCCATTCCCTCCTCCAGGGGATCTTCCCAACCCAGGGATCGAATCCAGGTCTTCCACATTGTGGGAGGATTCTTTACCAGCTGAGCCACCAGGGAAGCCCAAGAATACTGGAGTGGGTAGCCTATCCCTTCTCCAGTGGGTCTTCCCGACCTGGGAATCGAACCAGGGTCTCCTGAATTGCAGGCAGATTCTTTACCAGCTGAGCTACTAGGGAAGCCCCTTTGCCTTATAGGTTATTATAATACACTGAATCTATTTCCCTGTGCTATACCATAGGACCGTGTTGGTTACCTATCTTATATACTGTAGTGTGTATATGTTAATCCCAAACATCTAGTTTATCCCTCCGCACCCATTCCCCTTTGGTAACTATAAATTTGTTTTCTATGTCTGTGGGTCTGTTTCTCTTTTTGTAAATAAGTTCATTTGTATAATTTTTTTAGATTCCACATGTAAGTAATGTTATTTGGTATTTATCTTTGTCTGGATTACTTAGTGTGATTATCCTTAGTATAGTGGAGTAGTAGGGGAAAATAGAATAGAGTGTTCAATGGTCTCGTTCAGTCTGTAAATTTTCAGTAGTTGGAAAACATAACTGTCTAATATGTACATATGTATAGTATGTGCTCCTTTTCATTTGCTTGTTTTTTAAAATTATATTAAGCTCCTGAGAGGACAGGTGCTATCTTCTATGTGTGTGAATATGTGGTTTTGTATTTCTTCATAATGTTGAATTAGGTACTTGAGAAAGAGTGTTGCATGAGCTTGTAGAGTTGGGAAGGAGGTGTTTTTTCTTGCCTAATAGCTTAAGCAGATGAGAAATCCTTACTTCTCACAAACAGGCCTTGAAGCATGGCTGGTAACCACAAATGCCCCTGTAAACCAGGCAGTAAGATGAGAGAGTGGGCTTGTAGGTTGCAGAGTAAAGATGGGAGGGGGTTGCCTTTTCTGAAGGGTCAGCTGCTGGTCAGCGGGACCTGTTGTTGCCACAGTCAAGCCCAGTGGTGCCTGATCTACCTTTTCGAGAGGAGATGGAGATTTGAGTTTTTATGTGAAATAGCCAATTTTTTTTTCCTCTGGAATTTAACAGGCCAAATTTTACACCAATATAACCTGCATTTGTCCTGGAGGCCACTGGTTTGCAATATCGGCCTTAGAGAGATGTTCACTGTTCCCAAAGATGTGATTATATTAGAATTCTGTCATCTGACATAATCAAGGTGGGTAGCTGGTCAGTTAGTTAGAAAAGGCAGTTAAAGTGGCAAATCATAGACAAATGACTGACCTGTATCATTAAAGTCATAGAATAATACACCATGGTACTTGTGCCAAACATTTTATGTTAACTTAGAACATATAAATTCACCAATCTTTTCAAGTGGGCATAAGGCTTTTTTCTGGGTATCAGTTTACTGATTGTATTATTAAACTTCTTTTCCAGTCCTCCATTTCTAGGTCCCATTTCCTTCAAGCAGAGGGAGGAATATTAATACTAGCCTGGCCAGCTGAGGACAGAATCCTTCTAAATTTCTATGATGTTCTTCCAACTTTCAAATTGTCTTTTCCCAAAATAAGACTGCTTTATTATTAGAGAAAGATCTTCATGACCCAGATAATCATGATGGTGTGATCACTCACTTAGAGCGAGACATCCTGGAATGCAAAGTCAAGTGGGCCTTAGGAAGCATCACTATGAACAAAACTAGTGGAGGTGATAGAATTCCAGTTGAGCTCTTTCAAATCCTGAAAGATGATGCTGTGAAAGTGCTGCACTCAATATGCCAGCAAATTTGGAAAACTCAGCAGTGGCCACATGATTGGAAAAGGTCAGTTTTCATTCCAATCCCAAAGAAAGGCAATGCCAAAGAATGTTCAAACTACCACACAACTGCACTCATCTCAGATGCTAGTAATGCTTAAAATACTCCAAGTCAGGTATCAGCAATATGTGAACCATGAATTTCCAGATGTTCAAGCTGGTTTTAGAAAAGGCAGAGGAACCAGAGATCAAACTGCCAGTATCCGCTGGATCATCAAAAAAGCAAGAGAATTCCAGGAAAACATCTACTGCTTTATTGATTATGCCAAAGCCTTTGACTGTGTGGATCACAAGAAAATGGAAAATTCTGAAAGAGATGGGACTACCAGACCACCTGACCTGCCTCTTGAGAAATTTATATGCAGGTCAGGAAGCAACAGTTAGAACTGGACATGGAACAACAGACTGGTTCCAAATAGGAAAAGGAGTACATCAAGGCTATATATTGTCACCCTGCTTATTTAATTTATATGCAGAGTACATCATGAGAAACGCTGGGCTGGAAGAAGCACAAGCTAGAATCAAGACTGCTGGGAGAAATATCAATAACCTCAGATATGCAGATGACACTACCCTTATGGAAGAAAGTAAAGAAGAAGTAAAGAGCCTTTTGATGAAAGTCAAAGAAGAGAGTGAAAAAGTTGGCTTAAAGCTCAACATTTAGAAAACTAAGATCATGGCATCTGGTCCCACCACTTCATGGCAAATAGATGGGGAAACAGTGGAAACAGTGAGAGACTTTATTTTTCTGGGCTCCGAAAGCACTGCAGACAGTGACTGCAGTCATGAAATGAAAAGATGCTTGCTCCTTGGAAGAAAAGTTATGACCAACCTCAGTTCAGTTCAGTTTAGTCACTCAGTCGTGTCCGACTCTTTGCGACCCCATGAATTGCAGCATGTCAGGCCTCCCTGTCCATCACCAACTCTCGGAGTTCACTCAAACTCACGTCCATCGAATCCGTGATGCCATCCAGCCATCTCAACCTCTGTTGTCCCCTTTTCCTCGTGGCCCCAAACCCTCCCAGCATCAGAGTCTTTTCCAATGAGTCAACTCTTCTCATGAGGTGGCCAAATACTGGAGTTTCAGCTTTAGCATCATTCCCTCCAAAGAACACCCAGGACTGATCTCCTTTAGAATGAACTGTTTGAATCTCCTTGCAGTCCAAGGGACTCTCAAGAGTCTTCTCCAACACCACAGTTCAAAAGCATCAATTCTTTGGTGCTCAGCTTTCTTCACAGTCTAACTCTCACATCCATACATGACCACTGGAAAAACCATAGCCTTGACTAGATGGACCTTTGTTGGCAAAGTAATGTCTCTGCTTTTGAATATGCTATCTAGGTTGGTTATAACTTTCCTTCCAAGGAATAAGTGTCTTTTAATTTCATGGCTGCAGTCAACATCCACAGTGATTTTGGAGCCCCCCAAAATAAAGGCTGACACTGTTTCCACTGTTTCCCCATCTATTTCCCATGATCACATAAATAGCACATTAAAAAGCAGAAACATTACTTTGGCAACAAAGGTCCATCTAGTCAAAGCTATGGTTTTTCCAGTGATCATGTATGGATGTGCGAGTTGGACTATAAAGAAAGTTGAGCACCAAAGAATTGATGCTTTTGAACTGTGGTTTTGGAGAAGACTCTTGAGAGTCCCTTGGACAGCAAGGAAATCCAACCAATACATCCTAAAGGAAATCAGTCCTGAATATTCATTGGAAGGACTGATGGTAAAGCTGAAACTCCAATACTTTGGCCACCTGATGTGAAGAACTGACTCATTTGAAAACACCCTCATGTTGGGAATGATTAAAGGTGGGAGGAGAAGGGGATGGCAGAGGATGAGCTGATTGGATGGCATCACCAACTCAATGGACAGGAGTTTGAGTAAACTCCGGGAGTTGGTCATGGACAGGGAGGCCTGGTGTTCCGCAGTCCATGGGGTCACAAAGAATCGGACACAACTGAGCAATTGAACTGAACTGAACTGACTGATCTTTAGTGACTTTATCCAAAGCATTTAAATTAGTTTTCTTAGAAGTAATTCTCTTTTCACATGCCTAGTTCATCAGTTTACACAGTATTTAGTTTATATAATTACAATGTGAAACAAGTCGAGAATGAACAAGTTTGGGAACCAGTGAAATGGACTCCTGGAAACCATGCAGCTGAACACATGGCAGCAGGAGGAGACAGGAGAATAAAGATGAGCCTTCCGGTCATGTGATTCAGCAGGTTGTCCATGGAGATCGGCGAATTTCTGGAAAAGACTGGAGAACGTGAATAAATCCAGTCACTTGATTATGGGAGGGTCTAAGTGAGCAACATAGTGTATAGTGTTACAATGGATTGTGCTGGCCCCTACTGAAAAGCCCTTAGGCTGGCACAGCATCACTGCCACCCATGAATCCAAGTGATGCTCCAGAGGTGGGTTACATGGGCTTTGATATGCTTTTGGTGACTCATGGGGGCAGGGGGTGGTGGTGTTAATTCTCAACCTGTGGCAATATATTTGCTTCTGAGGAGGTTGTCTTGAGTAGGAATCATTTTTCTACTATTGTAACCAAAAGTGGGGTCCAGTGCTTGCCACTCAAAAGCCAATAAAGAGGTGAGGTTAGTGGAAAGGAAATTTTGCTTTATAATGGATGCTAGTATTTGGGACGGGAGATGGTATCCTATTTAACGAATAGCTCCACTTTCTACAATCCCCACTGCCAACAATCATTAGGGTAGAGTTTTACAGGCTGAGGGAGGGGGCTACATGTAGAAACAGCACAGTCAACCTGACACTCATCTTGAAATCGGTCATCAGTGGACTGTATGTGTTATTTGCTGAGTCATGACTGACTCTGTGCGATCCTGTGCAGTAGCCCACCAGGCTTCTCTGTCCATAGCATTCTCCAGGCAAGAATACTGGAGTGGGTTGCCATTCCCTTCTCCAGAGAATCTTCCTGACCCAGGGACTGAACCCGGGTCTCCTGGATTGCAGGCAGATTCTTTCCATCTGAGACACCGGAAAAGCCCCAGCAGTGGATTGACCAGCATCAAATGGATTGTTCTAAGTAAAGTTAATCTTCAATTCCAGGGTTGGTTTGCTTCCATTTCCTGGAGGTCAATTCTTGGAATTGTGACAGCTTATGTCATGGCTATGATCTGGTCATCATGTAGTTAACTTCTTCCACCTGGTGCAGGTTTCAGTATCTATAAGACGGCTCACACGATATGGTTCAGAATATTCTATAGCTCTTGAGGAAGAACTAAAGGTCCTCGATATGCTTAATGACTAAACTTTTATTGTTTGGTTTCCTTTGATAGTTTTCCTTTGTTTCTGCATTTTCTCCCTTCTCTGATTAAACTTATACTTTGGCTAAAGTTCTTCCACGGCAAAAGGCAGGCAGAAGACATGTGGCGAAGGTCCTGCTCCATTTCACTATGAGAATGAGAATATTTTAGTGCAACTTTGGTATAATGAACCATGCTTTGGAAAGAGTATGTAAATGTATTATAAGAGCAAGAGAAGAGAATGTTCCAAAGTTCAAGTTGCTTCTCTTAGACAAAATATTCTGTTTTCTCACCCAGAATTTTTATCCCATTTTTTCCTTAGTTCTTCCAAAGAGCAATTATTTATGAGTACACACAAAAAATGGTTCACACTCAGATTAGGACTTAGATTTTCTTTGTCCTTGTAAAGCAGTTTGTGTTCCTTGAAGGAATCTAAAAATATACTGTGCACTTCTTCCTTTTTATGCTCATTATTTCTAACCTATTGTGGACGATTGTTTTGTACATAATGCTCTGCACACATTAAATCCTAGAGGGATTGTTTAGGCTCATAGACATTATGTGCATTTACTTTTAAACAAAGGATACCTTTGAATTGCAGAATTACAAAAACCTTAACATTTAGCTAAAAGACTAATTTTTTAAAATTCTTGTGAAAAACTGACCTTTGCCACAGGTTTAATAGTTTCTGATAGCCATGATGGATGGTTAGAGTAGACATTTTAATACTTACCAGCAAACATTTACAAAGCATCTATTAAGTGAGATGTCTTTCCTCAAGGAGATCCAGTGTTTCTCCAAATGATTTGCAAACTCATTTTGAAGTTTGTTCAGCCTCGAGTTTCCTGGAATCCATTCCAGACCCTCAGAGATGAATCTTTAACTGTGAATTCTGGGATCTGCATGTTTATCAAAACTTGATGGTTTTGAGAACCAGTGCTTAGCATTTTCCATCCATAGAGAAAATCGAAATTATCTCCTTCCAGGAGTAGGTCCAAAGTGGTGGCTAAAATCTGGCAAGAGGGCAAGTAACCTTTCGTAAGATGAGAACTTTCATGGAAGTTTTGCTGCCTTGGCCTTTCTGCTTGTTGAACTTTGGAAATTTATAGCAGTCATACTGAGAAATGGCTTATACTCAAATAGAATATACCCAGAGTACAACTAAGCAGGGGGTGGTGACGTGTGTTTAGAAACAAAAGAGATTCAACCTAGAGTGTTTGTTACCCAAGCTCTGAAGAAGCCAAGAAGCAGGTAGGCCCCCTTAGGGCAAGAACTCAATAAAGTAGAGTCCATAGCTGAGTGTTTCTCTGATACATCTCTTAGGGGCATGGAAGATCCTAGACCCACAGACATTGACTACAGCCTGTAAGAAATTCAGAAATCTGCAAATGAATCCTATTTCTGACTGACTGGCAATCTAGCGGCTGGGAGTGCCACACAGCCTGCCTTGAATCTCAAGATCTGATCAATTTTTTTCAAGACCCATAGCTGAGCAGCCACCCCAACACTGGGGGACATTTAGAAGCTGAGCTTTATTGACCATTCATCGTAAGGAGTTTGTGGGTTGTATAAAAGCCATCAATGAAACAACAGTAAAGGAATCTTTTTGTTTTGTTTATCGTATTTTGCTTCAAAAGGAGACTCATGCTCTTTTTTTCCACAGAGAAGAACAATTCTGGAATTGATTAGAGTCCACTAAAACCTTTCAGAGATCTGATATTTAAACTTAAGAATGACTCTTTAGTTCTTTATTCAATATATGTGTGATAGGCAAACCTGTGACTCTGAAAGTTTTATTTGCTCTGAATACCATGAAGTGCTCAAAGACTTAATATTCTAATTTCTACCTATGTTCACAATACTCTTTTTAGTGAGTCACGCTTTGCTTCATTTCACCTTTTGAAAATGTCATGTGCAGCCTTTTAAAATTAAAGACCAAATGGCTGATAGGAACCTCACACAGCACAGCAGAGGTGAAGGTGTACAGTGTGTTCTGGCTGCAGGAGAGGCTATGTGGAGTCATACCATAGGTCCTGGAGAGAAGAAAAGGGTGGGTGCTGTATGCTTGAAATGCTGCCACAGCAAATACTCTCGAAGGAAAAAGAAACAGTAGTTTTACCTATGGGATTGTAAGAAAGCAAGATGTTTACTGCATATGGTTTTACACTTTTGGTTTTCTAACCATACATATATATTGTCTGTTTTAAAAATTAAATATTTTTAAATATTTAGAGCAAGTGTCCCAGTGATACACTATAACTTTAATATTTTAAGTGAAAGTCACTCAGTTGTATTCAACTCTTTTCAACCCAGGCCAGAATTCTCCAGGCCAGAATACTGGAGTGGTTAGCCTTTTCCCTTTTCCACGGTATCTTCAACCCAGGGACTGAACCCAGGTCTCCCGCATTGCAGGTGTATTCTCTACCACCTAAGCCACAAGGGAAGCCCAATAATACTGGAGTGGGTAGCTTATCCCTTCTCCAGGGGATCTTCCCAACCCAGAGATCAAACCGGGGTCTCCTACATTGCAGGGAGAGTCTTTACCATCTGAGCCACCAGGGAAGCCAGGTGGCTTAGTTTGTGAATATATATATATATATACACAACTGGCGCCACTGTCAGCTGTCAGGATTGCTCTTCTCCTCCCCATGGACTGCAGCCTTGTTCTGGGACTCCTGGCCACTTCTCCATCTTACCTCTCTCCCCCATTTAACTGCACAGACAATGATGCATTGTATGTTTCATATTTTTGAGACATGGTATCTCAGTTTTTCCCAAGGCTGGATGAATAGAATCTATATCCTTATATTGTCTGGTCCAGGGATTTTAATTTTCAGGAATTTGTTGATTATTCAGGGTACTGACTTCTAAGTTAACTTAATTTGATCCTAAATTTGAGCACAGAGCTAAAATTAGGACCAAATTAAGTTCAACTCAGGCCAAAGAAATCAATACCTTGAAGGACTAACAAATTCCTAATCATATTTATGTGTCAGGAAAGAATATTTTAGTTATTTGCTTGACTCATTTGAAAATTTTGAAGATGTGAATACTTTGAAAATACACTTTGGTGCATCTGTAGTCTAAAAATTTCCCTTCAGTTCAGTTCAGTTCAGTCGCTCAGTCGTGTCTGACTCTTTGCGACCCCATGAATCACAGCACGCCAGGCCTCCCTGTCCATCACCAACTCCCGGAGTTCACTCAGACTCACGTCCATCGAGTCAGTGATGCCATCCAGCCATCTCATCCTCTGTCATCCCCTTCTCCTCCTGCCCCCAATCCCTCCCAGCATCAGAGTCTTTTCCAATGAGTCAACTCTTCGCATGAGGTGGCCAAAGTACTGGAGTTTCATCTTTAGCATCATTCCTTCCAAAGAAATCCCAGGGCTGAGAAATTTCCCTTAGCTTAGATTATTCTATTTTTCCTTACTCACTTAAATTTTTTTCCTATTCTTTAGTTGATGTGCTTATTTGCATTAAAACAGCCTTAAAATATAGAATTTTCCTTCTGATAAAATAAAATTGCTTCTGCTTTAATATGAATTAAGTGCCAGTAAACTTAAAGCAAGAAGCTGATGTTTGTATTCCTTGAGCATATGTGATACCATAGAGACTCAGGGGTGTTAATCCTTTAAGAAGGAGATTTCTTAAGAGAAAACACATACTGGTTCTATTGTCTAGTCTCAACCTTTATGTAACCAACAGATTTTTGGTTGCTAAGGATTTATTGTACAGCACAGTGAAATATAGTCATTTTATAATAGCTTTAAATGGAGTATAATCTATTAAAAATGCTGAATCACTATGTTGTATACCTGGAATTAATATAATACTATAAATCAACTATGCTTCAATTAAAAAATAAAAATTGCATTTGTACCTGAAGTTGATTGCCCATATTTTCAATAGGTGATAGTCCATAATTTTAAAGGCATGTTTTATGTACTAAATGGTGACTTTGGATATTGGTTTTAGTTTTTATGTCCCCTCCTTAAAATATAAAAAACATGTACAAATAGTTATTGTAGCAATGAAAAGAAATAGTGGCAAGCTTATTTTTTTCATGCTGGAAATCTGTCCCGGAAAGTTTTAATATATTTGAAAGTTCTTTGCTTTCTATATTATCACTTTACCACATATGCTATAGAGTCCAAAGAAAATCAACATCCATGGTATACTTTCACAGTGATGTGTACTTAAAAGTTTGGCATTGGTAGTTCCCTGGTTTCCTAGTGGTTAGTGTCCCAGGCTTCCACTGCCATGCCTGACTGAGAAACTGCGACCCCACAGGCCTATAGCTAACATCATAATGTCATAGTTAACGGTGAGAAATTAGACACTTGCCCCAAAGATCAGGAACAAGACAAAGATTTCCCCTCTTACCAGTCCTACTCAGTGTTGTGCTAGAGGTCTTAGCAATGCAGTAACACAAGAAAAGAAAAGGAGCTGCTGTCTATGGGGTTGCACAGAGTCGGACACAACCGAAGCGACTTAGCAGCAGCAGCAACAGACTTGGAATGGAGAAATACAATTGTGTTTGTTTGTGACATGATATGTCTACTACTTAGTTGTAAACCAATAACATATGTGGAGTCTACAGGTGGAAAATTACTCTGATGAACAAAATCAAGGAATATCTAAATAAAAGAAGAGTTATTTCCATGTTCATGGATTGGAAGATTCAGTACTGTCAAGTTTATATGGAGAGGTCAAACACCCCAAATAATCAAAACACATGATAGAAAGAAGAATAAAGTTGTTGGAGTGACATTACCTGACTTGAAGACATATTATGAAGCTATAGTCATCAAAACTGCATGGTGTTTGTGAAAGGACAGACACAAAGATCAAAGGGACAAAACGGAGGGCCCAGAAGTGGACCCACACACACAGTCATTTAAACAGTGAAGCAAAGGCAGTTCTGTGGACAAAAGGCAGTCTTTCAACAAATGGTGGTGGAACAATTAGGTTTTTAATGCAAGAAAAAAGTCTAGACACAGACTTTATTTTACTGAAGTCAACTTAAAATGGATCATAAATCTGAGTGTAAAATGCAAAATGCAAAATTATGAAACTTGTGGAAGAAAACATAGGAGAAAATTTAGATAGCCTGTGATTGGTGGTGAGTTCATAGATATAACACCAAAAGCACAATCCATGGAAGAAAATGGCTAAACTGAACTGTGGCAAAATTAAAATCTTTCCTCATAAAAAAAGATACTATTAAGAGAATGATTCATTTCGATATTTGGCAAAACTAATACAGTATTGTAAAGTTTAAAAATAAAATAAAATTAAAAAAAAGAGAGAATGAAAAGATAAGCTGCAGTCTAGGAGAAATTATTTGCAAAACACATGCTTGATAAAGGAATATATCTAAAATATTCAAAGAACTCTTAAAGCCTAACATAAGAAAACTGACAACCCAATGAATACATAGGGAAAAGGTTCAAAGCCACTTCAGCATATGTATATAGATGGCAAGTAATCATATGAAAAAACTCTCAAAATCATTTGTTATGGAATTGCAAATTGAGATACCACTATGTACTCATTAGAATAGCTCTGATCCAAAAGACTGACAGTACTCAAGGCATACAAGGATGTGGAGCAACAGGAACTCTCATTTGCTGCTGGTGGGGATGCATACTGGTGCAGACACTTCAGAAGACAGTTGGCAGTTTCCCAAAAGGCAGTCTTATCATTGTTGTTGTTGTTGTTCAGTCGTGCTGTCTGACTCTTTGTGACCCCATGGACTACAGCACACCAGGGCTCCCTGTTCCTCACCATCTCCCAAAGTTTGCCCAAGTTCATGTCCATTGCATCTGTGATGCTGTCCAGCTATCTTGTCCTCTTACACCCTCTTCTCCTTCTGCCCTCAATCTTTCCCCATATCAGGGACTTTCCCAATGAGTCAGATATTTGAATCAGATAACCAAAATACTGGAATTTCAACTTCAGCATCAGTCCTTCCAATGAGTGTTCAGACTTGATTTCCCTTAAGATTGACTAGTCTGATCTCCTTGCTGTCCAAGGGACTCTCCGGAGTTTTCTCCAGCACCACGGTTAGAAGGAATTAGCCTTATCATATGATCAAGCAGTTAGGCTTCTAGATACTTAGTTCAGTTGCTTAGTCGTGTCCAACTCTTTGCGACCCCATGAATCAGAGCACGCCAGGCCTCCCTGTCCATCACCAACTCCCAGAGTTCACTCAGACCCACGTCCATCGAGTCAGTGATGCCATCCAGCCATCTCATCCTCTGTCATCCCCTTCTCCTCCTGCCCTTAATCCCTCCCAGCATGAGAATCTTTTTCAATGAGTCAACTCTTCGCATGAGGTGGCCAAAGTACTGGAGTTTCAGCTTCAGCTTCATTCCCTCCAAAGAAATCCCAGGGCTGATCTCCGTCAGAATGGACTGGTCGGATCTCCTTGCAGTCCAAGGGACTCTCAAGAGTCTTCTCCAACACCACAGTTCAAAAGCATCAATTCTTTGGTGCTCAGCTTTCTTCACAGTCCAACTCTCACATCCATACATGACCACTGGAAAAACCATAGCCTTGACTAGATGGACCTTTGTTGGCAAAGTAATATCTCTGCTTTTGAATATGCTATCTAGGTTGGTCATAACTTTTCTTCCAAGGAGTAAGCGTCTTTTAATTTCATGGCTGCAGTCACCATCCACAGTGATTTTGGAGCCCCCCAAAATAAAGTCTGACACTGTTTTCACTGTTTCCCCATCTATTTCCCATGAAGTGATGGGACCAGATGCCATGATCTTCATTTTCTGAATGTTGAGCTTTAAGCCAACTTTTTCACTCTCCACTTTCACTTTCATCAAGAGGCTTTTTAGTTCCTCTGTTAGTACTTGGATCTGAAGTTCTGTGTCTCTATAGGAGGTTTTCTGAGAGACTGTATTCTTATATTTATGGGCTTCCCTGGTGGCGCAGAGGTTAAAGCATCTGCCTGCAATGTGGGAGACTTGGGTTCGATCCCTGGGTCAGGAAGATCCCCTGGAGAAGGAAATGGCAACCCACTCCAGTATTCTTGCCTGGAGAATCCCATGAACAGAGGAGCTTGGTGGGCTACTGTACACGGTTCGCAAAGAGTCGGACACGACTGAGCGACTTCACTTTCACTTTCTGCCATAAGGCTGGTGTCATCTGCATATCTGAGGTTACTGATATTTCTCCCAGCAATCTTGATTCCAGCTTGTGTTTCTTCCAGCCCAGTGTTTCTCATGATGTACTCTGCATATAAGTTAAATAAGCAGGGTGACAATACACAGCCTTGACATACTCCTTTTCCTATTTGGAACCAGTCTGTTGTTCCATGTCCAGTTCTAACTGTTGCTTCCTGACCTGTATATAGGTTTCTCAAGAGGCAGATCAGGTGGTCTGGTATTCCCATCTCTTTCAGAATTTTCCACAGTTTATTGTGATCCACACAGTCAAAGGTTTTGGCATAGTCAATAAAGCAGAAATAGATGTTTTTCTGGAACTCTCTTGCTTTTTCGATGATCCAGTGGATGTTGGCAATTTGATCTCTGGTTCCTCTCTGCCTTTTCTAAAACCAGCTTGAACTTCAGGAAGTTCACAGTTCACATATTGCTGAAGCCTAGTTTGGAGAATTTTGAGCATTACTTTACTAGCATGTGAGATGAGTGCAATTGTGCAGTAGTTTGAGCATTCTTTGGCATTGCCTTTCTTTGGGATTGGAATGAAAACTGACCTTTTCCAGTCGTGTGGCCACTGCTGGGTTTTCCAAATTTGCTGGCATATTGAGTGCAGCACTTTCACAGCATCATCTTTCAGGACGGCCGCTGCTCCTTACCTTGGGTGAGGGGTATCTCCTCACCACCACCCCTCCCAACCTTGAATGTGGAATAGCTCCTCTAGGCCCTCCGGCACCCGCAGCCACAGCCCCTTGGACGTGGGTTTGGTCCTACCGGCCGCCGCCCCTGACCTTGGGCGGGGGTAGCTCCTCTCGGCTGCTCCTGCGCTGTCGCAGCCTGGCACTCTCGGCCACCGCCCCTGACCTCGGACATGGGGTAGCTCCTCTAGGCCACGCTCTGCACGCCATCACAGCCGCCCGCTAGATACTTACCTGATTCAATTGAAAACTTGTGTCATACAAAAACAAGCATACAGATTTTTATAGCAGCTTTATTCATAGTTGACAGAAATTGGATGCATCTATTGTCCTTTAGCAGGTGAACTGATCAACCGTGGTCCAGTGGACAGTTATTGGCAGTAAAAAGAAATGAGCTATTAAGCTATAACAAGACATGGAGGATCCATAAATGCATATTGCTAAGTGAAAGAGATTAGTCTGAAAAGGTCCATACTGTGTGAGTCCACCTGTATCGCTAAGTCGTGTCCAACTCCTGTGACCCCATGGACTGTAGCCCACCAGACTCCTCTGTCCATGGGATTCTCCAGGCAAGAATACTGGAGTAGGTTGCCATTTCCTCCTTGAGGGGATCTTTCTGACCCAACGAGCACACCTGTGTCTCCTGCATTGCTGGAGAATTCTTTACTGGTCTGAGCCACCAGGGAAGCAGTCCGACTTTATTACCTTCTGGAAAAGGAAAAGCTATAGAAACAACAACAACAACAAAAATCAGTGGTAGCCAGGGGTTCAGAGGAGGGGGAGAGGAATGAATAGGTAAAATGCAGGGGATTTTAAGGTACTGAGACTTCTATATGATATGCAGTGGTGATGGCCTGTTATTATGCGTTTGTCAAAAAGGCACAAGAGGAGGACTGAACCCTAATGTAAACTGAGAACTTTAGTGAATGTAATGTATTGGCTTATCGATTGTGACAAATATACTAACGCAAGAGATTAATAATAGGAGAAACTGTGGGGTGGTGGGGAGGGAGCATGTGGGGACTTTCTGTACTTTATGTACAATTTTTCTATAAAACTAAAACTACTCTGAAAGAAACAAAAAGCCTTCATGTAGCTGTTATCAAGCTCCAGTGTTTTTCACTATTTCCCAAATATTTTTACCCACAGACCTGTGCTAGACAGAAGTTGAGAGGGACTATTAGCACTGGGGTGAGTTGTTGGAAAAGTGCCAGAGGGCATCTGGGGAGAGGCTGACCCAAAAGATGTTTGCAGTGTCCTCTGTGAGGGAGCCATCAGTGTGAGCAGATTGGTGCCCATGGAGGTTAGACTCCTCCCCTCCCTCAGAGCCCTGGGAGACAGGAAATAGCTTCACAGTCACATTTCAAAGAGATGGCTTCCAAGTTCCAGAGAAAGATGCTCCTAGGTTGCAAAACTAGCAAGAGACTTTTACAAAGATTTACACCTCAAAAGAATAGAAAAATAATTTATAATACAAATGTTCTAAAGTCAGTGTTACAAGAGAAGGGAGGTCAGGAGCCTAGAGTCTGAAAGGAGCCTTTCTGAAGTTTAGTCCAGCGGAGGGAAAGGCCTAAGGCTGTCTTGATCACTTTCATCTCTTGCTCCTCTTAGAAAAATTCCTCTTGTGATTTCTAAGGAACACAGGTCCTATTTGTGAGTCTCATTCTTTAACTGCCTTAGCTTCTCACCCTGATTTATGGATGACTTAAAAAAACATTTCCACATCAAGACAAGGAATGCAGATAAGTAAAAGCATGGGTTGGAGAAGACCTTTGTTGTAGTTTAGTCTCTAAGTTATCTCTGACTCTTTGTGATCCCATGGACTGCAGCATGCCAGGCCTCCCTGTCCCTCATTATCTCCTGGAGTTTGCCCAAGTTCATGTCCACTGAATCAGTGATGCTCTCCAACCATCTCATCCTTGCCTCCCTCTTCTTTTGCCCTCAGTTTCCCAGCATAAGGGTCTTTTCCAGTGAGTTGGCTGTTTGCATCTGGTGGCCAAAGTATTGGAGTTTCAGCTTCAGCATCAGTCTTTCCAATGAATATTAAAAAGTTGATATCCTTTAGGATTTACTGGTTTGATAAGACCTATTAGGTTCTTAGCTTCCCTGGTGGCCCAGACAGTAAAGAGTCTGCCTGCCATGTGGGAGACTTGGGTTCAATCCCTGGGTTGGGAAGATCCCCTGGAGACGAAAATGGCAATTCCTTCTGGAATACTGGAATTCTCCAGTATTCTTGCCTGGAGAATCCCATCGACAGAGGAGCCTGGCGGGGTACAGTCCATGGGGTTGCAAAGAGTCAGACATGACTGAGTGACTAACACATACCTTGGGTTCTTAAGTGACAGTGAAGTTGCTCTCTGTCCATGGGGATTCTCCAGGCAAGTATACTGGAGTAGGTTGCCATTTCCTTCTACACACTGGGTTCTTAATAAGTGTTAAAAATATTATGTAGCCTCAAACTCCTAATATGTAATTTATTTTAAAAATACTTACTTGGCTGCACCCACTCTTAGATGTGGCATGTGGAATCTAATTCCTTGACCAGGGATTGAACCTGGGCCTCCTGCATTGGGAGCACAGAGTCTTAGTCATTGGACCACCAGGGAAGTCCTCCCCACTATGTAATTTAAAACAAAAATTTAAAGTTAATCCATAAAATTCATTAGAAATTACCAAAGTGTTCTGATTTTTCCAGTGATTTATGTTTCAATGCTGTTTCTAAACTATTAAATTTCAAATTATTATTAAAAAAATTGACATTGGCCCCTCTGGTTAGTGGACACTTCAGGCCTTGCTGCCTGTGGTGTCTACACTGGAAACAGTGTATGTGGTCTATGTGGGGAAAATGACCTGGTTGCCTGTGGTGTCTCCACTGAGAACAGTGTCTGTGGTCTATGTGGGGCAGTGACCTGGCTGCCTGTGGGTGTCTACACTGAGAAACAGTGGGCTTTGCTCTATATTGGGACAGTGACCTGGCTGCCTGTGGGTGTCTACACTGAGAAACAGTGGGCTTTGCTCTATATTGGGACAGTGACCTGGCTGCCTGTGGGTGTCTACACTGAGAAACAGTGGGCTTTGCTCTATATTGGGACAGTGACCTGGCTGCCTGTGGTGTCTACCCTGAGAAATAGTGTCTGTGGTCTATGTGGGGCAGTGACCTGGCTGCCTGTGGTGTCTACACTGAGAAACATGGTCTGTGGTCTGTGTGGAACAGTGACCTGGCTGCCTTAGGCAGCTACTTATTTGGGTGACACGAATCATTCACATTAAACCCTGTGTTTTATTTCCAACCATTTGTACCAAAACTGTTTGTACAACATTACCTTTTCTTTCCTTATAAGAAACTTAGAGTCATGAATGTATTTTCCCCTACTTTCTTTCTTGGGCTGCATACAAGGGAAGCATTATCATTCAAATGTGCTTTTAATCATCTCGTCTATAACATCCCCAGCAATCAGAATAGATTTGTAATTTGTGAGCCATGTGCAAAGACGAGATATCTTGCTTCACTGAGAAAATAGACAATTTTGTGAAATATTGGCCATTTATCTGTCAAAGTGGGCCATTATACATTGAACTACAGTAAGAAGTCACTGTGTACCTTCAATTCTTGTCATTTATGCTTTAATGAAGTTTTTTTTATCTGTTATAAGGCCGATCCAAATTCTGCTCTATTTGAAATTCACTTTTGACAAAATGAGGTATATAGAAATGTTAATCAAGAGAATACAACTGAAGAATAAAATTAGAATGCAGAGTCAGGTGAAATGCATTTTTTAAAATTAAAAAAAATATATAAATCATCCAAAAAACAATGAGGGAGAAGAGAATAGAAACTAGTGTGGTTATCTGTTCCTGTCCACTGCCCTGCTTCATAAACTGGGTGTTTTCTAAGCCATAAGCCATGAGGCTGTCCTAGTGTCTGCCTTTCGGATTCATTATTCTCTGTGGAACATTTAAATAATATGTAGAAATAGGCATAGAATCAATTGTCAAAAGACTTGTTTTTTAATTCTTGCTCTATCATCTGTAGCACATAAGTCATGTGACCCTGGATGAATTATTAAATCTTTCTGAGCCCTAATTTCTTCATCTGAAAAATGAGAATAATAAAAAAAAATTATTTTCCATGTTACAAAGTTGTAACAAGCAGCAAATAATTTAATGTACATAAAAAAATCATAGTGTAAACTTAAAAGCACCATGAAAGATTATTATTTATGCTTCAATGCATGCATTGTACATGGTCTGTGTAATCTGTATTTTCGGAAACTAACCCTCTATCATGTTGACATTTGCTAATTTTAAATCATGCTGCAAATGAGTGATTCAGATTGGAACACCTGCTATCATCATTTTTAAAGAAAATGACTATCATTTGATTTACAAGAACATTTTATCTTAATAAGTTCAGTTCAGCATTTATTAGCATGTATTAGCCTTAAATTTCCTTAACAGAATATCATATCTAATTCTTTTCTCAGATATCAGAGTAGTAACCATATTATTCTTGAACACTATACTTAGTAGGAAATGCTGGCCTCGATAATTCCTATTATTTTCTCAGGAGTAATTTAAAAATTGTAAGTTTTGAAAATAAATAAAGGAAAAGTTTACAGTGTAGCTTAAGAGGATGAAAACCTTTGGACATCATATTTCTGTATTGTGTTCTCTATTATGTAAATACTTTAATTGCATTCTGTATCTGTTTAGAGCAACGAAAGTCTATGTTTAGGGAATACACCTGAATACATGTGAGAGCTGGGTTGAAGGTGCACACAAATTGGAAAAGGGAAGAGAAGATAAATTGCAGAATGGAAGAACCACATACAGCCATTTAGCATCAGAAAGGAAGATTTATGAAGTTCTATTCTTCAAAGAGTGTATTGTGATTTGCTATTTACCAAGACTTTATGGTTTCTATCTCTGAAAATATGATTGTGTTAAATTAACACAGGGTTAATTTTTAAACCTCCCTAAAGAAGACCATCCAGCAGTTCATTTTATAGCAAAATGAGTATCATTGCCCCCACATAAACACTGGCGTTGGACTACTTTGAGACATCCTGACCTGTGTATTTTGAAGCTCTTTGCTTTCTAAAATGGAAGCCTCAGAAATTCTGAATGCCTTCTAAAGTTGGTATTGGAATCATGCTATAGTTTGTAAGTTCTTTTGTTTTTTCAAAATGGCTTCTGCTAAAGAGTGGCCCTCAAAAGCTCTGCTGTACAAAAAGATTTAACAAAACCAGAGTCATTTTGTCTCCTTAAAACACTATCCTTTGCAGGGCTTGACACTCTGGAAGATTTTTTTTCTTAGCATCATTAAGCATTCTGAATAGCAATATCACTCAGAGGACAGAACCAGCTTCAAATCAGTGGCCCTTTAAGTGGTATCAATAGACTAATACTTCAAGCTTTGTTCCATTTTGTCAAGAATCTCCATGAATCTTTCTCTCTGTGCATAGAGCCATGGAGTCAATACATGTAACAGCCTGAGGGCAGGGAGGGTAGGCTGTGTGTGCAACATCTTTGCTACTCCAGGACATACTGACATTCTACAAATAGTCTAGGCATGGAGAAGGAACCTTGAGCAATCAGGTTTCTACTCAACTTTTAAGGACATCCTGAAATATAGTACTTTAGGAGTCCATGCAGTTCAAGGATAAATAGAGGAGTAATTTGCCATTTGTACCAAATTAAATCAGACTTTCAGTTCAATCAAAACAGCTTGCAGCTGGATTCAATAATCTGATTTCCTGACACTCAGAGAAAAATTGAAGGTCTCCAAAAGACCCCTGCTGATTTTCCACATGAAATATAGTTTGCTGGCAATTTCACTCAACTTCTTAATGCCTTCACTTTTAATAAGCTAAAAAATGCAAATAAAGCATAAGGTTACCCGGAGATAGCTCTCAGGTAGTGTTTTATTCCAGCTAAGTGAAACGCACAGCACAGTGCCTCTAAAGGATCATACCCTTGTTCTTCCTCAAAGCAGCTATTTTGTTAAATGTGCCACTAGATGAATCTTTGTATTAGTGTCCTGGGAGTACTGTTTTGACACTGGTTGTGTGTTAAAACATAATAAAAGTCTTCAGAGAAGTAACGCTAGAATTCGGTATGAATAACTTGATATTTTCTTGAGAAGGTAATGAGACAAGTAAAGATAAATCCTCAAGTGTCCATCAACTGTTCATTATTCAAGCTAACAAGGAGCCGAACTTACAGATAAATCTAGTCCTGCCTAGTTAGTGCAGTTCCTAAGAATGTGTATTTATTGAGTTTTGAGTATGTAAATTGGTAAATGTAGATCTTTTGGGATGTGGAGTAGGCTTTTTCTGTTGCCCCAGAACTGAAAATTGCTGACAAAAGAACAAGGAGCCTTCTTGCATTTGAAGGCTGAAACTCCCTCTAGGGCTTATGACGAGGTCTCAGAACTGACCCTGATGCATTGTCACAAGTCTATCCCCTTCTTTTCCTAAAAAATGTATTTATTTCTTCTTGGCTATGCTGGGCCTTTGTTACTGCTCTGGCCTCTCCACTGTCAGAGTGGGGGCTGCTCTCTGGTTGCGGAACGTGGGCTTCTCAACGTGGTGGCTTCTTTTGTCGTGGAGCATGAGCTCTAAAGCACAGGCTCAGTAGTTGTGGCTCACGGGCTTATTTGCTCTGCAGCATGTGGAATCTTCTGGAGCAGGGATCCAACCCATGTCTCCTGCATTGGCAGGTGGATTCTTTACCCTTGAGCCACCAGGGAAGCCCTGAAAGTGAAAGTGTTAGTCGCTCAGTTGTGTCCGACTCTTTGCAGCCCCAGGGACTGTAGCCTGCCAGGATCCTCCGTTCATGGGATTCTCTAGGCAAGAATACTGGAGTGGTTTGCCATTCCCTTCTCCAGGGGATCTTCCCAACTCAGGGACTGAACAGAAGTCTCCTGCATTGCAGGCGGATCCTTTACTGTCTGAGCCACTAGGGACCCCCATCCCCTTCTTAATAAGCACACAGCTTAGGGGAGAGGCAGAGGTCAAAAGGACATTGTTCAGATGATGAGTCCTTAGGATCAGGGGTGCTGGGGTTTTTCCTCCCTTCTTTTCAAGGCAGAAAAAATGCTTATTCCCTTCCCAGTCTGCATCCTGACAGTCATCAGGCAGTTCACTCAGACAGGGCAACCGAGGAGAGGTTGATGAAGGGACCATGTACCAGGTGTGAATGAAGTTGAGAGAAGCCAGCAAGGCATAGGGGAGCCCACTGGCCATCATAGAAGGGGAGGCTTAAACCACCACAAACCCAAAGAGGCAAGGAGGGGTAGTGGAGACTGGAACCCAGAACTGGAGATGGAGAGGTGGGCAGCTGGTTGGACAGACGGGCTTCTGAAGGACTTAGTCACTGACAATTTCCAGCCCTGCAAGCAAAGAGTCTAGGAAGTAAATACCTTAGTATCTTTCTGCAGACTCTTGTCTCCCATCAGCACCTCTCTTTGCCCAATCTGAGCAGAAGCCAGTGAGCAAAAGAGCCCAGTTGAAATTTCACATAGAAGTCAGCCTCCTGGGCACCCAGAAAAGATGAGAAGCTGGATGTGGATCTGGAGGATTAAGCAGGTTACCCAGCACCTCGTGATAGGGCACTCCAAGAGTCAGTCATGGAGCATGGAGGATCTTGAAGGGAGCATTAGGATTTAACTCTGTGGCTGGAATCTTAGTTCAGTGCTAGGGGAAGAGCATGAAGAAGATGCTCCCAGGTTTTGCCCCACTCCAAATCCTGTGGACTCAGCCCAGGGTGATGGTGGGGAGGGGGAAGGGAAGACCTCAGTCAGGTGTGATGTTGGTACAATATTGTGGTGAAATTGCATCAAGTTGAATTGGGGTTTTTACCACCTGAACATGAATGGGAAAGGTTTGTTTAGGATGCTGTTGAGGGGATAAGGAAAGGTGGTTCCTGAGAGCAGTCTAGTCAGTGACTGTAGAAAAGCAAAGACCTTACATGTTTGTGCTTCATGGAGTTGAGACTCTTCAATAAGCTGGTTACACTGGGAAGTCTGGGAATAATAGCACAAGTGTACAATTTATATGACAAGTGACAAATTATATGTGACAATTGATGAGTTTCTGATCTCACGTGGTGACACTCCAAAGGTGTAGACTGCCCATTCTTGTTTCTGATTTGTTAGCTGAAAACCTATGACCAACATGCCTTTGAGTAAAATCCCATCATGAAAATTTAATTTTTAAATTAAGAATGCTGCCACTTTTCTTAAGAATTACTGAGTCAAATTACCCTTGAGTAGATAAATTTGTATTAAAATGCATAGCTTCTGATTTTGACTATCTAATTTAAATATTTTTATTTTGCTATATACTTTCTCATTATAACATATATTATTTATTAATTTTAATTTTGGGCTCCCCAGGTGGCGCTAGTGGTAAAAAACCCATCTGCCAATGCAGGAGACATAAGAGATGCAGGTCAGGAAGATCCCCTGGAGTAGGATCTTACTCCAGTATTCTTGCCTGGAGAATTCCATGGACAGAGGAGCCTGGTGGGCTATAGTCCATTGGATCGAAAAAGTCAGATATGACTGAAGTGACTTAGCATGCATAATTTTAATTATATTTTTTTTATGCCGTGGGGCCTTAATATTTGTTTTTCCCCTATATTATATTATTTATTTTTAAGCAACAGAAAACTGGTGACCATCCGAGAGTCCAAGGGATGAGGTAAGAGGCCCGTATCTCACTTTAGAGCTTGTTAGCACTCCTAAAGGCCTCTCCCTAGTACCAGGGAAAGTGGTTGATGCTGGCTGGGGTTACTCCTAGGATGTGGTGGTTAATCATTTTACTCATTGACTCCTCTCCTGCCATACATTGCGAAGGCTGGACTTACTGCCCTTTGTGGTTAAGCAGGGCCATGAAACCAGTTTGGGTCACTAAGTTGGTATTTCTAATTTTTAGAACAAATCACCTACCTTGAGAATTTGGAGTTGTTACTGCCACGTACATTAGCCTGAGGTACTGGGTGGAGGTAGTGGGGGTGGGGTGGGGTGGCTGCCCAGGTGCTGAGTGTCAAGAAACAGAGGTCTCTGTTTCAGAGGTCTGTGCACACAGGCCTCCAGCATGCAGGTGTCTGAAAAGGCCACCTGAGCCCTTCAGCCTGGTTGGGAGCTGTCCCTGTGAAGGGACTTGCAGTGGGATAATAGTTTGACATTTCTGGAGAAAATGTAGTCATGGAATGTTCTGTTGGTCCTATTGGGCTGCCAGAAACCTGTGAGATGTATAAAGCGTCTTTTGGTAAAAGAGTAGAGCCTTTTATACCATGTTCTGACTCTTAAATAGAGAAGAATCATTTGACTCAGCTTCCCTCCTGGTAGGATTCTGTAAATTCCTTTTTCTTGGACTTTTGTTCATTTCTCTTCAGTATGGAAATAGAGGAGGAGCTGTCTGGTTTCAGGATTGCTGACACCAGGGCTGTCAGTTCTCTGACTCATGGTCCCCAGAAGAGACTCTGAGCAGACACCGCTGCTCCCCCTTCTCTAGATCCCTGGTGACAACCAGTCCAGGACGGAAGCTCAGAGACTGTGATGGACACCTGCAGAGCTCAATAAACACAGGAGACAGTTCTGGAAAAAACTTTTAATGAATTCTTTTGTAAAACTAGTAAGACCCTACAGGCTATTCTGTGCGTCTTGAGCTACTCACAACAATCAGGCCACATCCTGTAACTAGGTCTTCACAAATTATTTTTTATTTTTATTATACCAGTTATGACAGAGACAAATTCTTCTTTTAAAACATAGCTCAGTATTGTGTTAACTTCCTTATGACCACATCTCTGGTCTGAGATATCTGTTGGCCTTTTTCCAGGTGATGGCATGAGGAGTTGAGTATGAGAAGTGAAATTTAACATGGGTCTTTCTTACACAGACCCTTCCTGGATAATGTTCCTGGCTCTCAGGGTTCCCATTCAATTGCTACTTTGTTCAGTTTTCTTGAGATCACTTCAGTTCAGTTGCTCAGTCGTGTCTGACTCTTTGTGACCCCATGGACTGCAGCACACCAGGCCTCCCTGTCCATCACCAACTCCTGGAGTTTACTCAAACTCATATCCATTGAGTCAGTGATGCCATCCAACCATCTCATCCTCTGTTGTCCTCTTTTCCTCCCACCTTCAATCTTTCCTAGCATCAGGGTCTTTTCAAATGAGTCAGTTCTTCATATCAGGTGGCCAAAGTACTGGAGTTTCGGCTTCAGCATCAGTCAGTCCAATGAACATTGGACCAAATGTTAAGGACTGACTTCCTTTAGGATTGACTGGTTGGATCTCCTTGCAATCTAAGGGACTCTCAAGAATCTTCTCCAATACCACAGATCAAAAGCATCAATTCTTCAGTGCTCAACTTTCTTTATGGCTCAACTCTCACATCCATACATGACTACTGGAAAAACCATACCTTTGAATAGACGGCAAAGTAATGTCTCTGCTTTTTAATATGCTGTCTAGGTTGGTCATAACTTTTCTTCCAAGGAGCAAGCATCTTTTAATTTCATGACTGCAGTCACCATCTGCAGTGATTTTGGAGCCCAAGAAAATAAAGTCTGTCATTATTTCCATTATTTCCCCATATGCTTGCCATGAAGTGATGGGACTGGATGCCATGATCTTAGTTTTCTGAATGTTGAGTTTTAAGCCAACTTTTTCACTCTCCTCTTTCACTTTCATCAAGAGGCTCTTTAGTTCTTTTTCACTTTCTGCCATAAGGGTGGTGTCATCTGCATATCTGAGGTTCTTGATATTTCTCCCAGCAATCTTGATTCCAGCATGTGATTCATCCAGCCTAGCATTTCCTGTGATGTACTCTGGATATAAGTTAAATAAGCAGGGTGACAGTATACAGCCTTGATGTACTCCTTTTCCTGTTTGGAACCAGTCTGTTGTTCCCTGTCCTGTTCTAACCGTTGCTTCTTGACCTGCCTACAGACTTCTTAGGAGGCAAGTCAGGTGGTCTGGTATTCCCTATCTTTTAGAATTTTCCACAGTTTGTTGTGATCCATAGTCAAAGGCTTTGTTGTAGTCAATAAAGCAGAAGTAGATGTTTTTCTGGAACTTCCCGGCTTTTTTGATGATCCAATGGATGTTGGCAATTTGTTCTGGCTCCTCTGCCTTTTCTAAATCTGGCTTGAACATCTGGAATTTCACGGTTCATGTACTGTTGAAGCCTGGCTTGGAGAATTTTGAGCATTACTTTGCTGCTCTGTGGAGATATCTGGATACATAAATAGAAAGTCATTGTTCCTCTAGAGAAGGAAAAGGCAGAGTTGAGTATGATATTTTGACTTAAATAAGAATTTAAATCAAACATGTTGATGTTTGACAGAAAACAACAAAATTCTGTAAAGCAGTTATCCTTCAAATAAAAAATAAGTAGATTAAAAAAATAAAAAAAAATTCTTTGCTATCCTATAGGTTCTTGAAAAAAATTATGTTTACTTACAGTAAAATCAAAATAAAACTTACTTTGCTCAAAAAAAAAAAAATGTAGTGTTTTCTGAATCTTGTTTGGTTGTTCCTTGAATTTTCCTTCTTACTTTGGCTGGGACTCTTCAAAAGTCTACCCAACCGTGGAGCCTCTGCCTCAGAGGGGACTTGGGGTTCCCTTTAAACCATCCTTTTATGGGGGGTACCTTAGGGAAGAAAGGGATACACACAGTTATTCACACAGTTCTAATTCAGTTTCAAGTGCTGATTCCAGTACCTCACCTTTCAGCTGTAACTTTGACTTTAAATTTCAGTTTGACCCAGAGTTTCGTATTCTTCTGTCCCATTGTGTCCTGGAATCTGATCTCATCATTTCGTTCTCTTTCTGCTTTGCCCCGTTTCAGCCTGTTTGCCTCCGAGCCAGAAGTCCTAGTCTCTGCTTATGTGTAAATAAACATGAAGGCAAACCCCAGAGTCTTACCCGGCTCCCTGTTCCTAATCTCTGCTACCTGTCCTACTTCTTTTGCTTGTGCCTTGTGTACCCCTGTGACATCTGGAAATTGTTCCTTAAACTTAACTAACTTTCGAGCTGTGACCCTAAATGCACAGTTTCTGTATTGACTAATTTCCCAGTCCTGTTCTTTCTTGGTCCACTTGCAGCCCTGGTTTTGGTGCTAATACCACAGAAGTTCTGGGACAGTAAGCGGGAAAGGCCAGCTCAGACGAAAACACCCTTCTCACTTCAAAACCAGTTAGGATGTTTTCTCTCAAGGAAAAAATCCACAAAAAGAGGAAGAAAGCCCCCTGACCCTTTCTCCCTTGTTCCAAGTTCACTTTTTCCAGTTTAGAATGTCGTTAGCTCAGCACTGCTAGGAAACATCAAAGCATACATGATAAAAATGAAATTTGTCGTTCTGAAAGGAAGTTAGGAATATCTGTATTTAAAAATCATCCTTTTAACATAAATTTTGCTATGTGTGAAAGGGATATCTTTTAAGAATGGGTTTGCAGTAAGCCAAGTGTCTCTGGAGGGTGGTGGATTTCACAGAATATTACATTGAGTTTCTTTTTGTCTCAGATTGGCTTGAATTCACAAAAAAATGTGGACCTCAATGCCGGGCTTATGTTGAGCAAAAATCAACAATGAGCAATTATATAGCAATTTCACTGTGATCCTGTTCAGTTTCTTCAAACCTGCCCTGTGAGCCAGGTTTCCTCCTGTCCTCTTAAGTCAGGATTGAGGTTACTCATGGCTTTTCAAACCCAATTTTTTTTTTTTTTTTTGGCAAGACTGGGTGTTTTTTGCTTTGCGTGGGTTTTCTCTAGCTGTGGCGAGTGGGGTCTTCTCTTCATTGTATTGCATGGGTTTCTCACTGAGGTGGCTTCTTCTGTTGTGGGGCACAGGTTCTAGGCATACGGGCTTCAGCAGTTGCAGCAGGCTGCTGAGTAGTTGGGGCATGCAGACTTAGTTGCTCTGTGGCAAGTAAAATCTTCCTGGACTAGGGGTTGAACCCGTGACCCCAGCATTGGCAGCGGATTCTTATCTGTTGCGCCACCAGGGAAGTCCTCAAGGCCATAACTTTTAAAGTTACCTGGATATGTGATGTTTATCCGGCTGCCCTCTTGGGACACTGAATTGCCTCTTACTGTCAAGAGTCACCATTAGGATTCCCTTAAAAATATCTCTAACATGCTCATCTCCCATAGTGTCTGCTTGACCCCAGAAAGCTCATGTATTTGCCCTACAGTGGTGTTCTCTTGACATCACCATCATGGGGAAATGGGCCTTTCATTGTATTTATCTTCATTCTTTTCTGGCTGAGGAATCTCCTGCCTTACCATTCCCTCCCCTTGAGGTGACGTGAAGTAAACTCCTGATTGTCCTTGTCTGCAGGCTCGTTCATGGGCAGACCTCACTTTAGTTCTGTTTCTCAGTACAAGGGAAGAGCACATCCCAGTGTTTCCTGCAGCAGACTGAAGCTTTATGGCTGTATTCTGGCCTTGGGAAGTTGACTGAAGTAATTCAGACTCTGGTGAGCCTGTTGCCTAGAAGCTTCCTGTTCCTCTTTTCTCCCTTTTCTCATGGTGGTGACCCAAGTCCCAAGAGGAGGAGACCTAACTCCTGGAGGCTATGGATGAAGAGAACCTCCACCAATGTACACTTGCTTTGTTGTTATTGTTGTTTACTCACTAAAATGTTGGGTTTGTCTCTTTTAGCAGCAAGGCGAAGGAAGTGAACTTATTTTTTCTTTTCATTACGGTTTGTCCCAGGATACTGAACATTGTTCCCTGTGCTCTATGTTAGGACCTTTTTGTTTATCCATCCTACATATGCTAGTTTGCATCTGCTAACCCCAAACTCCCAGCCCATCCCTCCTCTCTGCACAAGCCTCTTCTCTGTGTCTGTGAGTCTGTTCCTGTTCCATAGATAAGTTCAGTTGGGTCATATTTTAGATTCCACATAAATAGATGATATCCTATGTTATTTGTCTTTCTCAGAAAGTAGATTTCTTTAACCTCAGTTCTCACACTTTGGGAGCTGATTTGGGTGAAGGGCTGCAGATTGCGTTTTTGAAGACCTGAGAGCGGTGCAGCCCGCCCAGCTCCTCCCTCCCAGGTGCAGACGTAGTGCCGCAGTGGCTGTGCGCTCATCCTGCTGTGGGCCCGTTCGTCCCGCCTCACGTCCTCCATGTCAGCTCTGAAATCACAGTGATTTTTAATATCCTTTGTAAATATTATTATTTATACAATGTCTTTCTTCTCTCCTTTCTTCCCTCAGCTCCTATCTCCCTCTTTAATTTTCTTTATTTTTTCCTACTTTTTCCTTTGCCATTTGGTTTTTCACATGCAACACCTTCTTTTTGGAGCTTTCTTTCCTGCTCTCAGCTTGTTACACCTGGTTCAATCTTCAGGAATAAGTTGGGGCTGCTTTTTCTGAGCAGACTCCTCTGTCCCCATGAATCACGTCTGCATGACTCACCTGCCTCCCTGCAGCTCCTCTCCTGCTGTACAGTTGTCTGCTGTGTCTGTCTCTCCTCTGCGAGAATTCAGGCTCCTTGGGAAGGAATTTCTGCCTTCTCCATAACACTGCTGGAACTTAGTATAATGACTGGGACAGAGAGGTGCCAAAAATATTTGTTTAGAATGAAATGTGATGTCTAGAAAACTACCAGGTTGCCATCTTTAATTTCAGTATGGAGTTCACTGGAGCCATCGACTCCAAGATTTGTGTTCATTGAGAGTCCCTTGGACTGCAAAGAGATCCAACCAGTCCATTCTAAAGGAGATCAGTCCTGGGCGTTTGTTGGAAGGACTGATGCTAAAGCTGAAACTCCAATACTTTGGCCACCTCATGGAAGAGTTGACTCATTGGAAAAGACCCTGATGCTGGGAGGGATTGGGGGCAGGAGGAGAAGGGGACGACAGAGGATGAGGTGGCTGGATGGCATCACAGACTCGATGGACGTGAGTTTGAGTAAATTCTGGGAGTTGGTGATGGACAGGGAGGCCTGGCGTGCTGTGATTCATGGGGTCACAAAGAGTTGGACACGACTGAGCGACTGAACTGAACTGACCCTGTAGGAGAATTTCAAAGTTTCATGTGCTCTCATACATTTTGATGGTGATATCTAAAAGTTCTAATTGTATATTAAAATAGTTTTAAAGAATGCAATTTACAGTGCAAGTGAATACTGACATTTTAAAGTGAAACCACTATATCATCCTTTAAATGTATCAGTGGAATATAAATATCATGTTGATTTGATGATCCTCATGATTTTAAAAATATATGAATAAACTCATTTTTAAAGTCAAAATTTTACCTTGTTCCTTTCTCTCCTTCCAATTATATTTTATTCCTTTTTCCTCAAAAATTTCTTTACTGTATTACATTGTTTTGATTAAATGTGATATTGATAGCCTTATATTGATTTAAAAGAAATATGATAATCTATATATATATATATATATACACACACATATATACATATGATATGGGCAGGCTACACCAATGACTCAGTGGTAAGGATTTCACCTGCAATGCAGGGGACTCAGGAGATGTATATTCAATCCCTGGGTCGGGAAGATCCCCTGGAGGAGGGCAAGGCAACCCACTACAGTATTCTTGCCTGGAGAATCCCATGGCCAGAGGAGCTTGGCAGGCTACAGTTCATGGGGTTGTCGAGTCAGACATGACTGAAGCAACTTAGCACACACACATATATATGGTATATATTTATATGTGTGTAAATATTTATGTACACACAGAATTTAGTTCACATATGTGTGCAGTATATATGTATTCTATTTATCTTGTAAATATATAGTACATATGTTTTTAATTTTTCAGTGTTTTATTTATAATTATTACACTCTAGATATTAAATTCTTCTATCATAACAATCACTTATTTACATAATTGATAAAAACAGCACAAATACAGTAAAAAGTTTGATAAGTAATTGTTAAATGTAGAAATAAAATTTTATCAGAAACGCATTTTGTAATATAAACACAAAAGATTTTTTTTTTGATTATCCCACTTCTTTGCAACCAAAATAGGACATTCAAATATTCTAGCTAATAGATCTATTAGCTAGCAACATGATTAAGGCACCCCTTAAATATTCTTAAAAGCAAAACACTTGACTTCCAAAAGCATTTATTACTTAGTTCACTATTAATTTGCTCTCTGTTTTTAAGTACAATAGTGTATTTTTCAAGATATATCGATTGTGTATAAGTGATAGATTTAATTCATTTGTTTAGAGACACCAGTTTTGACTTGGTGTATCTTCAAAAGACTGAGTATAATGGTTGGATGGCATCACTGACTCGATGGACGTGAGTTTGAGCAAACTCTGGGAGCTGGTGATAGACAGGGAAGCCTGGCGTGCTGCAGTCCATGGGGTCACAAAGAGTCAGACACGACTGAGTGACTGAACTGAACTGGTACATGTACATAATCATTGGTGCTACAGATTTAGGTCATTCACTTCGTGGAAAATATTTACTGTATATACCAAAGCCATATTCCACTGTTAAAAGATCTACCAAATCAGACCCAATTTCTGTCAGAAAAGGTTTAACTTTATTTTTTAACTCAAGGAGACATGTTAACATGTTTTCTCTGAGGCAGAAATCTCACTTCTGAGGCAGATTGTGTGGTCATGGGTTGTTGTCTGGGTGACGCCAGGATGCACTGTACTCCTCCCAGTTCGGTGTTTCTCATACTGTCCTCTTCCCTTTGCTCCCACTGGAAGTCCTTCAGGAATGGTGTGCTCTTTGAGAATTACCAAGAGATGGAGGAGGTGGGGTTATGAAGTGAAAATTGCCATCACTCCCTTATGTATCCAAACCCAAAACATCACCACACAAACCAACACACCAAGTTTCTAAGGCACCTCTGCCCTTAACAGAAATACATGGGAGTACAAAGACATTGTGCGTTTTCTTTTTGTTACTTCTCTGAATTTTCTAAATTTTCAAAAATGACTGTTGTACATTTATTATGAGGAAGCCATAAATCAAAGAGAATGACTTTCAACCTTTAAATATGACACACTAATATAAGAATAAAAGCTGAGTTATTCGGCACTGTACCAATCAGAAATCTCTAAAAACACCTATTATTGACATCTTCAGATTGAAATTCTCAGTTTTCTAGCTATAGTACAGAATCCCCTAAGGTTAGAGCAGATCAATGCCAATGTTGATTTTCAGTGTGGTTAATGTGGGTTTGCTGAATACTCTTTATAAATGAACTTCCAATTAAAATGGATGATTCAAGTTTTCCCAGCACCACTCATTGAAGAGATTGTCTTTTTGCCATTGTATATTCTTGCCTCCTTTGTCATAGATTAGGTGACCATAGGTGTGTGGGTTTATCTCTGGACTTTCTGTCTTCTTCCATTGATCTATAGTTCTGTTTTTGTGCAAATACCATACTGTTTTGATTACTACACCATTGATGGTAATGTAAATTGTTACTCCACTATGGAGAACAGTATGGAGGTTCCTTAAAAAACTAAAAATAAAACTACCATATGGTCCAACAATCCTACTTCTGGGCATACATTTGAGAAAACCATAATTTGAAAAGATACATGCACCTCAGTGTTCAGTGCAGCACCATTTATGACAGCCATGACACGGAAGCAATCTAAATGTCCATCAACAGAGGAAAGGATAAAGATATGGCACATATATACAGTGGAGTATTACTCAGCGATAAAAAGAATGAAATAATGCCATTTGCGGCAATATGGATGGATCTAGATATTGTCATACTAAGGGAAGTAAGTCAGACAAAGACAAATATCACACGATATCCCTTATATATGGAATATTAAAAAGGGTACAAAATAGTCAGATTTAGAAAACAAACCTATGGTTATCAGGGGGTTGAGCTGGGGCGGGATTAATTGGGAGACTGGGACTGACATATACATGCTACTGTATGTAAAACAGATAACTTATAAGGATCTGCTGTATGGCACAGAGAACTCCACTCAATATTCTGCAATGATCTATATGGGAATGAAATCTAAAAAAGAGTGGATACGTGTACAACTGTTTGGGGTTTTCCAGGTAGTGCTAGTGGTAAAGAATCTGCCTGCAATGCAGGAGACCTAGCATTGATCCCTGAGTCAGGAAGATTCCCCTGGAGGAGGGAATGGTAACCCACTTCAGTATTCTTGCCTAGAGAAGCTCATGGACAAAGGAGCCTGGTGGGCTATAGGCCATAGGTCACAAAGAGTCTGGCATGACTTAAATGAAGTGAAGTGAAAGTCGCTCAGTCATGTCTGATACTTTGCAACCCCATGGACTGTAGCCTGCCAGGCTCCTCTGTCCATGGAATTCTCCAGGCAAGAATACTGGAGTAGGTAGCTGTTCCCTTCTCCAGGGGATCTTCCCAACTCAGGGGGCAAATGACTTAGCATGCACGCAAAACTATTTTACTTTCTTGTACATCTGAACATAGCAGAACATTGTAAATGAACTATATTCCAGTAAAATTTTTAAAAAGATAAAATGACCACAGAATTTTAGACTTCAATCATGTATACTCTGGAGGATGGAAATGATTGATAGATGCACAGTGGCAGAGGGAAAAAAAAAGTTGTATCAAACAAGGAAGTATTAGAACCAGCAGGAGATAACACTTATGAAAATATATACAGAAAATTTAGAAACGATAAAATTACTAATCAGTCTTCAGTAAACTCAGCAGGCAATAAGTTGCAGAGCTGCTAATGAATTATTAAACTGAAACATAGCCCTGGATTAAGATAAAAAGGAGCTTGAAAATGGCATCTTCCAAATGATATGAAGCAAATGCAACAATCAGCAACTTTGAAAATGTGAGGATGTAAGGGGGTGCTATTTGCTCCACATGTTTTTCTATCAATTACACATTTTTCAAGTAAACCTAAAGAGGTTCCTAATTAAGCTCCTTGTGCAGCTGTCAGAAGACTTTTTTCTTTATTTAGTACCAAGCTCAGAGCCTGTGATAAAAATCCATGATTACAAATATCAGTGAAAGAGCAAATGAATTAAAGATGCGCCCAAGACTATGAGCACCATTCAGGGAGCTCCTGAGTAGAGTTTCTACAACACTGCAAACAACTGGAGTTGGAATTTTCCAAGAACTCCTTCTCCCTTTATTTCCACATAGACATGTATCTATTGGCACATGATGTTATTGTAAATGGGAAATTACTAGAGCACCAAGAAGGCTTATTACCCACTAATGAAGGAGAGAACAAACCACCTGGAATGGAGAGGTCGTGAGAAGCCATCCATCAACTCAAAATCTCAGGGCTGATTTTGGGAGATCGCACTCTTGAGACTCAGACTTTGTAAAGAGAGAAAAATTAGAATTTCCCCCTGAATAGATCAAGAGCCATTGTGCTGGAATCAAGCTAAAGAGCTCTCCTTTACTTTCTGGTAAGAAAGAGTGACCCTCAGGAAGGTGCACTTTCTCTGAGAGAATGAAAGCAGGACAGACAGAAGGAAGACAGGAGGTCAGGGGAACCTACAGAGAAAGCTGGGGCAGGGGCAGAAGGTTTATTTTGGAAATGCTTGGCTAAGTTTTGGTTGGTAAAAAATTCTGGTAAGTTGAGGAACAATCGGGGAACATCTGGAGTGGCAGCCCTCTGCTCATTTATTCTACCTTTGGTCATATGTCACCAGGAGAGGACTCTTGAGAGTCCCTTGGACAGCAAGGAGATCAAACCAGACAATCCTAAAGGAAATCAATCCTGAATACTCATTGGAAAGACTGATACTGAAGCTGAAGCTCCAATACTTTGGCCACATGATGTGAAGGGTCGACTCATTGGAAAAGTCCCTGATACTTTGAAATATTGAAGGCAGGAGGAGAAGGGGCAGACAGAGGATGAGATGGTTGAATGGGATCACCGACTCAATGGACATGAGTTTGAGAAAGCTCTGGGAGATGGTGAAGGACAAGGAAAATTGATGTGCTGTAGTCCCTGGGGTCACAAGGAGTTGGACATGACTGAGTGACTGAACAACAACACCAGACAAAGGAGCAGAATCAGAGGTTGTAGAAGGCACACAAGATCAAAGATTGTACTGATTTTCCACAGCCTAAGGAGAGATGGCAGGAAATCCAGAAAGACTCATGAATGGCAGCCGTGATCAGAGTCCTGGTGAACAGGTAGAGGCCTGGGGTCAGGCTCAGGAGAACACAGAGGTTAAGTGGCAGAATCCACCCTCAACCAGGAGTGGTGGTTGGTAGGCAGACACCTGCAGATCGGTGAGAAGACTGGTGGGGCCTCAGAGAACACAGAGGCTGGTGTCCAGAGAGCACTGTGATGAGGCACCTTGGCCAGAGACAGCAGTGCCCAGAGGTGGCACAGAGAAGAGGGCCTTTGGCCACACATGTGAAGATGCCTGCTTATTTAGGGGGATCAGATGACATTTTTGGGGAAGTAAAGTGGGAGTGAGGAAGGTGCCATGGGTGACTGAGCATTGACCCTGAAGAGACTTTGGAGTCTCTTTGAATTTCCTTTGAAGAAGACTGACTTATTTTCAATAGGCAAGACACAGTGGGCACTCACCAAAGCACAGTGAGCTTGGTTACAGAACACAGAGAACTGGGTTTTGGTTTCATTTAACCAAGAATGGAAACTCCTCTTATGTAAAATTCCAGAGGTGTGTGAACAAGGCTGCTCCATGAAGCCATGTCGTGTTATTTCTACGATGTCACGTTCTCCTTCTGGTCCAAGGTGGTAGCTGCTTATTCTTTCTCTCTTTTATTATTTAGCACTGACTTACATGCCCACATGGATTAACTAAGTAATTTTCAGAGATTCCCACCACTTCTGGTTTGTCTGTGGCATTGAGATTAAATGTCACTGCTATTTGTCTCTATGATAGTCCTGTTATTTTGTTTATAATTCCCTTAAGATAAAAATTGATCCCTGTGTTGGGAAGATCCTCTGGAGAATGGAATGACTACCCACTCCAGTATTCTTGCCTGAAACACACATGTAAATGTCATTTGTATAATGGATTTGACAATAGGATATGATGCTATTACTTACTGTGGTCTCTAACTTATCACCACGGGTGATCAATTTTAGCTCTTGGTTATCTCTCAATCCAGTCACTTCTCTCCATCTTTCCTTCTAATTCAAATCACCACCTGTCTGAACAGGACTATGGAAGAGCTCCTTACCAGAGCTTCCTGACTCACGTCTGCCTCTTCTCCACCCTGTTCTTCACAGGGCAACCTCTTCCTCTGCCCCTGCTCCTCAGGGCACGTCACAGGAGAGAAGTTAGTGGACATAGTGCTGCTGTGTACTGCTACCTAGGGCATGGGCGGGGAACCCCCACTCCCCTGATTCTTGATGGAGAAAGCCTCTGGGAACTGACTATCAGAATTTTCCTTTGATGCTAACATCTGTATATATGGGCTCACAAGTGTTCAAGACATGACAAAAACTGCTGGAGCTTATTTCTGGGACTGGTCCCACGTTGGCTGAATGAGGTTAAATTAGTCTTTGGAGGGGTCTGTTGATTCTTTCCTGAAGCTTCAAAGACTGTGTCTAGATCACTAAGCCTCTTCTTGGTAGCTTCCCAGGGGTGCACCTCCCCTTGTTGTCAGAGTGACTTTTGTAGGTGATAGACTCGAGAGAGAGAGAGAAGGAGGTCCCTTAGCCACTGGGGTGGAAAGCTGCTGAAGTCTGCCTTGATCTTAGGCAAGGAGATGGGGTGAGTATGGAGGGGCCACATAGACTGCTGAGCAAAAATTTTGCAGGAAAATGATGGATTCCTTAGTCCAGTCATATTTCTCTCCCCCCTCCCTTGGCTTACTCTCAATTAGAATTGGAAGGCCAAGAGTTTAGAAATCAGGATTTTAATTCAAAATCTGAGGCAAAAGAATCTTGGACTATTCATAAAATTTCTATATTAATTAGTTATAATTAATAATCCTTCCTGATTTACTTCTAGGGGAACCCTGGGGCCTTTAGGAATATGGGTCTGTTTCATTGTGGGAATATCATCTTTGACACAGCTATCAAAGGAATATACATAGAATTTATCTGTATGCTACTGGAAAATGCAATGTAAAGTTCTATGTTGAAAGAGACTAGACTTCTGCTGTCTCACTGCAATTTGAGCATCACTGTATCATGATTCAATTGCCCCTTCTTTGCCTGTATTACCTGCTTCCCATCCAGCTCCCATTCCTTTATGTTGGCAACATATACTCAAACAGGTGTAAGGCTAATAATTTTTACATATGAGCCATTGCATTATTTTTTTTTTGCATCCATTATTCTGGCCTAAATGAATTGTGAATGATTAAAGGTCACAAGATTGAATTTATTTGTTGTTGGGAAATTTGAGCCTATTATCCAGTCCTAGGTGAGCTTGTGCAACTTGCTAACTTTGTTCTATTTTCATTTTATATGAAATTATTTTCTGGGCAAGGATAATGATTTATCTCTCCTCTTAATTGGGAAGTATATAAATTCATGAGAGAGTTGTGCTAACATGTTTTTCTTCTGCATGAGAAATAGCATTTTTTGAAAATATTTTATTATGGAGAATTAGATATGTTTTACATGTAGGGTCAAAACCAGTAAACTGGTTTTAAAGAGAAATAGAGACCACAGGACTGTAAATATAGAGGACTCTTGATATAAATGTGCCTGAATAATACCTCTTTGCATAGTAATTATGGGTGTCTAGACACATATATAAATACATGGCCTTGTTTTTACCTGTTATGCTTTTGTACTGCACTTGGTACTAAAGTCCCTCAAGCCTACTTCTGTCACTCCCTTGAGTCACTTTGGGTCAAGTGTATTCACTATCCCAGAAAATTTACTGGGACATCAGCTATGTGAAGACATGAGCTGTCTTCATAAGCCATTCCACCCGAGGCTGTGGAAATATCTCAGTGAGTTTCCAACTAAATTCTCTGGGAAAGCTGTCTAATAGGTCTTTCTGCAATGATAGGAAAGTTCTACGTCTGTCCAGTATCCAAAATGAGAACTAGCACTTGAAATATGGCTAGTTTAAGGACCTGAATGTTTTTATTTAACTTTGAGTTTAAGTAACCATATATAGTTGGTGATTACTGTACTGAATGGTGCGGCTCTTGAAGTGGTCTTTCTCCCCCATTTTATTGAGAAATAATTAACATACATCACTGTATAAATTTAAGGCATATAACATGATGGTTTGATTTATACATATTGTGCAATGACAGTTCAGTTAACATTCATCACTTCATATAGATACAATAAAAAGACAGGAAAGAAGAAGAAAATATCCTTGTGATTAGAACTCTTAGGATTAACTCTCTTAACTACTTTTCTGTATATCATATAGCCGTTTCCACTACAATAAGCCTGCTGTATACTATATTCTTTGTGCTGATTTATCTTATATGTAGAAGTTTATACCTTTTGACCATCTTCCTCCAGTTCCTTCTCCCGCCACTCTCCACCTCTGACAACTACAAATCTGATCTCTTTGTCTATGAGGTGTTTTGTTTTGCTCTGTTCTGTTTTTAAGATTCCATGTATAAGTAAGATCATACAGTATTTGTCTTTTTTTATTTGACTTACAATGCTCTCAATGTTTGTCCACTTTTTATACCCTTTATTTCGTTACTTGCCTGATTACTCTAGATAGAACTTCCAGAACGGAGAAGGCAATGGCACCCCACTCCAGTACTTTTGCCTGGAAAATCCCATGGAGGGAGGAGCCTGGTAGGCTGCAGTCCATGGGGTTACTAGAGTCGGACACGAATGAGCAACTTCACTTTCACTTTTCGCTTTCATGCATTGGAGAAGGAAATGGCAACCCACTCCAGTGTTCTTGCCTGGAGAATCCCAGGGACGGGAAGCCTGGTATGCTGCCGTCTCAAGGGTTGCACAGAGTCGGACATGACTGAAGCGACTTAGCAGCAGTAGCAGCAGCAGGAGTGTTGAGAGTGAACATCCTTGTCTTGTTCCTGATATTACAGGAGAAGTTTTCAATCTTTCACCATTGAGTATGATGTTGTGGGATTGTCATACATCACCTTTATTGAGATGTGTTCTTTCTATCTCTAATTTGTTAAGAGTTTTCATCATGATGAATGTTGAATTTTGTCAAATGCTTTTTCTGTATATTCAGATGATCATAGATTCATTTCTTTCATTTAGTAATGTGATGTATCATATTCATTGATTTATGTTGAACCATCTTTGCATCCCAGTGATAAATCCCACTTGATGATGATGAATAATCCTTTTAGCGTACTGCTATATTTGTTTTGCTAGTGTTTTATTAAGAATCTTTGCACCTATAATAATCAGAGATATTTGCCTGTAACATTCTTTTCTAGTAGTTTCCTTTTCTGACTTTGGTATTAAGGACAATGCTGGCCTTTTAAAATGAGTTTGTGAGAATTTATTTTTTTCAATTTATTCAGAGTTTGGGAAAGATTAGTGTTAATTCTTCTTTAAACATTTGCTAGAATTCGCCAGAAGAGCCTGAGCTTTTCTTTGTTGGGAGGTGTTTTGTTTTTGTCTTTGCTAGTCTGTTCTTGCTTGTTTTTTAACTTCTTCAGCCTTCTTTCTAGTAATTGTTCTATTCAGATTTCCTATTTCTTCTTGTTTCAGTCTTGGTAAATTGCATTTTTGTAAGAATTTTTCTGCTACTTCTAGCTTGTCTAGTTTGTTAGTATATATTATTCATTGTAGCCCCCATGATCCTGTGAGTTTCTGTGGTAAGAGTTGTAATGTATCCTTTTTTTTAATTTATAATTTTGTTGGTTTTTTCATTTCTTTTTTTCCCTTGATTAGTTAAAGGTTTGTCAATTTTATTATTTTAAAGAGCGAACTCTTAGTTTTGTTTTTTTTTTGGATGATCTGATGACCTTTATTAGATTATGTAATTGGAAGGCATCATTAACACATTGGAACAAAATTAAAAAGAGATTTTAAAATTTAGTTAAAAATATAAAGTAATATCTGTTTGTTACTAATAACACAGAGAGAAATAAGTAAAGATTCCCCCCCCCACCCCGTTTAATCTTTTCCGTTACTTTATTTTTTTAATAAAATCACTTTTTAGGATTTTTTTTTTTTTGCTATGCTGGGTCTTAGTAGTGGCATGTGGGATCATTAATTTGCACTGTGGCATGGGAGATTTTTAGCTGTGACATGCAGCTTTCTGTTGTTCTCATGTTCTCTATTTTATTTATTTCTGCTCTAATTTTTATTTCCTTTTTCTCCTGATCTGGGTTCAGTTTTTCTTCTTTTTCTAGTTCCTTAAGGCATAGAGCTAGATTATTTATCTGGGATCTTTCTTGCTTCTTAATGTAGATACTTATTTCCCTCCTAAAAACTACTTTTCCTGCATCCCATAAGTTCTGGTACGTTGTGTTTTCATTTTAATTTGTCTAAAGAAACTTTAAAATTTCCCCTTTAACTTATTTGATTCATTGGTTGTTCAGGAGAGTGTTAATTTCCATGTGTTCATGAATTTTCCAGTGTTCCTCTTGTTATTGATTTCTAGTTTCATGCCATTGCTGTCAGAAAAGTTACTAGGTATTATTTAAATCTTCTTGAATTTTTAAAAGTTATACTCAATTTATAGTTATTATGAAATATTGGCTATATTCTTCATGTTGTGCAATATATCCTTGTAGCTTATTTTAAGCCTAATAGTTTGAACCTCTTACTTTTCTACCCCTATCATGCCCCTTTCCCTCTCCCTCTCTCCACTGGATACCAATAGTTTGTTTTCTATATCTATGAGTCTGCTTCTTTTAAAAATTATATTCACTAGTTTGTGTTATTTTTAGATTCCATATATATGTGATATCATACAGTATTTTTTTTTCTCTATTTGACTTTTTCCACTAGCATCATGCCCTCCAAATCCATCATGTTTCTGCAAATGTCAAAATTTTATTCTTTTTTTATGACTAATATTCCATTGTATATATATTCCACTTTTTGTTTATCCATTTATCTGTTGGTGGACACTTAGGTTGTTTCTATGTCTTTGCATTTGTAAATAATGTTGCGACTGACATTGGGGTGCTGATATTTTATTGAGCTTATCTGAGTCTGAGCTTTTGGGTTCTTTTGGATAGATCTCCAAGAGTAGAATTGCTGGGTCGTATGATAAGTCTATTTTTAGGTTTTTGTTTTTTGAGAAATCTCCATACTGTTTTCCATAGTGGTTGCACTCATTTTCATTTCCATCAACAGTGTGTGAAGATTTCCTTTTCTCCAAATCCTTTCCAGTGTATGTGATTTGTGGTCTTTTTATGATAGCCATTTTGACAGGTATGAGGTGATATCACATTTGGTTTTGCACTTCCCTGTTCATTAACAATGTTCAGCATCTTTTCATTGCCTATTGACCATGTGCATTTCCTCTTTGGAAAAATGTCTATTCAGTTCTTCTACCCATTTTTTCATTGAATTTTTTTTTTTTTTATGTTGAGTTGTAGGAGCTGTTTGTGTATGTTAGATATTAAACCCTTATCAGTCATATCATTTGCAAATATTTTCTCTGATTCAGTAGGAGAGACAACTCTTTGTCAGTGGTTTTCTTTGCTTTGCCAAAGGTTTTATGTTTAGTTAGGTACCATTTGTTTATTTTTGCTCTTATTTCCTTTGCTTTAGGAGATGGATCAAAAAAATGTTGCTATGACTTATGTCAAAGAATGTTCTGCCTATGTTTTTATCTGGAAGGTTTATAGTACCTGGTTTTACATTTAGGTCTTTGATCCATTTTGGGTTTATTTTTGTGTATGGTGTGAGAATGCCCTAATACCATTCTTTTACATGTAGCTGTCCAGTTTTCCCAGCACCACTTATTGAATAGACTGTCTGTCATTCTTCTTTGTCATAGATTAATTGACCATAAGTGAGTGGCTTTATTTCTGGGCTTTTTATCCTTTTCCATTGATCTATATGCCTGTTTTTATGCCAGTACCATCCTATTTTGATCACTGTAGCTTTATAGTGTAGTCTGAAGTCAGGGAGCCTGATTCCTCCAGTTCTGTTTTTCTTTTCCAGACTTTTTTTTTTTTTTTTTGACTATTCAGGGTCTTTTGTGTTTCCATACAACATTTGTTCTATGAAAAATACCATTGGTATTTGATAGGGGCTGCAGTGAATCTATAGATTGACTTGGTAATATGGTCATTTAAAAAATATTAATTCTTCTAGTCCAAGAATACAATTTATCTTTCCATCTGTTTGTACTGTCTTCAATTTCTTTCATCAGTGTCTAATAGTTTCCCAAGTACAGGTCTTTTACCTCCTTAGGTAGATTTATTCCTAGTTATTTGAATTATGTAAATTTTAAAATGAAAATAATCTTGATTTTTAAAAAAATATAATTTACACTTTAACCTACTTTAAACTTAAAATTAAAGGTAAGGCTTTCTCAACTGGAATACTTTTCTGATTTGTAAGAATAAATTTCTATCCAGTTAACCTTTAATAAAAGTAAAGTTTCCTAGGAAGGGTCTTTTTGTAAGCTGAGCAGACTGGAAACCAAGATACACAGGGGTAGGCTATTTGTATATCTAGCTTTTTCATGACTGCTGATTTCTGATATGTTTTCCACTTGAAAATCTAAATTTCTTTTCACTTTAAAAGTTCACAGCTCAGCAGGAACACTAAACCTATTTAAACCAAAATTATATATGAAATATGAAATTCAAAAGTTATACAGAGTAGGGTCAGACTTAAGGTAACACTTTAAACTTGGTCCGAACAAGGAGGAAAGAGGAAGGAAACTTTAAAATTATTTGTTTAAATATTGATAGTTTTTATGGCTGGGTGGAAGGAAAAGAGGAGGTTAATCTATCTTCTGTTTATGCCTGAAATTATTTATCTTTTTATCTCTACAAATTCCTCCATTGAATGAGAGATTTATGTGAGAAAGAGGAGGCAAGAAAAAAGACTTAAAAGAATGAAACTCATTAACATTTTTCTCCTCAGAGTAAAATTTTCCAGTAATTTCTGCTCAGATTCTTATTCTCTAGTCAATCGTATGCACTATTTAAGGCTTTTAATGTAAATGTTTGATACTTTAGAAAGTCTGGATATATACTTAATTATCCCATTGTTTTTACTGAATTGTCCTCTAGTATTAATTTCATTTCTGATATTAGTAAGTTTATATTTATGTTCACAAAAATTTAAGATACAAACTTGTCTAAGGCAAGTATATTCTACTATTTCCTCTCCAAATGAAAGAGTGCTTGATTATGTCTTGGTAGCTAAATAGGCAAGAATTTAAAACAGGAAGGTCTCCCATGCTGCAAATTGAATGAAATACATTGAAAATAAATTTTCCTCTTGAAAATACATTTGCTCTGAGGCATTCAAGGCTTTTTGCTAATAGTGTGTGTGCTCAGTTGCTCAGTCGTGTCCAACTTTTTGCTACCCAATGGACTGTAGTCTCCAGGCTTCTCTGTCCATAGGATTTCCAGGCAAGAATACTAGAAAGGGTTGCCATTTTCTCCTCCAGGGGATCTTCCAGACTTGGGGATTGAACCCACATCTCTTGTGACTCCTGCCTTGGCAGGCATATTCTTTAACCACTGTGCCACCTCGGGGCCCTTTAGCAAATAGTAATAAACACAATTTTAATTAAACATAAGTGGATTCATATTAAAAAAGGAAAAAGGCACCCACATTTGATGGAGAGTTTTCCTGTCTCCATTGATTTGACCAGACATAAGACGTGTTACATTTTCTTTCCTATAACTTTCAGTACCTTTTAAGCCTTCTTCTTTACTTTATATTAGTGGGGATTCTTACAGGTTCAGTGACAAAAAGAGGAGTGCTCAACACCCCATGAACAGTAAAGTGACAGGAGTTCTCAACTCTACTCTTAAAATAACCATTGGGGATTTAGAACCTCAGTGTCTGAGGATTTGACAGTGGTGAAATTTGTCGTGTCAATTCTCTGTTTAAACCTAAATGACAGCAGAAGTTTGCTGGGAGCATACATTAAATTCTGCATTTAGTCTATTTGTACAATTGTCAGAAGCTCTTTAATTTCTTTAAATTTTCTTAGTCTCTCACAAAAGTGAGGTAGATAATAGAAAATAGTCAACACAGAAAAGATCTTGTGGCTTTTTCTGACCTTTTAGGGAAGAGAAAATATAAAGGGAAAATAGATACATAATGTCATTCCCACTTTACAGTGAAAAGTTATCTCCACATATTTTATTAACCAATCTTATTCCCTTAAAACAATGCTCTCATGCCAAGAAATTCTGTTAATAGTGGAGGTTAGAGATTATATCAAAGATGTAGTTGTAGTTAATTCTGACACAAATGTCCTTGGAAAGATACCACAGATGATAAAATTCTGTTTCGTGAAATATAGAGCAGGGTATGATTAAATTTAGTCTTATTCAGACCTTTCTTGAGCTTGATAAATCAGCAAATCAAGTTTTTATTTAGTGTCAGAGTTTTATCAAGAAACCAAGTGTCACACACAAGCTGCATGAGTGAAGTACCTTTCCATTTAAGGAAACTGTTTCCTCTTTGGGCAAGAACTTTTGTCTTCCTTGGAGACCAACATAGACACATAAATGTATGCTTCTATATTTTGACTAATTTTATTTTTTAAATAACATTAAGGAATTTTGACATATTAAAAGTCAGAAAAGCAAAACGGAAAAAGAATCCCCACATACATTCCATGCAGCAATAATGAAAATATTACCAAAAGATTAAAGATACTTTTATCACCTTCTCTGATCTCATCTGCCTTCCTTCTCTATTCCTATTTTATATTCCAATGTCTTTAGACTATTTTTACATATGTATGAAGAGCTCCAGTTAAACCTCCATAATTGAAACCCTTCTCTTTGTTGTACATATTTCTTGTATATTGGTCTACTTGTTATTTTTGCTGGAGTGTTGTATCATGCTTTTTATAAAAAAATGTTTAGAAGATAAAGAAAAATATATCTTTTGCCATAACTCTAATATTCTTCAGCTTTAATCTATCTTTTTCTGTAGTTTATTCTGCTGCTTAAATTCCATTGACTTTTTCTGTTTGGACCAGTTTTCTCATATTTGTATCATCAGTATTTTTTTTTTTAATTATTTATTTATTTTTTTGTAAATTCTTTTTTTCTTTCTTTTATGGATCTTCTAGTTTACTTACATTTTAACAAAGGAACTCTTGACCTCTGTCAGGTGGCCATTTTCAATCAACTGCTGTTATTTTGCATTCTTTGTTCCCCATAAGACCTCTCTCTCTGGCTTCTCCTCCTCCTTATTCCAAGGTGGACAGAATATTCTCAGTGACTACCCTTCTGTGCTGGACACATTCTTCCCATTTCTTCTTTCTTGCTTCACTTCTTCAAGATCTTAAAAAAATTTCCTAAATAAAGGTGTGTGTTTGTTATGTTGTTATGTATGTATCAGTATGTATGTTTTGTCTGTAATCTGCTTGTTATGGATTTATATCTTTCATCTTTAACTGTCTTCTTTCCTCTTTTCTTTGTGTCTTTCTTTCTTCCCTATATTTTAATGATAGTTCTTGAGGAAGGGATAAAAGCATATGTTCATTTGCAATCTTGGTCTAGGAAACTTAAAATTTTGGAGGAAAATTTTAGACTTAAAACAAATTTGTAAAAATTCCCAAATGCCCTTTACTTAGATTCCCCAAATGTTAGCATTTACCACATTAATATTACTTTTTTCCCTGAGGTTTTGAAAGTTGTAGACAGTTCAGTTCAGTTCAGTCACTCAGCCATGTCTGATTCTTTGTGTCCCTATGGACTGCAGCACTCCAGGCATCCCTGTCCATCACCAACTCCTGGAGCTTACTCAAACTCATGTCCATCAAGTCGGTGATGCCATCCAACCTCTGTCATCCCCTTCTCCTCCTGCCTTCAATCTTTACCAGAATCAGGGTCTTTTCTAATGAGTCAGTTCTTCACATAAGGTGGCCAAAGTATTGGAGTTTCAGCTTCAGCATCAGTCCTTCCAATGAATATTCAGGACTGATGGACCGATTTCCTTTAGGATGGACTGGTTCGATCTTCTTGCAGTCCAAGGGGTTCTCAAGAGTCTTCTCCAACACCACAGTTCAAAAGCATCAATTCTTCAGCACTCAGCTTTCTTTATAGTCCAACTCTCACATCCATACATGAGTACTGGAAAAACCATAGCTTTGACTAGATGTACCTTTGTTGGCAAAGTAATGTCTCTGCTTTTTAATATGATGTCTAGGTTGGCCATAACTTTTCTTCCAAAGAACAAGCATTTTTTAATTTTGTGGCCACAGTTACCATCTGCAGAGATTTTGGAGCCCAAAGGGATAAAGTCTGTCACTATTTCTATTGTTTCCCCATCTATTTGCCATGAACTGAATTTTGATATAATACTTCAATCTATAGGTAGTTAACATTTTCAGCTGTCTATCCAGTGCCTTCTATACATAAGAAAACTTTTTATTTATTTATTTTTTTAATTCTTGAGCACACCTTACATTCCTGCCTCAACTTTACTTTGGAACATTTCCTTAGTTTTTAAAATTTTTTCATAACTACAACATATTTTTAATACTAGAGGTCAGTTACTGGTAAAATGTTCCTCAGTTTGGGGTTGTCAAATGTTTACTCATGGTTAGATTCAGATGCTGCAGTTTTCATAGCAGTACATCAGCAGTATAGCTGAGATCTGTCTCAGCACCTGTCACAGTGTGTATGATGTCATCTGCCCCATTACTTGTGACACTAACTTCAGTCCCATGGTTAAGATGGTGTTGAGGTCACTTTAAAAACTTACAAGGCCTTTTACAGAAGGGATAGTGAATAGAAATGACAAAATCAGGGAAGCAGTGCCACTGTGGTATTAATACTATGGGGAGGGGAGGCTGTGGGTTAAAGGTTTGGAAATGAGTCAGAAGAGCAGATAAAGACTTGTTAACAATCTTCCCCAAACACAGGGTTAGGTGGAAGTTGATGGACCTGGCAAGGAAACTCAGGATGCTGGGCATGTGCACTCATAGAAGTCTGGGCCTCAGGGATGAACACTGGAGAGTTCTGTGGGACTCTGTGGCATCTGTGAGTTAGTTGTCTCTTGCCACAGACAAGTTATGGTAGGGAGCTTGGGGCTGCTATTGCTCAGCAGAATGGGAACTATGTGGGTAAATACTAAACATTTTTTTCTCAGTTTAAATTTCTTTTAAATATTAATTGACAATGATTCCACTTGCAATTCTATTAAAATATGAAATTCCTAAGGATACTTTGAATAAAGTATGTCAAGATGTATATACAGACAACTACAATCGTTGCTAAAATAAAGACCTAATTAGGTAGGTATATACCATAATGATAGATTGAGAAACTCAATAATGCTGAAGTGTCAATTATCCCCAAATTAATGTAAGGTTGAATGAAATCCAAATTAAAATCCCAGTAGAACATTTTTTGTAGAATTGATAAAATTTTTAAAAGATTATACAAAAAGAACACAGAATAACCAAAATAACTTTGAGAAAGAAGTTATAGGATTCAACTACCAAATTTCAAAATTTATTTCTAAAGGCTATTTAATCAAGACATAATAGTTTTTCCATAAATACAAACATATTGATCACTGGAACAGAATGAAAATTCCAAAACTGAACCTATACATATATGGACAATTGTTTTCCAGCAAAATTTTCTTAGTGTCTTAGAAAAGGTCCAGGCAAGTCAATGAGTAAAGAATAGCTTCCCCCACCCCCAGCTAAAGGTGCCTGAAACAATTGAAAATCTATATGCAACCATATGAACTCTAAGCCTTATTCCACATAATACATAAAAGCTAACTCAAAATGGATCAAAGTCCTAAACATGACAGCTAAGGTTACACAATTTCTAAAAGAGAACATAGGAGAAAAACTTAGTGAACTTGCAACAAGTAAAAATTTCTAAGTGAAATATAAGAAACATGACATTTGAAAAATGATATATTCATTTAAACAAAAAAGGACTAATAATTCTATAATACATTATATTTTGTGCCTGAGAAGTCAGATTGCTCTGTGAATCTGTCATCTGGTTCTAGAAAGAAAAACATAAATCAATCCTGTAAACTTTCTATTATTCACTGTTTAAACACTATATTATTTATAGTTATGATTATTCTGCATTGAAAATTAGTTTCTGAACATTACCATTTTTGAGAAATATTTCAATATATCTTTCAGATATGTTACTGCTTATGTAATTGGGAGGGTGGGATGCAAGAGTTCACTTACCTCTTCAAGTTTATTTTCCCTCAGCATACAGTAGAGGGCATGGTGTATAGTCTCAACAAGTTTGTTGCACAATTGAGTTAATAACTTAAAAAGATTGTTTGTCTGAAGAAGCCTTCCTAATTTATTCAAAGAAATGAGAATTGAATATATGATACTTAATTGAATAGTAAACAGGGGAGTCCACTTATTTTTTTAATTAGTTGATTGATTTTAATTGGAGATAATTACTTTACAATATTGTGGTGTTTTTTGGCCATACATCAAAATGAGTCAGTGATGGGTGCATATATGTCCCCCATCCTGAAATCCCCTCCCACCTCCCTCCCACCCCATCCCTCTGGGCTGTTCCAGAGCAGGGCACTCAAAGCCAGTGCTCAAACTTGCATCGAACTTGCACTTGTCATCTATTTTACATATTGTAATATACATGTCTCAATGCTATTCTCTTAGACCATCCACTCTTGTCTTCTCCCACATGGTCCAAAATTTTGTTCTTTACATCTGTGTCTCCTTTGCTGCCCTACATATAGGATCATCATCACCATCTTTTTACATTCCATATATATGTATCAATATACTGTATTGGTGTTTCTCTTTCTGACTTACTTCACTCTGTATAATAGACTCCAGATTTATCTACCTCATTAAAACTGACTCAAATGCGTTCCTTTTTATAGCTGAGTAATATTCCATTGTGTGTATGTACCACACATTTCTTATCTATTCATCTGCTGATGGACATCTAGGTTGCTTCCATGTCCTAGCTATTGTAAACAAACAGTGCTGCAGTAAACATTGGGTTACACGTGTCTCTTTCAATTCTGCTTCCTTCATGTGTATGCCCAGCAGTGAGATTTCTGGGTCATATGACAGTTCTATTTCCAGTTTTTTAAGGAATCTCCACACTGTTCTCCATAAAGGCTGTACTAGTTTGCATTCCCAACAACAGTGTAAGAGGGTTTCCTTTTCTCCACACCCTTTCCAGCATTTATTGTTTGTAAATTTTTGATAGTGGCCATTCTGATCAGTGTGAGATATACCTCATTGTGATTTTGATTTGCGTTTTTCTCTAATAATGAGTGATGTTAAGCATCTTTTCATGTTTTTATTAGCCATCAGTATGTCTTCTTTAGGCAATGGCACCCCACTCCAGTACTCTTGCCTGGAAAGTCCCATGGATGGAGGAGCCTGGAAGGCTGCAGTCCATGGGGTCGCTGAGGGTTGGACACGACTGAGCGACTTCACTTTCACTTTTCACTATTGGAGAAGGAAATGGCAACCCACTCCAGTGTTCTTGCCTGGAGAATCCCAGGGACGGGGAAGCCTGGTGGGCTGCCGTCTATGGGGTGGCACAGAGTTGGACACGACTGAAGTGACTTAGCAATAGCAATGTCTTCTTTGGAGAAATGTTTGTTTAGTTGTTTGGCTCACTTTTTGATTGGGTATTTCGTTTTTCTGATATTGAGCTGCATGAGCTACTTGTATATTTTGAAGATTAATTCTTTGTCAGTTGTTTAATTTGCTATTATTTTCTCCCATTCTGAAGGGTGCCTTTTCACTTTGCATATAGTTTTCTTCATTGTGCAAAAACTTTTAAGTTTAATTTGGTCCCACTTGTTTATTTTTGTTTTTATTTCCATTACTCTGGGAGCTGGGTCATAGAGGATCTTGCTTGATTTACGTCAGAAAGTGTTTTGTCTATGTTTTCCTCTAGGAGTTTTATAGTTTCTGATCTTACATTTAGATCTTTAATCCATTTGGAGTTTATTTTTGTGTATGGTTTAAGAAAGTGTTCTGTTTCATTCTTTTACAGGTGGTTGACCAGTTTTCCCAGCACCACTTGTTAAAGAGATTTTCTTTTCTCAATGGCACCCCACTCCAGTACTCTTGCCTGGAAAATCCCATGGATGGAGGAGCCTGGAAGGCTGCAGTCCATGGGGTCGCTGAGGGTCGGACACGACTGAACGACTTCCCTTTCACTTTTCACTTTCATGCATTGGAGAGGGAAATGGCAACCCGCTCCAGCGTTCTTGCCTGGAGAATCCCAGGGACGGGGGAGCCTGGTGGGCTGCCGTCTATGGGGTCGCACAGAGTCAGACACGACTGAAGTGACTTAGCAGTAGCAGTTGTCAAAGATAAGGTGTCCATGCTGCTGCTAAGTCACTTCAGTCGTGTCCAACTCAGCGTGACCCCAGAGACGGCAGCCCACCAGGCTCCCCCGTCCCTGGGATTCTCCAGGCAAGAACGCTGGAGCGGGTTGCCATTTCCCTCTTCAATGCATGAAAGTGAAAAGTGAAAGGGAAGTCGCTCAGTCGTGTCCGACTCCTAGAGACGCCATGGACTGCAGCCCACCAGTCTCCTCCGTCCATGGGATTCTCCAGGCAAGAGTACTGGAGTGGGGTGCCACTGCCTTCTCCTAAGGTGTCCATAGGTGTATGGATAAAGGTGTCCATAGGTGTATGTATTTATCTCTGGGCTTTTTGTTATGTTGACCTACATTTCTGTCTGTGCCAGAACCATACTGTTGACTGTTTTTTTTATAGTGTAGTCTGAAGTCAGGAAGTTTGATTCCTTCAGTTCCATTCTTGTTTTTCAAGATTGCTTTGGCTATTTGAGTTTTTTTTTTTTATGTTTCCATACAAATTGTGAAATTATTTGTTCTAGTTCTGTGAAAAATACCATTAGTAGCTTGATAGGGATTGTGTTGTAATTTATAGATTGCTTTGAGTAATATGCTCATTTTCACTATATTGATTCTTCCAATCCATGAACACTGTATATTTCTCCATTTGTGTCATCTTTGATTTCTTTCCTCAGTGTTTTATAGTTTTCTATATATAGATCTTTTTTTTTCTTTAGGTAAATTTATTCCTAAGCATTTTATTCTTTTCATTTCAATGGTGAATGGGATTGTTCCCTTAATTTCTCTCTCTGTTTTTTCATTGTTAGTGTATAGGAATCCAAAGGATTTCTGTGTATTAATTTTATATCCTGCAACTTTACTATATTCACTGATTAGCTCTAGTAATTTTCTAATGGTGTCTTTAGGGTTTTCTATGTAGAGGATCATGTCATCTGCAAACAGTGGGAGTTTTACTTCTTTTCCAACCTGCATTCCTTTTATTTCTTTTTCTTCTCTGATTGCTGTGGTTAGGACTTCCAAAACTATGTTGAATAGTAGTGGTTTGAGTGGCCATTCTTGTTCCTAGTTTTAGAGGAAATGCTTTCAATTTTTCACCATTGAGGATAATGTTTGCAATGGGCTTGTCATACATGGCTTTTATTATGTTGAGGTATGTTCCTTCTATGCCTGCTTTCTGGAGAGTTTTTATCATGAATGGGTGTTGAATTTTGTCAAAGATTTTCTCTGCATCTATTGAGATTTCGTATGGTTTTTATTTTTCAATTTGTTAAATGATGTATCACATTGATTTGAAAATAATAAAGAATCCTTGCATCTCTGGGATAAAGCCTACTTGGTCATGATGTATGATCTTTTTAATATGTTGGATTCTGTTTGCTAGAATTTTTTGAGGGTTATTGCATCTATGTTCATCAGTGATATTGGCCTGTAGTTTTCTTTTTGTGGCATTTTTGTCTGGTTTTGGTGTCAGGGTGATGGTGACTTCATAGAATGCATTTGGTTTGTCTTCCTCTGAAATTTCCTGGAAGAGTTTGAGTAGGATAGGTGTCATTTCTTCTCTAAAATTTTGGTAGAATTCACCTGTGAAGTCATCCAGTCCTGGGCTTTTGTTTGTTGGAAGATTTTTGAGTACAGTTTTGATTTCCGTGTTTGTGATTGGTATATTCAGATTTTCTATTTCTTCCTGGTTCAGTTTTGGAAGGTTATACGTTTCTAAGAATTTGTCCATTTCTTCCAAGTTGTCCATTTTATTGGCTCATAGTGGTATCTTATGGTCTTTTGTATTTCTGTGTTGTCTGTTGTGATTTCTCCATTTTCATTTCTAATTTTATTTATTTGAATCTTCTCCTCCCTTTTTTTTCTTGATGAATCTGGCTAACAGTTTGTCTATTTTATTTATCTTCTCAAAGAACCAGATTTTAGTTTTGTTGATCCATGCTATCATCTCCTTTGTTTCTTTTCAGTTATTTCTGCTCTGATTTTTACAATTTCTTTCCTTCTACTAACTTTGGGATTTTTCTTTTTTCTTTTTATAGTTGTTTTATGTGTAAAGCTAGGTTGCTTATTTGATGCTTCTCTTGTTTCTTGAGGTAGGCTTGTATAGCTATGAACCTCCCTCTTACTGAATATACTGCTTTTACTGAATCCCGTAGGTTTTGGGTTGTTGTGTTTTCATTATCATTTGTTTCTATGCATATTTTGATTTCCTTTTTGATTTCTTCTGTGATCTTTTGGTTATTCAGAAGTGTGTTGTTTAGCCTGCATATGTTTGTGTTTTTTATAGGCCTCCCCATGTAGTTGATATCTAATCTTACTGCATTGTGATCAGAAAAAAATGTTTGAAATGATTTTAATTTTTAAAATTTTACCAAGGCTAGATTTGTGGCCCAGGATGAGATCTATCCTGGGGAGTCCACTTTAAAAAATGTATGTTTGTAGTCAGATAGTAAGAAAAATTATTCTTCTGTTTTGTTTATAAAAGCTACTTGTCCTCCTTTTCCTCTCTATAGTAGGCATATGTGTGTTGAAAACACTGTAAATCATTGACTGTAGACGATTTATATTTTTCACTAGATTTGAAGAGAATATTAAATGTGAAATAAAGTAATGGGGATATAACCCTATTTAGAAGATAAAAGATGTGAATTTCATAAAAGATTGTGTTTAAATCTATGTTGAATGATTTCCTGAGATTTTAACAACAGAACAAATTGATACAAAGATAGTGCTTGTCCTTTAAGAATTATAAATAGCATATGTTTTCACACTATTTTCAATTTTTCACATTTGGCATTTACTTTTGTCTGACATTTGAAAAATTGGAGCACGAGATAAACTTCAGCCTTCTTAATATTTTAGAAAAGGTCGATTCATCTTATTTGATATCTGTAAATGACATATTTCACTTTTAACAATGGGTCTTTGAAATCAGCTATTCAGTGGTAAATAACAAACCTGTTTTGGAAAACACAATATCATAAGAGTTTATAAGACTCTCATTTTCCTTTGAATTAACAAAATAAGGAGTAGAAAACGTCCATGGGCCTGTCAAGTCTCCCTTTTGTTTTGAGGTGTTAGGCTCAGTTTAAGTGGAGAATATGCAAAAGATCAGATTAATTCCATTGTACAGCCTTGTATGGGGAATATGGAAGGAGACATGTTTCTATTATTCTCCTGACTGAGGAAATACCGATGATCTTGTTAACAGACAATGTCTATTAACTTCATCTCAGTTTAAAAAATGCGTACAGGCCCTCCACTGAGTTCTGGAATACACTCTGTGAAGGTTTTATCCTCAAGTAGCTCACAATCTAGCAAAAAGGCAGAGAAGCCCACTTAATTATAATTGAATGTGTCAAGAAAGAATGAGTCTAGCCAGATAGACACTTGAGATGCAAAGGAGAGCATCACCAAGTTTTAGAGCCAACACATAAGTGACATTAGGGTAGGACTATAAATTTCTTTCAGATGCGGCAGCCTTTATGTAAACAGAATTACAGGCAAAGTAAAACAAAGTGAAATTTAAACCTTTAGTCACTTGCTGTTAATCAGTGATTCCCCATCTGATTTAGGATGAAATCCAAAGTTCTCCCCATGTCTTCTGAGGCAGATGTGATCTGACCCCTGGTTGTGGGTCTAGTTTCACCTTCCTCTATCTCCCTGCACTGGGCTCTGCCGAAGTCGGCCCCCTCGTTATTTCTCAGATGTGCTGAATGCCTCCCTAAGAAAGGTATTTGCATGCTCTTCCTGCCAAGAATACTTTTCACCCAGATGTGCACATCACTTCCATCTTCAACTTTTTATTCTTGCTCAGAATTCACCTGCTCAGAATGCCTGAGAACCTCCCCATGCACAATAGCAACCCTCCCATGCATGTTCCATGTGCCTTTCTGCACAGCACTGGTCCTAACTGATATGTATTTGTTTATATATCTGTTTATGACTGACTTTCCCACTAGAATCTAAGTTCCTAAGAATAAGAACTTTTTCTACTTTATTAATACTGTCTCTCCAGCACTTAAAACAGTGTCTGCATTTTAGTAGAAATGTCATATGTACAGAATTCAGTAATTATATACCAACTGGTCTTTCCTTCTCATGGTTAGTCACTTGGAACTTAGACACAGCTCCTCAAGAGAAAGTGAGCTAGAAAGACTCAGGTGTATCTCCCAGGCCTTTGTCTCAGATACTGGGTCTGAATTCAGTACTACCACTGGGTGGGTATTTCATAGCCACCTTAGGTATGCACAGTTCTCAGTCTCACTAACTTCACCATTGTGCAGAATTATCAGCAGCTTCTGCTTTGTAGTGGCATAATTCTTGGTAACATATTGCACTTAATTCTAATACAAATTCTCATACTTAATTCTCATATTCTTCATTGTCTCACTGTCAAATCTTCCTATACATTTAAGCCAAAAGAAGAAGCTCTCAAATACTAATTAAAATACAAATTGACATACATTCATAAACATGTGATATGAGAATATCACATGTGAGATGAGAATACTCAAGCCAAGAAAGTAACTTACGTCAATTAAGGATGAAAAAAAAAAAAGAAAAAGAAAAAGAAAAATTGTGTGTGTGGGGGGGCAGGAAATAAGCACCCTAAGAAAACTGTCCTATTAAGGACAAATTGGAAATAAATAGTATGTCTATCAATTCTTTAAAATCTGCACAGTGCTGAAAAAAAGTCCAAATGCATGCAGATTACTGTGCTAACAGAACTGGCCATTTAAAGCTGACTGCAAATGTTCAATTATTTTCTAATGTCAACAAACTATAATCAAATTATGCAAAATGACACCCCCTTAAAACTCAGTTAACTGCTTGAATCAGTGGCAATAATTTCTCCTCTATTTTTGTCTGAAATAATTCTCAGTGAGTTTAAAATCCATAACAAGCTTCAGAGTGAGGTTGGCAAAAATGATTTGTCCTTATGGTTAAAGTGATGGGGGTGTCATCAAGAGAAATGGTTCGTTTTGTGAAAGTCACTCAGTCATGTCTGACTCTTTGCCACCCCATGGGCTATACAGTCTGTGGAATTCTCCAGGCCAGAATACTAGAGTGGGTAGCCTTTCCCTTCTCTAGGGGATCTTCCCAATCCAGGAATTAAACCCAGGCCTCCTGCATTGCAGGTGGATTCTTTACCAGCTGAACAACAAGGGGGTAAGTAACTCACCTGTGTTAGACCACTCTTTGAATGAGTCCTAATATCATTAAGCCTCAGAACTGGACACCTGCTTAGAGCACAACTTAGAAGTATCTCCTGCCCTTACAGATGGGGTACAGTGGTTACAGTCAGGTCAGATAGAAACTTGATGGGGAATCAGTTCAGTTCAGTCACTCAGTAGTCTCTGACTCTTTGCGACCCCATGGACTGCAGCACACTAGGCCTCCCTGTCCATCACCAATTCCCTGAGGTTGCTCAAACTCATTCCATCGAGTCGGTGATGCCATCCAAACATCTTATCCTCTGTCATCCCTTTCTCCTTCTGCCTTCATACTTTCCCATCATCAGGATCTTTTCCAATGAGTCAGGTCTTTTCATTCGGTGGCCAAAGTGTTGGAGCTTCAACTCTCACATCCATACATGACTACTGGAAAAATTGTAGCTTTGAATAGATGGACCTTTGTTGACATAGTAATGTCTCTGATTTTTAATATGCTTTCTAGGTTGATCATAGCTTTTCTTCCAAGAAGCAAGCATCTTTTAATTTCATGGCTGCAGTCACTATCTGCAGTGATTTGGGAGCCAAAGAAAATAAAGTCTATCACTGTTTCCATTGTTTTCCCATCTACTTGCCATGAAGTGATGGAACCAGACACCATGATCTTAGTTTTCTGAATATTGAGCTTTAAGCCAACTTTTTCACTCTCCTCTTTCACTTTCATCAAGAGGCTCTTTAGTTCTTCTTTGCTTCCTGTCTTAAGGGTGGTGTCATTGCATATCTGAGGTTACTGATATTTCTCCCAGCAATCTTGATTCCAGCTTGTGCATTATCCAGCCTGGCACTTCTCATGATGTGCTCTGCATATAAATTAAACAAGCAGGGTGACAAAATACAATCTTGACATACTCCTTTCGCAATTTGGAACCAGTCTGTTTCATGTTCAGTTCTAACTGTTGTTTCTTTACCTCCATACAGATTTCTCAAGAGACAGATCAGGTGGTCTGGTATTCCCATCTCTTTCAGAATTTTCCACAGTTTGTTGTGATCCACACAGTTAAAGGCTTTGGCATAGTCAATAAAGCAGAAGTAGAAGTTTTTTCTGGAACTCTCTTGCTTTTATAGTGATCCAACATATGTTGGCAATTTGGTCTCTGGTTCCTCTGCTTTTCCTAAATCCAGCTTGAACATCTGGTAGTTCATGGTTCATGTACTGCTGAAGCCTGGATTGGAGAATTTTGAGCATTACTTTGCTAGCATGTGAGATGAGTGCAATTGTGCAATAGTTTGAACATTCTTTGGCATTGCCTTTCTTTGGGATTGGAATGAAAACTGACCTTTTCCAGTCCTGTGGCCACTGCTGAGTTTTCCAAATTTGCTGGCTTATTGAGTGCAGCACTTTCAAGCATCACTTTTTAGGATTTGAAATAGTTCAACTGGAATTCCATCACCTCCACTAGCTTTGTTTGTAGCGATGCCTCCTAAAGCCCACTTGACTTCACATTCCAGGATGTCTGGCTCTAGATGAGTGATCACACCATCGTGGTTATCTGGGCCATGAAGATATTTTTTGTATAGTTTTTCTGTGTATTCTTGCCACCACTTGTTAGTATATTCTGCTTCTGTTAGGTCCATACCATTTCTGTCCTTTATTGTGCCCATCTCTGCATGAAACGTTCTGTTGGCATCTCTAATTTTCTTGATGAGATCTTTGGTCTTTCCCCTTCTATTGTTTTCCTCTATTTGTTTGCATTGATCACTGAGGAAGGCTTTCTTATTTCTCCATGCTTTCCTTTGGAACTCTGCACTCCAATGTGTATATCTTTCCTTTTCTCCTCTGTCTATTTCTTCTCTTCTTTTTCTCAGCTATTTGTAAGGCTCCCTCAGGCAACCATTTTGCCTTTTTGCATTTATTTTTCTTGGGGAAGGTCTTGATCCCTGCCTCCTGTACAATGTCATGAACCTCTGTCCATAGTTCTTCAGGCACTCTATCAGATCTAATCCCTAGAATCTATTTACCACTTCCACTGTATAATCATAAGGGATTTGATTTAGGTCATACCTGAATGGTCTAGTGGTTTTCCCTACTTTCTTCAACTTAAGTTTGAATTTGGCAATAATTAGTTCATGATCTGAGCCACAGACAGCTCCTGGTCTTGTTTTTATTGACTGCATAGAGCTTCTCCATCTTTGGCTGAAAAGAATATAATCAACCTGATTTTGATATTGATATTGACATCTGGTGATGTCCATGTGTAGACACCTCTCTTGTGTTGTTGGAAGAGGGTGTTTGCTATGACCAGTGAGTTTTCTTGGCCAAACTCTGTTAGCCTTTGCTCTGCTTCATTTTGTACTCCAAGGCCAAATTTACGTGTTACTCCAGGTATCTCTTGACTTCCTACTTTTGCATTCCAGTCCCCTATGATGAAAAGGACATCTTTTTTTGGTGTTAGTTCTAAAAGGTCTTGTAGGTCTTCATAGAACCGTTCAATTTCAGCTTCTTCAGCATTACTTTTTGGGGCATTCAGTTCAGTTCAGTTGGTCAGTCATGTCCGACTCTTTGCAACCCCATGAACTGCAGCATATCAGGCCTCCCTGTCCATCACCAACTCCCGGAGTCCACCCAAACCCATGTCCATTGTGTCGGTGATGCCATCCAACCATCTCATCCTCTGTCATCTCCTTCTCCTCCTACCCTCAATCTTTCCCAGAATCAGGGTCTTTTCTATTGAGTCAGTTCTTCACAACAGGTGGCCAAAGTATTGGAGTTTCAGCTTTAGCATCATTCCTTCCAAAGAAATCCCAGGGCTGATCTCCTTCAGAATGGACTGGCTGGATCTCCTTGTAGTCCAAGGGACTCTCAAGAGTCTTCTCCAACACCACAGTTCAAAAGCATCAATTCTTCTGTACTCAGCTTTCTTCACAGTCCAACTCTCACATCCATACATGACTACTGGAAAAACCATAGCCTTGACTAGATGGACCTTTGTTGGCAAAGTAATGTCTCTGCTTTTGAATATGCTATCTAGGTTGGTCATAACTTTCCTTCCAAGGAGCTTTTTTTTTCCTTCTTGGAACTTTTCTTCCAAGGAGAATGTCTTTTAATTTCATGGCTGCAATCACCATCCACAGTGGTTTTGTAGCCCAGAAAAATAAAGTCAGCCACTGTTTTCACTCTTTCCCCATCTATTTGCCATGAAGTAATGGGACCAGATGCCATGATCTTAGTTTTCTGAATGTTGAGTTTTAAGCCAACTTTTTTACTCTCTTCTTTCACTTTCATCAAGAGGCTTTTTAGTTCTTCTTCACTTTCTGCCATAAGGGTGGTGTCATCTGCATATCTGAAGTTATTGATATTTCTCCTGGCAATCTTGATTCCAGCTTGTGCTTCCTCCAGACCAGTGTTTCTCATGATGTACTCTGCATATAAGTTAAATAAGCAGGGTGACAATATACAGCCTTGACATACTCCTTTTCCTATTTGGAACCAGTCTGTTGTTCCATGTCCAGTTCTAACTGTTGCTTCTTGACCTGTATACAGGTTTCTCAAGAGGCAAGTCAGGTGGTCTGGTATTCCCATCTCTTTCAGAATTTTCCACAGTTTATTGTGATCCACACAGTCAAAGGCTTTGGCATAGTCAATAAAGCATAAATAGATGTTTTTCTGGAACTCTCTTGCTTTTTTGATGATCCAGCGGATGTTGGCAATTTGATCTCTGGTTCCTCTACTTTTTCTAAAACCAACTTGAACATCTAGAAGTTCACGGTTCATGTATTGCTGAAGCCAGTCTTGGAGAATTTTGAGCATTACTTAACTAGCATGTGAGATGAGTGCAATTATGCAATAGTTTGAGCATTCTTTGGGATCGGAATGAAAACCGACGTTTTCCAGTCCTGTGGCCACTGCTGAGTTTTCCTAATTTGCTGACATATTGAGTACAACACTTTCACAGCATCATCTTTTAGGATTTGAAATAGCTCAACTGGAATTCCATAACCTCCTCTAGCTTTGTTGTAGTGATGCTTCCTAAGGCCCACTTGACTTCGTATTCCAGCATATCAGGCTCTAGGTGAGTGTGAGTGATCACACCTTTGTGATTATCTGGGTCATGAAGATCTTTTTTGTACAGTTCTTCTGTGTATTCTTGACACCTCTTCTTAATGTTTTCTGCTTCTGTTAGGTCCATAACATTTCTGTCCTTTATTGAGCCCATCTTTGCATGAAATGTTCCCTTGGTGTCTCTAATTTTCTTGAAGAGATCTCTAGTCTTTCCCATTCTATTGTTTTCCTCTATTTCTTTGCATTTATCGCTGTTGTTGGGGCATATGTTGGGGCATAGACTTCAATTATTGTGATTTTGAATGATTTGCCCTGGAAACGAACAGAGATCATTCTGTCGTTTTTGAGCTTGCACCCAAGTACTGCATTTAGGACTCTTGTTGACTATGAATGCTACTCCATTTCTTCTAAGGGATTCTTGCCCACAGTTCAGTTCAGTTCAGTTGCTCAGTCATGTCCGACTCTTTGCGACCCCATGAATCACAGCATGCCAGGCCTCCCTGTCCATCACCAACTCCTGGAGTTCACTCAGACTCACGTCCATCGAGTCAGTGATGCCATCCAGCCATCTCATCCTCTGTCGTCCCCTTCTCCTCCTGCCCCCAGTCACTCCCAGCATCAGACTCTTTTTCAATGAGTCAACTCTTCACATGAGGTGGCCAAAGTACTGGAGTTTCAGCTTCAGCATCATTCCTTCCAAAGAAATCCCAGGGCTGATCTTCAGAATGGACTGGTTGGATCACCTTGAAGTCCAAGGGACTCTCAAGAGTCTTCTCCAACACCACAGTTCAAAAGCATCAATTCCTCAGCACTCAGCTTTCTTCACAATCCAACTCTCACATCCAAACATGACCACAGGAAAAACCATAGCCTTGACTAGACGGACCTTTGTTGGCAAAGTAATGTCTCTGCTTTTGAATATGCTATCTAGGTTGGTCATAACTTTCCTTCTAAGGAGTAAGCGTCTTTTAATTTCATGGCTGCAGTCACCATCCGCAGTGATTTTTGGAGCCCCCCAAAATAAAGTCTGACACTGTTTCCACTGTTTCCCCATCTATTTCCCATGAAGTGATGGGACCAGATGCCATAATCTTCGTTTTCTGAACGTTGAGCTTTAAGCCAACTTTTTCACTCTCCACTTTCACTTTCATCAAGAGGCTTTTTAGTTCCTCTTCACTTTCTGCCATAAGGGTGGTATCATCTTCATATCTGAGGTTATTGATATTCCTCCCTGCAATCTTGATTCCAGATTGTGTTTCTTCCGGTCCAGCGTTTCTCATGATGTACTCTGCATATAAGTTAAATAAGGAGGGTGACAATATGCAGCCTTGACATATTCCTTTTCCTATTTGGAACTAGTCTTTTGTTTCATGTCCAGTTCTAACTGTTGCTTCCTGACCTGCATACAGATTTCTCAAGAGGCAGATCAGGTGGTCTGGTATTCCCATCTCTTTCAGAATTGTCCACAGTTTATTGTGATCCACACAGTCAAAGCTTTTGGCATAGTCAATAAAGCAGAAACAGATGTTTTTCTGGAACTCTCTTGATTTTTTCTTGATCCAGTGGATGTTGACAATTTGATCTCTGGTTACTCTGCCTTTTCTAAAACCAGCTTGAACATCAGGAAGTTCATGGTTTATGTATTGCTGAAGCCTGGCTTGGAGAATTTTGAGCGTTACTTAATTAGCATGTGAGATAAGTGCAATTGTGTGGAAGTTTGAGCATTCTTTGGCATTGCCTTTCTTTGGGATTCAAATGAAAACTGACCATTTCCAGTCCTGTGGCCACTGCTGAGTTTTCCAAATTTGCTGGCATATTGAGTGCAGCACTTTCACAGCATCATCTTTCAGAATTTGAAATAGCTCAACTGGAATTCCATCACCTCCACTAGCTTTGTTTGTAGTGATGTTTTCTAAGGCCCACTGGACTTCACATTCCAGGATGCCCACAGTAGTAGATATAATGGTCATCTGAATTAAATGTGCCCATTTCAGTCTATTTTAGTTCACTGATTCCTAAAATGTTGATGTTCACCCTTGCCATCTCCTTTTGACCACTTCTAATTTACCCTGATTCATGGACCTAACATTTCAGGTTCCTATGTGGTGTTTCTCTTTATAGCATTGGAGTTTACTTCCATCATCAGTCACATCCACAGCTGGGCATTTTCACTTTGACTCTGTCTCTTCATTCTTTCTGGAGTTATTTTTTTGCTCTTCTCTAGTAGCATATTGGGCACCTACTGACCAATACTGGGCAGCTACTGGGGAGTTCATCTTTCATTGTCATGTCTTTTTTGCCTTTCATACTGCTCATGGGGTTCTCAAGGCAAGAATACTGAAGTGGTTTGCCATTCTCTTCTCCAGTGGACCACATTTTGTCAGAACTCTCCACTACAACCTGTCTGTTTTGGGTGACCCTACACGGCATGGCTCCTAGTTTCATTGACTTAGACAAGGCTGTGGTCCCTGTGACCAGTTTGATTAGTTTTCTGTGACTGGATTTCATTCTGTCTGCTCTCTGAGGGATAAGGATAAGAGGCTTATAGAAACTTCCTGATGGGAGTGAATGTCTGTAGGGGTGGAAACTGGGTCTTTTTCTGATGGGAGGGGACATGCTCAGTAAATCTTTAACCCAATTTTCTATTGATTGGCAGGGCTTTGTTCCTCCCTGTTTTCTGACCTAAGATCAAACTATGGTGGAGGTGATGAAGATAATGGTGACCTCCTCAAAAACTCTCATGCACACACTGCCATAATCAGTGCCCCGAACCCTGCAGCAGGCACCCAGCGAACCAGGCCTCCACTGGAGACTCCTGGACACTCACAGGCAAGTCTGGGTCAGTCTCTTGTGTTGTCACTGCTCCTTTCTCCTGGGTCCTGGTGTGCACAAGCTTTTGTTTGAGCCTTCTGGTCTTCTCTGATGGGTATGTGGTTTGATTGTAAATGTGATTTTGCCTCTCCTACTGTCCTGCTGGGACTTCTCCTTTGCCCTTGCATGTGGGGTATCCTTTTTTTTGGTGGGATCCAACATTCTCCTGTCGATGGTTGTTCAGCAGCGAGTTGTAATTTTGAAGTTCTCATAGGAGAAGATGAGCGCACGTCCTTTACTCTGCCATCTGGAAACTAAAAATTACTGATGAATTTTGTGGTGTCTAAAGGAACAAACTAGGTTTTTTCACTGTGATAAAAACTGAGAATTCACAACAGTTTTGACTGTCAGGGTGCTGGCTTATGGCATGTGTTGGCACCTCTGTGGCAACACAGAGTAAAGAGTATGATCGAGAAGGAGGCAGGCCTGTGATCCAATGAATAGATCCTCTCTCTGTCAGTTGAAGTTGGGGTCCCCATTGGTTAGGAAAACATGTTCTTCTGAAGCTTAGTTTTTGTAGATGGTTTTTCCCTGGAAGAGAATGTGGAAAGCTCCCGAAAATCATTATACTTTGGAGTAAAGAGAGCTAAATACTTTCACAGTAGTAATATTTCCAGTTTTCTAAAATAAACCAATAATATATGAGAACTCCCTCTAACGACCTAGGCTTATGGTCCCTTGTTTTCAAAAATAAAAAGGAAACTAAAGGATGACTGGTTTTCATTGAAAGAGGATCATTTCAATGCTTTTTATGTGTCTCTTTTTAAAATCAACTTTATTGAGATACAGTTCCATATAATAAAAGTTTTATACACACACACACACACACACACACACTCACTCACATGCTTTTTTTCAGATTCTTTTCCCATAGAGGTTGGAGTTACCTATGCTATACAGTCTTTGTTGATTATCTACTCTATATATTATAGTGTATATATGTTAATCCCAAACTTTTAATTTATCCTTTCCTCCCCACATTTTCCCTTTGGTAGCCAGAAGTTATAGTTTTCTCCACATATTTGCCCAGGAGTGGCACTGCAGGATCATGCGGTTTTTTTTAGTTCTGTAAGGAATCTCTATACTATTCTCCATAATGGTGCACCAATTTACCTTCCCACCAACAGTGTACTAGAAGGGTTCCCTTTTCTTCACACCTCTTCAACATTTATTGCTTGTAGCCTTTTGATGATACCATTCTCACTGGTTTGAAATCATCAAGTCTTTATTTTGGGCATTCTGTAGATTAGTGATTTTTTAGTTATGTCATAGACTCTGTGATATTACTTTGAATTTCCCTAACAACTAATGATGTTGAAATTCTTAGCATGCACTTGACATTTTGATTATCTTTTTTGGTGAAAAGCCTTAAAACATTTTCATCTTTTAAACATTAATTTGTTTTTCTTCTTACTATTGAGTAGTTAAAGTTACTCACATTCTCTGGATATGAACCCTTTAACCCTTTATCAGATATGTATGTTTCTAATATTTTCCCTGTTTGTGGATTGCCTTTCTGTTTTTTTTATGAGTATATTTTGAAAAGAGTCTCTTATTTTGACCAAGTTTAATTTAGCAATTATTTATTTCATACTTTGTGCTTCTTGTGTCTTTTATGAGAAGAAATAACCTCAAATTCCCAAAGTTTTTTCCTGGAATTTAGAGCTTTAACTCTTTCATTTAGATTAATGATGAATTTCAAATCAGTTTTTGTAATACAATGAAGTAAATACAAAAATTTTCTACATCTAAATACCAAGAACTTCCAGGACCAGTTGTTTAAATTTTATCACTTCCCCATTGAATTCCTTTGGCATCTTTGTCAGAAACCAGTTGGTTACATACATGAATGTTTATGAGCACTATATCATAGGTACTGGCAAACTTATTTTGTAAAGGGATAAAAACTAAAAATTTAGACTTTCCAGGCCACTCATTCTCTGTTACAGCTACTAAACTCTGCCACTGTAGCATTAAAGCAGCCATAGATAACATGCAAATAAACAGCCATTGCTGAGTTCCATTAAAACTCATTTATAAAAAAGGCAGGAGACCAGAGTCAGCCCATGGGGCATGCTTAGCTGATCCCTGTGTTGTATTTCATTGATCTCTAGCCAATACAACAATACATTAATTATTATAAATTTATTATATATCTTGAAATGTCTTAAAAATTTTTTAGTTCCCTCAACCTTGCTAAATCTATTTGTCATATCAGCTTTTTGGTGATAGATTATTTAAGATTTCTGTATAACTGATCATATCATTTGCAAATAATAGAGTTTTATATTTTCCTTTCCAATCGCTTCTTGGCCTTTTGGCTAAGATCAAGTGTAGTATAGTTTCCTTTCCATTCTCTAACTTAACGTTTCTTTTATTACCTTATCCCGGTGGCTTGAACCTCTAGTAAGGTGTTGAAGTAGCAAGAACTTGCCTTATTTACAACCTTATGGGTAAAGATCCTATTTTTATCCATTAAAGGTCGATGTTATCAATAGGTTTTATTGATGCTATCAATAGGATGACTGTTTTCAGGTCAAGGAAGTTCCCTTCATTTCCTAGTTAACTGAGAGTTATTAAAAGTTAGTTATGCCTTTTGTCAGGTGCTTTTTATCTTAGCATCTATCAAGATAGTAAAATTAATTTTCCTTTTAGACTATTAATAGGGAGAATTATAATGATTTATTCAAATTTCTAGGATACCCTTTGTCAATGGAAGAGAGTTTTGTCAACATTTGTGTGATTTATTGTAAATATTAGTCATTCTAGTACATGTGTGTGTGTGTTTTGTACATTTTGTCTGTGGTATCTCACTGTGGTTTTAATTGGCATGTTTCTGATCGCTGCTAATACTAAGATTCCCTGCCCCCGTCCCCCAGAGGATACTGACTCTTCTTATATCTTCCTTTTTGAGGTGACTATCAAGTCTTTCACCACTTTAAAAAACTTGGGTTGTATTTTTACTGCCATTGTAGGAGCTATTTAAGTATTTTCGACATTGGTCCTCTGTTGAAAATATTTGTTACAAACACATTCTCCCAGTTTATGGCTTTTCTATTAATTTTCTTTTCTGGCATTTTCAAACTTTATGCCTTTAATTTTGTTAAAGGTTCCTATGTTAGCTGGTTTTCCTTTTAGTGATAGTGCTTTTGGGTCTTCCCTAAGGAAATCTTGTTACTTCAAGTTTATAAAGATTTTCTCTATTTCTTTCCATGCTATATAGTTTTAGCTTTTATATTTTGGTCTATGATTGATCACAGATTTTTGTCCATGGTTGAGGCTGAGATTCACTTACCTCCTTATATACCTCTAATTGGTCTGGTACCATTTACTGAAGACTCCTTTTTGCATTTACTTCCTCTTGCCAAAATTATTTGACTGTGTATTCATGATAATATTTGCTTTTCTATTCCATTGACCCATTTAGCCTTTTATCAATAACACTGTTTAGACTATTGTAACATCATAGGAAATCTTTGATTTGATGAAATCAGATAAGATGCCTTCTAACTCTCATTTTTCAAGATTGTTTTGTCTATACCAGATCTTTTTCTTTTTATGTACCTTTTAGAATCAGCTTGTTAATTCTTGCAAAAAAGCTTATTTAGATTTTAATTGGGATTGAATTAGATCCAAGATTTGGAGAGGATTTATATTTTATTTTTATTGACTCAATCCATGTCCATGTTGCTTCCACTTTTTACAATTTCATTTACTTCATCACAACATCTTATAATTTTGGTATGATATCTTCTACATCTTTTATTACATTTATCCCCAAGTAGTTTATATTTTTGTGTTCAACTGCAAATTTAAAAATATGCATTGTATATTGCTTGTGCAATGGGAATGCAAGTAATTTTTATTTATTGCCTTTGTATCCTATACCAATGGTGATTGACATTTCTAGGTTTTTTTTTTTTTTTTAATTGAATCCCTAGTATTTTCTACATACATAATTATATTATTTGCAAGTGAATAGTTTTACTTTTGATGTATAGTATTTCCTTTTCTGAATGTATCATGTGGTCTAGATTCTCTTTTACAACAATTAATAGAAATAGAAGTAGTGATGGCTGAAATCTTTGCCTTGTTCCCAATTGTAGGAGGAAACCATTCAATATTTTATTGTTAAGTATGTTGTTAGACACCATTGGACAGTAAAACTGGTTCATCCTAGATGCAAGATATGTGGATAAGTTGTAGAAAATTTAAATACAGTAACAATACTGAATTAAAGTTACTTGGCTTTTAAGTTCTTATTATGTGACAGACCTTAAACCATGTCAGTGCTATAGGTTGAATTGTATTTTCCCCCTTCATATGCAGAGGCCCTAAACCCAAGTAAGTCTGTGACTGTTGGGAGATGGGGCCTTACAGGTGGTGATTAAGTTAAAATTGAGTTTTTAGAGTGGACTCTGATCCTGTGTGACTGATGTTCTTATAAAAACAGGAAATTTGAACACACAGAGAGATGCCAGGAGTGTGAGTGCACAGACGGACCATGTAAGGGTCACTGACAAGCCAGGAAAAGTGGCCTTAGACCTCCAGCACCTTGACCTTGACTCCTAGACTCCATAACCATGAGAACATGAATTTCTGTTGTTTACACTGTCTGGTTTGTGTTATTTTGTTACAGTAGCCTCAGCAGACTAATACTGTTAGCAATAGTTCCCTTTCTAGAAAAACACAAACAAACAAACATTTGTTGGCCTAATTTCTAAAAAAATTCTGTGGTTAAACACATTTTTAATTGCTTATATGTTAACATTACATTCTATACAGGATTTGAAGAACTCCTGGTTATAGGGTTGAATCCCTGGGTAGAGAAGATTATCTGGAAAAGGAAATGACAACACTCTCCAGTATTCTTGCCTAAACAGTCCCATGGACAGAGGAGCCTGGCGGGCTACAGACCATGGGGTTGCAAGAGTCAATACAACTTAGTGAGTAAATAGCAGCAGTCATAGGGTAGGCCCCTAACAAACCACAGTAAGCTACATGCATTTCAGTAATAAGTTTCAGTGGTTTGGGAGAGTCTGAGCTCACTCTAACTCTAAGTAACATTTCTAAATTGATATTAGAGCTGATTACTTTTGAGGATATATATTTCTAGATTTAAATAGTACATTCAGAATAAACAATAACTTTACATTTATTGTAAAGTGAAAGAAAACATCACTTTAATGCCTTCATTTTACATGATCCCATATTTTCTTCAATGCAACCATTTTTTAAACATTGGGAAAAATTTATTCATTGTCTACAATCTTACCTCTTTACCAGAAAATCCTGCAGGATTTAGGAATATAAAACAGTGAAAAGATTTTCTAGATACAGTAAAGTAATTACAGAGTAGCTCCTGCATGAACATCAACACAAACCTTCTTTGTAATTGTTTAAATGACAATAATTATTCTTTAATATTGTTAATATGAACACATTTTTATTTTCCTCTATTTTAAAAAGACATTTTTACTCATTATAGGATCTAGACTGACAGTTTTATTTGCTTTTTTTTTTTTTTACTATAAATAAACTTGTGACTTTTTTCTGGATTTCATTGTTACTGTTGGGCTTTCAACTATCATTTCTATACCTGTGTCATGATATATAAAAATATAACATACTTTTGTTCTCTGATTGATTTTTAAAATTTTCTCTTTATCTCTGGATGTCATCTGTTTGAGTATGATGGGCCTAAGTGTGATTTATTTATTCTGCCTAATGTTGCATTGAATTTTGGTATGCAGTTTGTTGTATTTCACCAATTTGGAAAACTCTTGGCCATTGTTTTTTAATACTTTTGTCCACTAGTGTTCATAGAAATTTTATTTTCTCTATTTGCTTTTTAAGCTTTTTTTTTTAAATTAAAGAATGGTTGATTGACAGTGTTGTGTTATTTTCCAGTGTACAAACACAGTGGTTCTTTTTTTTTTGTCCACTAATATTAATAGCAACTTTATTTTTTAAATTAATTTATTTTTTATCAAAGTATACTTGATTTATAATGTTTTATGTTTCTCAAAAGAAAATTTTGGCCTTATTTTTAGTCTCTTCTCTTTTTGACTCCAATTATACCCATGGTAGTTGGTTTGATACTATTCTATAAGCATTGTATGTTTCACTCTATTTTTTCCTATTTGTTTCTTGTATTACACCTTGAATAATTTCTGTTGACCCAAGTATATGTTAACTGAATTTTGGGGGGATGATAAGCCAGACTGCTAATAAGCCTATTGTAAGAATCCCTCATCTCTGACATTATGTTTTCACTTTTTGGCATTTCCATTTTGCTCTTTTATATAGTTTTCAGTAATTTGCTGAAATTCTCCATCTATTCATGCCTGTCGCTCACATTTGCAATAGATTGTTTAGCACATTTATCATTATAATTATGAACACTCTGGATCTGGTTCTGTAATTCACCTTTTCTCTTGTGGATTGGTCATATTTTCTTTGCATAACTCAGTTTTTTCTTCTATAGAAAGAATTATACACTGGAGATCAGTAGTGTTAGTTGTTCAGTTATGTCCGACTCTTTCTGATCCCATGGGCTGTAGCTCCTCTGTCCATGGGATTGTCTGGGCAAGAATACTGAAGTGGGTTGCCCTTCGCTTCTCCAGAAGTTCTTCCTGACCCAGGGATTGAATCCAGGTTTCCTGCATTGCAGGCAGATTCTTTACCTTCTGAGCCAGAGACTAAGGTAAATAAGATGTGTGCTCAGAAGTAGACTTGCCTCTTTTGTCAGAGTGCCAGTGTCAGGAGTTAATCACATTAGTAATTAAGATGGGTCTGAATTTTCTGGATTTTTCTCTATTGGCTTCAACTATTATGAAGGCAGGATGAGGGCCTTTCTGCAGCATTTGGGATCAGAGGGCCTGACGGCTCCTCAGTCTTAGAACCCTATCCTGGATCTTGCACAAATGTGTCCTGCCTCCCCGCCAGCCACGTGTATCCTCTCCCTGGGGCACACTGGGGGCGCTTGGAGATTTTCTCTCATAGTTTTCCTGTCCTCACTCTTTAATAAATAAAAGTGAGTTTAGCAAACTCATGTTTCTTTGCTTTCTTAGTTCTTCAGTGGATTTGAGATATGAATTTGTAGTTTCTCAACTTGTTCCTGTTGTTTGGGTAGTGAAAATTTTCTCTTGTGACTTTCTGTTTTAAACAGAAATGGGAGACCCAATGTGATTTTTGGTGAAAAGAACTATTTGATTTTAAAGTGATTCATTTATTAAACTTTTTGTTAGAGTATTTTTCATGTTTTTGTGTTAGGTTTGAGAAATCTTTACCTGTCTAAGGATGCAAAAATATTCACTTCTCTTTTCTTTTAAAAACTTTATTGTTTCCTGATAATAACTTTAATAAAATTTGAATTCTACTTGAGAGTGGAGGAGAAATATATCAGCTTGAGGGATGAATATTTTGCATCTCATTGAGCATGCAGCCCTCCCCTCCTCCTTCTTCTTCTTCTTTTTTCTTTTGTTGCTTTCATTGGTTTGAGAACAGGGACAGATAATACTCATGCTTTTAGTTTGTTCCTTTTAATCAGAGTTTCTTTTATTGCTAAATATTTCTAGATTATAGTAGTTCTGTAATATCCTTGGAATTACATGAATTCATATGAATTAATCCTAAGATTTTTACAGTACTATTCTAATCTTTAGTGACATAAAATAAATTTAAAGTGGATTATTTAATCCTAATATAAATGTGCTCAGAGAGAAATAGGTTATAATTTAAAAAATGTAATATATATATATATATATATATATATACAGATCAAGAGATTTTATTGATTTTCTCTCTCTAGTCAGTAAAATTCCAGTTGTATGGTCCAGTCTTGATTCATATGAAGCAGCCCATCTATTTTTCATGTTATTTGCCAGATAAAGTTATTAGAATAAAGTAGGTCATTAGGCTATATAGAATAAAAGTATAGTTTAGTTTATTGGCTAATTTAAAGCTATATTTATAGGATACTAAAGTTTTAGAGGGAAGATCTCTGTAGTAATTTATATTACCTATTTTAGCATTTGAAAGATATAATCTTTATAGGTGACATACATGATTTGTGCTGCATCAAAGTGATTGATTTAAATTTTCTTTTCTGTAAATACATGCAATGGAGTGCAGGAAAAATTGTAAAAAGGCTGAAATTTTTATTATCATAAAATAATTCTAAAATCTTTAAAAGCAGTTTGTTTTCTTTGCTCTTTCATTCTTATAAACAATTATAATCCAGTGTTTTATAGCTGGAGTCACATAATCCTATTTTATAGAAAACATTCTGTTACAAAGACAGGGAATATAGGTTTTTGTAGTAATATATTAAACATATAATTTTTATAGAAAAAATAAATGATTTTCTCTTTCAGAGATATGAATATCTCTTATGGGAGTGTTTTAGAATTCTGTCATCCAGATAGTTTATCAGTGAGAAATAGTATTTTCTCTTTCAACTAATATTTGTTTAATCCACCATTTGTACTAAACTCTCCCAGAGATATAGAGGCACATGACAAAATGTAATATTGTTGGGAAAAAAAACATGAAATTTTATGACAAATTAAAAACCTTGAATCCAGCTATTGAAAGTGAAAGTCACTCAGTCGTGTTCAACTCTTTGCAACCCCATGGACTAGAGAGTCCATGGAATTCTGCAGGCCAGAATACTGGAGTGGGTAGCCTTTTCCTTCTCCAGTGGATCTTCCCAACCCAGGGATCAAACCCAGGTCTTCTGCATTACAGGTGGATTCTTTACCAGCGGAGTCACAATAGAAGCCCAAGAATACTGGAGTGGGTAGCCTATCCCTTCTCCAGCAGATCTTCTCAGCCCAGGAATTGAACCAGGGTCTCCTGGATTGCAGGTGGATTTTTTTTTTTTTTTTTTTAACCAACTGAGCTATCAGGGAATCCAGCTATTAGTGCTTTCAAAATTCTAAGGGGTTGAGCCATTTGAAATTGGAAAGTAAGTTAACCACTAATTTTCTTATTATTTTAAAAGAAGTTTGTAGCAGCTGAGTAGTCTGATGGTTTAAAGGTGAGATGATAGCAGGTTAGCTGTCAAAACTGGTTCTCAAGGATCCCTACTTCCCGGTATTCACTCCCCTCCCTTCAGAGTGTGCAGAGCTGCTGTTGCTGCTAAGTCGCTTCAGTCGTGTCCGACTCTGTGCGACCCCATAGATGGCAGCCCACCAGGCTCCCCCGTTCCTGGGATTCTCCAGGCAAGAACACTGGAGTGGGTTGCCATTTCCTTCTCCAATGCATGAAAGTGAAAAGTGAAAGTCAAGTCGCTCAGTCATGTCCAACTCTTAGCAACCCCATGGACTGCAGCCCACCAGGCTCCTCTGTCCATGGGATTTCCCAAGCAAGAGTACTGGAGTGGGTAGCCATTGCCTTCTCCTAGCTTCTTCTAACTAAGCAAAGTTCTTCTCTAAGACAGAGGAATGGAAATTAGAAGTCATACTAGCTTAATTTGACTACAAAAGACTGTGACTTTGGTCTTGCTGGCTTTCTCTCTCTATTTCATCTCAGCTTGTACATTTGATTAAAAAAATAAAAAATAAAAACAGACCAAAAACCCCCCAAAACTTGCCATGTTGGAGATGCTCATGGAGCCAGAGAACTAAGTGGCATCTGCAAATAGACTGAAGAAGCAAAGCCTCTGAGACCAGCAGCCTGGAAGGAAGCATGTCCTGGGACCAGCTCCAAGGTCCCGAAGCACATCTTTCCCGCTTCTAGCCTTGAGAGGAGACTGCAGTTCCAGCATCAGCTTACCACAGCCAGTGAGAAACTGGAGCACAGAGAGCAGGGAAGCCACACCCAAACTCCGGACTTGCAGAAACTGAGAGAGTGGATGCTCTCTCATGCCACCAGGCTTGGGGTACTAGTTCATGGTGAAGCCATCCATGGATCAGAGGTCTAGAAGAATGGGTTTGTTGGGAATGAATAAATGAAGGAAGACATTTTGAATCAAGAAACAGCATAAACAAAGTCAAGAAGCTAAGCGTAATCACTAGGCTAAAGTGAGATCATGGCATCTGGTCCCATATCTTCATGGCAAATAGATGGGGAAACAATGGAAACAGTGACAGACTTTATTTTCTTGGGCTCCAAATCACTGCAGATGGTGCTTGCAGCCATGAAATTAAAAGACACTTCCTCCTTGGGAGAAAAGCTATGAGCAACCTAGACAGCATATTAAAAAGCAGAGTCATTACTTTGCTGACAAAAGTCCATCTAGTCAAAGCTATGGTTTTCTAGTAGTCATGTATGGCTGTGAGAGTTGGACCATAAAGAAAGCTGAGTGCCAAAAATTGATGCTTTTGTACTGTGGCGATGGAGAAGACTCTTGAGAGTCCCTTGGACTGCAAGGGGATCCAACCAGTCAATCCTAAAGGAAATCAGTCCTGAATATTCATTAGAAGGACTGATGCTGAACCTGAAGTCCAATAATTTGGCTGCCTGATGTGAAGAGCCAACTCATTGGAAAAGACCCTGATGCTGAGAAAGATTGAAGGTGGGAGGAGAGGGGGACAGCAGAGGATGAGATGGTTGGATGGCATCACTGACTTGATGAACATGAGTTTGAGTAAACTCCGGGAGTTGGTGATGGACAGGGAGGCTTGGTGTGCTGTGGTCCAAGGGGTCGGAGTCGGACACAACTGAGTGACTGAACTAAACTGACCTGAACTGAATATGGTGTGCTAAGTGTTTTGTGAGCATTATCGCATTTCCTCATCACAATAACTCTGAAGAAAGATACTTATTTTAGTTATAGTTGAGTGAACTGGGGTTCAGTTTCCTTACGTTTTCACCCGGAAAGACTAAAAGCATATTGCCTTTTCTATTAATAATAGTGAAATAACTGTCTAATCAAGTGTTATATAGACATGTGTGAATTATGTGGATACAACTTCATGATCAAGTAAACATTTCTTTTATCAGGTACCTGCTCAAATATTTATGCTCTAGTAATTAGGGCACAGCATTTTTAAGATTTTTAAACTGAAACTTAATTAGGTTGGACCTAATACAATTTAAGCAATTCCTTACTCTAATTTTCCAAGGTGTTTTTTCTCCTTCTATGTATTTAACTCTAGGGATCAGTCATGATTTTAAGAGAGAAAATATCCAGGAGACAGTCATTGGTTGGTTGTATGTGTGTGTGTGTTAATCACTCAGTCGTGTCCAACTCTGCAACCTATAGACTGAAGCCCCCCAGGCTCCTCTGTCCATGGGATTCTCCAGGCAAGAACACTGGAGTGGGTTGCCATTTCCTTCTCCAGGGGATCTTCCCCACCTAGGGATCAAACCCGGGTCTCCTGCAACAAGTAGATTCTTTACCATCTGAGCCACCTTTATCAATGGATTTTCATCTTTCATTAAATCATAATGATTCACTGACTATTAAACAAAATAATTGTATTTTAAAATTTAATGGAAAACAAATGTTTAAAAAAATGTATATAAGAGAGGAGCTTACTATCATATTTTCTCAATCATCTTAAGAATTCCAAATCATGGTGACAACCGATTCAGGCTTTGGATTGTGAGAGAATTGCAATAAGGAAGTTTTCTTTGTGTAACCTAAGCACAGAGCTTCAGATGAGGGGAGTGGAGCTCCTCTAAGTCATACTGTAAACACTGGGGGATTAACTCAAATACAGCACAATGAAAATAATCACTATTACTCTTAATAAGAAACCGAGTTTCAAGTTGATAGTAAAGCTACTTCAATTATCACAAGAGGTAGGTATAGAGGAAATTTTTAAAAAAATCAAATGTCAATGGGGCATCGTCTGCAAAATTTCTGAAACAAATCCTTATGCTCTTCTCTTTATCAATTCACACATATAATGGTACTTGATTAAAGACAGTTGGTCAGCATTTCAGAGATGTAAAAGAGCTGTCTAGCTACTGTATAAGCTAGTTAGAGTATCTTATTGATTTTAAGCAAGTGGTAGGGACATTAAAAGGAAACTTGGATTATTTATCATAGAGGATTTAGAAGGTGATTTTCTTGTTGGTGTTATAGAGATAGGCTTGGGTGCTTTCAAGGAAGTTATATGAAAAAAGAGCAATAAGCTTTCAAAGCAGACTATTGACAATTTATCCCACCCTCTCTATCATGCATAACTCATTTCTCAATTTTCTCTCATTACTTTTTTATTCATTTCATTAGTAAGGGAGGTGAAATTGAAGAGATGCATTTAAACCTTTAAATATGACCTAAAATCATGGGATTTGGGTAAATGTTTCAATGTTAAAAGAAATGCTGGAGAGGGTGTGGAGAAAAGGGAACCCTCTTACACTGTTGGTGGGAATGCAAACTAGTACAGCCACTATGGAGAACAGTGTGGAGATTCCTTAAAAAACTGGAAATAGAACTGCCTTATGATCCAGCAACCCCACTGCTGGGCATACACACTGAGGAAACCAGAAGGGAAAGAGACACGTGTACCCCAATGTTCATCGCAGCACTGTTTATAATAGCCAAGACATGGAAGCAACCTAGATGTCCATCAGCAGATGAATGGATAAGAAAGCTGTGGTACATATACACAATGGAGTATTACTCAGCCATTAAAAAGAATACATTTGAATCAGTTCTAATGAGGTGGATGAAACTGGAGCCTATTATACAGAGTGAAGTAAGCCAGAAGGAAAAACATAAATACAGTATACTAATGCATATATATGGAATTTAGAAAGATGGTAACAATAACCCGGTGTACGAGACAGCAAAAGAGACACTGATGTATAGAACAGTCTTATGGACTCTGTGGGAGAGGGAGAGGGTGGGAAGATTTGGGAGAATGGCAATGAAACATGTAAAATATCATGTAGGAAACGAGTTGCCAGTCCAGGTTCAATGCACGATGCTGGATGCTTGGGGCTGGTGCACTGGGACGGCCCAGAGGGATGGTATGGGGAGGGAGGAGGGAGGAGGGTTCGGGATGGGGAACACATGTATACCTGTGGTGGATTCATTTTGATATTTGGCAAAACTAATACAATTATGTAAAGTTTAAAAATAAAATAAAATTGGAAGAATAAAAAAAAAAAAAAGAAAGAAACTGAGGCCAAAAAAGATTAAATAACTTTCCACAATCACACAGCTAGTAAGTGACTGGGCTATAATTTGAAGGTTTGTGTGTTTGACTCCCGAACCCAAGCCTTTATTAATTTGTTGCCCTCATGGTAAGGAGGAAAATATTAGGTCAAAATATAAAATGACTGACACTGTACAATTTTTACTTTACATATGGCAATTTACTGTGTTTTAACCCAATAAAAAAAAGTTTAAAACTAAAAAAAAATAAAAAATAAAATTATAAAAAAAAAAAAAATAAATAAAAGAAATGGAGAGATTCCAATTGTGCTCTGCCATATGAAAAAAAAAAAAGGTGTGTGTGGGGGATGCTTCCCAGGTGGCGCTAGTGGTAAAGAACCTGCCTGCTAGTGTAGGAAACATAAGAGATGAGGGTTTGATCCCTTGTTCAGGAAGATCCCCTGGAGGAGGGCATGGCAACCCACTCCAGTATTCTTGCCTGGGAAACCCCATGGACAGAAGAGCCTGACAGGCTACAGTACATGGGGTTGCAAAGAGCCCCCCTCCTTCTCCTCCTGGGCCGATTCTGAAGGTCCCACAGGGGCCACATTGTTTCCCCTCACAGCCTCCACTCCCCTCCCTCCCTTCTTTGTAAAAGCCAGGACTGGGCTTCTTGTCACCAAACATTATCCTTCATTATCCCTAACTGTGGCTGCCATCTACCATAATTATGATCATGGACTGTGACGTTACTAATTCCCAGTCCCTCCACAGCCTACGTTTCATTTATCCTGGGGTAACCTTCCCTTCCTAAGCTTGGAAGTAACTCAGGCAGTTAATCTGATACCGACAATCCTTTGACCCCACAAAAATCTCCAATCCATTGCTTCTACAGCTTTTTGTTGCCTTTTAACTATTTAATGCCCTCTCTTCTTACTGAGCATCAGTTCCAATCTTTCTAATCAACTCCTTGCACTCGCCCGTATACTCTGTTCCATCATACCCTGTCTGCTTCACGCTGACACTTGTGGTGGTGGGCATGGAAAGCACAGAGCTGTCTTGGGTATGTCCAGGTGAGTTCTGGTGGACAGTTAGTGCTGCCTGAGTACCGTGGTCTGTCTTCCTAGCTCATATGCTTGTCTCCCTCCTAGACAAATATTTCATGCCTTCTCCTCTGTCCTCAAACCCCTGACTTCTCCTTCACCATATTTATCTTGAAAGTGAAAGTGAAAGTCGCCGAGTCGTGTCCGAGTCTTTGCGACCCCATGGACTAAACAGTCCATGGAATTCTCTAAACTAGAATACTGGAGTGGGTAGCCTATCTCTTCTCCAGGGGATCTTCCCGACCCAGGAATTGACCTGGGGTCTCCTGCGTTGCAGGACCTCAGCCTCACAACTGAGCCATCAGGGAAGCCCTATATCTTAGCTGATTATTTTGGCCCCGTTTCACTGATCAAATTAAAGCGATGAGAAAAGAACGTCCACAGATTGCCACATTCACATCCATCATCTAATAGTGTCTGCACCACACACCATGCCTTCACACCCGTGATTAAATGCACGGTTCCTCTTCCATCCAGGTCTGCTTTTAAACTGTCTTTTATCCCCACTTTTCATTCGCTTCCTTTTGTTGCTTCATTTCCTTTCGTTGCTCAGTTGTCCCCTTTGAAATGATGTCAGCAGTGCTGGTCTTCTCTGAAATTGCAGACTGCCTCGCCATCCTGACACCTGGCTTCCCCACGTCCTCCGTGTGCTCCCATAGTACTTGTCATCTAACACACTATATTATTGACGCATTTATTATAATTAGTTTTATTGCCTGTCCCCCTGCTAGAAAGTGGGCCCCCTTGAGGGCAGGACTGTTTATATATAGTCACTGTTGTGTCCCAGATGTCTAGATCTGTGTCTGCATACAGGAGATACTAAATCTTTTCCCATCAAATCAATAAATTTTTGTTCAGAAGGATGTAAGTCATTCAGGGCAGGGATTGTAACACAGAAATGTATTTGGCACTTTGCTGATTTTTTAAAAAGAAAATCTTTTCTACCTTGCCATATTTTTACCTAGTTTGGAAAATTCATAAAAATTAGTTTTCTTATAATTCACTTGATATGTAAAAGCATACAAATGTGACACTTGCACGGATTATTTGGGCTAAGGGGTCTGTGCTATGGTAGACTCTGGGGACCCCCAGGCACCCCCAGACCTGACAGCCTGCCAGCACCTGCATCCTTCACTGCTGTGCCCCTACCAACTCCACATTCTCTTTTAAAAGACTTGGCCTTGAAGGCTCATGTGTTCTCCAATAAATAAAAGCTGTGTAGTGACAATTGCATTATTTGATTAGCAGTGCCTGCTATAAGGTATTTTTAACGTGCATAGCTGTTTTTGTTTTTAAAGCAAGGAATTACTGATATGCTCTAGTTTCAATATTAAAATGAAATTTAACTGTGTGTACTGATTTAACCATAAATTTAGGAGAGTTACACTGCCATGGTGCTGTATTTGCGTATCACTTTCTTCACTCACAGATATGTAAACATTTCACAAACAGTTAATTTGAAAAAGAAAGTCCTTACAGTGTTGCATATAACCTAAGAAATCAGAACTTTAATGATACACAATTATCAGCTTTAAAAAATATTCCCTTAAGTCTATCATTTTGTTAACTTACATCAGTTAAAAATATAACCCTCCATAGTACATTTATTTCACCAAGGTTTTTTTTTTTTTTGAAATGCTATTAATACTTTCTGATGATGCAGCAAAAATCTAAAGGGTCCCTGGAGTCACTCACCAGCCTTAATTGATTTGTGTGTCAGGCAAGCTAAATTCAGACACCATTCATCATGGCCCAAGTACCTGTCTCTTGGGGCCGAAGTGTGTAATAGGAAATGTCCCTCCAGCTCGGTCACGTTTTCAGGCAGTCTTCATCCAAGGTCACATCACCAGGAGAAGAAGGGTAAACCAGGCAGAGTCAGGAGCCAGATCCTGTAAATCGAGTAAAATGAAATCTGACAGCAAACAGTCCCATGTGGGGCACTCTGGGGGCAGGGGAGAGGCTGTGGGCCTGTGGCCCTGTGGGTTCTGCTTGCTGGCCCCCTGTAGTGCCCCCTGAGGCAGCGCCAAGGAACCCAAGGGTCTGAGATTCAGTTAAAGATTACTGGACAATCTCTAGAGATTATCCTAACTGAAGTAAGTCAGACAAAGACAAGTATCATATGAAATTGCTTATATGTGGGAGCTAAAAAAATATACTAAGTGAAGTAAGTCAGAGAATGATAAATATCATATGAAATTGCTTACATGAAGAATCTTAAAAAAATGATACAAATGACCTATTTACAAAACTGAAATAGACTCACAGACATAGAAAACAAACTTATGGTCACCAAAGGGGAAAGAAAACAAAGGAGAAATTAGGAGTTTGGTATTAAAATATGCACACTACTAAAATAAGACTTCCCACGTGGCTCAGATGGTAAAGAACCTGCCCACCATGCAGGAGACCTGGCTTCGACCCCTGGGTTGGGAAGGAATGGGCTCCAGATCCCCTGGAGAAGGAAATGACCACCCGCTCCAGTATCCTTGCCTGGAGAATCCCATGGGCAGAGGAGACTGATGGACTACAGTCCATGGGTTGCAAAGAATCAGGCAATACTCAGCAACTAACCCACACACATATATACAACAGACTACCAAACAAAGACTATAAAGCACAGAGGACTACAGTCGCTATCTTATAATAACATATAATGCAAAAGAACCTGAAAAAAAAATATATGAATCACTTTGCTCTACTCTTGAAACTAACACAACATTATACATCAAGTATGAATGAGTGTGAGAGGTGGGAGGGGCCATATCTGTAACAAGAGGAGAAATCATGCCGCAGACTGTGCCTCCGACCTTGGTGGGAAGTAGAGAGAAGACAGGAGACAGGGAGGGTCCAGGTGGTATTGATAGCTCTCATTCTGGTGGTTCTGGTTGTCAGAGACCTTGGTCTGCACTCCCACACTCTCTCCTCTTTAGCTTCCTAGTCAAACCCATCTCCTCCTCCCTAGGATCATACATTTCCACCACATGCAATGGAAATTTCCAAGTTTAATTCACAGTCTAGCCATCATTGCACTATTTCAATAACATATGCAAAATGACTCATAAATAATTTACTCATAAATAATTCCAACTCTACCCTCTGTATTCACTCCCTCAATACCCTTCCAGGTACTGAAGAGATTTTGTAAAATGACCAAGTGATTCTCCTACCATGAATGATGCACAGACATATGGAAACAAAGCTTCTTCTCTTAGAGATTCACTTATTTCTTCACAGGGCAGTTAAACATTTCAGGTTATTTGAAGTAAATGAGATGTAGTACTTCTGAAGTTTACTTCTGAAGGATAGGAATTAGAAAATCTAAAACACTGTTCTTGCATATAGTTAAGAGACTAGTATCACTGTGATTTTTTTGGACTCTTAATGGAGACGGTGATTGGTCAATTGTTTGAACTTTTCTTGGCAAACTGAGATACTGTGTTCAATCTGTTCTAAAATAATGAAATCAATTATCTGGGTTGTTGAGCAGGTGTTAGCTTGGATTCTCTAAAAATAAATCATGTCAGACTAATCTGAATTTTTTGATGAAGTAACTAAGTTAATTTATGAAAAGGCATAATTTATCTTGATTTTAGCCATGCCTTTGATAAAGCATCTCTTCAAAAGCGTGTGAATAAGTCCCAACCTACTGGCATTAGCAGAGGATTGCTATTATAAAATAGATGACTAGCTGGCAAACCAGAGGAAGTAATAATACGTGGACAATAATTCTTCAGGGCAGAGTTGACAAGCGGGTTTCCCATGGGCTCCGAGTTCAGGAAGATGTTAAACAAGATTTATGTGGCTCATTCTGCAGTCAGTTCTTGGTGCGCCAGAGGAACAATCTGCTGATGACTCACGGCTAGTAGGCTGGGTTTGGAGGAAGAAGGGCAATGAGGATGGGCACACACATAAGTCCCCAAACAAGATAAGAAGCTGAATGTGGACTTTCAGGCTCCAGGAGCAGTTCACTCATGGGATGGAAGGAACAGGGAGAGGCAGGGGGCCCACTCGAGTGTAGGTAGTTCAGGGTGTCACTGGTCTTGAATGGCGTGTGTGATAGAGCTGAGAAGCTGCTGGCTGGGGCTGTTACTGGCTCGAGCACTCCCCAGTCTGTGCAGTTTTGGGCTTCCAGTCTCATCAAGTATTTTCCAGAAAACTCTGACCTCCTCTCATTTAAGCCTCTGATCAAAGACCAGCGGCCCTCACTCTGCCTTGAGATGCACGCAGATATCTTTATCCTCTAGGGTCACACACAATATGAAGAAGCCAACAATTCTAAGGAATCAGGCCCCTGAGCAGCACCCTCAGCGCCCTTCCTTGGGGGTTGCCCTCCTTGGTGTTTCCCTGGCATGCTTCCCAGGAGCTTCTGTGAACAGGTCACTGCTAGCAGAGCTCCTCACTGGGGGCCCTTCTGTAAAAAGGACCTTACCTGTCTTCTCCAAGTCTCACCATGTCTCTCATGGATTCTGCAGGTCAACAAGATGATAAAGATGGGCCCTTTATCATCCTAGACCCATCCTCTGGTGGTTACAAACTTCAGTATCAATCTTTCTCTAGGTGAAGGTGAAGGTGAAAGTCGCTCAGTCGTGTCCAACTCTTTGCGACCCCATGGACTTAGTCCATGGAATTTTCCAGGTCAGAATACTGGGGTGGGTAACCTTTCCCTTCTCCAGGGGATCTTCCCAACCCAGGGATCAAACCCGGGTTTCCCACATTGCAGGCGATTCTTTACCAGCTGAGCCACTCTAAAGGTAACTCAGAGTAGCATCACAGCTTCACTCTAGTTTCTGTTTTATGTGAAATGCCACAGATGTTTGAAAGAACTCAAGTTGTACATGAGTCTTGATCACCTTGTTACTTGTAATACGGTCCTCAGACCAGCTGCACTGGCAGCATTGGGGCTAGAAATGCAGAATCTTGGTCCTGTCCTTTGCCACTGAAATAGAATATGCACTCGCCATGAAATCCTATGCTCATTAAGGTTTGGAAAGTGCTGATCTAGACACAGACATGTGGAGAAAACTGAACCTTGGCAGAACATGGTTAGAAACTGACAGAGTCTGTTTGACTTCAGTTATATCTTTTTTCCTCTATATCAAGCTGTAAATAGTTGTATAAAGGAGAAATATAGAATACTTTAGATGACTATGTTCTCTGGTGCCTGAGTCTTAGAAATGGTGCTGTTAAGTGGAGTATCTAACAGTAGAAGAAAGTAGTTGCAGCTCAGGACACACCCATGGTGAGAGAGACTAGGCTGGAATCAGAATCCAAGTCTAGGCAATGTTTTGAACAACTGCCATGGCGTGGCTGTGGGCAGGGGCACACCCGAGGGGATTCGGTCCTGCCTGTTAACAGAGATGAGGTTGCTAGTCCCTGGGATTTCCAGCAAGCCAGTGCCCGCCCAGATCCCATCTCTGCCATGACTGGGCTGCAGCATGGAGATTCGGAAGCATAAAGACTTATAAAAATGTATTTCTTAGTGAACTTTGTTCTGAATCAAGGGAAATCACACATCTGCTTTAAACATCCCAGAAGCAATGCTCTATTTGGTTATAAATACTGAGTGTAATTAAGGAGTTTAAAATTGGTGAATGATACTGAAAATGACTGTAAAATTTATTCAAAAAGCAGAATAACTATTTTTGTGAGGCAAGATTCAAAATGAACACATTTGTGTCAGAAAAATACATTTAAAACAGTCTGAGGAGACCTGATTGCATCTAAAAATTTTAGAGAGATAGTAAATAAATGACTGCATGTAAAGAGGAAGGAATTTGCATCCTAAAGGCCTGAACTGAGGGACAGAGAGAATTTTAACTCTTTAATTGTGTAACTGGGATGAAGTTGGGGTAATGGGTGATGTTAGCTCAAAAATGTAAACACATCAAGTGGAAAAACCCTTGAGAAGTGATCTAAGTCCATGTACAAATTGCCCAGGGAGATATCAATGTGGTAATTGTGCTGTTGTTGTTCAGTTGCCCAGTCATGTGTGACTCTTTTTGACCCCGTGGACTGCAGCACACCAGGCCTTCCTGCCCCTCATGGTCTCCTGGACTTTTCCCAAGTTCATGTGCACTTCATCGGTGATGCTGTTCAGGCATCTCATCCTCTGCCACCCTCTTCTCCTTCTGCCCTCAAATCTTTCCCAGCATCAAGGACTTTTCCAATGAGTCATCTGTTCATATCAGATGAATGAAATACTGGAGCTTCAGCTTCATCATCAGTCAATATTCCAGTGGATATTCAGGGTTGATCTCCCCTAAGATTGACTGGTTTGATCTCCTTACTGTCTAGGGGATTTTCAGGATTCTTCTTCAGCAGTGGTAATTGTATTGCTGGGTATTTCAAATTGTTTCAACTTTCCTCTTAACCCATCTGTATTCATCTTTACCCAGCTTTCTTTTTTTTTTTTTGGTTTCTGCATAATCTATTTTTACCCACTGTCCCCCTGTTAAAATCTCTGGTCTTCAGTGTGTATTAAAACTCTCGCCTCCTTTCATCTTGCGTGATGGATTAATACACACCCTGTGGCATGTATTAATCTAGGTTCTCTTTGCCTAGGTTCAGACTTTCTCTATGCCTACTGTTTAGATCAGAATAACAAAGCCCAGCTACTGAGTAGGCAAACCTAGAAAATGCAGAAGGTTCCTTAAAGAGGGATGAGAATGGCCTGGGATGAAAAAAGAAAAATTGTACTTTTGGATCCTGAGAAAAACACGAAGGAAAATTTTTTGACTTTTTCAAAATTCCCAAATTTGGAAGATAAAGGACAAATACATACATAGACTCATTAAAGATGGAAATTGTATTTGCAATAATCCCCAGGGCCTAGCAGTGAACCTGGAATGTAATTGGAGCTCAGTAAACATTTATGGCTGGATGGCATCACTGACTCGATGGACGTGAGTCTGAGTGAACTCTGGGAGTTGGTGATGGACAGGGAGGTCTGGCGTGCTGCAATTCATGGGGTCGCAAAGAGTCGGACATGACTGAGTGACTGAAATGAACTGAAACATTTGATGAATGAGTGGATGAATGAATGAGTGAGTAAAGTCCATTAGAGTGCTTTCCTTAGGAGCACTGTGCAATCTTTTTTTCCCCCCAAAGTGATAGCTTCTCAAATACTGTTTTCCTATGATCAAGTCTCTTCAATTATTATCATAACCTTGCTCTCTGGGTGGTTGGGAATCTTTATCAGCATCATATGTTGATGGCATCATGTTAGCCTTACTGAGGTTTGTTAGGTATTTACCTGTTCGCTGTTCATTAATGGAGACCTCGGAGATGAAAGTGGACTTACATCTACAGACTAAAGGTGCAAAGATTTAACTTTGTTTTGTAAATTTAGAAGAAAAGATTCTGCTTTTTTTGGTTTTGTAAGGTTGTCATATGTCTTTAACTTGAGACCCTTGCCTTTGAAGCTGAAATGTGGTCTGATCTTTGCAGACCAAAAATGGGGATTGGAATTATAGGTAGAGCTAACATTGGTGAGGCTGGTATAACACAGGGGGACACCTTGAAGGTGCCTCTCTGCAGTAATTAATGTCCTGCTGTCACAGAGATGAAACTATATTCAGGGACCAGGCATATACAAAGATGTATTATTACAAGCTATTTTTCTGTTAGATATTTGACTTCTTTCTGGCATGACTTTTCCATGCTCAGAACATTCATGCGAATGTTCCCAGTGTTTATTCTTTCTCCCTTTCCTGTCTTTCAACACTCATCATTTACTTCCTCATGTGCGTGTTATCCAAGCTAACTTCAGGGTGTCAGAAAGTATCTCATAAAGTTCACAATAAGTAACCTGCACACTAAGATGAATACGAAGTAAAGTTCACAAGACTTTGGTAGCTTTAAGGGCTCAGTTAATTAAATGACCACCAGGAGATATTTTAATTGAGCTAATTCCCTCCTTAATTTGACTCCTTATCCAGAGTCAAATGTTCTTAAGACAGTGAGCAATGAAATATGAGACTTGGAAATAGGGTCAGGCCTAAGGGAGTAAGATTTCTCTGTGGAATTAACATTGATTCCAGTAGGTGGCCATCTGGCTGAGTGATATAACAGGAATATACTAAATCAACTGTGTTCTCAGAGAACACAGTACCCAGGTACTGAAGAGCACCATCAGCTCCTCTGAGCTTAACTCTGAATCACTGTCACGTTTAAAACAACATCTGCACATATTTTGTTGCTATTTTTGGGAAATTTATCAAACTTTAATCAAAACACTTAAAATATAAGTTGGGAGTTTTGAAACTTTGGGGAAAGAAACTCTAAAACATACTGGTATTTTTGACCTATATTTCTTTGTGCCTTTTTACTGTCCTTTTTCTCTCCTATTTTCTTTTTCTACCCTAAATCTTAAATAGCTGATATTAGCATTGATTTATTTCTTCAGTTATTACTAAAAACTTGATGCTATTTCAAATTTGGACAATGAGATTAGGACTTTTGTGTCTTCTTATGTTGCTGCTGCTGCTGCTAAGTCGCTTCAGTCGTGTCCAACTCTGTGTGACCCCATAGATGGCAGCCCACCAGGCTCCCCCGTCCCTGGGATTCTCCAGGCAAGAACACTGGAATGGGTTGCCATTTCCTTCTCCAATGCATGAAAGTGAAAAGTGAAAGTGAAGTCGCTCAGTCGTGTCCGACTCTTAGCGACCCCATGGACTGCAGCCCACCAGGCTCCTCCGTCCATGGGATTTTCAAGGCAAGAGTACTGGAGTGGGTTTCCATTGCTGTCTCCACTTCTTATGTTAATGTTTTATTAATTTGCAGCAAACCATCTATACTTTTATTTTAAAAATTGGAATCATGTTGAAAATTTCCCTGATGAAATGTCAGCCTCAAAATACACTACCAGGCAAGTTATTGAGAGTTCACAGACAAGATAAAATTGCTTGAATCACATAGGTTTTTTAAAACCTTAGCATTTCTTCAACTTTTTCACTATTTAGTACTTTTGTAGCAAAGAATGGAAATTAAGAAAAAGTTGAAGAAAAGAAAAAGTGAGGAGAAAGAAATGGGATGGGGTGCCAGTCAGTGAAGGCATCTTGGGTGTTCAGCATTCCCACCTCTTGCCTCTCTGCACATCAACCTTCCTCTCTGGTGCTGTGCTTACAGGGACTAGTGTAGAGGTCTGAGTGAGGAGGCCCAGGGATGAAAGGGGTCTTAGGCTCTGACCTATACTTGCCCATCAGAGAAAAGCAGAGTCGTGCATGCCCTGTACAGTCTGACTAGCAGTTAGGTGGCTGCCTAGCCCTGTCTAGCTCAGAGCACACAGAGCTGGGATGGGACCCTCCTGGGGAGGAGCCACTTGTCCTGCTTTTGGAGGTAGCTGCTGTCAGCCTACACGTGGTGTGATCAAAATCTTGTCTCACCATGCTTCCTATTTATATGCAACACTCTTCTTTTATCCATCATGTTTTGTATTGATTCAATCTACCGTTACCATGTTTTAGAAGTTACTAACTTACCATCTGAGTGTCTGCTGGATTCTGCTTGTGGCTAGCAGCTGTGTATACATTCTCTATACTTGATACAGACCATGAGCTTCACTGATATTTCCTAAGCTACTAGCTTACTTACTGCCTTACAATCTTTGTTTACCATTTCTCATGAATTTCATCTGTCTCATTTCCTTCAATTTCACAGCAGAATGCAACTTCCTTAAAAAATCCATCAAGGAAACAATACAATGTGCATACAGCATTTCATTGATAATACAATTACAATTTTTTATGTTGTTGTTTGGTCGTTCGGGCTTCCCTGGTGGCTCAGAGGGTAAAGTGTCTGCCGGCAATGCAGGAGACCCGGGTTCAATCCCTGGGTCAGGAAGATCCCCTGGAGAAGGAAATGGCAACCCACTCCAGTACTCTTGCCTGGAAAATCCCATGGACAAAGAAGCCTGGTAGACTACAGTCCATGGGATCGCAAAGAGTCGGACATGACTGAGCGACTTCACTTCTCTTCTTCTTGGTCGCTAAGTCATGTCCGAATCTTTGTTACCCCATGGACTGCAGCATGCTAGGCTCCTCTGTTCTTCACTCTCTCCTGGAGTTTGCTCAAATTCATATCCACTGAGTTGGTGATGCTATATAACCATCTCATTCTCTGCTGCCCTCTTCTCCTTTTGCCTTCACTCTATCCCAGCATCAGGGGCTTTTCCAATGAGTCAGCTCTTTGCATCAGGTGGCCAAATTATTGGAGCTTCAGCTTCAGTCCTTCCAATGGATATTCAGGGTTGATTTCCTTTAAGATTGACTGGTTTGATCTCGTGAGAGTCCAAGGTACTCTCAAGAGTCTTCTCCAACACCACAATTTGAAACCATAAATTCTTTGGCACTCAGCCTTCTTTATGGTCCAACTCTCATATTCATACATGACTACTGGAAAAACCATAGCCTTGACTAGACGGACCTTTGTTGGCAAAGTAGTCTCTCTGCTTTTTAATATGCTGTCTAGCTTGGTAATAGCTTTTCTTCCAAGGAGGAAGTGTCTTTTAATTTCATGGCTGCACTCACCATCTATAGTGATTTGGAGCCCAAGAAAATAAAGCCTGTCACTGTTTCCACTGTTTTCCCATCTATTTGCCATGAAGTAGTGGGACTGGATGTTATGATCTTAGTTTTTTGAATGCTGAGTTTTATGCCGGCTTTTCCACACTCCTCTTTTACCTTCATCAAGAGGCTCTTTAGTTCCTCTTCACTTTCTGCCATTAGAGTGGAGTCATCTGCATATCTGAGGTTGTTGATATTTCTCCTGGTAATCTTGATTCCAGCTTGTGATTCATCCAGCCTGGCATTTCACATGTTGTACTCTGCATATAAGTTAAATAAACAGGGTGACAATATACAACTTTGTCATACTCGTTTCCCAATTTTTGCTTAAGGAAATGCAATTCAGTTTCCAGTGTAAATCACATTAGTAAACAGTATTAATGTTAACACTGCTGATATTAACAGGGGGCTTCCTTGGTGGCTCAGACGGAAAAGAATATGCCTGCAATGCAGAGACCTGGGTTTGATCCCTGGGTTGGGAATATCCCTTGGATAAGGAAATGGCTACCAACTCCAGTATTCTTACCTGGAGAATTCCATGGACTGAGGGAGCCATAGGGTCACAAACAGTCAGACATGACTAAGCTACTAACACTTTCACTTTCAATATTAATAGGCATTTAATGCATATAATAATAGTATTAAAATGTTAATTACTATTCATATTACATCATTACAAGCTTTAGGATTAAGGATGAAAATGCTGATACTGGAAGCCCAGTTGGTATTGGACATAGGCTGAAGACAGAAACCATTGAAGTCAATTTATTAACGGTGTTTTTTCTCTTAATGCAATGGTTTATTTTTTTTTAACTTCTTTTGTGATCTGCAAGTTTTGTTTGCTATCAGAGTACTAAAACAAAAAGAATGTTAAAGGAATTTCAAGAAACAACCTTCTCTTCAGCATGTCAGTTTGGGGTAACATTTGGTGTCACCCCGTTCATTCCCTCTCCCTCATAAGCTGCATTGAAGGAAACATTCAAGATGCAGAAAGTTACCCAGACTTGGAAGTCACCAGGTCAAAGGCTGTTGCTTAGGTTGGTTGCACACATGGTGCAGGCAGTGCTTGGTGGGTGGAGATTCTGGAGTCAACTGCCATCCCTTCAAACCCCAGCTCTCCCTCTAACTAGCTGAGTCTACTTACCTCCCTGCTCCGTGAACATTATCTCCCCAAACAAGAATACAGGTTACATGAATACAGGTTTATTTGGGTAAATAATGTCTGGTTCATCTTCACATAGATTAGCTACATTTCAGAGAGTTCAGCACCACTTTTACTGAAACTGTGTTGAGATTGGCTATGACCAAGAGAACACACTGGTCACAGCAAACACCCTCTTCCAAAAAACAAGAGACAACTCTACATGGACATTACCAGATGATCAATACTGAAATCAGATTGATTATATTCTTTACAGTCAACGATGGGGAAGCTCTATACAGTCAGCAAAAACAAGACCAGGAGCTGACTGTGACTCAGATCATGAACTCCTTAATGATAAATTCAAACTTAAATTGAAGAAAGTAGGGAAAACCACTAGACCATTCAGGTATGAGGTATCACCTAAATCAAATCCTTTACATTTATATAGTTGAAGTGACAAATAGATTCAAAGGATTAGATCTGATAGACAGAGTGCCTGTGGATGGAGGTTTGTGACATTGTACAGGAGGCAGTGATCAAGATCATCTCCAAGAAAACAACAAAAAAAGGCAAAATGGTTGTCTGAAGAGGCCTTGCAAATAGCTGAGAAAAGAAGAGAATTGAAAGGCAAAGGAGAAAAGGAAAGATATGCCCATCTGAATGCAGAAACCCAAATAATAGCAAAGAAAAATAAGAAAGCCTTCCTCAGTGATCAATGCAAAGAAATTGAGGAGAATAATAGAATGGGAAAGACTAGAGATCTCTTCAAGAAAATTAAAGATACCAAGGTAACAAAAGATGAGCACACAAAGGAGAGAAATGGTATGGACCTAACAGAAGCGGAAGATATTAAGAAGTGGAAAGAATACACAGGAGAACTATACAAAAATATCTTCATGACCCAGATAACCATGATGGTGTGATCACTCACCTAGAGCCAGACATCCTAGAGTATGAAGTCAGGTGGGCCTTAGGAAGCATCACTAGGAACAAAGTTAGTAGAGGTGATGGGATTCCAACTGAGCTATTTCAAATCCTAAAAGACGATGCTGTGGAAGTGCTGCATGCAAGATACCAGTAAATTTGGAAAACTCAGAAGTGGCCATAGGACTGGAAAAGGTCAATTTTCATTCCAATCCCAAAGAAAGGCAATGGCAAAGAATGTTCAGACTACTGCACAATTGTACTCATCTCACACGCTAGCAAAGTAATGCTCAAAATTCTCCAAGCCAGGCTTCAACAGTACCTCAATCAAGAACTTCCAAATGTTCAAGCTGGAAGATTTTGAAAAGGCAGAGGAACCAGAGATCAAATTGCCAACATCTGTTGGATTATAGAAAAAGCAAGAGAGTTTCAGAAAAACATCTACTTCTGCTTTATTGACTACACCAAAACCTTTGACGTGTGGATCACAATAAACTGGCAAATTCTTCAAGAGTTGGGAATAACAGACAACCTGACCTGCCTCCTGAGAAATCTGTATGCAGGTCAAGAAGCAACAGTTAGTACTGGACATGAACAACAGACTGGTTTCAAATAGTGAAAGGAGTACATCAAGGCTGTATATTGTCACCCTGCTTGTTTAACTTACATGCACAGTACGTCATGTTAAATGCTGGGCTGTATGAAGCACAAGCTGGAATCAAGATTACTGGGAGAAGTATCAGCAACCTCAGATATGCAGATGACACCACTCTTATGGCAGAAAACAAAGAGGAACTGAGTAGCCTCTTGATGAAAGTGAAAGAGGAGAGTGAAAAAGCTGTCTTAAAACTCAGCATTCAAAAAGCAAAGATCATGGCATCTAGCCCCATCAATTCATGGCAAATAGATAGGAAAATAACGGTAACAGTGACAGGCTTTATTTTCTTGGGGTACCAAATAACTTCCCTGGTGGCTCAGATGGTAAAGTGTCTTTCTACAATGCGGGAGACCTAGGTTCAATCCCTGGGTTGGGAAGATCCCCTGGAGAAGGAAATGGGAATCCACTCCAGTACTATTGCCTGGAAAATCCCATGGACAGAGGAGCCTGGTAGGCTACAGTCCGTGGGGTCGCAAAGAGTCAGACACAACTGAGCGACTTCACTTCACTTTCACCAAATAACTGCAGATGGTGACTGCAGCCACGAAATGAAAAGACGCTTGTTTCTTGGAAGAAAAACTATGACCAATCTAGAGAGCATATTAAAAAGAAGAGACATTACTTGGTCGATAAAGATCCGTCTAGTCAAAGTTATGGATTTTCCAGTAGTCATGTATGGATGTGAGAGTTGGACCACCAAGGAAGCTGAGTACCAAAGAATTTACACTTTTAAACTGTGGTGTTGAAGACTCTTGAGAATCCCTTGAACTGCAAGGAGATCCAACCAGTCCATCCTAAAGGAGATCAGTCCTGAATATTCATTGGAAGGACTGATGTTGAAGCTGAAACTCCAATACTTAGGCCACCTGATGCGAAGTGCTAACTCATTGGAAAAGACCCTAATGCTGAGAAAGATTGATGGCAGGAGGAGAAGGGGATGACTGAGGATGAGATTGTTGGATGGCATCACTGATTCAATGGACACGAGTTTGAGTAAATTCCGGGAGTTGGTGATAGATAGGGAGGGCTCACGTGCTGCAGTCCATGCGGTCGCAAAGAGTTAGACATGATTGAGTGACTGAACTGAAGTGAACTGATGTTGAGATTGTCTTTCCCACTGTATCTAATTTTCCATGTGTTGTAGGTAATAATGAAAAGGCAACTTTACTTTAATGAATGAAAAATTTTCTGAATGTTTACATTTTCAGTATAATTCAGCTCCCAATACTTTCATTTTCTTGACTTGTTTAGCTCAATGAGCAAAGAGAATGGCTTGGTGTCTATATTTTCCAGAATAACTAAATAATTTTCTGTGATAATTTTAAACATTTTGCCTTCATTTTAATTTTGTTCACTAGATATTAAAGTCTCCTTATGACCATTTATTCAAATAATATTCCAGTCTTTTCGAACTTGTATAATTGAAAAGTGAAATTCACTCAGTCATGTCCGACTCTTTGTGACACCATAAAGTCCATGGAATTCTCCAGGCCAGAATACTGGAGTGGGTAGTTATTGCCTTCTCCGGGGGATTTTCCCAACCCAGGAATTGAGTTCAGGTCTTGAGCTTTGCAGGAAGATTCTTTACCAGTTGAGCCACAAGGGAAGCCTGATTTGTATTATATCCTACTTAAAGATTTATATTGCATTTTCCCAAGTACCAGTTTTATGTCACTATTAAAATTTTTTTGGTATACTACATCACTATAGTTTTCATTTTGTTCTTATTCTATAAGGCTTCATAAAAGGGTATTTTTTATCTGTGCTAATTTGCTTATACAAAAAATGTAATGAAAAGAAAACTAATTGACTTACTGATCACCATAAATCATAATCATCTTTCTAAGTTAAGAAGTTGAGCCCAGGTTTGCTGTTAATATAGCAATAGAGGAAGGCAATAAAGAATACTGTTACTAAATCTATGTGTAACTTAGACTAAGAGTTACTGTGTTTTATTTATCTGTAGCTTTTCCACCTTTTATGTATTCTGACTTTTAGTCAGAAGATTGAGAATAATGACTTGAAAAAATTGACAGTATTTTAATTGATGATTTGTAATAGATCTGCATAAAGCCCGGTTGCAAGTAACAATGGAGATGAAACTGACAATTCACTTACCTGCTCTGGTCAATATCAAAAACAAATATTTTGAATGAGTCAATTATTTTCTTCTTGATTTGACCAGGTGTCCTCTCACTGTTTGGAGTGACATCCTTGTTCCTCCCAGCATAGAGAACTTATTCATTTTCAGAAACTGTTTTACTCTCCGGAAATAGCACCTCATTCTGTGGTGGGGTAGGAGGGAAGAGGGTGTAATATACATAGATTTTGAAAGAAAAAACTAATTTGCATTTAAAGTGCCCAGAGTTTTTACTGTTCCTCAGCTTCCCAATGTTTGATCACTATAGGAAAAGAAAGACATCAATTTTTTTCTTTGTGCTTGATTTTATTAGTTCATGCATTCATTTTTTGAGTACTAATATGCTAGGTTGTGTTCTGGAATCTTGGCAGTGTGATACAGTAGATAACTAAACTGAACAATTTCTTGCTTTAGAGAACCTACCCCTGGAGGAGGGCATGGCAACCCACCCCAGTATTCTTGCTTGGAGAATTCCATGGACAGAGGAGTTTGGAAGGCTAGGTTTGCAAGGAGGTTTGCAGGGAGTCAAACACTACTGAAGCAACTTAGCATGCATGGAACCTATACTTTTATTTAGCAAGACAGGAAATTGAATATACATGTAGACCTAGGACGTTAAGGCATATTCTGGTACCAGAAAACAGGGTGCTGTTGCCACAAAAATATCCAAAAATAAAGAAGTGATATTGAAATTTAAAGCTGTATAGAAGCTGTAAGAGTTTTGAGGTGCTAGATAGATTGCCTTGAAGAGATTGTTGATGGAACTATGAATGTTAAAGGTAATAGTGGTGAGGCCTCAGAAAGAAGGGAGAAGAGCACAGAAATATTTCTAGCACCTTAGAGAACACACATATCATCGTGAACACAGTGCTGTTAGGAATATGTGTGTTAAAGGTGCCTCCAGTGAGGCCTCAAGTGGAAGTGAGAGACATGCTTTTGGACCCTGGAGGGAAGTGATCTTTGCTATAGAGTCACAGAGAACTTGTCTAAATTATGTTATGATGTTGGAAGGACAGCAGAACCCGTGAACAATGATAGTGATTGGATATATATGAAAAGTTTCATATGATCATTGCTTAATAAGATTTTTCCCAAGTGAGGCTCTTCAGCAGCCTCTTCTTTCTTCCTTGTTGTGTGTGTGTGTTAGTTGCTCAGTCGTGTCTGACTCTTTGTGACCCCATGGGCTGTAGCCCACCAGGCTTCTCTGTCCATGGAATTCTCCAGGCAAGAATACTGAAGTGGATTGCCATTCCCTTCTCCAGAGGAACTTCCCAACCCAGGAATCGAAACCTGGTCTCCTGCATGGCAGGCAGATTCTTTACCGTTTGAGCTACAGGGAAGTCTTCCTTGTCATGTAGCTGCTACCTAAGAGCAATTCCTGGCTCCTACCACCAACTTTTGGCACATCCTATGTCTTGGGTTGCAGCTGTTGGAAAGGGGGTTCTTCACAGCCAGAGGAGAAGCTTCTCTGTCTCACCCTTGCTGCATTTCTGCACCCTCCTGTCTTCTGTCTTGCATTACAGTTCTGTGGAGCCAGACAGGCTCAGCTCTACTGTCCACGATGAGCTGTCTATGGTACTAGGGGGGGCAGGGCCAGTTCTTCAGTTAGCCCACCTGGCATCCTGGTTCCATCTCCTGGGGAGAACTCCCTCTCCACCACCGTCCATGGTCCCTGAACAGACTCTCTGGAAGGAAACATCTGGAATTGACTTTGCTGGGCTTTTCCAGCTCCTCTTCTCCCTGGGTTTAGGGTCCAGGTGATTATTTGAATAGGCACAGGTTTTTGAAAACTACACTTGGGGATATGTTTGTCATACATTTTCCTCAAACAGCTTGGAAAGTCTCTGGTCTGTTTGTTTCTGGGCATTTTGATGTGTGAGTAACCATAGCCAGGGTTCTTCGGGAGATAATCTTCTGAGCCTGGAGCCTGGCCTCTTACTTGTTGGTCCATTCTCTTCCCACAACTACTCAATGGCAGTGAAACAGCTGAGGCAGTGGGCTTACACGGAAGGCACCCCACCTAGGAAATGCACACAGCTGTCTCACAGCCCTGTGACCCTGAAATTCCCTTGTTTGTTTTACTTTTCATCTCAAACTACTTATTGTGTAGGTTGAATCAGATGAGAGCCACTGAATGACAAAAATGATTCCTAAATAAAGATCATTTAAATAACTCTGAAAATAATTTTATGACCCTTTAATACAAACTTACCAAGAACAATTTTTGCAACTTTATTAGTTATTTTAATGCACTAAAATTAAATAAAATTACCTATTATATATTCATTAATTAATATGGGAAGAATATTTTTCAACTCAATATCTGGCTAATCATCTAAAATGATATTTTAGGTCACTTCTGAATATTGTAAGCATTCTAGGGAAATAAAATTGGGTGCTGAAATTTTGTATTCTGGGAAGTTTGGATAATCTGTGTGGGCAATTGAAGTCCTTTCAGAAAACTCCAACAATATAATAGGATTTTCTGTAATATTTTATGCCACAAACATGAGTATTTAAAAAATAAGGAATTTTTATCAGAACATATTACCTACACTATACAAAATAGCTTCCTGCATTTTCTAGGTGATTTTGTCTGGTGATTTTTACATTGAATGAAGTAGGTGTATATAAATATGATATGCTGCCCTACAAGAAAATGTATGTTCAACTTGCTAGAAATTATTTTATTTTACTTTTTTAAATTTAATTTTATTTATTTTAATCGGAGGCTAATTACTTTACAATATTGTATTGGTTTTGCCATACATCAGCATGAATCCACCATAGGTGTACACGTGTTGCCAATCTTGAACCCCCCTCCCACCTCCCTCCCTGTACCATCCCTCGGGGTTATCCCAGTGCACCAGCCCCAAGCATCCTGTATCCTGCATTGAACCTGGACCGGCGATTCGTTTCTTGCATGATATTATACATGTTTCAATGCCATTCTCCCAATTCATCGTACCCTCTCCCTCTCCCTCTCCCTCTCTCTCGCCCTCTCCCTCTCCCTCTCCCACAGAGCCCAAAGACTGTTCTATACATCTGAGTCTCTTTTGCTGTCTCGCTTACAGGGTTATCATTACTATCTTTCTAAATTCCATATATATGTGTTAATATACTGTATTGGTTGGAGAAGGAAATGGCAACCCACTCCAGTGTTCTTGCCTGGAGAATCCCAGGGATGGGGGAGCCTGGTGGGCTGCCATCTATGGGGTCGCACAGAGTCGGACAGGACTGAAGCGACTTAGCAGCAGCAGTAGCAGCAGCATACTGTATTGGTGTTTTTCTTTCTGGCTAACTTCACTCTGTACAATAGGCTCCAGTTTCATCCACCTCATTAGAACTGATTCAAATATATTCTTTTTAATGGCTGAGTAATACTCCATTGTGTATATGTACCACAGCTTTCTTATCCATTCATCTGCTGATGGACATCTAGGTTGCTTCCATGTCCTGGCTATTATAAACAGTGCTGCGATGAGCATTGGGGTACACGTGTCTCCTTCAATTCTGGTTTCCTTGGTGTTTATGCCCAGGAGTGGGATTGCTGGGTCATAAGGCAGTTCTATTTCCAGTTTTTTAAGGAATCTCCACACTATTCTCCATAGTGGCTGTACTAGTTTGCATTCCCACCAACTTTGTAAGAGGGTTCCCTTTTCTCCACACCCTCTCCAGCATTTATTGCTTGTAGACTTTTGGATTGCAGCCATTCTGACTGGCATGAAATGGTACCTCATTGTCATTTTGACTTGCATTTCTCTGATAATGAGTGATGTTGAGCATCTTTTCATGTACTTGTTAGCCATCTATATGTCTTCTTTGGAGAAATGTCTATTTAGTTCTTTGGCCCATTTTTTTGATTGGGTTGTTTATTTTTCTGGAGTTGAGCTGAGGAGTTGCTTGTATATTTTTGAGATTAGTTGTTTGTCAGTTGCTTCATTTGCTATTATTTTCTCCCATTCTGAAGGCTGCCTTTTCACCTTGCTTATAGTTTCCTTTGTTGTGCAGAAGCATTTAATTTTAATTAGATCCCATTTATTTATTTTTGCTTTTATTTCCAATATTCTGGGAGGTGGGTCATAGAGGATCCTGCTGTGGTTTATGTCGGAGAGTGTTTTGCCTATGTTCTCCTCTAGGAGTTTTATAGTTTCTGGTCTTACGTTGAGATCTTTAATCCATTTTGAGTTTATTTTTGTGTATAGTGTTAGAAAGAGTTCTAGTTTCATTCTTTTACAAGTGGTTGGCCAGTTTTTCTAGCACCACTTGTTAAAGAGATTGTCTTTTCTCCATTGTATATTCTTGCCTCCTTTGACAAAGATAAGGTGTCCATTGGTGCGTGGGTTTATCTCTGGGCTTTCTATTTTGTTCCATTGATCTATATTTCTGTCTTTGTGCCAGTACCATACTGTCTTGATGACTGTGGCTTTGTAGTAGAGCCTGAAGTCAGGCAGATTGATTCCTCCAGTTCCATTCTTCTTTCTCAATATTTCTTTGGCTATTTGAGTTTTTTTTTTTTTTTTGTATTTCCATACAAATTGTGAAATTATTTGTTCTATCTCTGTGAAAAATACCATTGGTAGCTTGATAGGGATTGCATTGAATCTATAGATTGCTTTGGGTAGTATACTCATTTTCACTATATTGATTCTTCTGATCCATGAACATGGTATATTTCTCCATCTATTAGTGTTCTCTTTGATTTCCTTCACCAGTGTTTTATAGTTTTCTATATATATGGAGAAGGAAATGGCAACCCACTCCAGTGTTCTTGCCTGGAGAATCCCAGGGATGGTGGAGCCTGGTGGGCTGCCGTCTGTGGGGTCACACAGAGTCAGACACAACTGTAGTGACTTAGCAGCAGCGTATACAGGTCTTTAGTTTCTTTAGGTAGATATATTCCTAAGTATTTTATTCTTTTTGTTGCCATGGTGAATGGGATTGTTTCCTTAATTTCTCTTTCTATTTTCTCATTATTAGTGCATAGGAATGCAATTGATTTCTGTGTGTTGATTTTATATCCTGCAACTTTACTATAATCATTGATTAGCTCTAGTAATTTTCTGGTGGAGTCTTTAGGGTTTTCTATGTAGAGGATCATGTCATCTGCAAACAGTGAGAGTTTTACTTCTTCTTTTCCAATTTGGATTCCTTTTATTTCTTTTTCTGCTCTGATTGCTGTGGCCAAAACTTCCAAAACTATGCTGAATAGTAGTGGTGAAAGTGGGTACCATTGTCTTGTTCCTGACTTTAGGGGAAATGCTTTCAACTTTTCACCATTGAGGATAATGTTTGCTGTGGGTTTGTCATATATAGCTTTTATTATGTTAAGGCATGTTCCTTCTATTCCTGCTTTATGGAGAGTTTTTATCATAAATGGATGTTGAATTTTGTCAAAGGCTTTCTTTGCATCTATTGACATAATCATATGGCTTTTATTTTTCAATTTGTTAATGTGATGTATTACATTGATTGATTTGTGGATATTGAAGAATCCTTGCATCCCTGGGATAAAGCCCACTTGGTCATGGTGTATGATCTTTTTAATGTGTTGTTGGATTCTAATTGCTAGAATTTTGTTAAGGATTTTTGCATCTGTGTTCATCAGTAATATTGGCCTGTAGTTTTCTTTTTTTGTGGTGTCTTTGTCAGGTTTTGGTATTAGGGTGATGGTGGCCTCACAGAATGAGTTTGGAAGTTTACCTTCCTCTGCAATTTTCTGGAGGAGTTTGAGTAGGATAGGTGTTTGCTCTTCTCTTAATTTTTGGTAGAATTCAGCTGTGAAGCCATCTGGACCTGGGCTTTTGTTTGCTGGAAGATTTCTGATTACAGTTTCAATTTCCGTGCTTGTGATAGGTCTGTTAAGATTTTCTATTTCTTCCTGGTCCAGTTTTGGAAAGTTGTACTTTTCTAAGAATTTGTCCATTTCTTCCACGTTGTCCATTTTATTGGCATATAATTGTTGATCGTAGTCTCTTATGATCCTTTGTATTTGTGTGTTGTCTGTTGTGATCTCTCCATTTTCATTTCTAATTTTATTGATTTGATTTTTCTCCCTTTGTTTCTTGATGAGTCTGGCTACTGGTTTGTCAATTTTATTTATCCTTTCAAAGAACCAGCTTTTGGCTTTGTTGATTTTTGCTATGGTCTCTTTTGTTTCTTTTGCATTTATTTCTGCCCTAATTTTTTAAGATTTCTTTCCTTCTATTAACCCTGGGGTTCTCCATTTCTTCCTTTTTTAGTTGCTTTAGGTGTAGAGTCAGGTTATTTATTTGACTTTTTTCTTGTTTCTTGAGGTATGCCTGTATTGCTATGAACCTTCCCCTTAGCACTGCTTTTACAGTGTCCCATAGGTTTTGGGTCGGTGTGTTTTCATTTTCATTTGTTTCTATGCATATTTTGATTTCTTTTTTGATTTCTTCCGTGATTTGTTGGTTATTCAGCAGTGTGTTGTTCAGCCACCATATGTTTGTATTTTTAATAGTTTTTCTCCTGTAATTGAGATCTAATCTTACTGCATTGTGGTCAGAAAAGATGCTTGGAATGATTTCAATTTTTTTGAATTTACCAAGGCTAGATTTATGGCCCAGGATGTGATCTCTCCTGGAGAAGGTTCCATGTGCACTTGAGAAAAAGGTGAAATTCATTGTTTTGGGGTGAAATTGTCCTATAGATATCAATTAGGTCTAACTGGTCTATTGTATCATTTAAAGTTTGTGTTTCCTTGTTAATTTTCTGTTTAGTTGATCTATCCATAGGTGTGAGTAGGGTATTAAAGTCTCCCACTATTATTGTGTCCTTGTTAATTTCCCCTTTTATGCTTGTTAGCAATTGTCTTACATATTGCGGTGCTCCTATGTTGGGTGCATATATATTTATAATTGTTATATCTTCTTCCTGGATTGATCCTTTGATCATTATGTAGTGTCCTCTTTGTCTCTTTCCACAGCCTTTGTTTTAAAGTCTAGTTTATCTGATATGATTATTGCTACTCCTGCTTTTTTTGGTTTCTATTTGCATGGAAAATCTTTTTCCAGCCCTTCACTTTCAGTCTGTATGTGTCCCCTGTTTTGAGGTGGGTCTCTTGTAGACAGCATATGTAGGGGTCTTGTTTTTGTATCCATTCAGCCAGTCTTTGTCTTTTGGTTGGGGCATTCAACCCATTTACGTTTAAGGTAATTGTTGATAAGTATGATCCTGTTGCCATTTACTTTATTGTTTTGGATTCGAGTTTATACACTGTTTTTGTGTCTCCTGTCTAGAGAGTATCCTTTAGTATTTGTTGGAGAGCTGGTTTGGTGGTGCTGAATTCTCTCAGCTTTTGCTTGTCTGTAAAGCTTTTGATTTCTCCTTTATATTTGAATGAGATCCTTGCTGGGTACAGTAATCTGGGCTGTAGGTTATTTTCTTTCATCACTTTAAGTATGTTTTTCCATACCCTCCTGGCCTGAAGAGTTTCTATTGAAAGATCAGCTGTTGTTCTTATGGGAATACCCTTCTGTGTTATTTGTTGCTTTTCCCTTGCTGCTTTTAATATTTGTTCTTTGTGTTTGATCTTTGTTAATTTGATTAATATGTGTCTTGGGGTGTTTCACCTTGGGTTTATCCTGTTTGGGACTCTCTGGTTTTCTTGGACTTGGGTGATTATTTCCTTCCCCATTTTAGGGAAGTTTTCAACTATTGTCTCCTCAAATATTATCTCATGGTCTTTCTTTTTGTCTTCCTCTTCTGGGACTCCTATGTTTCGAATGTTGGAGTGTTTAATGTTATCCTGGAGGTCTCTGAGATTGTCCTCATTTCTTTTAATTCGTTTTTCTTTTTTCTTCTCTGATTCATTTATTTTTACCATTCTATCTTCTACTTCACTAATCCTATCTTCTGCCTCCGTTATTCTACTATTTGTTGCCTCCACAGTGTTTTTGATATCATTTATTGCATTATTCATTATATATTGACTCTTTTTTATTTCTTCTAGGTCCTTGTTACATCTTTCTTGCATCTTCTCAATCCTTGTCTCCAGGCTATTTATCTGTGACTCCATTTTGGTTTCAAGATTTTGGATCATTTTACTATCATTATTCGGAGTTCTTTGTCAGGTAGATTCCCTATCTCTTCCTCTTTTATTTGGTTTGGTGGGTATTTATCCTGTTCCTTTCCCTGCTGGCTATTCCTCTGTCTCTTCATCTTGTTTATATTGCTGAGTTTGGGGTGGCCTTTCTGTATTCTGGCAGTTTGTGGAGTTTTCTTTATTGCGGAGTTTTCTCACTGCAGGTGGGATTGTACAGGTGGCTTGTCAAGGTTTCTTGGTTAGGGAAGCTTGTGTTGGTTTTCTGGTGGGTGGAGCTGGATTTCTTCACTCTGGAGTGCAATAAAGTGTCCAGTAATGAGTTATGAAATGTCAATGGTTTTGGAGTAACTTTGGGCAGCCTGTATGTTGAAGCTCAGGGCTGTGTTCCTGTGTTGCTGGAGAATTTGCGTGGTATGTCTTGCTCTGGAACTTGTTGGCCCTTGGGTGGTGCTTGGTTTCAGTGTAGGTATGGAGGCGTTTGATGAGCTCTTATCAATTAATGTTCCCTGGAGTCAGGAGTTCTCTGGTGTTCTCAGGATTTGGACTTAAGCCTCTTGCTTCTGGTTTTCAGTCTTATTTTTACAGTAGTCTCAAGACTTCTCCTTCTACACAGCACTATTGATAAAACATCTCCTTTCGAAGACAATGGGCTGCTTTTCTGGGTGCCTGATGTCCTCTGCCAGCATTCAGAAGTTGTTTTGTGGAATTTACTCAGCGTTTAAATGTTCTTTTGATGAATCTGTGGGGGAGAAAGTGGTCTCCCCGTCCTATTCCTCCACCATCTTAGGACCGCCCCTAGAAATTATTTTAATAGGTAGAATCACTAGTGTCTTCAAGAAAATACATTACTGACAATCATATCTGAGGTGATACCTGGCAGTATGTTTTAGTGATGGTACAATTGCTAACAAAGAGAGATGAGGGCTGGCATCTGTAAGTTAAACTTGTAGAATATACATGAAATGAGGCTACAACATATGTGGTGCTGGAAGCACTGACCCTCAGACCCCATCTAGTACTAATGGGTGAGTCATTATATTAACAAGAAACATAATACAGGAGAACTGATTGTCTTTTACTTCCTTATAAATAACTCCTGGAGATGTCTGAGCAGCAGGAAGTCTGCTTTAATTTGTATTCACTTCTATCATATTAAATTAGTACCTCATCACATCTATATGTGCTGCACATTCCAGGTCAGAAGGATACTTACTGAATGAGATTCAGCGATCCTGTTTGTACCTTCACTGATGTTGAAGTGTGGTTGGAGCAGTCTCTGCAGATGTGTGGCTGACTTGGGACAGAGGCAGGACAAGGGCTGGGTCATTACTGAATAGATTCTGGCTTCTGCTCTAGGAGGAATCACAAACCAGACTGGTCAATTGGGACCAAATGAAGTTTCCCTTACTGTTTGTCAAGCATACAAATCAAGCAATCTGTATTGTTGATAAGATATTTTAGCCTCAAATGTTTATGATCTTGACTGTAATTATCATGGAGACTAATGACAATCCCACTTCTTTTCCTGTGCACCTGAATGGCCTGCAGGGTGCAAGATGAGCTTCACTTTTTGACATAATGGGGTTTCTTCTTGAAAAGGGCAATGATGGCAGAGCATTAGAGTGTGCTGATTTTCCTTGGCTGCTAATGGGAAGAAAGGATGTGATCTGATTTTCCTGTACTGAAACAAGAGTTTCTTCTGCTATACCTTCCTGTTCCTTAAACTGTTTAACCCCATAGCCCATCAGGTTGATGAATTTATTAGAATTGTCTCCAAGCTGATGAAGAAAGTTGGGTATTATCAAGCTTAAACATTTTTATACTTCAAGAAAGATCAGGGATGTATGGCTCTTATTAATGACATTTAGATTTTCCTAACATTCTCTGGTATTTTGGCACCTATGTTGCATTACATTGTAGTTAGCAGCATTAAAATGTCTAGAAAAAAATAGGCCACGTGAAATACTTAAGGAAAATAGTACAAAGTAGAAATTTAAATTGTTAAATAGTAAGTCTGGTTGTGATGCCCAAGGCGGCGTGGAGGACCAACCCCATGCCCAAGGCGCCGTGGCTGCCTGGGTGCAGGAGGGCCTAGAGGAGCTATCCCATGTTGAAGGTCAGGAACGGCGGCAGTGAGGAGATACCCCTCGTCCAAGGTAAGGAGCAATGGCTGCGCTTTGCTGGAGCACCCATGAAGAGATACCCCATGTCCAAGGTAAGAGAAACCCAAGTAAGACAGTAGGTGTTGCAAGAGGGCATCAGAGGGCAGACACACTGAAACCATACTCACAGAAAACTAGCCAATCTAATCACACTAGGACCACAGCCTTGTCTAACTCAATGAAACTAAGCCATGCCCGTGGGGCAACCCAAAATGGGCAGGTCATGGTAGAGAGATCTGACAAAATGTGGTCCGCTGGAGAAGGGAATGGCAAACCACTTTAGTATTCTTGCCTTGAGAACCCCATGAACAGTATGAAAAGGCAGTGGCCACAGGACTGGAAAAGGTCTGTTTTTATTCCAATCCCAAAGAAAGGCAGTGCCAAAGAATGCTCAAACTACCGCACAATTGCACTCATCTCACACGCTAGTAAAGTAATGCTCAAAATTCTCCAAGCCAGGCTTCAGCAATATGTGAACCGTGAACTTCCTGATGTTCAAGCTGGTTTTAGAAAAGGCAGAGGAACCAGAGATCAGATTGCCAACATCTGATGGATCATGGAAAAAGCAAGAGAGTTCCAGAAAAACATCTATTTCTGCTTTATTGACTATGCCAAAGCCTTTGACTGTGTGGATCACAATAAACTGTGGAAATTCTTCAAGAGATGGGAATACCAGACTACGTGATCTGCCTCTTGAAAATTTGTATGCAGGTCAGGAAGCAACAGTTAGAACTGGACATGTAACAACAGACTGGTTCCAAATAGGAAAAGGAGTACGTCAAGGCTGTATATTGTCACCCTGCTTATTTAACTTATATGCAGACTACATCATGAGAAACGCTGGACTGGAAGAAACACAAGCTGGATTCAAGATTTCTGGGAGAAATATCAATAACCTCAGACATGCAGATGACACCACCCTTATGGCAGAAAGTGAAGAGGAACTCAAAAGCCTCTTGATGAAAGTGAAAGTGGAGAGTGAAAGTTGGCTTAAAGCTCAACATTCAGAAAATGAAGATCATGTCATCTGGTCCCATCACTTCATGGGAAATAGATGGGGAAACAGTGGAAACAGTGTCAGACTTTATTTTTCTGGGCTCCAAAATCACTGCAGATGGTGACTGCAGCCATGAAATTAAAAGATGCTTACTCCTTGGAAGGAAAGTTATGACCAACCTAGATAGCATATTAAAAAGCAGAGACATCACTTTACAACAAAGATTCCTCTAGTCAAGGCTATGGTTTTTCCTGTGGTCATGTATGGATGTGAGATTTGGACTGTGAAGAAAGCTGAGCACCAAAGGATTGATGCTTTTGAACTGTGGTATTGGAGAAGACTCTTGAGAGTCCCTTGGACTGCAAGGAGATCCAACCAGTCCATTCTGAAGGAGATCAGCCCTGGGATTTCTTTGGAAGGAATGATGCTAAAGCTGAAACTCCAGTACTTTGGCCGCCTCATGCGAAGAGTTGACTCATTGGAAAAGACTGTGATGCTGGGAGGGATTGGGGGCAGGAGGAGAAGGGGATGACAGAGGATGAGATGGCTGGATGGCATCACTGACTTGATGGACATGAGTCTGAGTGAACTCCGGGAGTTGGTGATGGACAGGGAGTCCTGGCATGCTGCAATTCATGGGGTCGCAGAGTCGGACACGACTGAGCTACTGAACTGAACTAAACTGAAGCCTGGCCGTGAAATCAGAAAATGATTGCTTCTTGGCAGGAAGACAATGACAATCCTAGACAGTGTGTTGAAAAGCAGCAACATTACTCTGTTGACAAAAGTCTGTATAGTCAAGGTAATGGTCTTCCCAATGGTCACATATGGTTGTGAGAGCTGGACTGTATAGAAGGCAGAACACCAAAAAATTGATGTCTTAAAACTGTGGTGCTAAAGAAAACTCCTGAGAGTACCTTGGACGGCAAGGCGATCAAACCAGTCAGTCTTACAGGAGATCAACCCTGGGTATTCACTGGAAGGACTAATGCTGAAGCTCCAATATCTCAGTCATCTGATGTGAACAGACAACTCATTGGAAAAGTCCCTGATCCTGGGAAAGATTGAGGGCCGAAGGAGAAGAGGTCATCAGAAGATAAGATGGCTGGACGACATCACTGATGCAGTGAACATGAACTCTGGGAGATAGTGAGGGAAAGGGATGCCTTGTGTGCTGCAGTCCATGGGTTCACAAAGAGTCAGACAAGACTGTGTGACTGAACAACAACAAAGCCTGGAATTAGTGAGTCTAAGATTTCAGGAACGCTCTGGAAGCAAGGAAAGAAAATGCAAAGATCAGTTCATAAAATCCTTGAAAGGCAAACTGATGGGTTGAGTAAGGAAATGACATGATCCAGCTTAAACTTTGAAAATATAATTCTGGCTGCCCCTCAAGAAGTGAATACAAAGAGATGTCAGGAAACTATTGCCATCATCCAACAGGAGGTGATGAGGCCCTGGACCAGGACATCAGCAACAGGGTCACTGAGAAGTCCCAAGACTTTGGATGTAGTTGAATCTTCAATAAACTGTAGTCAGAGGGCTGGACCTCCCTGCCATTGGCTAGAAAGAAAGAAAGAAAATGAAGTCGCTCAGTCGTGTCCGACTCTTTGCAACCCCATGGACTGTAGCCTACCAGGGTTTCTTTCTCCAGGGGATCTTCAAGACCCAGAGATCAAACCCGGGTCTCCCACATTCGAAGCAGACGCTTTAACCTCTGAGCCAGCAGGGAGGCCTGCTATTGGCTAGAAAATGTGTCCCTAAATAATCCAACTGATTTAGGATACCTTATAGCAGAGGCATGGAGAAGGCAATGGTACCCCACTCCAGTACTCTTGCCTGGGAAAATCCCATGGTCGGAGGAGCCTGGTAGGCTGTAGTCCATGGGGTCGCTAAGAGTCGGACACGACTGAGCAACTTCCCTTTCACTTTTCACTTACATGCATTGGAGAAGGAAATGGTAACCCACTCTAGTGTTCTTGCCTGGAGAATCCCAGGGATGGGAGCCTGGTGGGCTGCCGCCTATGGGGTCACACAAAGTCGGACACGACTGAAGCAACTTAGCAGCAGCAGCAGAAGCAGCATAGCAGAGGCAAAATAAAGCATTGTAGAGATGAAATTCTGCCTCAGAATTGATGACATGAAAGATCAGGTGTAGGAAGGGAAGTATTGGAAGTCAGAAAGACAAGAGGTTAGAGTGTCCGCACATGGTAACAGCTGTGCTTCTATCGAATTTGCTCATCTTTCTCTTCAAAGCAAAGTGTTGCTATGACAGTCTTACTGCTCAAAAAGCAAACATTTTCAAGGGTGAATGCATTATGAATGGGAGTATTGATACTTTGAAAAAGGGAGTGAAGGCATTATGGGTGAAAATATTGATATTTTAAAAAGGGGAGGGGGGCAAAGGAATTTATCATTTTCCCAAAGCTAGTAGACTTAAATATCAGTTCACTTCCTCTCTGCCATACATCTTAGTCACACACTGAATGACTATTTAATCATGCTCTGTTAAAATTAATATCATATAATGAGTGATGATCAGTGATAAATGGGAGAAGAATACTTACAAACACATAAATTACTCTTCCCTGTGCGCAATCATAGCAAGATAATACCTTGTGTCATCCATAACAGATTTTCTAGTTCTTGGAAAGCAATGATACATTCTCATTTTTTCCCTTGTAAAAATGAGTAACATATTGTTATGAGTATCAATTAGTTAATCCAATAGGGACAATTCAATGACACCATGAAAACTAATGATCCTGTGATTTCTAAGAAAAGATGTATTTTAAGGTCTTATTGATCAAATTGCTCTCAGCCTCCTGTCAGGTAATGTGAATATATACCGGGGGACATGCTTCTGCATTGACAAGGACTGAGGTTATGCCTTTACGTTAATAGATGGGTGTAAACTCTCAGGATCCCCTAAAGTCACTTGCTTTATACAAGCCCACCTCTCAATGATAAAATGTTGATTCTTGCTGAATTTGGAAACCAGATTTTAGGAATCGCAGATAAACTGTATGAAAGGGTGACAGGCCTGCTAGCTCTTGTTCACCTTGGTATCCAAGAGACCCTGCACAAGGACAAAGTTACACTTAATACACCTTCACAAATTCAGAATGCGGAGTGCTTATCATCTTGCAAAATGCAGACAACTTAGGGACAATTGTAATCATGAGGTTAGAAACAAAGGCATTTTGAGAAGGAAAAATCCTGGTTCTTTCCATGGTAAACATGAGGTTAAATATTTTATAAAATTAGCAAGACTGGAGCGATGATTGTAATACTTCTCATGTTATTAAACATCGAGGAACATCCACAGAGATTGAAATTTTGCACAAAAACATTTAAAAAATAAATTCTCTCTGTTAAGTAAAAATAGTAACCATTTGTTAAATGGTGATGATTTTCAGAGAAGGAAATAAAATCTTTTTTGTATGGTAAGATTATAATATTTAATGAAGCAAATCCTACTGTTCTAAGAATGAGATCATCTTTACTTGGCCAGCTCTTCCCTCACAATTATGATTAAATGATCATTTCTTTCTTTAGAAAATAAATCTAAAATAAACTACAGTAATGAACTTATAAGAATTGCTTTTTGTTAATTTATCAGGTGCATAGTGCCTCTGAAATCACAGATAATTTCAGACTTTGCTGTTTGAAATTGTATTTGGGAGGACAGAACACAGTACTCTTGTCTGAAGGATCTGAGCCACGAGGGCCACAGTGACACAAAAAGCTCTATTTCCAGAACAGGCACAGAGCTTCAGATAAGGGTGTTCTGAAAACAGTATTCCTCATATATCTTCACTCTTCACTCAAGATATAAGATATATGATATATGATATTCAAGATATATGAACCTGGCAAGTCCCCGGGTTCTGTCCTTGCCCTGGTGGAAGTCAGACTGTAATGCACCTAAGGAATCTAAAAGGGTATCATTACAGAATATAGCCAAAGTTATATAAAGAATATATAAGGCCATTTCTCATGTTCCGGCTCATCTTGCTTCTTTCTCACCAATGACTCCCTCACCCCCTTCTGTCTCTTGAACGAAGACTGCTGAGACACCCTGCGTCTAAACCATCATCTGAGCGTTCCACATCCCTTCCCAAGCACTCAGCAGCGGGCATGCACACACCCTTTACTTAACTACCTGCCCCATCCCCACCCTGCCCACAAATCCATGTCCTAGGCTCCAGGCTTCCTCTGCTGTAACCCTCTGGTGCAGCCGCTTCATACACAACAAACCCAACTGAACTTGACAGTAATATATTTCTTGCAGTTCCTTTCTATACAATTTATGTTAATAACTTTAGCTATTGCACTGAACCTAAGCATATGGCAAAACCCACTTTCTTTTCTGGGAAATAAAGTCAAAAATGGCTATCATTTTAAGTTTCTTTAGCTATTTACATAAACATATCCCTCCAAGCCTTGAAAGAAAAAAAAGCTAGATACATCTGCCAGGAGTTGTAATTAGTATTGTAATTCTCAAGGGGGCATCTAGAAAGTGTGCTCAGACACACCACCATGTGTCCATGATGAATGCATTAGAGGTGGTGAGGGATGAAGAATGGGTCACAAGTGTGGAGATAGATTAGCCTCTAGATTTTCTGAGGGGAAATAGCAAAGTATGTCTCAGAAGCAAAGCTGGAGACCTTGATTCTTGTGGGGAGCTGGACAATGAGCTGGCAGGTTTCCGAATATCTACTGGGAAAGATAATCAGGGTCTTGACCTTGAACGACTAGACTAGAGAATGGGATAGAGGAGTAAAGCGGTGACTGGGTTGTTAGGAAGCACTGATCAGAAGTAGGGAACAACATAGGCCCTGATGTAGAGGCCAGTGGGTCCTGGTGTAGAGTGCCAGGGCATCACTGGGACTCCTCAGGCCCTCTTAGGGCCATCGTCAGTCTGGCAGACGGATGGGGCTGGCCCAGGCAAGGAAGAGGAGACTCTGTTGTCCTATCAGGGTGAACATCCTCTGCTTGCATTCCTCGGGTGAAAGAGCTGAATTTGGGGCTTTTCAGATCGGTGCTGCCCTGATGGCTCAGCAGGTAAAGAATCCACCTGCAGTGCAGATGCAGGTTCAGCCCCTGGGTCAGGAAGATCCCCTGGAGAAGGAAATGACAACCCACTCCAGTATTCTTGCCTGGAGAATCCCATGGACAGAGGAACCTGGCAGACTATAGTCCATGCGGTTGCGAAGAGTCGGACAGAACTGAGCGACTAACACTTTCCCACTTTCCCAATGAATGCATTATTGAAACCACAGGTTCATTAGCCACATGATTCATTAGGCACACGATGAAAAATGGGGAAGACAGGATAACAGTGGTCAATACTATTTCCTTGACTACTCCTTTCTCAACATTCAGTTCAGTTCAGTTCAGTTTAGTCTCTAAGTTGTTTCCAACTCTGCAGCCCCATGAACTGCAGCACACCAGGCTTCCCTATCCATCACCAAGAGCTTGCTCGTCTTCCCAGAGCTTGCTCAAACTTATGGCCATTGAGTTGGTAATGCCATCCAACCATCTTATCCTCTGTCGGCCCCTTTTCCTCCTGCCCTCAATCTTTCCCAGCAGCAGGGTCTTTTCCAATGAGTCGTTACCGTGCCCCAATTTTTTGCTCCTGTGTGTGTGTTTTAACTTAGTTCTTCTATAAATAGGGCAATTTAGAGCCCAGAGTTAGTTGCTTTGATGACCCTATGCAGAAATGAACACAGAAGCAAATGGGAAAAAAAAAAGATTTTAGAATAAAATAAACATTTAAATGCTTTCTGGGATCTTTTGACCTGGATTTTTGTAATTCAACCAATAGTATGTTTATGTAAGTCACGCTGACTCCACCAGTCTGTCCCCACACTTCTTTTATCTTTCATTCCTCTGAGTCCCTTTCTTTCTCCTCTTCCCAGCAGTTCTTTAAAGCAGTGTTTGTTATTTTAAGATTAAAATTCCCAGATGCCTTTTCTGCAGGCAGAAATATTGTAGAAGGAAATGCAAGCTGTTAATATTTCCAACTACAGTGGGGAAGTGTGAAAGCCTTAGAGTGGTGTTTTCTACATTCCAACAGGGAAAGTGTTACATATATTTGATAGAAAGGTGATGAAAAACCACATTTCCTCAAGTTCTGTGACTTCTCAAACCAGATCGCCTTGTTCTGGTGGTAGGAAGCCACATATGACGTGGCTTGAGGGGGAAATGCAGGTAGAAACAAAAGACCAGAATGGCAGCGCCCTCAGGAAGTCCTCAGTTACATGCTGCTGTTTGATGTCAAGGCTCTCTCCTATCTGGAGATGAAGTACTAAACTACAGTGCCTGGACACCCAGTTTCCATTGCATGGGGGAACAGAGATTATTTAAATGATCTTTGTGTGCTATTCTAGGTAGATGTGGTTGTACAATGCATTCTAGCTTGAGCAGGAAGAGGCCCTGGCAAATTTCTGAATCAGTTGTTGTCGTTCAGTTGCTAAGTGGTGCCTGGCTCTTTGCAACCCCATGGACTGCTGCGCACCAGGCTTCCCTGTCCTTCTCTGTCTTCCAGAGTTTGGTCAGATTCGTGTCCACTGAGACTGTGATGCCCTCCCACCCTCTCATCCTCTGCCGCTACCTTCTCCTTTTCAGGTTGGGATGAGCTGGTGTGAAACCAGCACTTTCTGAGCTCTTGGTAAATGCCCCGCACTGTGTGAATACTTTATATTTATTGTACAATCTAATTTCCTCAGAGGTCTGGAGGGGGAAGCAGCATGATTATCCCCTTTTTGAAGTAAGAAAATTGAGCCTCACAGAGATTAAGTGGTTTACCCCATACCACACCACAGCCCATCTGGGGCCAACTCCGATTTCAAGTTCAAGTTCATCTCCCATTGTTGCCCTTCTCAGCTTTATTTAATCCCCTCACACATTGAAGGCATTATGTTTAATAACTCAGAGGTACGATGGTTGATTTCTTCCTTCACAACAATTCTGGTGGATATCGTAATATAAATAAACTATATAAAACTCTAAGGCTTATGTTTATAGTAGGAAGATAATATTTTTAAAAGGAAAAATGTAAATCTTTGATGCAGCAGAATAAACACCTCTCCTGAGTTGCTCTTTGTCAGAACATGTCTCAACATGTATTGCATGAAAGCACGTCTTACGGAGCCTTAATGTTCGGTGTCCTTGTGGGAACCTGTTGGTACCCAGACAGTGGGGCCACTGTGATTGTCCCAAGTCAGTGCCTGAGGCCATGACCACCCATGGCTGAAGTGCCTGACACTCTAGTCAATGACTCTGAAGATGGATGTGGTAGGAAGAGGCAAGCCCTTTGTCCACATTCACGGAGGCAGAACAACTCGTTTCATTGGGGCAGCAGCTCTGATTTAAACCAGTCTCTGATATTTTTAGTCTGCAGTGGAGATTTCACACATCCTCCCAGTGCATGCTGTTGTATGTTCTGACTTGGGCTATTTGTTTACTTTGATATTGAGCTCTTGTTTCAGGTGTCACTCTTTTTTATTGCTTTAATTATTATTATACTGTGAGAGTTCTGTGGAGGTGTTTGGCAGGAATTTCTACAGGGAATAATTAGAAGACAGACTGCATCATGTTGGCAGAAAAGAGCAACTCCAAATGGCTTGAATAATAAGAATGAGCATGTGCTTAGTCGCTCAGTCCTGTCCGACTCTTTGCGATTGAGCATAATCCACGTAAAAGAAAGTTCTGAAGAAGAGTAGCTTTAGGAGTCAAAACTCACTGAATGAATAACATTACGGTGGTGGCCGGGTCTTCCCTGCTGCCCTTTGTGGCTTCTGGCATGCTCTCCTGGTGACAGGTTGGCTGCATCAGTTCCTGCCATCACACACACTCGGCAGCAAAAGGGGCTGACCATTCTGTGACTGAGAAGCTCCCCGATTGGCTCCCCTTCATTTGTCAGAAGTGGGTCACACAGGGGGCTCGTTCCAGCCTCCCAGGAGGGTCTGACCTTTGTACGCATCTCTAAGATGCTAGTTTCTGGCTGGGTTTGGTCCAAGGGGGGGACTGATGGAAACTGAAGGGCAGTCAGGAGAGAAGCGTGTTTCTGTTCCTCCCTCTCCCTTGGACTACATCTCCAGCAACTGCCTGGCTCTGTTGCTCCAGCACCACCAGTCAGTGGAAGTGAATCCAGGTTCTGCAGACAACCGCCCCCCCCCCCCCCGCCCCCCACCGCAGGCCACTGGGCTCTGGTTAAACCCCCATTTCCACTTTAACTGGCTTAGGTATGGTTGTGGCTTTGTTGCCTCCCCTCCTCACTTTCTAGTTTTTCAACTCTTCCATCATAGGTGGAAAAAATTGCCTGCAATGATTTCCTTTTTAAAAAAATTTGCTGTGTTTATATTATCCTGGTTAAATCCTGAGTGAGACATGTGTCCACTGCTAAAGCAATTACTAGCAAGGTGTATGGGGGCCCCAGAATTAAAGAACCTACCATATTTTACAATTTTTCTTGGTTGTGGATAACCATTGGAGAAGGAAATGGCAACCCACTCCAGTATTCTTTCCTAAAGAATCTCATGGAGAGAGGAGCCTGGTGGGCTACAGTCCATAGTGTCAGAAAGAGTTAGACCTGACTGAGTGACTGAGCACACACAACCACCAATAATGATGCTTCTCTTTGCAAAGATGAGGGTAGGCGATTTGTACATTATAGACTTTTGAGGTACTCTTCCATCTTCTTTCTAAGATTCTGTGTATGTATATCTATGTATATCATAGATGGGGAAATAAAACAACCTATGTTTGCCCAGCAGTAAATTGATGTAAAATATACAGACAATTATGGCAAAGTAAGAAGTGATTTAAAAAAGGAATTCAGAAGATTGCATTTGGTGTCTATATAAATTACCTTGAACTGCCATAACCAAATACCATAGACTGGGTGAATGGCTAAAACAGGAATTTATTCATAGTTCCGGAGGCTGGAGTCCCAGGTCAGGGTGCTGGCAAGGCTGGTTTCTGATGAGGGCTCATCCTGGCTTGCAGGTGGTTTTGCATATATTTTTCACAGTGCATGTGGGCTCTTCTTACAAAGAAACCAATCCTGTTTGGTTCAGGGGCCCACCCTTGTCGTCTCACTTACCCTAACTCTTACCCTGACAGTATACGTACATTGGGGGCTAAGGCAAAAACATGAATTGTGGCAGTGGGGGCACGCTCAGTACAGCAGTCCCGGATTGGTCTGTGAGGGTGTGGCGATTTTCTTTGATCGCCCTGCATGTCAGTTTTCTGTCCTAAGATAAGTATGTTGATACATATAGAGGGAATGATGTAAGGGAAAAGTTGGGAGCCATTAGGTTTTACTGATTGTACTGAATAGATCTCATGTACTATGTTCTAGGAAAAATACGTCTTCCTTTTTTTCTTTCCTTTGACTTGGTTCTGTGTTGATGGATTTGCTAACAAGGTAGATGCTCTTCTCATCTTACTCCCTGCCTTGATTATATCTGTTGCTCCAGTGGGTCTGACATACATCATCCAACATTTCTCTCTGTTTCCTTATCTTTCTGGAGGCACTTGGCAGTTTTGGCTGCCCTCTCATGCCTTCCTAAGCTTCTAGGATTCTTGGTGGGGCCATCATGTCCATAACCGTCTGGGATAGATAAGCATCTACTTCTGTCGTTGCCTCTACACTCTGATCATGTGGGAAGTTTCCAATATTTCAGTGATGCTGGAACTCACAATCTTCTGTTTGATTTCTCACATTTAACTGAAGACCCATTCTTACCTTCACTCCTATTAATTGGGGACAGCAAAGGGCAGGGTGTGTGTGGTTGTGGAGGATTTCCATCTAGCCTGATGCACCAGGCAGTTGGGGGAGGGCAGGAAAATACTGTGTTACCAATTTGTTAATTCTCGAAATCTCAGAGTTTGTTGCTTTTGTTTTCAAGCTTCAGAGTAACTGTTCCATTTAGGGGCAAAATCAAGCTCATCAATTCAGTTCAGTCATTAGTCATATCCAATTCTTTTCGACCTCATGAATTGCAGCACACCAGGCCTCCGTGTCCATCATCAACTCCCAGAGTTCACTCAAACTCATGTCCATGGAGTCGGTGATGCCATCCAGCCATCTCATCCTCTGTCATCCCCTTCTCCTCCTGCCCCCAATCCCTCCCAGCATCACAGTCTTTTCCAATGAGTCAACCCTTTGCATGAGGTGGCCAAAGTACTGGAGTTTCAGCTTTAGCATCATTCCTTCCAAAGAAATCCCAGGGCTGATCTCCTTCAGAATGGACTGGTTGGATCTCCTTGCAGTCCAAGGGACTCTCAAGAGTCTTCTCCAATACCACAGTTCAAAAGCATCAATTCTTCAGTGCTTAGCTTTCTTCACAGTCCAAATCTCACATCCATACATGACTACTGGAAAAACCATAGCCTTGACTAGACGGACCTTTGTTGGCAAAGTAATGTCTCTGCTTTTGAATATGCTATCTAGGTTGGTCATAACTTTCCTTCCAAGGAATAAGCGTCTTTTAATTTCATGGCTGCAGTCACCATCTACAGTGATTTTGGAGCCCCCCAAAAATAAAGTCTGCCACTGTTTCTACTGTTTCCCCATCCATTTCCCATGAAGTGATGGGACCAGATGTCATGATCTTAGTTTTCTGAATGTTGAACTTTAAGCCAACTTTTTCACTCTCCCCTTTCACTTTCATCAAGAGGCTTTTGAGTTCCTCTTCACTTTCTGCCATAAGGGTGGTGTCATCTGCATATCTGAGGTCATTGATATTTCTCCCGGCAATCTTGACTCATAATGGCCCTCAAATGTAGGAGAATCGCAGGAATAAAAAGCACAAGGGTGTCATCTCACTGTCATTATTTTAATTTCATTTTGGGCAAAAGTTCCACTTGTTGCACATTTCAAAGCATGAAGCTCTTCTGATCTACACATGTCTGGATCAGTTTGAATTCTGTGAGTAAAGTGCAGCCTAAGGCACTGAGTGGCTGCTCGTTATGGTGCATCTTTGGGACATTTTTGTCCCCCTAATGACCACTCACAATAAAATCTGAGACAGTGTTAAAATCTGAGATTAAAAATCAAGATGCAACCCTAAAGTAGATTTATTGAATCCAGGACTGAGTCCAGGCACATGCATTTTAACATCTACCCCCAAGGGATTCTTATGCTGATCAGTTGTGAGAAACAGTGCCACAAGATTTCATTGTTGCTGTTGTTGTTCAGTCACTTAGTTGTGTCTGACTCTTTGTGACCCATGGACTGCAGCACGCCAGGCTTCCCTGTCCTTCACTATCTCCCAGAGTTCGCTCAGACTCACATCCATTGAGTCGGTGATGCCATCCAGACATCTCATCCTTTGCCATTTCCTTCTCCTCCTGCCCTCAACCTTTCCCTGAATCAGTGGCTCTTAACATCAAGTGGCCAAGTATTAGAGCTTCAGCTTCAGCATCAATCCTTTCAATGACTATTCAGGGTTGATTTCATTTAGGATTGACTGGTTTGATCTTGCTGTCCTGATTTCATTAGGTTGAACTATTTCATTTTTAAGGACAATTCAAACGGGAACATGGCTAATCGAAGACTTTTTTTTTTAGTGAGAAGATATCTATATGTACTTATTTGACCAGGAAGCCTTAAAAATTATGTCCAACATATTTCTAAATATAACTAAATGATATTAATACCACTGGAAAATTTTAATTTGGAAAATCTCCTTAATTAAATGGCAACCAACTCCGGTGTTCTTGCCTGGAGAATCTCAGGGACGGGGGAGCCTGGTGGGCTGCCATCTATGGGATCGCACAGAGTCGGACAAGACTGAAGCGACTTAGCAGCAGCATTCAGGTATGACCTAAATCAAATCCCTTATGATTATACAGTGGAAGTGAGAAATAAATTTAAGGGCCTAGATCTGATAGATAGAGTGCCTGATGAACTGTGGAATGAGGTTCGTGACACTACAGGAGACAGGGATCAAGATCATCTCCATGGAAAAGAAATGTAAAAAGGCAAAATGGCTGTCTGGGGAGGCCTTACAAATAGCTGTGAAAAGAAGAGAAGTGAAAAGCAAAGGAGAAAAGGAAAGATATAAACATCTGAATGCAGAATTCCAAAGAATAGCAAGAAGAGATAAGAAAGCCTTCTTTAGCGATCAATGCAAAGAAATTGAGGAAAACAACAGAATGGGAAAGAGTAGAGATCTCTTCAAGAAAATCAGAGATACCAAAGGAACATTTCATGCAAAGATGGGCTCGATAAAGGACAGAAATGGTATGGGCCTAACAGAAGGAGAACATATTAAGAAAAGATGGCAAGAATACACAGAAGAACTGTACAAAAAAGATCTTCATGATCCAGATAATCATGAGGTGTGATCACTCACCTAGAGCCAGACATCCTGGAATGTGAAGTCAAGTGGGCCTTAGAAAGCATCACTACCAACAAAGCTAGAGGAGGTGATGGAATTCCAGTGGAGCTATGCCAAATCCTGAAAGACGATGCTGTGAAAGTGCTGCATTCACTATTCCAGCAAATTTGGAAAACTCAGCAGTGGCCACAGGACTGGAAAAGGTCAATTTTCATTCCAATCCCAAAGAAAGGCAATGCCAAAGAATGCTCAAACTACCACACAATTGCACTCATCTCACATGCTAGTAAAGTAATGCTCAAAATTCTCCAAGCCAGGCTTCAGCAATATGTGAACCGTGAACTTCCTGATGTTCAAGCTGGTTTTAAAAAAGGCAGAGGAACCAGAGATCAAAATGCCAACATCTGCTGGATCATGGAAAAAGCAAGAGAGTTCCAGAAAAATATCTATTTCTGCTTTATTGACTATGCCAAAGCCTTTGACTGTGTGGATCACAATAAACTGTGGAAAATTCTGAAAGAGATGGGAATACCAGACCACCTGACCTGCCTCTTGAGAAATTTGTATGCAGGTCAGGAAGCAACAGTTAGAACTGGACATGGAACAACAGACTGGTTCCAAATAGGAAAAGGAGTACGTCAAGGCTGTATACTGTCACCCTGCTTATTTAACTTATATGCAGAGTACATCATGAGAAACACTGGGCTGGAAGAAGCACAAGCTGGAATCAAGATTGCCGGGAGAAATATCAATAACCTCAGATATGCAGATGACACCACCCTTATGGCAGAAAGTGAAGAAGAACTCAAAAGCCTCTTGATGAAAGTGAAAGTGGAGAGTGAAAAAGTTGGCTTAAAGCTCAACATTCAGAAAACGAAGATCATGGCATCCGGTCCCATCACTTCATGGGAAATAGATGGGGAAACAGTGAAAACAGTGTCAGACTTTATTTTTCTGGGCTCCAAAATCACTGCAGCCATGAAATTAAAAGACACTTACTCCTTGGAAGGAAAGTTATGACCAACCTAGATAGCATATTCAAAAGCAGAGATATTACTTTGCCAACCAAGGTTCGTCTAGTCAAGGCTATGGTTTTTCCTGTGGTCATATATGGATGTGAGAGTTGGACTGTGAAGAAGGCTGAGCGCCGAAGAATTGATGCTTTTGAACTGTGGTGTTGGAGAAGACTCTTGAGAGTCCCTTGGACTGCAAGGAGATCCAACCAGTCCATTCTGAAGGAGATCAGCCCTGGGATTTCTTTTTTTTTTTTTTTTGTTTTGTTAATCTACAGATTTTATTTTTAAAAATTTGGATGTAAGTAGAGATTTTCAGTATTTTTCTTTTTTGAAGTCATTTCTTCTTTTCTCAAGTCTTGTGACACACGGCTGAAAAGGAGGGGGTACACATGAATCCAACCATAGCACCAGTCTTTTCACCATCCCGAGGCTTTACCCCCATCCATGGGCCTCGCCCACATCGGTCATTTTCTGAAGCCTAGATCATGTTAACAACCCATCAGGTGCAGTGTCAGTTTCAAAGCAGATTATCTTCCACTGTTTTCATCAGTACTGAAGCTGAGATCTTCAGGGCCTATTTGTTCACCATCAGGAAAAGTGGAATGTGTATCTTCGTCTGGGGGCTGCGCCATGAAAGCGTCACCGAAGCCGCCCATGCCCACACGCTCCTCCCGCTCCTCGCTCTCGGTGTCACACTCGATGTCGCTGTCGCTACTCATTCCGTCCTCTGGGGCAGCAGAAGCTCCTTCAGGTAGAACAGGCTGTAGCTCCCCAGTTTCCGAGTTATTTTCCAAATCAGTCATTTGCATTCCTTCCAGACGACTTCCTGTAGCATTAGTCCCCAAGGTGACCATTTTTCTTCTTTTTTCAACAACAGGTACGCCATTGAAAACTGCAACCACGACAGCATCTGAATCCAAAGCTTGACACTGTCGATCTTCAGATTTCGGCAGAATGTCACTGATACTGACATGGGTCAAGGCTCGGGGAGAACTGTGCCTGCTCCCAGACTGAGAGCTTCCCGGGGAGACTTCAGCTAGAGTCTGACAGTCCCCCTTTGAACAGCTATTTTCCCCAGAGTCTATTGCTCTTCGAAGAGACAGACTACCTGCTACACTGGACCGAGCAGGCTTGGGTGAATGACTCTTCTTATTTGTGGCTGTGGGCTGAAGTGAAGCAGGGGGCCGAGGCTGTAAGCCCCACAAATTTTCCATACTGCTCCGGTCCTTAAGGTCCAAGAGATGTATTAAAATTAAAGGATCGATGTCTAATAAACTACTGGTAGCAGCAGAGCACAAGTGTGCTCTTCTTGACATTCTGCTACTGGCACCCACATAGCCATGGTTACCACCTGGAGGTCCTGCTGCAGCTGCATCTTCCATGAGTTCTCCCTCTTCCAATTCCATGTTGTTGTATTCCACATCATTCTCTCCAGACATCGTCTCCTCGTCAATGTCATTCTCTTCAGTGTTGCTTGTGGCTGTGGAACTGGCAGAAGAGCTGCTGCCATCGAGCTGATTCGCTTCATCTTCCCCAACGAGATCCAGGTCCAGGTCTCCATCGGAAAGCTCATGATGACAATCTTCATTCTGAATCTTCTCCTCATCTTCTTCATCCTCCTTGACCTCTCGTACAGAAGCTGTGGTAGGACCATCCTGGAGAAGCACGTTAGCGCATGATCCAGACTTCTTAGCTCGTGTCTCAGGAGTGTCATCATTTTGGGGGCTAAGATGATTATCTGGTGGTGACAAATCTCTTGATTTCTGAGTTCGAGACAACTCAATAGTAAGTCTCTCTTTAAGGTTATTTATCTGTTGGATATAGCTAGTTTGTGCAGCTTCCAATTGAGTGATATACCAATGCTGGTCCCGGCATTTTTGAAAGAAAGTTGGTGAACGAACCTGAAACCTTAAAATCACTGTATCATTCTGTCGATTCAAGTATCCTTCATTTGCAAGTAAGTCCAAACGGAAAAATCTATTATAACCCCAGCATTCTCCAACTTCAAAGTCAGATGCAAATTCTCGAATGATATTTTTGGTAGGATCATTGCAGGATTGATGAACCATCTCTACACGATATTCATATTTGGAAGTTTCTGGCAAGCCAGCTGAAAGTTCCAGAAACACAGATAAGTAGTAACCACGAACAACTCCATTTCCATCTGGGTAAACTTTTAACCTCCAACAAAGTCCTGAAACTTGAAGAGGCGGACTGTAAACAGGATCTGCTCTCCGTCGCAAAGTACTGAAATTCTCTAAAACAAAAGTAGCTGAATCATAAGATGGTACCAATTCACTCGTAAAGTCTGGTGGAACAGGAGTGGTAACAAAGGATGCCATAGGCTTTCGATGAACTTGTTGAAACATCATGAGGATCTCTGAGCTCTTAGATATCAACTCACTCTTACTACAAGACCGCAACTGATGCTCTACTTCCTGAACTAAGGATTCCAACAGTTCTGTTTCTTGTGTCAAAGATGTCTTCTGACCCATCAGTGTTATTAGCTTATTCTTCAGCTGTGTGTCTAATCGTGCAATCATCATCTCCACTGCATTTCTAATTTCCCGAACACGCTCATCTTTTGCATTTCTAACAGCTTCTACATTTCTTTCCACTTCTTGAACTAAGCTGATCAGTTCCATGAGACGTCGACGAAGTTTGTCTACTTTTTCGTTCACTTTAGTAACATGCTGCTCATAAATTTCCGCCAAAGGTTTAAAGGTATGTCTGCTATGCATTCCTCCCTAAAGCGCACACTGGTGGCAGATACACTTCTTACAAGTCCAGCAAAATACACTAAGTTTTTCATGGTGATTTTCACACTTGTCCTTTTCATTTTCTTCATGTTTGGTGAGACTGCAGAGTTGAAGAGTATCAAGTTGCTGTGTTACTTCTTCTGCCCAACGACAGTTTACTAGTTCTCGTAACTGGAGTGGAGCACGGCAATGAGGACACTGGGCTCTTTGCTCTGTCAGCCAGCGCCTAATACAGCTGAGACAACAGAGCTTGGAGCAATGAGGACACAAGCGCGCATCCCGCAGTTTCTCCATGCAAATGAAGCATCGGAACACCTCAGCAATGCTCTCCACACTCTGTTCATCCATTGCCCCCTTCTCTCGGCGGGGCCCTCGGAGACCCGCGGAGCCCGTGATCTGACCGATTAGGCGCAAGCCCGAGGTCGCCAGGTCAAACTGCCCCGGAGAACCGCCAGGCGCCCGCCTCAGGGGGCTCCGACGGCAGCCACACCTGCGCGCCCCATAGCTTCACGCTCCGCGCCAGCTACCCCCACTTCGCCATTTTCATCCGGGCGCCAGCCCCTGGGCGCGGTGGGAGGGTGAGCGGTAGCCCGCAGCTCCTCTCCTCCCGGCTCAGCGGCTCCCCAGCGACCGCGAGGGAGCCTCGGCCCACGTGACGCAGGCGCGCCCGTATCGAACTGCTGCCGGAGTCCGGCAGTGCTGGTCTCCTGGGATTTCTTTGGAAGGAATGATGCTGAAGCTGAAACTCCAGTACTTTGGCCACCTCATGCGAAGAGTTGACTCATTGGAAAAGACTGTGATGCTGGGAGGGATTGGGGGCAGGAGGAGAAGGGGATGACAAAGGATGAGATGGCTGGATGGCATCACTGACTCGATGGACGTGAGTCTGAGTGCACTCTGGGAGTTGGTGATGGACGGGGAGGCCTGGCATGCTGCGGTTCATGGGTCGCAAAGAGTCGGACAGGACTGAGCAACTGATCTGATCTGATTACTTCAATGGTGTTTAATGAAATGGATCTTTTGTTTGTGATAGTGAGTCTTAAGTAAAGTTGAATTGTTTTTTGGAAATAACTGTCACTTATCTATGCCTTATAGAAGATTATTTTACACACACACACAAATCATCTCATATGCTCTTCCATTTCATGTCTAGAAGAAAAACAGTGTGAGGAACTGAACCCTTATTTTCTGATTTAATTTCATGCCTTCATTACTGGGAATTGGAACACACTGTCAGTTTCCTGGGGCCACTGTGAAATTTAGCACAAATTTGGTGACTTAAAGCAGACTTCGAATTCTGGGGGCCAGAACACCAGACCAAGGTGTGCGCAGGGCTGCACTCCTGCTGAAAGCCCTGGTGGGGGTGGGAGGGTAGAGGGTGGGGAGAACCCTCCCTGCCTCTTCCATTTCTGTAGGCTCCAGCACCGCTTGGCTTATGGCTGTTCAACTCCAATCTCTGTTTTGCTCTTCTCAGCCTTTCTCCTTTCCTGGTCTTTTCCTGTCTCTTAGAAGGACACTCAGCATTGAACTTAAGCCCCTTGAAGATAATCCAGATAGTTATATAATTTTCAAAACTTCTCCCTCTGAATGTGTCCTGATTCACACTCTCTGGGTTGAGCATGTGCACGTCTTTGGGGCCGTGACTGAACTCACTACATACATTATGGCCACGTTTCATTGTTTGCATTTGTGACTTTTCCCAGAGGTCCTATGTGTACTGCTCACACCTGCTCCAGCTGGGGCTAGTTAGGAGTGGATGCCCCTCCACTGGAAGAGAGGAAGGCAGCAGGAAGGAGGGATTGGATCACCCCAACTGTGCTCCTTAAGACCCACTTAACCTTTTCCCTAAGTCTTTTCAACACCTGGAAGCAGAGGAATGAGATGCTATTTCTTTAACTTGGAATGTAAAATAAACTTGGTTTTGAACCCAGGAAGAAGCTTCTGTTCATTTTGTGGAAATCGTGGCTTAGGTTTTTAAGTGAATGAAACCTTCTCACATAATGAAGGCATCACAGTGAAAACCACTTGCCCATCAGCCTGCAGGGGCCAGGCAGTGCTGAATCCTCAGACTGCCTGGCATATCATTAACTTTAATCATTTCTCAGTATTTAAAAATGAAAGGAGAAGGAAAACTAATTAATTTAAAACATAGATGGTGTATCCTCTTCAGTAGAATCTAATTTAAAAGGAAAGTGTGAAATAGCCTTTAAGCAACATGCTAGCCCAGGAGGAAAGGGGAGAAATGTGGAAGAATTAGAGATGGAGATCTCGAGTGTTGCTGATGCTCTGGGTATTCCTGCACTCCTGAGGGGCAGTCGTTAGTCTTTGCTGCAGGACTGATTACAAATGGTTATGATCATAGAAAAATCCTACAAAATTGGTAAGAATGGTGTTGCTCACTTTGCATCTATGGAGACAGGGGTTGTAGGCTGTGAACTCTTGCTTCATTCCCAAAAGGCAGTGCAATTCTCTCATTATCCACAATATAGTTACTTTGTTGTTGCTGTTAAGTTGCTCAGTCATGTCTGACTCTCTGTGACTTGTGGACTGCTGCACACCAGACTTCCCTGTCCTTCACCATCTCCCAGAGCTTGCTCAAACTCATGTCCACTGAGTCTGTGATGCCATCCAATCATCTCATCCTCTGTCATCCCCTTCTGCCTTCAATCTTTCCCAGCATCAGGGTCTTTTCAAATGAGTCAGTTCTTCGCATCAGGTGGCCAAAGTGTGGAGCTTTAGCTTCAGCATCAGTCCTTCCAATGAATATTCAGGACTGATTGCCTTTAGGGTTGACTGGTTGGATATCCTTGCTGTCCAAGGAACTCTCAAGAGTCTTCTCCAGCACCACAATTCGAAAGCATAGGTTCTTAGGCGTTCAGCCTTCTTTATGGTCCAACTCTCATATTCATACATGATTACTTGAAAAATCATATCTTTGACTAGATGGACTTTTGTCAGCAAAGTGATGTGTCTGCTTTTTAACGCTGTCTAGATTTGTTATAGCTTTTCTTCCAAGGAGCAAGCGTCTTTTAATTGCATGGCTGGAGTCATTGTTCTCAGTGATTTGGGATCCTAACAAAAACTGTCACTGTTTCCATTGTTTTCCCATCTATTTGCCATGAAGTGATGGGACCAGATGCCATGATCTTAGTTTTTTGAATGTTGGTTTATAAGCCAGCTCTTTCACTCTCCTCTTTCACTTTCATTAAGATTCTCTCTAGTTCCTCTTCATTTTCTGCCATAAGTGTGGTGTCATCTGCATTTCTGAGGTTATTGATATTTCTTGCAGCAATCTTGATTCTAGCTTGTGTTTCATTTAGCCCGGCATTTCTCATGATGTACTCTGTATATGAGTTAAATAAACAGAATGACAGTATACAGCCTTGACGTTCTTCTTTCCCGGTTTGAACCAGTTTATTGTTCCATGTCTGGTTCTGTTACTTACTTAAATCTTTCACAACTAGAATACACACAAACTTTTACTTTGAGTTGCTAGCTGATGCTTCTGTGTAAAATGAGTCTCCTTTCTGGAGTTCACCCTTTGTTTAAAGTTATTTTCTTTCCTTATCCTGAAAAATTAGCTGAAAAACTATGTTTAAAAGTTGCCAAGTTTATTCTTTCCTTCCCCCTCCTCACTGCCTCCTTAGTGTAGTTTTATTATTAATGTGAAATACAACTTTGGTTTATTTGTTTTTATTTTTTAATTTCACAGTTCTTCCTTTTAATTTTATGTGTGTGTGTGTTTTTTTTTTTTAAGCATGTGAAATACTTTCATGGTTCTGAAGGTTAGAACTGTTTAAAAAATTGTCAGAGATGTGTTATTCCCCCAAATTCCTTCTATTCTTTCACTCTATTCCCACCCACACTGGGAGGTAACCCATAACAGTGATTTCTAATTTGTCCTCTCTTTGTGTCCAAGAGAGTAGATACATAAAAAAAAAAAAAAATCCTGTGTTTCTTACAAAAGAGCTATGATAGACCTTTATTTGCACTTAGCTTTCTTTGTAGACCCATTTATCCTATAATTCACTTCACATGAGGTTAGAGATCCTAATTCCTTATACAGCTGCATGGTATTCTATTGTTAGATGTGCCATAGTTTATTAAACTTTCTTTTTACTTAGAAAGATAGTTTCCAATATCTTGATACTATAAACAGTGTCTCAATAGATAACTTTGTAATTTGTGTTTTCATGTCTTTGGATGTGAACCTTCAGGGTATAGTCATGTTTGATATTATTTGCATTAAAAAAGAAACGTTATGTGTTAAAACAACAGAAGAGAGCAGTATGACCCCAAATAAAATGTGTCTATGCTGCTGCTGCTGCTGCTGCTAAGTTGCCTCAGTCGTGTCTGACTCTGTACGACCCCATAAATGGCAGCCCACCAGGCTCCCCCATCCCAGGCAAGAACACTGGAGTGGGTTGCCAGTTCCTTCTCCAAAATGTGTCTATACCTCCCACCTATCCCTACCCTATACTTCTTGGAGTTAATCTATTTTAACAGTGTCTAATTTCAGTTCTGGTTGTTACATCTGCATATAATGTAAATCACACATTTTGGGGGAGGTTTAGAGTACCAATATATCTTTATTTCTTTCTAATGTTTAGAGACGCTTGATGTAAAGATCAAAGGATAGTGATCAAAATATCAACTGGATGGACTAATAACTCAGATTAGATTTTAAGACTATAATAAGGTTTCCTAGCACATCCTTCTTAGCCCAGACTTTGGAACAACTCATTTGAGCAACTGTTTGAGACTGCAGAGAAAGAAACCATTCCTAGAATTATTATCTCAGTAGTTACTAAAGATATTACTTAGTGTTTTAGTCATACTAAGTATAATACATGCTTAATATAGAGTTAATTTGTTATGAATTCTGGAATGTTTCACTTATAGATGTTTAGAATTGCTAGAATAAAATATTAGAAAGATGGATCTTAAAATATTTTAAAAGTACTTATTTTTAGACACTTTATATCCATGTTTTTGAAGCACTGTAACAAAGATCCTCCTCTATATGTTCTTTTAAATATTAATCCTTTGCCTATGTAAATATTCTGTTATAAATATTGTTAATTCAACACATAGGAGTAAGGTTATAGATTAAATAGAAAATTTATACATAAATTCATGGAGCAAAATAAACATTAAGTAGAAATTGTCTGTCATTCAAAGTACTGTCAGCAGTCTACTCTTTTCACCATACTTTATCTTAAAATATGTAAGGACATAAATTAAATCAATATGTTTTCTTTATTCCTGACCCAATGTGTATTTAGCCAACAAATGGGTAGGGGAACAGTTACAAGACAAACTGAATGTCTTTGCTTTGTTTCAGGCTATTTGTCACTATAACATATTGAAATTAAAAGAGCCATCTTTGATATCATTCTTCAACCATATATTCCTTTTGTCACTATTCTGCACACTATATTTTCTTTAAAAACAAACACATTTAGAGGGACTATTTTTGAGACATTTAAAAAGGGCTTTCACAGAATTTGATTGTATGTTAGGAAGAGCATCTTCAGTTCACAAATAGCGATTCAGTAGACTACTTTGTTGAGAGAGAGCTTGGTTTTCCTCTTCCTTTAGAATCTCTTCTTAAGAGCTGTGCTGCCTGAAGTTTTAACTTCCATCTCAGGTTCAGAGGACTTGTTAACAAAATAAACCAACAGATAAGCAATACCAGATAAAAAGATATCATAAACAGATATAATACCAGGTATTATACTATGGTATCATATAAATACCAATTATAATTGAATTATATAAATACCAATATTTATATAATATTAAATATATATAATACCAATTATATATAATATTATATAATAATATAATAACAGAATCCTCCTGCAATGCGGGAGACCTAAGTTTGATTCCTTTGTTGGGAAGATCCCCTGGAGAAGGGAAAGGCTACCCACTCCAGTATTTGGGCCTGGAGTCCATGGGGTTGCAAAGAGTCATACATGACTAAGTGACTTTCACTTTCTTCAGTTCAGTTCAGTTCAGTTGCTCAGTCCTGTCCAATTTTTGGGACCCCATGGACTGCAACATGCCAGGCTTCCCTGTCCATCACCAACTCTGGAAGCCTATTCAAATTCATGTCCATTACTTGGTGATGCCATCCAACCATCTCATCCTCTGTTAATCCCTTCTCCTCCTGCCTTCAATCTTTCCCAGCATCAGGGTCTTTTCCAATGAGTTGGTTCTTTGCATCAGGTGGCCAAAGTATTGGAGTTTCAGCTTCAGCATCAGTCTGTCTAATGAATATTCAGGATTGATTTCCTTTAAGTCGGAGTGGTTTGATCTCCTCGCAGTCCAAGGGATCCTCAAGAATCTTCTTCAACAGTTCAAAAGCATCAGTTGTTTGGTGCTCAGCTTTCTTTATAGTCCAACACTCACATTCATACATGACTACTGGAAAAAACCATAGCTTTGACTAGACAAACCTTTGTTGGTGAAGTAATGTCTCTGCTTTTTAATATGCTGTCTAGGTTTGTCATAGCTTTTCTTCCAAGGAGCAAGCATCTTTTAATATCATGGCTGCACTCACCAGGTCACTTTCTTCAAGCAATACCAGTACTTATCAGAGAATTATCTAGCTTCCTTTCAATATACTGACCTTCAATATACTGACTCTGCTGGAGGATAGTGTATCCTCCAGCAGAGGATATACTATCAAACTGGATTTTGACCAACATACAGACCTAACCAGCACTGGGAAGTCCCATGTCACAGCAAGTCCAGAGTCCCAACTGGGAAAAAGTCCCAGGTAGGGCATCCGTTTTCTGGGTGAAGTTTCAAATTTCAGTTCGAGGTTCCTGTTTATAATCCTAGGCTGAAAACTGATAACATCATTAGTCTCTGAGCAAACTGCACCTCTGGTTTCGTGTTAGTGCTTCCTGTTTTATCTTATGAGTGCTGGTATTCTCTAGACCCAGGAGCTTGGTCAGATCTCCAGGGCTCAGGAGAATCCCAGGACTTGCTCCGTGTCTTATCTAGGATCCGCCCAGCTGCCTGGAAACAGTCTGTGGGTGAGCAGGCAGGCAGGTACCCAGGGTGGCATCCAAGCGGTCAGAATCAAGGTCAGAGGCCTGCTTGGTTTTCTTTGTCTACTGAAGCTTGAACAATACTTCAGTTTTAATTTCCCTAACAATGAAACCATTTACCTCAGATTGGCACTTGAACCCACATGGCTGGGACTCAACCCGGTCTAAACCCACGGCAGCTGGTTTCAGAACTGAATGCAGCTTAGGTTCTTGATGTCTCAGTGCAGGAAGAATTCAGTGAAAGACAAAGTGACAGGTAAGAAATGGGTTTATTCAGATTCTGAGAGAAGCACACTCCACAGACAGAGTGTGGGCTGTCGCAGAGGGTGAGTGTGGCCACAAAAGGTAACATGGTTAGTTTTTATAGGCAAGGTAATTTCATATGCTAATGAGTGGGAGGATTATTCCAACTGTTCTTGGGAAGGGGTAGAGAGTTCCAAGAATTGGGCCACCCACCACTCCTTAGTGTTTTGACAGTTTCATTCCAACTGAGCTATTTCAAATCATAAAAGATGATGCTATTAACATGCTACATTCAATATTCCAGCAAATCCGGAAAACTCATCAGTGGCCACAGGACTGGAAAAAGTCAGTTTTCATTCCAATCCCAAAGAAAAGCAATGACAAAGAATGTTCAAACTACTACACAATTGTACTCATCTCACATGCTAGCAAAGTAATGCTCAAAATTCTTCAAGCCAGGCTTCAACAGTATGTGAACCAAGAACTTCCAGATGTTCAAGTTGGATTTAGAAAATGCAGAGGAACCAGAGATCAAATTGCCAACATTTCTGGATTGTAGAAAAATCAAGAGAGTTCCAGAAGAACATCTACTTCTGCTTGAATGACTATGCTAAAGCCTTTGACTGTGTGGATCACAACAAACTGTGGAAAATTCTGAGAGATGGGAATACCAGACCACCTTACCTGCTTCCTGAGAAATCTATATGCAGATCAAGAAGCAACAGTTAGAACCAGACAAGGAGCAACAGACTGGTTCCAAATTGGGAAAGGAGAATGTCAAGGCTGTATATTGTCACCCTGCTTATTTAACTTATATTCAGAGTACATCATGTGAAATGCCAGGCTGGATGAATCACAAGCGGGAATCAAGACTGCTGCGAGAAATATCAGTAGCCTCAGATATGCAGATGACACCACCCTTATGGCAGAAATTAAAGAGGAACTAACTCCTCTTGATGAAAGAGGAAAGTGAAAAGGCTGGCTTAAAATTCAACATTCAAAAACTAAGATCATGGCATCTGGTCCCATCGCTTCATGGCAAATAGATGGGGAAACAATGGAAACAGTGACAGACTTTATTTTCTTGGGCTTCAAAATCACTGCCGATGGTGACAGTAGCCATGAAATTAACAGATGCTTGCTCCTTAAAAGAAAAGCTATGACCAACCTAGACAGTGTATTAAAAAGCAGAGATATTATTTGGTCTACAAAAGTCCGTCTAGTCAAAGCTATGATTTTTCCAGTAGTCGTGTAAGGATGTGAGAGTTGGGCCATAAAGAAAGCTGAGCACTGAAGAATTGATGTTTTTGAAATGTGAAGTTGGAAAAGACTCTTGGGGGTCCCTTGGACTGCAAGGAGATCAAGCCAATCAATCCTGAAGGAAATTAGTCCTGAATATTCATTGGATGGACTGATGCTGAAACTGAAACTCCAATACTTTGGCCACCTGATGTGAAGAGCTGACTCATTAGATAATACACTGATGCTAGGAAACATTGAAGGCAGGTGGAGAAGGGGTTGACAGAGGATAAGACGGTTGGATGGCATTACCTAGTTGATGGACATGAGCTGGAGCAGGCTCCAGGAATTGGCGTGCTGCAGTCCATGGGTTCGCATAGAGTCAGACAGGACTGAGCAACTGAACTGAACTGATGGAGTTGTCATGGTGCCTCTGGGTTTGTCATTTAGCTTGCTGATTGAGGATCAAGATCTTATCACAGTCTACTTGTGTGCCATCTTGAACCCATTTGATTCTAATTGATTTATATTGTGTCCTTGGGTTATGCCATTTTTTTCAAAATTTGTGCCCTACACATTTCCCTCCTGTTATAACAGGAGCCAAGCTTCTTGTATATGTGAAGTGACTTGAATCCCTGAGAATTTGGGGGCAGAGGCATCAACTAATTCAAAAATTAAGAAATTTCTAGTTCTGTTTTTTTTTTTTTTTAAAATGTTGCAGCTGACTTTCAAGGTGAGAGTTTGTTATTGGTAGCATGTAGTATTCATCCATGGTAAACAGAGATTTATTGGAAATAAGCCATAGGTAACATCTGGAAAAGTGGATTGTGTATGCTATTTAAATACTTTGATTTCTTATTCAGGGTTATTTATGAGAGAAATTTGACATCTTCTGCTCCCAGAGGTTTAATAGAATCCCTTGAACAGCTGCATGGGCACACGAAGCAAAGTGGATGCAATTTACATAAGGAATAAAGGAATGTACGAAAGTCTTTAATCACAAAAATAAGCTAAGTGAGACGTTTGAAAAGGATGATGGAAAACAGTTCTTGTCAGCTGACTTTTTAAAAAAACATTTGAAAAAATTACCTTTAAATCTCTTGTTTCACTTGGAAGGTCACCTACATTCTGCCTGCTGTCGTAGCTGATCCCTGAATAGGTGGGGCTGTGTAAAGGTTGCACTAACAGGTTAGGCGTTTCCTGTAGTTTTCTGTTAGGCGTTTTGTGTTGTTTCCTATGCAGACTACATTCCTGGCACACGAGAATTGGTTGTCAGCACTGAATAACACTGCCTGTTACTTCTGAGAACTTACGACCATGAGAGTGGTTCCTAAAACCTGAACCAGGGTGAATGTGCAGACCCTGAGGAAGAAGGCTGGGTGAGCGTAAAAGCAGTTTTCAAAGTTGGTGATATGTTACACATTACAATAATTAATGTAAGCTGACAAGTTCTGACAACTTAAGCTGCTTTTTCTCTTTTTTTTCATATAAAAGTGATTGTCCTAGAAGGTAAATGACAAGGAGCAAAAAGTAATATGATTTCACCTTAGTGAAGCTAAAGATTTTATCTCACAGGACATTTATCAGAATATTTTAGAAATAAGGTTTAGGTCTAAGAGGTCTTAGCAGATGTGAGTGGCAGGAAAATGGAATTTAAAAGTCTGCTCTAAATAACTCAAAAGTAAGGGAGTAACTAAAATGCAGTAACCAGGGTTGGTGGTAATATTATTTGCTGTATTAATGAAAGATTTAGATGAGAGAATATATAATATGATCACTTAAACATAATGATTCTACCAAGTTGGTGACTATTTCGGGAAATGGAGAGTTATAACGATATTACAAGAGAGTCTACTTGAAGAAAATTAGAGTGAGTATAGCATCAGTAAAAATTAGTTATCCAGAAGTGATACAAAAATGATTACAGGTCAAATACGGGTGAGCAAGACATTGGAAAGTATGAGTAGCTATCTAAAAAGTAGGAAACTTTATACTCAGTACAAGTCACCCAGCTGCCTCCCCCACCAGCAAACCTTATGAAAATAACACATCAGAAAGGACTCTGCTTGGAAGAAAGGAAATGCAATAGAAAACATTTTCAGGGAGAGTGTTCATTTTACTAGGTGTTCACTTTGGTTTTGATGATTTACTTGAAGGCTGGAAAACTGGGAGAGGGCTCCAAAAAGAAAGATAATAAAAAATAGGAAGATGGATAAACAACAAAAGAGAATTTCATTTGGAGCAAAGTATAAAGTTGGACTTAGTAGATGGAACTAAATGATAAAGTGATAGGGCATTGACATTTGTCAACTCTTCCTGGTCTCTTCTGAGAATCAGTGTGTGTGGTTGTATAAGTAGCAGAAATGTTCCAGGTCTGTGAAAACTGCCATTTGTATTTTAATGGGGATTACCCTGAATCTATAATTGCCTTGAGTAACATTGTCATTTTTAACAATTTCAATTCTTCCAATCCCCCAAAACGGTATATCTTCCAATCTGTGAGTGTAGTCTTCAGTTTTTTTCATTAACATCATTTACTGTAAACAGATCTTTTGCCTTCTTAGGTAGGTTTTTTGCTAGGTATTTTATTTTATATTTTTGATGCAATGGTGATTGGGATTGTTTTCTTAATTTCTCTTTCTGATATTTTGTTGTAAGTGTGTAGAAAAGCACAGATTTCTGTGTATTAATTTAGTGTCCTTTGACTTTACCAACTTCATTAATGAGATCTAGTAGCATTTTCTATGTATAGTATTATGTCATCTGCAAACAGTTATCTTCCTTTCAATTTGAATTCCTTAATTTATTTTTCTCCTCTGGATGCTGTGGCTGACTTCCAAAACTGTGTGGAAAAAATGGGCATCCTTGTCTTGTTTCTGATCTTACAGGGAAAGACCCATCCCACAGGGATAGTGCTGACATTCTAGAGTGGTCTATGAGATATTTGGAGAGATTAGTAAATTTTGTGAATGTTTTTGTTATAATAATATACCAGTTATGAAATACATGTCAATGAATTTCCTTTCTCTTAAAATATTCAGTTTCATCAATTGTGTTGAGCATGTTTAAAGATGGATTTTTCCCTTAGAGCTTTGGAAAGAAGTTTAAGCCAAGAAGAGTGTGTTAAGAGTCTTAGAAACTAACATCCACTGTATGAATTTCAGCTACTTTTTGTTTAAAGGATACAAGTACATATTAGAAAAAGTTTAAGTTATAATTAAAACTTTTGGGCATGAGAACACTAAACTTCAATTATAGATATTTGAATCAAAATTTCACTCATTAGATACATGAGTTTGTGAAAGTAATCTTTGCAGTCATAGAAACCTACTTATAATAACAAAGCGACAATTATGATAGCATGGTAATAATAATAAATGACATTTATTGAGCTCTTAGTGTGTACCAAATTCTACTGTGGATGTTTCACATGGATTAACTCATTTACTTTCACAATAATTCCATGAATTAGAATTATGATTCTAACAATTCTCTTACACTTATGATCATTTTAAAATTAGCAACAAGGGTATAAAGTGAGAGAGATTAAGTAATCTGCCACAGTTTGTGTGCCTGTTCTGTGGTCTGACTGTAGATCCAGCATGTTTCATTGGTCTGACACAGAACACACTTAGCTACACATAATCAAATGAATTTCAGCTCAGTTCTTCAATGAATAACTTGCAATTCCTATTATCTGTGGTCAGAATAGTAACCCATGAAATACAACACACAGTGAGGGCAAAATTGTGTGTAGAATTTTCCACCAATATTCTGTAATAAAGATGATGCTTTCTGTAGACATAATTTATTGCAGATCCTCCATAAAATGCATGTGTACCCAGTCATGTCTGACTCTTTGTGACCCCATGCACTGTAGCCCTGTAGGCTCTTCTGTCCATGAAATTTCCAGGCAAGAATACTGGAGTATGTTGCCATTTCCTATTCCAGAGGATCTTCCTGACCCAGAGATGGAACTGTGTCTCTTGCATTGCCAGGCAGGTTCTTTACCACGTGAGTCACGTGGGAAACCCACAGTGAAAGTGTCTTCAAACTACAATCTCAAGTATGTTGAATTGGTGCTGTGTTATGAGTGTTTTGACTGTACACTGAACTATATAAATAGCTTACCTGAAAGTACAGATTTGAGTTTTAAACACAATGGTAAATTAAAGCATTCTACAAGTGGAATCGTTTTCTTGAGTTTTAGAAGACCTTTTTTTTTTTTTTGGGTTTTGCTAAAGTGAGATTTTAGGACATTGTGCCTGTTAAAATTCCCATGATATTCTAAATGCAATACTCACTTTTTAACATTATAAATATCTATAATATATATTTTATTATTTAGTATTAGCATTTAGTTTAGTATGTAAATAGTCAACACTTTTTAGAAAATCTCTTTTTCAAGAGTCTGTTGGTATAAACTCATTATTATTGTAAATCAATACTTGCCTGAGTTAGCCGTAAGATTAATTATGTTTCCTCAGATCCTAAGAGAATCGACAACAGAAACTCTCTAGAAGGAAATCCACCAGGTTGGTGATAGTAATTTCCACCAATATGAGGAAGAACAGGCCACCATGAAGGCAGTGACGGGAGGTGACAGCAATATTATGCTTCTCTTTGGTTTTGATAAAAATGCATTCCTGTAATCCCTGTGCATTTAAAAGCTAATTTTAAATTAATAAAATCTTTTTATTGATAAAGATGATCAAGTCTGAAAGAGATAAAACTATTTCATCCTAAAAAGTCAGTGCACTGAGAAAAGTAGTTAATTTGGGTGTCCTAATTTTTGAATATGTGGTCAATATCTGCCAAAGGCATGACTGAGTGATGGATGGCTTTTTAGATCTGGAAAGGACCTTGTGTGTTAGATTGCTTCAGTCAAGTCCAACTCTTCTGTGACCCCATGGATTGTAGCCCACCAGGCTCCTCTATCAATGAAATTCTCTAGGCAAGATTACTGGAGTGGGTTGCTGTGCCCTCCTCTAGCAGATCTTTTGAATCAATGGATCGAACTCATGTCTCTTATGTTTCTGCTTTGCAAGTGGCTTCTTTATCACTAATGCCATTTTGGCCTTTAGTCTCTGTGATTTCATTAATTAGCTTAGGCATGTGGCTTGCTGCTGCTGCTGCTGCTAAGTCACTTCAGTCGTGTCCAACTCTGTGTGACCCCATAGACGGCATCCCACCAGGCTCCCCCGTCCCTGGGATTCTCCAGGCAACAACACTGGAGTGGGTTGCCATTTCCTTCTCCAATGCATGAAAGGGAAGTCGCCAGTCGTGTCCGACTCTTCGCAACCCCATGGACTGCAGCCTACCAGGCTCCTCTGTGTGGCTTAGATCTTACCAATTAGGAGACAAGATAGATTTGAAGGTGGGAGGTGAGAGCAAAGGCCTGCAGGGGAGAACTGGCCTTCTGACAAGTGTGCAGCAGACACATTGTGTCTGTTGGGGGTGTGATGTCACAGGTGTGACAGCAGAACAGATCAGGGTCCTACAGGCAGCGTGAGGAGCGGCTGCATGTAAACCTTGCTCCAGGGTCTGGAGCCTGGTTCCTGGCATACAGGAGCCACGTGGTTTCATGGAGCAAGCTTCTCTTCTGTATCAATTAGACAGACCAGGTTCTGTCTGTTCGTTCTTTTACTAAAAACCTCAAGTGATACAGCTAAAACCTTTGTTTCTAGTTTATCCACCTATTCAATGTTCTTATTGGAAGAAGCTATTCGATTACTTTTCCCACATCTCATCTGGTCCATGAAAGTACATATTAAAGATTAATTCATGAATGAGCTAGCTTAATGTCTTATACAACACTTGTGAAACAGGTGTTAGCTTTTGTAAAATGGGCATAATTCAGGTTTTATAGGTAGCATTTTGTAGTTTATAAGGAATCATAGAATCCAAGAAGTTTTAGTTTCTCTGTTGGTCACATAATTTGTCTTGATAAAAGTCTTTGGACAAAAAAACAGAGGCCTGAAATCAAAAATTCTGCTTCCAAAATGAGAATATGGGAAAATCCCCCAAATCCCTTAAGCCCCAAGTAATTAGTTCTTATTACACGGTCAAGGGCTGTCAGAGAGAAATTCAGGGCCTTCTGGAGTTTTGTTTCCAACACTCTGTCCATTTCACATGATTCATCTGCCAGAGAACTCCCACCACCTGTCTCTGCACTGCTCCTCTGAGGGCAGATCTAGGGACCCAGCTTAGACCTCTTGCATTTTCTCTCACTGCCTCTGCCCCAGCTCATGAGAATCCGCACTCTTGGAAGAGTTTGTTCCCCTTCTCTCTCCAGACCCCACTCATAGGAGAGAGAGAGCAGGGACAGTTTGCTTACTCAAGTTGCAGTGTGTTTTTAAGATATGTCCACCTAAGACGTTGATTAACTCCATTTCTCTCTGGTCATTATCACCCAAAACCCTTCTCCCAAGTGGGAAAAATCCATTATCACTCAACCTTCAGCCCAAGGTTTCTGAATTACTAAAGGAATTTGATTTTCCAATTCTTTGTCCATTTTGTAAGCAAGCATCCTTTCTATATTGATGCATTAATGGAATGACTCTATTCTGAGAGGAAGTATTATGAGCCTGGCAGTGTTAAAGGCTATAGAGATATATCTGTAAACAGGATGGATTTTGTTTGCAACATTTGTGTCCTTGTGGGGCTCACGTTCTATTAGGGGAGACAAACACCATGCCTATGACTTTAGAAGCACATGATGTGGCAGGGTAGACAGAGGGAAGTCCGGGCGGGGGGAGTACCAATCCAGGCTGGGAGAATGGTTTCCATGGGATCACAGTTCCACAAGAATCAGAGAGTCATGATCAGGAAGTTGACATCTGAGCAATGATCTGAAGAGGAGGGAGATGTGGAGGATGTTTTGAGATTTTCATGGAGGAGGATATAACATTTTGTCTGGTTCTGTGGAGTGAGAAGTGTACAGGGATTGGTGGGCCCTTTGAAGGGCCCTACTTGAGGTTGTTTTGTGGGTATAAAGTTAAGGTTTCACAAATCAGAATGCTTGTGGGGTGTGTGTGTGTGTGTGTGTGTGTTTATCCACATTCACTTACACAGGGGCAAGCATTCAAGGAGTAGGCAGAGAGTTGGGTTTAATGGGAATTGTAGTAGAATGAGGCTGGAGAGGATCAAAGAGTTAACACTGTGAATATACTGATTGCCCATAACATTTATACTGGGTTCAGAGGGAAGACCCTCTTATTATGGGTGTGAAGACAGAAGATGGGAGAATCAACTGACTGTATGTCCTGGTCGAGTCAAAGGATGACTGGAAGCTGTCTGAGTGCTCCTGGTAGCTACACTGATGTTTATTGAGCACTTGATGTATTCTGGGCATGGCACAGCTGCTGTAGAAGGATTACCCCTTTACAGCTTCTCAGACCTAGAGGGTAGATACCATCCTATAATCAACCTCATTCTGAAGAGGGGGAGATTGAAAGTGAAGTTAAACTGGGCTTGGCCCTTTCTAACTCTCCAGATCAGTCACGTTAAGATAAGGTGAATGTGTGAAACCCGACAGCTGTTGTTCAGATATAACTGTTATTCAGGGGATAGTGGCCTGGAACATATACAACATGTGGTTAAATTAATGCCTAAAGGTAGTCTTCTGTGTCCACAAACCCAAAGAATCTGCCAGCAATGCAGGAGGCCCAGGGTTCAATCCCTGGGTTGGGAGGATCCACCCTGGAGGAGGAAATGGCAACCCACTCCAGTATTCTTGCCTGGAGAATCCCATGGACAGAGGAGCCTGGTGGGCTACAGTCCATGGGGTCACAAAGAGTCAGACACAACTGAGTGACTAACACACACTTTTGTTTCTATATTTAGTAATCTGATTTTCATATGCATTCAAAGAGCACTATGTGAATATAAGAAGACTCAAGCTGTTAGTACAGCATATTTTAATTTCTGAAAATAATGTTTTTCTTTAAAAATAATTAATCTTGATATCTTATTTCATGGGCTTTAATACATAAACCGGCCTGAAACTAAAATTTCAATATACTTATGCTCCATTTCAGAAATAAAAAAGCATGATACGTTTTCCATATAAATGTCAAATGGTAGAATATGTGTTTGTCAGTGAGAACAAAAAGCCTAGTACAATAGTTGAAGACCAACATGAGTAAGTAGTTTCTGTAGAGAAGACTCTGAAAGGAGGAAATTTATAAAATTAAATTATAAGCTGATAAAGTGCTGCCTCCACCTCAGACGTCCTTTCCAACTCTTACTGGGACCTGTCTGTTCAACTGAGAAAAATGACTCAGGTCTCCACATGCCCTGCACCTTGTGGAGGGGAGCCATTTCTGAGAGTGAGTCATTGAAGCGTTGCCTCTGGGATGAGAAGCCCTTGGACTCCAGGTGCCCAGATAGCAGCAGATGTAATAACCAGGGCTGCACATCCCCAGTGGTTATTTTCGCCCATCTTCCCTACTTTTGCTATTGAAGTCAGGTTCAGTTGTTCACTGCTCCAAAGCCAATAATTCAAGAGGCAACTGTCAGTAGAAAGGGATGGTGTTTTAATCAGAAAATCCACCAATCTGGGGAGAAGGTGGACTCATGTCTTGAGACCGACTTGGAAGATTCTTCTGAGCCATGAAAGGATTTTAAAGGGGGAAATGGGGAATTATCTCAGTGACTCATTGAGGCATGAGGTTGTGTTCAGCATGAATCTTTCTTCTGATGTTATCTTGCCTATGTGATCTGCCTGCAGGGTTGCTAACAGGGCTCTTAAAAGTAGAGAACCAGTGATTCTTTAACTTCATTCTTCATCCTTACTTCTTTTTATCTAGGAAAAGAATCAAGAGGCTAATTAGATTCTTCCAAAGTTAGGGGGAGTAGAAATGGACAAACAGGAAAAGGGCAGATTTGCTGCTTTCAGTCTGCCTCAGTGGACATGATACAGCCTCTCCTGACTACCTATGTAAATGGCAGCTTTCAAAGGGGGTTTTAAACATAACTGGAGATGACAGCCAAACTGGTCTCTCTCCATGAGTGTGTACAGGTATTTACAAGTGGACAGGTGAGAAGGATGTTATTCTGTGATCAAGCCTGCCACAATAAATCAGGACAGAAAAGCAAGAGGGTCATTTTCAGCATCTCATCCGTTCCCGCAGTAATGAAGGACCCTCAGTTATGCTTTATTTCTATTGTTTCTTTCAGAAGAGGCTGTCACTTTTAGTTGATGCAAGTGATAGAGGTTTCCTGAACTTTGTTGGGGAGTCAGTTCTGGGCTTAACATACGTCACAGTTTCTTTTTCTCAACGTCATCTCATCTAAAGCTGTCTTTATTTACTAATTTCTTTCCCTTAATGGGTCTGTCCAGAATCTCTCTTCAACTCTAAAAAAGATTGAAGTTATTTAAGGCCATTCTCTCCATGAAGAGAGGTGCTATGTTTAATCTATGAAGTGTTCTTACCTCCAAAGACTTTGTCATATAAGTGCCGATGTCCTTAAAGATAACCTGTCTTTATCCTGTCTTTCTTTTCATTTCTTTGTCCCAAAGTTGCTCTGTCTTACTTCCAAACTTTACCAGATACCAAACAAGAACCTCAGTGGAAAATGGGCAAATGCATGAAGAAGCAATTTTCAGAAGGGAAACCTTAAGAATTTATTAGTAATCACGGAAATACTGATTATGTATGTATGTATATACACCAGGCTTCCCTGGTGTCTCAGACAGTGAAGAATCTTCCTGCAATGCAGAAGACCTGGGTTTGATTCCTGGGTTGGGAAGATCCCCTGGAGAAGGAAAAGGCAACTACTCCAGTATTGTTGCCTGGAGAAATCCATGGACAGAGGAAACTGATGGACTATGGTCCATAGGGTTGCAAAGAGTCAGACACGACTGAAGGAGTAACACATGTATGTGTAAGACTGTGAAAAACACCAGGTGACATCCCATTGGATAACCTGGATGATGGCGAGGAATGTGATGCGGGGTTCTTACTCACAGGCGATGGTGAAAGCTCCACCCATCCTGGAGAGCAATCTGACACAGCTTAGTCAAAATGGTTGCCTATGTTCTCCAAGATGCAGCTAGTCATCTCCTGCATGTATACCCCCAATAAATTATTGTACGTCAAAGAACTTGCAAAACGAAGTTCATCACAGCATGTTTGTGGTGACAGTGTTGGAGGTGGTCTGAGTGTCCAAGTTGGCCAGGTTAAATCTGGTGGGTTCCTACCCCTGGACACTCAGCAGCAATTAGAAGCAACTGGATAAACTACTAGCAATATGAATGGATCCTAGTCCAAATTGTTGAATTAGGATTGAGGGGAGACATGTATGCCTATGTCCAATTTATGTTGATGAAGGCCCAAAACCATCACAATATTGTAAAGTAAGTATCCTCCAATTAATATAAATATATAAATTTTTTAAAAATACTGGAAAAAAGGTGTGAATAGAGAGCACCATTTAAGCAAATTAAATCAACACTCCTTTAAAATAAATTATACATTTTGCAGAAACACATGAGAATAAAAATACATATATTACCTATGAAGGGGGAGAGGAATGAACAGAGAATGGGGGCAATGGGAATAAATCCCATATAGATAAAATAAACCATAGGATTTATATTTGTGGAGTTTTGTTCACTCACCCTGAGATCCAAACATAACATAAACTCTCCTTAGCATTCTAGCCAGCTTTTCTTCTCAGCCACCTCTCTTTCCAAGGACACTGAAGTTTTTTTCAAGCTATTAGTGTTTCAACTAAAACATTGTTAATCCATCTTTAAAATCTATTATGTATCCCATATTGCAGACATTCTTTGTGTTGAAGGCAGGAGGAAAAGGGGATGACAGAGAATGAGATGGTTGGATGGCATCACTGACTCAGTGGACAGAGTTCGAGCAAACTCCAGGAGATAGTGAAGAACAGGGAAGCCTGGTATGCTGCAGTACATGGAGTTGCAAAGAGTCAGATACAACTGAGCAACTGAGCAACTGAACAACTGAACAACAACAACCCATGTTAGTGCCCCGAGTCAGGCCTGGCACCTTCTCTGACATGTACCTTTTGAGTGAGGAAAAGGAGCACATGGTTTCCTATCTGGGCACTTCACCCTCTGATCTCAAGGTCACACGGTTTCCTGTCTCGGCACTTCACTCTCTGATCTCAAGGTCACATGGTTTTCTGTCTGGGAACTTCACCCTCTCATCTCAAGGTCACTTGGTTTCCTATCTGGGAACTTCACCCTCTGATCTCAAGGTCACATGGTTTCCTATCTGGTTTCACTCTCTGATCTTAAGGTCACATGATTTTCTGTCCGGGCACTTCAACCTCTGATTTCAAGGTCACACGGTTGCCTGTCTGGGAACTTCACCCTCTGATCTCAAGGTCACATGGTTTCCTGTCTGAGCACTTCACCCTCTCATCTCAAGGTCACATGGTTTCCTGTCTGGGAACTTCACCCTCTGATCTCAAGGTCACATGGTTTCCTGTCTGGGAATTTCACTCTCTGATCTTAAGGTCACATGGTTTTCTGTCTGGGCACTTCACCCTCTGATCTCAAGGTCACATGGTTTCCTGTCTGGGCACTTCACCCTCTCATCTCAAGGTCACATGGTTTCCTGTCTGGGCGCTTCACTCTCTGATCTTAAGGTCACATGGGTTCCTATCTGGGAACTTCACCCTCTGATCTCAAGGTCAAAGGACGGAGCATCACCCCTGAGGCAGGGCTGGGAGGTGCAGCAGCCTTGGCAGGGGCAATTTGAGGTCTTGGACAAGTTTGCCTAGAGAGGCCTCCACACTCCCTGAGACTCCCTTTATGTCCTTTCTAATGTTGCCAAGTTAGAAAAGCCGCATTCAGGCACAGGGGGGCCTCTTCCCAAGCCCCGTCCACACCCCCAGGCCCTGTTAGGCCCTACTGTAAGCGTATCACCATTTTCTCCCTCTGCCCCTCCCCCCCGTGACCCTCCTGACCTCCCTGCATCCCTCAGCTTTACCTAGATGTTGCTGTGATACAATGTGTGTAGATATCAGCCTGCCTTTCTCAGTAGTCTTCCCCCAGTACACGACCTTGTTTCTGGTTCCCCTTCAGCTCCAGTTCTACCTCAGGAGCTTAATTCAGCTCTTGCCAGAATCTGCCCTGATTTTTGCCCTCTGACCAGGGCTGGTGTCTACCAGTGGGCCCTGAATGGAGTTCCTCCTCCATGAAGGCCGACGATACTGAAGTGAATTTCAGTAAGAATAACCAGGCTCTCTAAAGTACTAGATGGGGAAACAGTGGAAACAGTGTCAGACCTTATTTTTTTGGGCTCCAAAATCACTGCAGATGGTGACTGCAGCCATGAAATTAAAAGACGTTTACTCCTTGGAAGGAAAGTTATGACCAACCTAGATAGCATATTCAAAAGCAGAGACATTGCCAACAAAGGTCTGTCTAGTCAAGGCTATGGTTTTTCCAGTGGTCACGTATAGATGTGAGAGTTGGACGGTGAAGAAAGCTGAGCGCTGAAGAATTGATGCTTTTGAACTGTGGTGTTGGAGAAGACTCTTGAGAGTCCCTTGGACTGCAAGGAGATCCAACCAGTCCATTCTAAAGGAGATCAGTCCTGGGGGTTCTTTGAAAGGAATGATGCTAAAGCTGAAACTCCAGTACTTTGGCCACCTCATGCAAAGTGTTGACTCATTGAAAAAGACTCTGATGCTGGGAGGGATTGGGGACAGGAGGAGAAGGGGACGACAGAGGATGAGATGGCTGGATGGCATCACCAACTCGATGGACATGGATTTGAGTGAACTCCAGGAGTTGGTGATAGACAGAGAGGCCTGGTGTGCTGCAATTCATGGGGTCGCAAAGAGTCAGACATGACTGAGCAACTGAACTGAACTGAACTAAAGTACTAATGGGAAGATCTTTTCTGGCTTTTTTAAGATTTGGGCTCTATGTGTTTAAACACTGAATCCTCTCAGTGTAGAGGATTGAATAGTAGTGCCACCCCCACCCCCCAACAATCTCTGTGTACTAGAACCTCAGAATATGATTTTATTTGGGAATAGAGTCTGTGCAGGTGGCATGAAGACAAGGATAACAATGAAATGATACTAGATTGGAGTGGATCCTGAATTCAGTAAGGATCCTTATAAGAGACAGAGAGGGACACACAGTCTCACACACACAGATGAAAAGACTCTGGGAAGATTGAGACAGAGATTGGGGTAATGTTACCATAAGTCTGGGAAGCCTGGGGTCTGTCACGTGGAAGAGGCAGGAGGGACTCTTTCATAGAGCCTTCAGAGAGAAGACGGCCCTTGACTTTGGGCTCTGGCCTCCAGACTGTGAGAGAATAACATTTTATTGTTTCAAGCCACCAAGTTTGTGGTATTTTGTTGAGGTAACCCTAGGAAGTCAATACACTTAGTACAGCTCATGACTCACTACTTCATCATCATCAGGTCTCATACAGGTTTTGTTTGTGTATGTATGTCATCGTTAACATAAATGAGAAAGCATGCTCATTCTATTGTTATCATATATGGTAATTTGTCTTCCTAATGGTCTGAGAACTACACTGTCTGTAGAGGGTAAGACACCAGAGTCCAGAGCCAGACTCCTGGGTTCAAGTGACCCCTCTGCTAGTTTATGGCTATGTAATGTTGGAAAAGTTATTTTCACTCTTTTGTGCCTCAGTGTGCTTACCTTTTGTTGTTATTTAGTCGCTAAGTCATGTCTGACTCTTTTGTGACCCCATGGTCTGTAGCCCACCTGGCTCCTCTGCCCATGGGATTCTTCAGGCAAAAATACTTGAGAGGGTTGCCATTTCCTTTACCAGGGGATCTTCCTGACCCAGCGATTAAGCCCATGTCTCCTGCATCTCCTGCATTGGCAGGTGAATTCTTTACCACTGAGCAACCCACCTGTGAAGCCCTTGCTCACTTTTAGTGGATAATAATAGTACCTACCTCTTGGAGGTGTTGTGAAGATTAAAAACTGAATAAAGGGTTTTAAATACTTGGAACAATGCTTCAGTTCAGTTCAGTTCAGTTCAGTCGCTCAGTCGTGTCCAAGTCTTTGCAACCCCATGAATTGCAGCACGCCAGGCCTCCCTGTCCATCACCAACTCCCGGAGTTCACTCAAACTCATGTCCATCGAGTCAGTGATGCCATCCAGTCATCTCATCCTCTGTCTTCCCCTTTTTCTCCTGCCCCCAACCCCTCCCAGCATCAGAGTCTTTTCCAGTGAGTCAGCTCTTTGCATGAGGTGGCCAAAGTACTATTTATTTTATGAAAATACCTGTCCTCACTCCTTCTTTTACCTTTTATTAGATCTCAATGTAATATCTATTTTGTACTGCGTGCAGATAGTATGGGCTGTGGGCAGGGATCACTCTTCCCTAGATAATTTATATCAAGGTGACATGCAAAAAATAGATGAAAAGAATCTCAATTTCATTGAATCTATGGATTAAAAATGTTTTTATTTAGCCCAGAATAATATTTATATTACCGTAATGTTCTTAATTTCAGTGGTGTTATTAATTTTTTTATGATTTTCTTGGAGAGCAGATGACATTCATCAAATAAAATCTTTCCCTTTTACCTTGCATTTCATTCACTATGCAGGGAGATTGCTTTCAGGAAAAGTATAGTTTTGACAGAGAGGAGAAGAAAATCCTCTCCTCCAGGTCATGGAAGTCTGCTCTGTGGTGTTATACTTCCACACGTAATGTGGATTCTTTCATTCCTTCATTTTTGTTTCAACTGGTGAATTTATTGCTATTCCTGACTGGGATATGATGAATGCTCAAAGTTCACTCTCACTTGGACTGTTCCCTTTTTGAGTTTTTAAATCCTATTTCTCTTTCCTTCTGTCTAGTTTAATTTCTCTCACACAATTAAGCTTCTGTGGGTTCAGGGCCAGAGTGGAAAACAGGGCTGGAAAATCTGTCCTTCAGACATTCCCAAGCCAGAAATGACACCCCATAGCTAATACTCTGTTGAGTGCCTGCTGTCTTTTAGTGCGTTTTTAGTTCCTTTATATGTTTTGTTGGTAATTGTGGTGGTTAATTTCCTGTGTCAACCTGCCTGGGTCACGGGTACTCGGATAATTGGTTACAGTTATTCTGGTATGTCTGTAAGGCTGCTTCTGGAGGAGGCTGACATTTGAAATGGAGGACTGGGCAAGAGGTGGCCCTCCCAGATGTGGGTGGGCCTCGTCCCATTAACTGAAGACCTGAGTAGGACACAAAGCCTGAGTGAGAGGGACTTGGCTCAACTGCTAAGCTGGACTATGGGGTTTCTCTTGCCCTTGAACTTGAATTTATACCATTCGCTCTCCTGGCTTTCAGGTCTCTGGACTCAAGATGGAGCTGTACCGTTGGTTCTTTTGGATGTCCATCTGACTGACTACATGCCTGAGGCTTCTCAGCCTCCATAATGGTGTGACCCATTTCCAGACAACAAATATCTACTGTGTGTGTGTGCGCACACACATATGTTTGTGTTCATGTGCCTATAAACACACAGTTGACCCTTGAATAACAGGGGTTTAAACTGCAAGGGACCACTTGTATGTGAATTCTTTTCAATAGCAAATAGTACAGCACTATGCAATCTGTTGGAGGAGGAAAGGACAACCCACTTCAGTACTCTTGCTTGGGAAATCCCATGGACAGAGGAGCCTGGAAGGTTACAGTCCATGGAGTTGCAAAGAGTCAGACACGACTGAGCACATGCAATCTGTGGCTGACTGAATCCGCAGATGAGGAGGACCTGCTACAGGGCATGAACACCTGCAGATTTTGGCCTTCCTGGGTAATCTAGTCCCCATGGTTACCAAGGGATGGCTGTGTGTGTATAAAAAGAAAGGAAAGAAAGAGGAAGAGAGGGAAATAGGGAGAGAGGGAGGGAAAGAGGGAGGGAGAAAGGAGATGAATGGATGGAAGGATGGATAGAGATAAATATAGAGATGGATAGAGATATAGTCTCCTATCGATTCTGTTTTCTGGAGAACCCTCAGTAATATAGTAATGCAGTGAAGATCCCCTTCCAAGCTTTTCTTCCAAAACAGAAACACTATGACCAAGGAAGAAAACCTTCCTCCTTGGAAGAAAAGCTATGGCCAATCTAGACAGCATATTAAAAAGCAGAGACATTACTTTGTCAACAAAGGTCCATCTAGTCAAAACTATGGTTTTTCCAGTAGTCATGTATGGATGTGAGAGTTGGAGCCTAAAGAAAGTTAAGCGCCGAAGAATTGACACTTTTGAACTGTGGTGTTGGAGAAGACTCTTGAGAGTCCCTTGGCCTGCAAGGAGATCCAACTATTCAATCCTAAAGGAATTCAGTCCTGAATATTCTTTGGAAGGACTGATGCTGAAGCTGAAACTCTAATACTTTGGCCACCTGATGGAAAGAACTGACTCATTGGAAAAGACCATGAATCTGGGAAAGATTAAAGGCAGGAGGAGAAGGGGATGATAGAGGATGAGATGGATGAATGGCATCACCGACTCAATGGACATGAATTTGAGCAAGCTTTGGGAGTTGGTGATGGACAGGGAAGCCTGGCATGCTGCAGTCCATGGGGTCGCAAACAGTCAGATATACCTGAGCAACTAAACACAACACAGCACAGGAACTAGTACTGAACCTACCCCAAGAGGTGTCAGCTCAGAAGCTGTCTCCCTACTGAAGACTGACTGCCTCTGAGAAGTCATACCATCCTCCCCTGCTCACACAGCCCTTCCCTCTCTCCTGAGTTAGCACCACATGCATTTTCCACAAGTGTATTTTTCACCTGCTAGTGCTTAATAATTGAATTATTTTGCTTACATAGCAAGTGAGTATTTTAAAGACAGTCTTCATTTTTTCCCCCAACATTGTTATTGACATTTTAACTGCCGTATTTTCTTCTTTCCATGATATCCACATTTCTTAATATTCACATAACTAGGATTATGATTCAATAATTGAGTGGAAGAATGAGCTTTAAGAGCAGCTCCTTAGTTGTGTTTGATTAAGTTTTGTATACTTTTAAAAATTTATTCTCAAAAATAGCCCATTTTATTTAGATTTTAGCTTCTTGAGTATTGAGCAAATTGTGCCCATCCTGAAGCATGGTTTTCAAAGAACTTAATTACACATTGAATTGAGCTGATGGACTTGTTTTCTGATACATGAAAAATGAGCTCCAAAACTGTAAATTGTGGCAAAATGTAAACCTTGCATGTTAACAAGTCCTCATTGAGAGTAACATAAAGCATTTTTATAGTTGTTAAATCTCAGAGCGGGTATTATGACTAACACTGTTTCCTCATTGAACTTACTTCACATATTCCCGTGAAGTACTTCAGTGGGACAGAGTGCTGAAGAAATACAAATACACTTTTAAGTTGCCAGTGATTTAATTTAACACACGCTTCTGTGGTATTTGCATACACAGATTGTCTTATTTATAATTACGTTCCCCAGTTGCGTGTGTGCAGCTTTCTAAACCCCTCAGTATCCCTCTGCTGCCTTGAAAAGTTCAGTCACATCTAACAACACTACTCTGGCATTTAAATGTGACAGTTGTCGACACCACTCATTCTTCAAATAGTTGTATAAAGTGACATTCCAGAGACCATCTGCTTTGAGTCCCCAGTATTGCTGTCTGGGGCTCCCCCAGATCAGAGGTTCAAGGCTGAGAGTGCACACTTCTCACAAGAATGCCTGATTAATTTTCATTTTTAAAAAAGGAAAAGATAGATTCTCTCATCTTGAATGTTTGTGATTCTTAGAAAACGCATTCAATCATTTATTGTTTTCATTGTATTTAGTGAATCTGTATAGAACTAGAATTCACTCCAAATGTAGCTTTAAAAAGGAAAATATGTAATGGCTCCAATACTAAGTAGTTTTTATTGGATGTTTTCTCAGCTTAGTGTGCCCAACCCTGAAGCAGGCCACTGCCAATCCAGCCTCTGCTAGAGATTCTTGGGCACTGAGAGCAGGAGTGCTTGCATGGGACCTTCTGAAGGAGGTCACCATTATCTTCATTGCCTCCATCATAGTTTGGCCTCAGGTCAAGCAACAAGAAGGGAACACAGCCCTGACCATCAACAGCAAATTGGATTAAAGATTTACTGAACATGGTCCCACCCATCAGAACAAGACCCAGTTTCCCCCTCAGTCAGTCTCTCCCATCAGCCTCTTATCCTTTTCCATTAGAGGGCAGACAGACTGAAAACCAGAATCACAGAAAAGTAACCAAACTGATCACATGGACCACAGCCTTGTCCAACTCAATGAAACTATGATCCATGCTGTGTAGGGCCACCCAAGATGGACAGGTCATGGTGGAGAGTTCTGACAAAACGTGGCCCACTGGAGAAGGGAATGGCAAAGCACTTTGATATTATTGCCTCGAGAACCCCATGAGCAGTATGAAAAGGCAAAAAGGTATGACACTGAAAGATGAACTCCTAGGTTGGTAGGTGCCCAATATGCTACTGGAGATCAGTGGAGGAATAACTCCAGAAAGAATGAAGAGACAGAGACAAAGGAAAAAAGAAAAACAAAAACACCCGGTTGTAGATGTGACTGGTGATGGAAGTCCGATGCTGTAAAGAGCAATATTGCATAAGAACCTGGAATATTAGGTCCATGAATCAAGGTAAAATTGGAAGTGGTCAAACAGGAGATGGCAAGAGTAAACACCAACATTTTAGGAATCAGTAAACTAAAATGGGCTGAAATGGATGAATTTAATTCAGATGACCATTATATCTACTACTCTGGGCAAGAATCCCTTGGAAGAAATGGAGTAGCCCTCATAGGTTGACAAACGGTCCAAAATGCAGTACTTGGAAGCAATCTGAAAAACAACAGAATAATCACTGTTTGTTTCCAAGGCAAGCCATTCAGTATCACAGTAATCCAAGTCTATGTCCTGATCAGTAGTGCTGAAGAAGCTGAATTCGAATGGTTCTATGAAGACCTGCAAAACCTTCTAGAACTAACACCCAAAAAAGATGCCCTCTTCATTATAGGGGCCTGGAATGAAAAAGTAGGCAGTCAAGAGCTACCTGGAGTAACAGGCAAATTTGGCTTGGAGTACAAAACGAAGCAGGTCTAAGGCTAACAGAGTTTTGCAAAGAGAATGCACTGGTCATAGCAAACACCTGCTTCCAACAACACAAGAGAAGAGTTTACACATGGACATCACCAGATGGTCAACACCGAAACCAGATTGATTATATTCTGTGCAGCCAAAGATGGAGAAGTTCTATACCGTCAGCAAAAACAAGACCAGGAGCTGAGTGTGGCTCGGATCATGAACTCCTTATTGCCAAATTCAGACTTAAATTGAAGAAAGTAGGGAAAACAACTAGACCTTCAGGTATGACCTAAATCAAATCCCTTACGATTATACAGTGGAAGTGACAATTAGATTCAAGGGATTAGATCTAATACAGTGCCTCTGGACAGAGGTTTGTGACATTGTACAGGAGGCAGTGATCAAGACCATCCCCAAGGGAAAAAAAAATGCTAAAAGGCAAAAGGGTTCTCTGAGGAAGACTTACAAATAGCTGAGAAAAGAAGAGAGGCTAAAGGCAAAGGAGAAAAGGAAAGATATATCCATTTGAATGCAGAGTTCCAAAGAATAGCAAGGAGAGATAAGAAAGCCTTCCTCAGGGATCAGTGCAAAGAAATAGAGGAAAACAACAGAATGGGAAATACTAGAGATCTCTTTTAAAAAATTAGAGATACCAAGTGAACATTTCATGAAAAGATGGGCACAATAAAGGACAGAAATGGTATGGACCTGACAGAAACAGAAGATATTAAGAAGAGGTGGCAAGAATACACAGAAAAACTACACAAAAAAGATCTTCATGACCCAGATAACCATGATGGCATGATCGTTCACCTAGAGCCAGACATCCTGAAGTGCAAAGTCAAGTGGGCCTTAGGAAGCATCATTACAAGCAAAGCTAGTGGAGGTGATGGAAATCCAGTTGAGCTATTTCAAATCCTAAAAGATGATACTGTGAGTTGTCAATATGCCAGCAAATTTGGAAAACTCAGCAGTGGCCACAGGACTGGAAAAGGTCAGTTTTAATTCCAATCCCAAAGAAAAGCAATGCCAAAGAATGTTCAAACTACTGCACAATTGCACTCATCTCACACACTAGCAAAGTAATGCTCAAAATTCTCCAAGCCAGACTTCAACAGTACATGAACCATGAAATTTCAGATGTTCAAGTTGGATTTAGAAAAGGCAGAGGAACCAGAGATCAAATTGTCAACATATGCTGGATCATCAAAAAAACAAGAGAGTTCCAGAAAAACGTCTACCTCTGCTTTATTGACCATGCCAAAGCCTTTGACTCTGTGGATCACAACTAACTGTGGAAAACTCTTCAAGAGATGGGAGACCTTACCTGCTTCCTGAGAAATCAGTATGCAGGTCAAGAAGCAAAAGTTAGAACTGGACATGGAACAGCAGACTGGTTTCAAATCAGGAAAGTAGTATGTCAAGGCTCTATATTGTCACCCTGCTTATTTAACTTATATGCAGAATATGTCATGTGAAATGCCAGGCTGGATGAAGCACAAGCATGGTATCAAGATTGCTGGGAGAAATATCAGTAACCTCAGATATGCAGATGACCTGACCCTATGGCAGAAAGCAAAGAAGAACTAAAGAGCCCTTGATGAAAGTGAAAGAGGAGAGTGAAAAAGTTGGCTTAAAACTCAAACGTTTAGAAAACTCAAATCATGGTATCTAGTCCCATTGCTTCATGGAAAATAGATTGGAAACAATGGAAAAAGTGACAGAATTTATTTTTTGGGGGCCCCCAAATCACTGAAGATGGTGACTGCAGCCATGAAATCAAAGCACGCTTGTCCCTTGGAAGAAAAGCTATGACAAACCTAGACAGCATATTAAAAAGCAGAAACGTTACTTTGCCAACAAAGGTCCGTCTAGTCAAGGCTATGGTTTTTTCAGTGGTCATGTATGGATGTGAGAATTGGACTATAAAGAAAGCCGAGCACAGAAGAATTGATGCTTTTGAACTGTGGTGTTGGGGAAGACTCTTGAGAGTACCTTGGACTGCAAGGAGATCCAACCAGTCAATCCTAAAGGAAATCAACCCTGAATATTTATTGGAAGGACTGATGTTGAAGCTGAAACTCCAATACTTTGGCCACATGATGTGAAGAGCTGACTCACTGAAAAGACCCTGATGCTGGGAAAGATTGAAGGCGGGAGGAGAAGGGGACGACAGAGGATGAGATGGTTGGATGGCACCACTGACATGATGGACATGAGTTTGAGTAAGCTCCAGGAGTTGATGATGGACAGGGAAGCCTGGCGTGCTGTAGTCCATGTGGTCACAAAGAGTTGGACACGACCGAGCAACTGAACTGAACTGAACTGTCTCAGCTTTTTATCACTCCCTTTTTAATTATGAAGCCATGAACTTGACCTTTGAAAAAACTTTGTTAAAATCACCAAATATAGCCAACCCGTAGTTCAAACCTTATGTTTACCCAAACCGGGAATTTTTAGTTTCTCTTTCTTACTATATGGATTAGAAAATACATTCATTGTATTTTCTCTCCTGTCTTGTTTCAGTGTATTCCTGTTACTGTTTTTAATTTCACTGTGATCTTTGTGGACTCTAAGAGCCAAGTGTATCAATAACACTTTCAATTTAGTTAGTATTTCCAACTGGGACAAGAAGATAGGAAAGGTTCATCTTCTTAGCGTGTTCTGAAATAAGAAATCTTCATGACAAGTACCACTCCTCTGCCATGAAATAAAACTGAATTGAAAATTTGTCTACCAGTTAAGTGGTAGATGTTTTTCCTGCATTCTGTTAGAAAGCTATTTGAAGGGATGACTATATACATTTTCCTAGTACTTCTATTGTTTCAGAGACTCTCAGTGAACAGCAGAAAAGAAAACATGAGTAACTCAGGCCATCAGGTCAAAACCTGGGACCAACTGAGGCTTGAGCAAATGTCAGTCTCAAAGGATAAGTCCTGGAGTCTCTTGGGCCATGATGTGGTGTTAATTTTTCACCCTGACTGTGGAAGCTCACAATTAAATAAACAGGTCAAGCAGGAAAAACTACAGTTGTATTTAAACACTGAGGACAATTGGCACTTAGTTGTTCTATATGGCAGTGTTTATTGAACAGAGTGCCTGTTTACTGGTCTTAGGACTGCCCTTGCTTTAGCACTAAGCATCCCATGTCCCTCAGATTCCCCAGTTCTGGGCACACTGAAATGCTGGTTTCCCTGTAATAAGGTCATGCTGCTGCTGCTGCTGAGTTGCTTCAGTAGTGTCCGACTCTGTGCAACCCCAAAGACGGCAGCCCACCAGGCTCCTCTGTCCCTGGGATTCTCCAGGCAAGAACGCTGGAGTGGGTTGCCATTTCCTTCTCCAATGCATGAAAGCAAAAAGTGAAAGTGAAATCGTTTAGTTGTGTCTGACTCTTTGTGACCCCATGGACTGTAGCCTACCAGGCTCCTCCACCCATGGGGTTTTCCAGGCAAGAGTACTGGAGTGGGGTGCCATTGCCTTCTCGGAATAAGGTCAAGATATTTAATTAAAACTGACTGCTTATTTAGGTTTCCCTTGTGGCTCAGTGGTAAAGAATCCACCTACCAATGTCGAAGACTCAGGTTCAATCCCTGAGTCAGGAAGATCCCTGGAAGAGAAAATGGCACCCAGCTCCAGTATTCTTGCCTGGAGAATTCCATGGACAGGGGACCGTGGCAGGCTATAGCCCATGGGGTCACAGAGGGTCAGACATGACTGAACACACACACATATCCACTTGTTCTCATTTTACTGTATTTGAATAAATGCAATTATGTTTTAAGATAAACAAGAATACTATGTGCCTATTATTTTAAAAATATTTAACTGAACAGTCATCACATTTATTTCTGAATATCTATTTTAAGTAGTGATTTAAGTAATTGTTAATGAAAAACTTTAGTTTGGAAGAAGCATAATACAGTTAAATCTGAGGTTGTAACTAAAATAGACTTTTGAAAGACACTATAAAAATGTACTTTATGTAGTACACTAAAAAACATTAATTAAACCTTTGTTCTAAACTCTTTGTTAGGCCCTGAAATAATAAGAAAAATAAAATAGAGTCTTCTTCTCTAGGAACTTACAGTGCCAAGTTTCCAAGTTTCTATGGAAACAATTTTTCAGCTTTAATAGAGGAGATAATTGTATGTGTTCATAGGTTCCATAAGTGGCTTACTTAACAAAAATTGAATAGTTATTTTTTGTCTTAGTGCATCCATATGATAAATTTTGTTCCTCTTTGTCTTAAAATAGGCTTATTTTTTGGTAGCAAGAGTTATTTTGATTTATTAAACTTTAATTTTCAAAAACATAATAACTATTTGTATTTTTCTATCATGGGGCCACAAAACCACATTCTTGAATTACAGCCCTTGAATTTGAAGAATATACAAATATCTAAGAAATAGCAGGTGCATTTATATGATTGGTCATTTTCCTAGTCTTTTCACAAAATATTTGGTACTTGGATGGCATAATGTCTTGAAAATGATGTTAGAAATGTTGTTTAGATTTCTAGACTATCTCAGATCAACCAATTTTGCACATATGTAGATAAAAGCTTTATATTCACAATAAAGAGAGCATATTTTCTAGTGCTGGTGATAAAATAAAAATACAAATTAATACAAATTATTTTAAAGATATAACCACCTCAAAAGCAGTATGATCTTTTGGTAATATAAATGTAGATGTGAATGTGCCACTTCTATACATGTGCATACTACATTCATAGACACACACATACACACACACAGACACATTCACTGTTAATACCCTTCAGGGGATTCTCATTGCTTTAAAGATGAGGACCAAAATGAGAGTACTCGGCTGCCTGCAGCCTGCATTAAATCTGGGCACAGCTGTTTCGCTCAGCACTGTGTACTCCTGGCCTAGCAGTGTCTAGCTCTTAGTCAGTACCAGAGTTGGATCAAGCTTTTCTGTCTTACGTGTTGACATTTGAGGAAAAGCAGATTAATTATCAAAGGATGGTAAGGAAGGTGATGGTAATTTTAAAGGGATTTCATGGGAATCTTAACATGTCAGAGGGTGGTATTTGTTCTTTACTGTATATAATATTTTTTTTAAAAATTCCTTATGCAGACACAGAGTCACCACCACACTAACATTTATAAGCCATAGTTGAGTTAATTTTTTAAAAATATGTCTAAAGAGATGGAAAGAAAGAAAACATTGTTAAGTGACTAATAATTAGAAGTGGTAAGGGTTGATTTACAAGATGTATATTTGTACACCCTGAGAATCTATGTACAGTAGTATTTGCTAATCTGAGAGTGGCTGAAGATTAAAGAAAGTTCCATAGAGGGGAGAAAAGTGACACTAATCAGATGATTCCTGAGCCAGTCAACAAGTTACAACTGAGTTACTTCTTCCTGCGCTGGAAGGATCCGAGGGGGAGTTAGGTAGGAAGACCATAGAAGACCTTCTGGCCTACGCTTGTTCAGAAGTAAGAGGTATCAGTGGGGCCTGGAGTTGTTTTAATAACAAAAATTGATTAAATTATATGTTTTATAAGATGATTACATTAACAAAGATTGACAAAATTACTGAGTATTGTTTATTTTTTTCCATAAAAGCACACCATCATGTTACATGAAAATCTGTAGTGAATTAACTAAAGAAAGTGAAAGTGTTAGTTGCACAGTCCTGTCTGACTCTTTGCAAAAGTAGCCAGCCAAGCTCCTCTGTCCATGGGATTCTCCAGGCAAGAATGCCAGAGTGGGTTTTGCCAATCCCTTCTCCAGGGAGTCTTCCTGATCCAGGTCTCCTGCACTGTAGGTAATTCTTCACCATCTGAGCCACTAGTGAATTAACTACAGTTACATCAAAAGATAGCACACTTCTGCATTTGAGAATTGATTAAATCATTTAGAATTTAGTATACATTATATCTACTACTGTGGACACGAATCCCACAGAAGAAATGGAGTAGCCATCACGGTCAACAAAAGAGTCCGTAATGCAGTACTTGGATGCAATCTCAAAGATGACAGAATGATCTCTCTTCGTTTCGAAGGCAAACCATTCAATATCACAGTAATCCAAGTCTATGCCCCAACCAGTAAGGCTGAAGAAGCTAAAGTTGAACAGTTCAATGAAGACCTACAAGACCTTTTAGAACTAACACCCCAAAAAGATGTCCTTTTCATTATAGGGGACTGGAATGCAAAAGTAGGAAGTCAAGAAACACCTGGAGTAACAGGCAAATTTGGCCTTGGAATACAGAATGAAGCAGGGTAAAGGCTAATAGAGTTTTGCCAAGAAAATGCACTGGTCATAGCAAACACCCTTTTCCAACAACACAAGAGAAGACTCTACACATGGACATCACCAGATGGTCACACCGAAATCAGATTGATTATATTCTTTGCAGCCAAAGATGGAGAAGCTCTATACAGTCAACAAAAACAAGACCAGCAGCCGACTGTGGCTCAGATCACGAACTCCTTATTACTAAATTCAGACTTAAATTGAAGAAAGTGGGGAAAACCATTAGACCATTCAGGTATGACCTAAATCAATCCCTTATGATTATACAGTGGAAGTGAGACATAGATTTAAGGGCCTAGATCTGATAGATAGAGTGCCTGATGATCTATGGAATGAGGTTCGTGACATTGTACAGGAGACAGGGATCAAGACCATCCCCATGGAAAAGAAATGCAAAAAAGCAAAATGGCTGTCTGAGGAGGCCTTACAAATAGCTATGAAAAGACGAGAAGTGAAAAGCAAAGGAGAAAAGGAAAGATATAAGCATCTGAATGCAGAGTTACAAAGAATAGCAAGAAGAGATAAGAAAGCCTTCTTCACTGATCACTGCAAAGAAATAGAGGAAAACAACAGAATGGGAAAGACTAGAGATCTCTTCAAGAAAATTAGAGATACCAAGGGAACATTTCATGCAAAGATGGGCTCAATAAAGGACAGAAATGGTATGGACCTAACAGAAGCAGAAGATATTATGAAGAGGTGGCAAGAATACACAGAAGAACTGTACAAAAAAGATCTTCACGACCCAGATAATCACGATGGTGTGATCACTGACCTAGAGCCAGACATCTTGGAATGTGAAGTCAAGTGGGCCTTAGAAAGCATCACTACCAACAAAGCTAGTGGAGGTGATGGAATTCCAGTTGAGCTATTCCAAATCCTGAAAGATGATGCTGTGAAAGTGCTGCACTCAATATGCCAGCAAATTTGGAAAACTCACCATTGGCCACAGGACTGGAAAAGGTCAGTTTTCCTTCCAATCCCAAAGAAAGGCAATGCCAAAGAATGCTCAAACTACTGCACAATTGCACTCATCTCACATGCTAGTAAAGTAATGCTCAAAATTCTCCAAGCCAGGCTTCGGCAATACATGAGCCGTGAACTTCCAGATGTTCAAGCTGGTTTTAGAAAAGGCAGAGGAACCAGAGATCAAATTGCTAACATCTGCTGGATCATGGAAAAAGCAAGAGAGTTCCAGAAAAACATCTATTTCTGCTTTATTGACTATGCCAAAGCCTTTGACTGTGTGGATCACAATAAACTGTGGAAAATTCTTCAAGAGATGGGAAAACCAGACCACCTGACCTGCCTCTTAAGAAATCTGTATGCAGGTCAGGAAGCAACAGTTAGAACTGGACATGGAACAACAGACTGGTTTCAAATAGGAAAAGGAGTTCGTCAAGACTGTATATTGTCACCCTGCTTATGTAACTTATATGCAGACTACATAATGAGAAATGCTGGACTGCACAAGCTGGAATCAAGATTGCCGGGAGAAGTATTAAGAACCTCAGATATGCAGATGACACCACCCTTATGGCAGAAAGTGAAGAGGAACTAAAAAACCTCTTGAAGAAAGTGAAAGAGGAGAGTGCAAAAGTTGGCTTAAAACTCATCATTCAGAAAACGAAGATTATGGCATCCGGTCCCAACACTTCATGGGAAATAGATGGGGAAACAGTGTCATACTTTATTTTGGGGGGCTCCAAAATCACTGCAGATGGTGACTGCAGCCATGAAATTAAAAGATGCTTACTCCTTGGAAGAAAAGTTATGACCAACCTAGATAGCATACTCAAAAGCAGAGACATTACTTTGCCAGCAAAGGTCCGTCTAGTCAAGGCTATGGTTTTTCCTGTGGTCATGTTTGGATGTGAGAGTTGGACTGTGAAGAAGGCTGAGCACTGAAGAATTGATGCTTTTGAACTGTGGTGTTGGAGAAGACTCTTGAGAGTCCCTTGGACTGCAAGGAGATCCAACCAGTCCATTCTGAAAGAGATTAGCCCTGGGATTTCTTTGGAAGGAATGATGCTAAAGCTGAAACTCCAGTACTTTGGCCACCTCATGTGAAGAGTTGACTCATTGGAAAAGACTCTGATGCAGGGAGGGATTGGGGGCAAGAGGAGAAGGGGACGACAGAGGATGAGATGTCTGGATGGCATCACTGACTTGATGGACGTGAGTCTCAGTGAACTCCGGGAGTTGGTGATGGACAGGGAGGCCTGGAGTGCTGCAATTCATGGAGTCGCAAAGAGTCGGACATGATTGAGTGACTGAACTGAATTGAACTGAACTCATACCTACTGGAGTTCCACAGAGTTTGATTTTACCTAGTGCATGTACAGTGAATAATATACAGTATATAGACAGACACTCACTTGACAGCTTCATACCCCAAAGATAAAAGGATGCTGATGATCATTAGAAAGTTATCTTCACAGATGGAAATTAATAGCTTTCCATAGAATCCATTCCAGTGTTAAATTATACTGAAGCCAAAAATTATTTGAGACTTATACAATGTCTCTCTTGGGAGTTTTTAAACTCTCATAATTTTATTGGTCTTTTGTGAGGCTGGAAAGAATTGTTCTGTTTCTTTTTATGGTTCATTCTGCGTATATTTGAAATAGCTTTTGCAACTTTTTGTTTTTTATTTTACAGCACAGGGAAGCTGATATGTACCATTGGAAGGCATAAAATAGCTTCCATTCTCTTGAATACTTTCACCCCTTTATCTTACAACTGTTTAAGTCCCTATAGAGTCCTCTTATAATGTAAAAGAAATTAATTAAAAGTTCATCAGCTTAAACTAGCCATGAGGTTATAATTATTGAAACTGATAGTAGGTATAAGAATCTTCATTTTACTGTCCTTATTTTTGCATAAATTTTAGGAGGAGAGTGAAAAGAATGGTTTAAAATTCAACGTTCAAAAAACTAAGATCATGGCATCCATTCCCATCACTTCATGGCAAATAGATGGGAAAACAATGGAAACAGTGAGAGACTTTATTTTCTTGGGCTCCAAAATCACTGCAAATGGTGGCTGCAGCCATGAAATTAAAAGACCCTTGCTCCTCGGAAGAAAAGCTATGATAAACCTAGACAGTGTATTAAAAAACAGAGACCTTTTGCCAACAAAGGTCTGTCTAGTCTAAGCTATGGTTTTTTTCCAGTAGTCATGTATGGATTGAGAGTTGGACTATAAATAAAGCTGTGTGCCAAAGAATTGATACTTTTGAACTGTGGTGTTGGAGAAGACTCTTGAGAGTCCCTTGGCCTGCAAGGAGATCCAACTAGTCAATCCTAAAGGAAATCAGTCCTGAATATTCATTGGAAGGACTGATGCTGAAGCTGAAGCTCCAATACTTTGGCCACCTGATGAGAAGAACTGATTTATGTAAAGCCCCTGATGCTGGGAAAGATTGCAAGCAGGAGGGGAAGGGGACAACAGAGGATGAGATAGTTGGATGGCATCACCAACTCAATAGACATAAGTTTGAGCAAGCTCTGGGAGTTGGTGATGGACAGGAAAGCCTGGTGTGCTGCAGTCCATGGAGTCACAAAGAATCAGACATGACTGAGCAACTGAACTGAACTGTTGGTAAAAATATATTAAAAGCGCCTTTAGCTAAGGATCAAGGTAAGTATGTGGGTATATGCCCTTGCACACACATCTTGTGTGTGTGTATGTGTGTGTGTTCGTGTGCCCTAGCTGGTTCTTGAATTTTGGGATTCAACGTCAGTGACTGTTCCTTTGAGCCTCCATAGGTCTGTGCTTTCAGATGGCTTTCATAAAATAACTTTGTTTTATAAAAGTAAATTTTACTCCAGTGAGACATATTAGTCAAAGTCCCCTAGTTTCATTATTTTTAAGGTCTTAGTGGTTATTTGATTCTAATAAGGGCCTGAGGATGGCAGCTTTATCCAAGTCCATTGTTCTGAGGATTCACAAGTCCAGTGCCTGGTCACACCATCTCTATGTTCTGTATTGTCAGTGAGCAGCACAAGAGTTTGGCCTCTCAGGAAATACCAGCTCAGAGGATGCTGCTTAGTATGTCTATAGGGCGAAACACGGCAGTAGGCAAAAGACAAATTTTAATTCTTTGTTAGCAGCTACAGTTGAGAGACATTCACATGACTATGCTTCCAGTTCAGTTCAGTTCAGTTCAGTCACTCAGTGGTGTCCAACTCTTTGCGGCCCCATAAATTGCAGCATGCCAGGCCTCCCGGTCCATCACCAACTCCCGAGGTTCACTCAAACTCACGTCCATCGAGTCAGTGATGCCATCCAGCCATCTCATCCTCTGTCGTCCCCTTCTCCTCCTTCCCCCAATCCGTCCCAGATTCAGAGTCTTTTCCAATGAGTCAACTCTTTGCATGAGGAGGCAAAAGTACTAGTTTCAGATTTAGCATCAGTCCTTCCAAAGAACACCCAGGACTGATCTCCTTCAGAATGGACTGGTTGGATCTCCTTGCAGTCCAAGGGACTCTCAAGAGTCTTCTCCAACACCACAGTTCAAAAGCATCAATTCTTCGGCGCTTAGCCTTGTTCACAGTCCAACTCTCACATCCATACATGACCACTGGAAAAACCATAGCCTTGACTAGACGGACCTTTGTTGGCAAAGTAATGTCTCTGCTTTTGAATATGCTATCTAGGTTGGTCATAACTTTCCTTCCAAGGAGTAAGTGTCTTTTAATTTCATGGCTGTAATCACCATCTGCAGTGATTTTGGAGTCCCTCAAAATAAAGTCTGACACTGTTTCTACTGTTTCCCCATCTATTTCCCATGAAGTGATGGGAATCAGATGTCATGATCTTAGTTTTCTGAATGTTGAGCTTTAAGCCAACTTTTTCACTCTCCTTTTTCACTTTCATCAAGAGGCTTTTTAGTTCCTCTTCACTTTCTGCCATAAGGGTGGTGTCATCTCAAGAGGCAGGTCAGGTGGTCTGGTATTTCCATCTCTTGAAGAATTTTCCACAGTTTATTGTGATCCACACAGTCAAAGGCTTTGGCATAGTCAATAAAGCAGAAATAGATGTTTTTCTGGAACTCTCTTGCTTTTTCCATGATCCAGTGGATGTTGGCAATTTGATCTCTGGTTCCTCTGCCTTTTCTAAAATCAGCTGAAACATCAGGAAGTTCACGGTTCATGTATTGCTGAAGCCTGGCTTGGAGAATTTTGAGCATTACTTTACTAGCATGTGAGATGAGTGCAATTGTGCGGTAGTTTGAGCATTCTTTGGCATTGCCTTTCTTTGGGATTGGAAGGAAAACTGACCTTTTCCAGTCCTGTGGCCACTGCTGAGTTTTCCAAATTTGCTGGCATGTTGAGTGCAGCACTTTCACAGCATCATCTTTCAGGATTTGAAAGAGCTCAACTGGAATTCCATCACCTCCACTAGCTTTGTTCGTAGTGATGCTTTCTAAGGCCCACTTGACTTCACTTTCCAAGATGTCTGGCTCTAGGTCAGTGATCACACCATCATGATTATCTGGGATGTGAAGATCTTTTTTGTACAGTTCTTCTGTGTATTCTTGCCACCTTTTCTTAATATCTTCTGCACTGCAGAAGAACGTGGGCTGCGATGGAGCTGTCAGAAGCATGGCCGAGAGGAGCTACCCCACGTCCGAGGTCAGGGGTGGCAGCCGAGAGGAGCTACCCCTGCTTCCGAGGTCAGGGAAGGCCAAGAGTGCCAGGCTGCGACAGTGCAGGAGCTGCCAAGAGGAGCTACCTCACGTCTGAGGCCAGGGGTGGCGGCTGAGAGGAGCAACCTCACGTCCATGCAGTGATGGCTGCGTGGGCGCAGGAGGGCTGAGAGGAGCTACTCCATGCTCAAGGTCAGGAGGGGTGGTGGTGAGGAGGTACCCCTCATCCAAGGTAAGGAGCAGTGGCTGCACTTTGCTGGAGCAGCCGTGAAGAGATACCCCAAGTCCAAGGTAAGAGAAACCCAAGTTGGACGGTAGGTGTAGCAAGAGGGCATCAGAGGGCAGACACACTGAAACCATAATCACAGAAAATTAGTCAATCTAATCACACTAGGACCACAGCCTTGTCTAACTCAGTGAAACTAAGCCATGCCCTGTGGGGCCACCCAAGACAGGCAGGTCATGGTGGAGAGACTTGACAGAATGTGATCCACTGGAGAAAGGAATGGCAAACCACTTCAGTATTCTTGCCTTCAGAACCGCATGAACACTATGAAAAGGCAAAATGATAGGATACTGAAAGAGGAACTCCCCAGGTCAATAGGTCCCCAATATGCTACTGGAGATCAGTGGAGAAATAACTCCAGAAAGAATGAAGGGATAGAGCCAAAGCAAAAACAATACCCAGTTGTGGATGTGACTGGTGACAGAAGCAAGGTCCGATGCTGTAAGGAGCAATATTACATAGGAACCTGGAATGTTAGGTCCATGAATTAAGGCAAACTGGAAGTGGTCAAACAGGAGATGGCAAGAGTGAACGTCGACATTCTAGGAAATCAGCAAACTAAAATGGACTGGAATGGGTGAATTTAACTCAGATGGCCATTATATCTACTACTGTGGGCAGGAATCCCTTAGAAGAAATGGAGTAGCCATCATGGTCAACAAAAGAGTCCAAAATGTAGTACTTGGATGCAATTTCAAAAATGACAGAATGATCTCTGTTCATTTCCAAGGCAAATCATTCAATATCACAGTAATCCAAGTCTATGCCCCAACCAGTAATGCTGAAGAAGCTGAAGTTGAACAGTTCTATGAAGACCTACAAGACCTTTTAGAACTAACACCCAAAAAAGATGTCCTTTTCATTATCAGATCAGATCAGATCAGTCACTCAGTCGTTTCCGACTCTTTGCGACCCCATGAATCGCAGCACGCCAGGCCTCCCTGTCCATCACCAACTCCTGGAGTTCACTCAGACTCACGTCCATCGAGTCAGTGATGCCATCCAGCCATCTCATCCTCAGTAGTCCCCTTCTTCTCCTGCCCCCAATCTCTCCCAGCATCAGAGTCTTTTCCAATGAGTCAACTCTTCGCATGAGGTGGCCAAAGTACTGGAGTTTCAGCTTTAGCATCATTCCTTCCAAAGAAATCCCAGGGCTGATCTCCTTAAGAATGGACTGGTTGGATCTCCTTGCAGGCCACTGGAATACAAAAGTAGGAAGTCAAGAAATACCTGGAGTAACAGGCAAATTTAGCCTTGAAGTATGGAATGAAGCAGGGCAAAGGCTAATAGAGTTTTGCCAAGAGAACACACTGGTCATAGCAAACACCCTCTTCCAACAACACAAGAGAAGACTCTACACATGGACATCACCAGATGGTCAACACCGAAATCAGATTGATTATACTCTTTGCAGTCAAAGATAGAGAAGCTCTATACAGTCAGCGAAAACAAGACTGGGAGCTGACTGTGGCTCAGATCATGAACTCCTTATTGCCAAATTCAGACTTAAACTGAAGAAAGTATGGAAAACCACTAGACCATTCAGGTATGACCTAAATCAAATCCCTTATGATTATACAGTGGAAGTGAGAAATAGATTTAAGGGCCTAGATCTGATAGATAGAATGCCTGATGAACTATGGAATGAGGTTCGTGACATTGTACAGGAGACAGGGATCAAGACCATCCCCATGGAAAAGAAATGCAAAAAAGCAAAGTGGCTGTCTGATGAGGCCTTAAAAATAGCTATGAAAAGATGAGAAGCAAAAAGCAAAGGAGAAAAGGAAAGATATAAGCATCTGAAAGCAGAGTTCCAAAGAATAGCAAGAAGAGATAAGAAAGCTTTCCTCAGCGATCAATGCAAAGAAATAGAGGAAAACAACAGAATGGGAAAGACTAGAGATGTCTTCAAGAAAATTAGAGATACCAAGGGAACATTTCATGCAAAATGGGCTTGATAAAGGACAGAAATGGTATGGACCTATGCTTCCCAGCTCTCTGTAAATTCATGAGCCTGAACTCGCAGCTGCAGACCACTCCCCATGTGTATTTCTTATGAACCCAATTCAAGGTTCAGTCCCTGGTGTCTCACCTTCCAACCCACTCCCCTGGCCGTCTCCAACACAGACCTCCCTCCACTGGGAAGATGGGGGTCTCAGGACCCCAACCAGTCCACTTGACCTTCATTAGTGTCCCAACCTCCCTCCACTGAGAACTCGGGGTCCCGGGACCCAAACTCATCCACTTGACCTTCATCAGTGTCTCAAACTGCTGTTTCACTTCTCTGTGACTTTGCTTTCAGTCTCTCAGCCTGAATTTCCCCTTCATAACTCAACTATCTGGCAAAATCTCAGTTTTTGCTCCCAGTTCAGTTCAGTGGCTCAGTCATGTCCAACTCTTTGTGACCCCATGGACTGTAGCACTCCAAGCTTCCAAGTTACAAGCAAATATCCAGACATTTCTCCCACAGGACCTATGTCTTTTGCTCCCTCTGTGCTGGATGCAGGGCTCAGTCACAGCAGAATTTCATAAAGTGATTATTTTCACTTGCTTCATCAGCTGGGTTGCCCTTCCTGGGAAAGTCTGCTTTTCTTGTAGCACATCTTTTCCATCTTGATCTCTAATTCCAGTATGCAGAGTATGGAACATAGTCATAGGCTCTTAGTAGATGTTCATTAGAAGTGACATATTTTTCATCTCTGTCTGAGGAAAAAGGAAAGACGTACTGCCTCCTCTCCTAAAAAGCAAACCAACAAAAACAAACAAAAATGAAACACTCTGTTCATAGTCTACATTTTCTTTCTGTATTTTAAACTATGTTGCTATCATAGATTATCCTTCTTAGGTTTACATCTCCTTCTTTATACTAAATTTTTTTTCCCTTCAGGAAATACATGGTTTTAGGTAGTGTGGAAAAAAGGGAAATGTAAAAACAGCACAGGTGTGTGAGTATGCTATCTATGGAATTTTAAATAGTGATAAGAGATGCATTCTTCTTGAAGTAATAATGGACTTCTGCTCTTTTGACTTGCATGGGGAGATTTATTGCATATATGTATTATACACACATATATGTAGTTGCATATGACTTGCATGGGGAGATTTATTGCATATATGTATTATACACACATATATGTAGTTCCCTACATATGAGTCTTCAAGTTGTAAACTTTCAAATGGAGAAGAAAATAGCAACCCACTCCAATATTCTTGCCTGGAGAATTTCATGAACAGAGGAGCCTGGAAGGCTACAGTCCATGGGGTTGCAAAAAGTTGGACACGACTGAGCTACTAACGTACAGGACTGAGCTGCTAACATACTAACCTACACAGGCTTTCAAAGGTGCAGAAGTGGAGGTTGCTGATGCTGTTCAGTTGCTAACTTGTGTCTGACTCTTTGCGACCCCATGGACTGCAGCATGCCAGGCTTCGGGGCTTTTCAAGGCAGTCTAAGATTTGAAAAGTTTTCCTTATTTTTTGTGTTTGTTTTTTGTGTATTATTTGTGTGAAAATGATTATAAACCTGTGACAGTACAGTACTATATAGCCGAGTGTATTACTTGACTACCTAGGCTAAGTTTGTTCGACTTAATGAACAAATTAGACTTATGAATGTGCTTTCAGAATGGAACTTGTTTGTATGTAGAGGATGTACTCTGTGTGTTTGTGTGCGTGTGCACGTGTGTGCGTGTGCATGTGTGTGCACGCATGTGTGTGTACTTGGCCAAAAAGTTCGTTCATCTTTTTCTGTAGGATGTTATGGAAAAACCCAAATGGTCCTTTTGGCCAACCCTGCACACACACACACACACACACGCATACACACATGCATGCATGCATACATTTGTCTAGCTCCCCTTCCACCCCAGAAATCACTGCTTGTGAGAGCAAGGAAGGGTGATCAGCCCTTTTCCACTTCTTCAAACTCTCTTCACAGGCTCCTCTGACAACTCTTCTTTCTCCTGTAAAAAGAAATTAAAGAAAACAGTCCCAAGCCTTCATCTACTGTCACCTCCTCTCTCTTCAGCTGTCCCTCTGAAGACATTATTTACTCCAAAACCTGATCACCTCCTCCTCGTGGAGGGCTCCACGTCTAGCTTTCTCACCTCAGTCTCTTCTGCAAGTCCTGGATCTGCTTCTGCCAGCTCTCACTCCTCGTTTATCTTCCCTAAATGAATGGAGTGCTTTGTTAGGACATCAGCCTGAAGGCCCAAAACCTAGCTGTTCATCTTTTCTCCCTAGATGGCCTTTCTCTCTGCTATTGGTCTTATCTAGCCTGTGAGCGGCTTGCCTCTGCTCTTTTATCTTGACTCTTCATCCTAGATTCAGTGTGCTGCCAAACACAATCAACTCTTGCTGCTGTCTGCTTGATAGAGGATATATTTCTGACCTACATTACAGCAAGATAAACTCATCTCCCCAGTTCTACTTCCTCCATGATATAAATCATTTCTCATCACACTTACAGGCCTATCTTTCTAAACCACAGTTTATACAAAGCCATTCTCCTGGAGAAGAGCCTGTGGTGTCTTCTCAGCTTTCTGAATTAAGTTTAAACTTGTCTACTTGGATGTTTAAGACTGGCCACAGCACAGTTGAAAGTTTTATTTACAGATTTGTAACCAGTTTTTACCGTTCCTCTGCCCAAAGCACCAGTTAAGTTGGGTGGCTCTGTGGCTCCTGAATTTGCCCTTGGTTTTCTCCTGCTACTCTTGCTTCTACTGCCACCATGAAGCTGAGTCAGCAGTCAAGGCTCACCTACAGGCTTATTTAAAAAAAAAAATGCTTTTTCTGTTTTGCATCCAGGCTGAAGCAATTTCTTTTTTGATCCATCAGAGAGAATCTGTATTGTGTATTCTATTGTCATAGTTTGATACTTGTGCTTTCTCCCCTTCCATTACTGTGAACTGCTTGGAGGCAGAACTTATGCCTTATTTATGTTTTGTTCCCTGTAATAGCAGGCAGGTTACCTGTGCAGAGTAAACACTCAGTAGACATTACGCATTAAATGAAAGTTGTTGCAGGACTCTTGGGCAATAGATTGACCTCTGAGATGCAGGGCCCTCATCTGTAAAGCAGGATGATGCACTATGAATCCCCATCAGAATGCATAATTCTACAATTATATTCATGCCATATATGTTTATAATGTGAAATGTCTATAACATAATGTGACTATATTTTATATACTCATATATATTGATATACTTATATATGTTTATAATATAGTATGAAGAATATGTTTCCTATTTGTTGAAGTTTTGGAATGTGAGCTTGGGAGAAGAGGTTTCACAGTCACTATAAGCGTTTTAACTGATGCCCCCTCCTGAAGCAGTGCATTTAGGGGAGACTGAAGGGTGGCGAGGGCTGCTGCTTTCTTACACAGCTCTGAGCCACCTTCTCATCAATGGAAAATGTTGCTGCTGCATCAGTAAACAAAGGATGTTGCCGTTGTCAAGCCATCACATTATCACCACCTGGATGGTGAGCCCTGAGGGGACTCAGGACGGAAACAGGCTTCCTGCCATCTGTCCCTCGGCCACTGCACACAGCCCCCTTTCCCTGACAGTGTGCCTTGGGTGTGTGCACAGTCGTGTCCGACTCTTCGCGACCCCATGGACTGCAGCTCTCCAGGCTCTTCTGTCCATGGAATTATCCAGGAGAAAATTGGAGTGGAGTCCTGTTTCCTCCTCCAGGGGATCTTCCTGACCCAAGGATTGAATCCCCATCTCCTGCACTGCAGGCGGATTCTTCACTACTGCAAGGGAACTTAGGATGGGAAAGCAGAGGACCCTGGCCCCAGAGAGTGGGAAGCAGATCAAATGGTTTCAGTGAGCCAGACTCTTGCATCTTCCGTATGTAGAAAAGTGCTAAATTCTTTAGCTTGAGATATCGGATTTTCTTTAATTAACAGTAATCTTTTGGTTATTTTGTCTTTGTTTCAAAAACTCCTATATATCCTGGCTCCTCCCTTATCTCTTAGGAGTGGTTTCTCAGAGCTGTCTAAGATGCTGTGTCCCAGACTTAAATCCTCAGTTTGCCAAATAAAACATAATTCTCAAATTTTAGGTTGTACATTTTCTTCAGTTGATACTCTTTACCCAGTTTTTGAGTGTGACAGAGTTAGGGTATTCCTGAAATGATAAGATCACAAATTCCTAGAGCTATTAGGATTTGTACTTCATATCTGTCTTTTAAAATGGCTGAAATCATTATTCATAGCAATATTTATTGAGCATCTACTACTGCCTTGTCAGGCAATATGGTAAATTCTCCCTGTGCATTTTATCATTCCTCACAACAACCGCTAGAGTAGGTTCTGTTATCCTTATTTCACAGATGAAGAAAATTCAAAAGAGTGTTTGGTACTTTATAAGCATCTAGTAAATTCTGTGACAACTATCCTTATATGTAGTTTAAACTCTCATGATCATTATTAAAACGTGGAAATTTTACTGACCCTTCTAATTACATGTGTCCTTTTTTATACCACTTTAAAACTTAATCTATTTTCTTTAGGTTTTACTTATCTTTCACCCAGACACATAGCATGGAATTTAGTTGGAAATTGCCTAATTTGGCACTAGTGGGAATTTGGACGTTTATTGACTTGAAGGCAAACTTTGCTCCCCAAAAGTGTTTATTAATGTGTGGTCTGTGGCCCTGGTGATTCTTTGGTGGGAGTGGGCAGTGTCTATGGACTGGTCAGGAAGTACTGAGTCTGCTGCTGCTGCTGCTAAGTCGCTTCAGTCGCGTCCGACTCTGTGCGACCCCATGGACTGCAGCCCACCAGGCTCCTCCGTCCATGGGATTTTACAGGCAAGAGTACTGGAGTGGGGTGCCATTGCCTTCTCCGACTGAGTCTGCTAGGTGGACTCAAATAGTGGCAGGGAGCCACTGATGCTTTTGTATCATCCGTTTTAAGAAAAGTTCAATAATATGCTTGGCAAACTCATTTTTTTGTCCTAGAATGGAAACAAAATAAGATTTTCCTCTGTGATAATCTACCGCTATTGCTAATGGCACATAAGAAGTGGAAACTATGGAGATATCATTCAAAGTGGTACTCTTCAGAGCAAAATCACTCACTTATCAAGGTTGATACTAAACACCTGTTATTTCATAGGTGACATGTGACAGATTTGTAGGGACTAGGAATACAATGATGAAGAAAGCTCTGCTCTCATAGAGCTTATATTCTTATTGAGAGGAGCCAAATAGCTGCTGAGTCAGGATTGATGTCAGATAGTGGTAAGTGCTCTGAAGAGAACAGGGAACTTCACGTTGTCAGGAGTATATTCAGCAACTATGCACCAGCCTAGCTTGGCTTGCTGTGTGCAGCCTGCATCCCTTCTGATGAGTGCTCATGCTTTAGAGATCATGAAGCAGTTTTTAAAATATTCCTTCTGGATATGATGCAAGGTGACTGGGAGTGTGGTATTAGATTTAGAAATTAGAATAGGCTTTACTGAGGCTTTTAACTGAGATCAAGATGATAAAAGGAAGCAGTCATATGAATCCTCTGTCCATGAAGATCAAGGGACAAGCCCTTGCAAAGGTCCTGTGGCAAGCAAAAGCTGGGCTTTTCCCTGTGAAAGAAAGAAGATTTGTCTGGCTGGGACATCGTGTGTACAGGGGACAATGGAGGGAGGCAAAATCAGAGAGGTGGCCATGATATACATTGTGGAAGAGTGGTTATCTGTGCTAATGGCCAATATTTTGCTTAATGTGCTGATGTAAACCCGTTTTTAGTTAGTATATGGGGAAATGCAGAATAATCATTTAAACTATGATTGGATAACAGTTTTGGTATTAATAACAGCAGTAATCACTATATTTGTCACAAGTAGGGTTTTGATATGCAAAAAAATAATCAAACAGTTAAGTGTCTAGTGTGCTGCCAACAGCTGGCAATATGTCCAGTCTGGGTTTAACACTCAAGTAAAGAGAAAACATGGTAAAGGTGGCAACTGAATGTCTTGACTTTCAGCTTGCTATTCAAAGACACAGGTTGGAAGTGGAAGCAAGACTCACTTTTTCCCTCTAAAGCATGCTAGTTGTCAAGGGGAAGTTAGCTCCTGGGAGCTTTTCAAGTGAAGGATAAGATTCCTTTAAGGATTCACAGCATCAATAAAAGATTAAGGTCTATTTATCTGATTTCAGGCACTTTTTTCTTTGTGACACATCTCAAAAATACACTTAGTAACTTGAATAGTCTGAATCTATTACTTTAGTGACAACATGATGTTAATATTGATGATAAGACAACAGACTTCTTAAGAAGTCTAAATTGGTATGTACACCTCAATTGCCAAAAATGTTTTTCTTTTTCAGCCTTCAAATTTCTTCTTCACTTGTCAGAAAAGAAAATGAATGACACACTGGGATACATTTTTTAAAAAACAAGTTTAAATGCTGCAACAGAACATGAAGAAATATTTTTCATAAATACAAAAAGAGAATTCAAAATACATTTACCAGTCTGCCCCTGCCCAATCATTCAAATAGTTTTGAAAGTGATATAGTAATTAATTTAGCATATTTCAGCACACAAGATGTAGTATGTAATATGAAATTTCCTAATAATTTGCACATATTTCATGTTTCATCCAAATACCTAGAACTATAAGGCAAAAACACAAGACATTCAAGCTCATTTTTGCTGATGTGTGTTTGTTAAGTCTTAATACAAGTTAAGAATTTCTGATTTGGTATAAATAAAGAGCAAATGAAGTAATTAACTGGACACACAACCCAATTTGCATCCCCAAATACTCATTCTTAAGTTGAATATAAATTGTTTGTAAAAAGTTTAAATAATATCATCTGTCTCACTGACACTAAATAATTTTAGTATTGTTAATTTGAAAGCTGGTTATTAATCTTACTATTTAAAAGCTTTTGATAGTCCCGTTTCTAAGTTTATCTAGAATTGGCATCCTGTGAATGTAATGAAGACACAGTATGCGGTCCACAAATGAGAAACTCTATTCTGTGCAATGAGGGCCTTTCCTGAATGCACAGGGGAGACTGATTTAGGGCTTAGAAATAGCACTTAATTGGAAAAGAGTTCATTATCCTAAACGTAGTGAGTGCAGAAGTCCATCCATTCTGAAGTCTTTTCTGTAACTAGATTCAGATTGTAGCAAGGAATTATAGGTGCATTAGTTAGGTGGTTCAGACCTGACTGTTGTCAACTGAATGAACGTTTTTCAAAGTGATCTTTATTTCTCTTAGGGTGTGAAATGAACTTACCTGTGCAAACCAGTAGATGACTCTGCTGCTGTGGTTTCTATATGTGGCATCAAGGTAGTAAGGTAAGTTTGTGTACTTCCAAAATGGAATTAAAAGGCAGATAAAGAAAAATAAATTATCTCCTATTTCAAAGAAGCAGCCAACTCCAGAATGTGGAGTGATCTACAGTGTTAATGATCTATTTTCTACAATAGATAAATGGCATTAAAAAGTGGGAGTGGTCTATTAAAAAGTAGAGAAGACTTAAGAAGCAGAGTGTAGACCTAGTGTAGATTCTGCTTCAGAGGGAAGAAAAAAACTATAAAGTTATTGTTGAGATAAAGTGGACAATCAAGGGCTTCCCTGATGGCTCAGACAGTAAAGAATCTGCCTGCAGTGCGGGAGACCCAGGTTCCATCTCTTGTTTGGGAAGATCCCTTGGAGAAGGGAATAGTAACCCACTTCAGTATTCTTGTCTAGAGAATTCCATGGACAGAGGAGCCTGGCGGGCTACAGTCTGTGCGTGTGTGCTAAGTTGCTTCAGTTAGGTCCGACTTTTTGTGACCCCATGGACTGAAGACCACCAGGCTTCTCTGTCCATGGGATTCTCATGGCAAGAATACTGGAGTGGGTTGCCATGCCCTCCTCCAGGGGATCTTCCCAACCCAGGGATCAAACCTGTGTCTCTTGTGTCTCCTGAATTGCAAGTAGATTCTTTACCACTAGTGCCACCTGGGAAGCCTGGGCTGTAGTCCATGAGGTCACAAACAATCAGACATGACTGAGTGGCTAACACTTTCTTTTTTTCAAAGAGGACACTGATGATATTAAAGAATTATCAGACATTTTTGATATGATAATGGTGCCCTGGTGGTGATGTTAAAATGAAATACTGATATATTTACAGATGAATTACATGATATCTGGGTTTTCCCTTAAAACAGAAAAAGAATTAGAGAATAAGTAAAACTGAGTGCAAAATGTTGATAAATATTGCAGTTGGGTGAGTGACACATACATTTTCATTATAATATCCTATCTACTTTCTATTTCCACATTTATTAAAATGACTCATTCAGCAGACTGCTTAATACATTCTTTAGGTTCATAGAAGCTGGTGTTTCAAGAACCTCAGTCTATAGTATATTGCTAGACGATTTCATACCATGATAGCATGCAGCTTCAGAAATACATAGAAGTCTGTAGTTAGATAGAAAAACTGGTATCTCAATCCTATTTTATTCAGTTAATCCCCGTATACAGATTTTATTTTTTAAACATTTAAAAATTTTTGAAATATATATGGAAAAGTGCATAAAATAAATATATAATTTAGTAAATGATTGAAAAGCAAATACTATATGATCTTTACTCATATTAATAAATAAACTATTCTAAAAACAGAAAATCATTTTCTGTACCTTCTCAGTCATTTCCAAGAAGGCAATTATTTCCCCTTACCTTGAGGCAATTCTTAAATTTAGTTTTGCCTTTTTTGAACATTTATATGAGTGGAACAATACAGTATTTATTGGGCTTCCCAAGTGGTGCTAGTGCTAAAGAACCTGCTTACCAATGCTGGAGATGTAAGAGATGCAGATTTGATCCCTGGGTGGGGAAGATCCCCTGGAGAAGGGCATGGAAACCCCCTCCAGTATTCTTGCCTGGAGAGTCCCATGAACAGAGAAGCTTGGCAAGATACAGTCCATGGGGTTGTAAATAGTTGGACACGACTGAAGCGACTTAGCACACACATGGTGTTTATTATTCTCCCTTTGCTTCTTTTAAACATTACATTTGCAAGATTCACTCGTGTTTTTGCTTGTTGCTATAATGCAATCATTGTATAGCTATACAGTATAATATTCTGCTGTAGACATTCCTGTTCATGTAACTTTGGGCACATGGACACGGGATCCTGAAGGCTTATATTCAGGAGTAGAAGGCTTACATTCAGGAGTGGAAGGCTTACATTCAGGAGTGGAAGGCTTATATTCAGGAGTAGAAGTATATTCAGGAGTAGAAGTAGAAGGAGTAGAAGGTGTCTCATTGGATGTACTGCTTTTTAACACAGACTCCCAGATCACTTGTATCTGTCTTACCTGCTTTGCCAACAGTTGCACTGTTGTCTTAACTTCATCCCACTTACTTTGATAGATAGTATGTTCATTATTTTTGAGTTTAAAATGTTTCTATTTTTTATTGTTATTTCTTCTTTAACCTGATTTAGAGGAACATTTGTTTATAAAATTGAAATAAACTCAGAAAATCGTACAAATTATAGCTATTACAGCAAAAATGAATAGCTGCCTATATTGACTACTCATATGATCCTCTCATGACTCCTCCCAAGTCTAAGAGAGGGCCAAGGGATTAAATTTAAGAAAGTACTTACTTTTAGAGTTTGGCAAGTGCAGAACCAGCACTTGCCAGAGAGTAAATGTCTCCTTAAATTTTGCCTCCTAAATACCTCAGTTTCTCATAACCCGAGTTCAGGCCTTGACAGACAGACCATACATAAATAAATGACCATGGTTGTGTTCCAGTAAAACTTTGCTTACAAAACCAAGTGGTAGACCAGAATTTGCCTGTGAACTATAATTTCCTGATTTCTGACTTAGATTCTTTCCTCTGACCTATCTGCGAGTTCACTAATTCTCCCTTCAGCTTCATCTAATCTGTCATTAATCTCATTTGTTTACTTTCTTTTTCATTTCCAGAATATCAATGTGCAGTTTTTCAAACCTGTGCTATCACTGTTAACAATTTCCTACTTCCTAAAGTTGTTTTAAGTTTGATTTTTATTTTTTAAACCATAGACATGAAGTAAACATCCTAGTTTTGTGGTCTGTGTGTGTTAATTCAAGTACTGGAAGTCTTGCTGCTCTGATTTTGATATTTACTTATATTTACTTCCTTGAGTAATTGATTATTTATCTTGTATCATATACTTCTTGATATCATTGCAATTTTTCTTTATTTATTTTTTGGTGGAAATAATTTGCCTAGGATAAAGGTATATTCATCTAGAGCAGTGCAACATCAGCATCATAGGAGAATTTGTTAGAAATGTGAACTCTTGGGCCTCATCTCAGACCCACTGAATCAGAAAGACTGGGGTTGAGGACTGCAGTATGTGTTTTAACAACCCTCTGTGTGATTCTGATACATGCCCAAATTTGAGAACTACTGCTTTCAGGAAGATTTTCAGTGTTTATGTTCCACACCTAGTCTTTCTGGAATCTAGTTAAATTCATGTCTTGACCTTTGGGGGTCTCGTAGATGATGTAGGGCTTCCCAGGGGGCACAGTGGAAAAGAATCCACCTGCCAGTGCAGGAGATGCAAGTTCAGTTCCTGGATTGGAAAGATTCAATGGAGAAGGGAATGACAACCCACCTCAGTATTTTTGTTGGGAGAATCCCATGGACAGATGGGCATGGCAGGCTATGTTCTGTGGGATCGCAAAGACATGACTGTCTGAACAAAGGGGAGCACAAGATGATGTAGATTTGAGTGGGTAATCTGGTTGACTAAGTAGCAAACTTGCCTTGGGGGTGTATCCACTGTGGTCTCAGCTTAACGTGAGGAGGGGGAAGAGAGTCTCCTCTTAGACCTTCCACCTTGAGCAGACCCTGGATTCTGATTTCCATTCTCCTCTTTCCATTTGCCCCTTCCAACCAAAACTCAAAGCTTCCAAGTGGAAAAGGATTAAGGTGAGAGACTGTCATTGCCCCTTTTCTCTGGATTCAAACTTGCCCCTCAGATCTGGCTCGTCATTCTGTACCATATTGTTAGCTGATTAAGAAGATGATTTTATGTTTCATTCAGAAATTTCAGTTTGCTTCTAGCCAGAGAGTTAGTCCCAATTTCCTACCCAGCCCTCTACTATAGAAAATGACCTCATGCAGGTGCTTCTATGACTATTTGTTGTCTAGACATAAGAGAAAATAAAAAATGTAGACAGTTCACCTTAGCGGGGACATGACACTGAATGAAATGTTTTTATAAGGTTTACCTTGAGATTTATGCCTCAAAAATATATGGATTTACTCTCCAATAAAGCTGTTTGACCTTGATAAAACTGCTCTCTTTGGATGTTGAAAGCTCTTTTACTTCATTCATATATCACAAGTCTTTGGAAGCAATGTAGCAATCACCCGAGAATTTAATCTTGGACAGTTTCATGTACTTATTATGAAAAATATTCATATTGGCAGAAAGTGGAGGGGTTTTATTGTTCTGAGGTGAAATGTTGCCATAAGGAAGTGAATTTATCGACTGTTTGATGAAAAGAACATGTTTACACAAAATGTTTCTGTAAAGCAACATCTGCTCTTGGCTTGAGGGGACACATTCACACAAGAGTATAGACAGAGATGTAAGAGAAGTTAATTTAAGATCTCAAATCTCTTTTCCAGGACTTTTAAAAATAGATAATGTGAAAATATTATCTTTGCGTAGATTGATATTGAAATTTCATAAAACCACAGTGGTCTGTGACAAACCTGATGGCTTTTAAGCTAGCTGATGGATTCTGGAGACGTGCACATGGATTCCAGTGAAAGAGACCAAATACAATTCTCTAGAGAAGTTTGGATGAAAATTCCGCCTCCCTGAGTGTTTTTCAATGACTGTTCTGGCCTTTGAACATACTGTGTTCAGACAACCAAAATAAATGCCAAAGGAGCCTTGAGAACTGGAGTCCTGATAGAAATAGGATGTGGAGATTATCCTACAAGAAGAGAGGATTTTAAGTGTTAGGTCAGAACATCTACCTGGATTTGTGATTAGTGATTGAATCTCTTTCTTTTTTACCTGAATCACAATGTGCATTTTCAGATGGTCTCTGTTAGTTACATCTGTCAGAGTAAGCATGATCCCACGGCTGGGCTTGAGTATGCAGCCTGTTTGTGGTACTTTCTGTAACATGATTCTGTGAGTCAGCTTGTTTATAAGTTCAGGTGATATGACTTACAGATCTACCAAACATGTTTCTTTAGTTTTTTTCTCAATCCTACAACTGAAATTTGGATGTCTGTAATATGAGTTGTTTTAAGACAGTTGAAGTGCTTAAAATTCCCATGGTGTCCTACTGCCATAATGAGTCATTTATTTGAGAAAGATTGGCTCAAACACAAAGATACTCACTTCAAGGTCACTGAGAACTTTTTTCTTTTGGAACACATTTTCAGGACCTCAGCGTGTCATTGGTGCCTCAGATGTTCACGCGCCTGGCACACTGCTCACTGAAAACACACAAGCTGATTGGTGGGAGAAACTGTCCCCAGGCTCTAGCCACATCTCTGCCTAACATCACCACATAAAACTATGCTTTTCTCTCATTTCTTGTTTCTCAAAGTTAATATGGTTAGGATAGAAAAGAGGGCATGAGGGTAAGAAACCATTGTTTTTTCCTCTTAAGTCTGGATACCTGGCCTGTTTATAGCCACTTGCTTCCTTATTTTCTTTTGCTTTGAATTGTCTTGCCTTGTTTCCTCTTCAAAAAAAAATCCTAGCTTAATCAATTATTATGATTCCAGTACTATGTAAAAAATTCTAAAGAGCCCAGTTCTGCCCTCGAAGAGCTCAGTCTAATAGGTACTTAGGAAACAAATGAGTATGTGGTCTAGTTTTAAAATAGAGGTATAGGCAGTGACTCATGAGAATTTATGTAATACAGTCAGAATTTCTTACTCTACCAAGGTGCAGATTTTTATTTGAAAGGTATTGCTTCCTTATAAATACAGAAGCATTGTCAATATAATTCACAGTTTATACATAATGGAAATCAAGGAGAAACACAGAATCCCCTAGTAGATCAACTAAAGAGCTGGTACCAAGATTGGATGAGTAACTCAGCAGCATGGCTCTCAGTGAACTAGCTCACTTTTTGAGTGAGTTCTGAAGCACTTGGTGAAAGGGAGAGTGCAGTTCTGCACCCTAGACAGGGCCTCCTCTGCCCACTTCTTCATCTGCTCCCATGTGCCTCTTACCACAGAATGACTGGTGAGCAAGAAGTGAGGTTATCAGCAGAGCTGCAGTAACAGGTGTCATAAGCCTATATTTTATGAAGTATTTATTTGGATGTTGGGGATGCTTTCGGAATACAACTGCTGAGGACAGGAACACCTTGTTGACCCACTGTTCAATAAGCTTGCTGTTCTTTTCTTTCTTTATTTTAATTGGAGGATAATTCCTTTACAATAATGTGATGATTTTTGCCATATGTCAACATGAATCAGCCACAGTTATTCATGTGTCCCTCCCATCCTAAACCCTCCACCCCCCTCCCCATCCCATCCTTCTTGGTTGTCCCAGAGCACCTGCTTTGGGTGCCCTGCTTCATGCATCAAACTTGCACTGGTCACCTGTTTTATATATGGTGATATATATGTTTCAATGCTATTCTTTCAAATCATCGCACCCTCGCCTTCTCCCACTGAGTGCAAAAGTCTGTTCCTTACATCTGTATCTCTTTTACTGCCCTGAATCTAGGATAATCAGTATCGTCTTTCTAAAAACAAATATTGTATGTTAATGCATATATATGGAATTTAGAAAGATGATACTGACCCACTGCTCTGAAGCCACTGCTTTGTCCCCTGAGCAGACTGTGGGGGCTCAAGTTATTTGTCAATGGATTTTATCAACAGTTACCTTAAATCTGACCTGTTCTTCCTATGAATCTACATTACAGGTGTGCAATCAGACATGAGTTCCATTTTGCTGTTGCAGTGAAGCTATATTGTTTAGCCTTTGGGAGGAGAAGTTGGGGGAAAGAGGAGCATTTGGGTCTCTGTGCTTGCCTTTGTGCAGCTAGCATTTGCATTCCATGGACAATGCTTGTTAGAAGTATAATTGTATGTCTGCAAAATCCAAGGCAAGCACCTGAAAAATTATTAATAACACTTAAAACATATGTGAAGAGCCTGGTTGAAAATTATTTAAAAATCAATAACTTCATATGCCAGCAATAACTTCTAGAAAATATAATTAAAAAACAGACTCTAGTAATAAATAGAATATATTTTAAAACACTTCTAAGTAACTTTAAAAAAAATGTGCAGGTGTTATGTGGAAGAAAAGTATGAGGTATCACTAAGAATCATAAAAACAGAATTTAATGAAAGGAAATCTTTTTTCCTAGAAGGCAAGCAGAATATAACAAACATTTTATTTCTTCTAAAATTAAGTATAAATATAAATACAATTGCAATAAACATTCCAACTGAATTATTCCAGAATATATCAGTAAAAATAGAGGGTAAAAATGGCTGAGGCTTTTTTTAAAAGGAAAAATGATGTCAGGTTTTCATTAATAGATAATAAAATATTGTGACAACAATATTCAATCAAACCATATACCGGTAAAACTCAGTATCATAAAAGGCAGTTTTCTAATAATAATACATGATTCAATGCATGATGTTGGGACAACTGGTTGTATATAAGAAAAACATGTAATTGAATCAGAATGCAAAAATAATTTCAAACTAGTTTCCTGATATAAGCATGATTCACTATACTGAGAGTAAGAGGCTATGTCAATGAGAACCAAGTTTCCACTTATGATGACACAATTCCAGCACTGATACTGAGACTTTTGAGAAGATGGGGGTCTCAGTGTTGCCTTTTTAAAAAAGGTTTTCACCAAAAACTTTATTGAACAACATATTCACCATTTTGTTCCACTATATTCTGCCATTTTTCAGCCAACTTCATAATTCCATCTTCCCAAAACTTTTTATCTTTTTTTAAGATAAAATATTTTAATTTTTATTGAGGTATAGTTGATTAACAATAATATTAGTCTTCAGGTGTTCAGCATAGTGATTCAATATTTTTATAGATTATATTCCACTTAAAGTTATAAATTATTGGCTATATTCCCTGTGCTGTTCAATATACCCTTGTTGCTTATTTATTTTATACATACTAGCTTTTAAAATTTGGTTTTAATGGGCAGATAATTGCTTCACAATGTTGTGTTGGTTTCTGCCATACAACAACATGAATCAGCCACAGGTATACACATTTTCTCTCCCTCTGGAGCCTCCCTCCCATCTCTCACCCACTCCCACTCCTCTAGGTTGTCATAGAGCACAGGGTTGAGCTCCCTGTGTAATATAGCAACTTCCCACCCACTATCTACTTTGCATATGGTAATATACATGTTTCAGTGCTGCTCTCTCAGTCTGTCCCACTCTTTCCTTCCAGGGCTGTGTCCACGAGTCTGTTCTTTATGATGAATCTGTATTCCTGCCCAAAGATAGGTTCATCAGTACCATTTTTCTAGATTCCATATATGTATTTATTTGTTAATATATGATACTTGTTTTTCTCTTTCTTACTGACTTACTGTATTACAGGCTCTAGTTTCATCCACCTTAGTTCAGTTGACTCAAATTCATTCCTTTTCATGGCTGAGCAATATTCCATTGTATATATATGTACCACATCTTCTTTGTCCATTCATCTGTTGATGGATGTCTAGGTTCAGTGTTGCTTATGATGAAAATAGCAAAGATGAAAAGAGACTAGACTTCTAACAGGGCATGGAACTTACAGAGCACAACATGGCCCAACTCTTGGCCACGCAGCTCTCCTATCCTCCAAGACTCTTTCTGCTCTGGAAACTTCGTGCAGTGCATGTAATACACCACTGTGCCTGCCAGCCCTGAGCGAGGGTGGTGCTCAACACATTCTGGAGGGCCGCTTGGCACATATGTGTCCCCATGTCTGCTTTCAGAATTTCCTGTTTCAGACAAGTCCCCCAGGGAGATGACAGAAGAAGCAGAATGGACAAAATTTTAAACAGCCAAGTTACTTACTAACAAGGCATTGGCTAAGAAATTATTCAATATGTATAATTATAGAATACCATTCTTTAAAAGTTTTTAATGAATATGATAGGTTAATAAGTATCATGTTGTTGGAGACAAAATTTACATTTCTTCCTCTATTAGCCATGTTAAATATTTTCTGGTGTTAATTGGCAGTTTGTACTTCTCTGGTTTTACTGTGTCCTTAAAACTCTTTCTTCCTTTCTCTCTTCCTTCTTTATTTTTTTAAAATCATTCACTGAACATGTTTAACATTGAAGAAAAACTATAATCAGAAAAAGCACGTTCTTAAACAACATCAAAAGTCCACAAAGAATATTTCAAGAAAATTCAAGAGATTGGTTTGTTATTTGTGGAAGTTTTCTTTATAATTAAATAGTGGACATCATGGCTAGAAACATGAACTAGGAACAAGTTTGCAATATGCCTTGAACACCAAACAGAGCAAACTGAATTCAATTCTGTGGAACATAGAGACCACTGGAAATGTTGAGCAAAAACGGACAGACATAAATGCAGTGTTTTAAGTATTATCATTTGCTTCATAAGGAAAATGGTATGGAGCTGGCTCATAACTGTCTCTTGTCTTGGGTCACCAGGTGACAATCTGCTGTTATCTCCTGAAGTTGTACTTTATACCCACCCTGGTGTGAGAAAGACAACATGTGTAATCAAGAGTGATGGGCTGACACCAAGCTAAAGAAAATTTTAGGCTCTGGGTTAGAAATTTTGCTGCAAGTGAGAGTATTAAAATGAGAAATAGTTTTAAAAAAAGTGATTATGTGAGGTGCTGGAGTAATTTAAAATGAGATGGGTCAAATCCTGCTAATAATAAACTTTGAAGAGTAACTGGGATGAGCAGCTGAAATTATGGCTTTTGGTTTTTTTCCTATTTAATTTCTTTGATTAATCTTCTGCCATTAGAAAAGAATTGTGTCTCTTCTCCACCCACCCCCCCAAAAAAAGTGGTATAAATTTGAAATAGCTATAATTAACTTTTAGTCTCTAATCTTGATTTTTTATTCTTGACCCAAAAGTACAGAGCACAGAGGCAGCCTTTGTTTTCTTGTTTGCAGCCCTAAACAGGGAGATCTTAGATGTACCAGTGTCCAGGCCAGTGTGTGCGATCCTGGAGGTGGCTTCCTGCCTCCTCCCTGGGCCCTCAGTTGCCAAGTGTATCACCTCCACCTTCCCAGGGAAGCCGTGTAAGTCGTCAGTTGCTAAGGGAGCTAAGGTCCTGCCATGAGGAAGGGGCACAGGCTGGACTGTGGTGGCAAAGGTGAATCCAATATAGTCCAGAAAAGACCTGGAGAAAGTGGCACGTTTTTTTCTTCCTCCTGGTTCGAAATAGGAAAAGGAGTTCGTCAAGGCTGTATATTGTCACTCTGCTTATTTAACTTATATGCAGAGTACATCATGAGAAACGCTGGACTGGAAGAAACACAAGCTGGATTCAAGATTTCTGGGAGAAACAGCAATAACCTCAGATATGCAGATGACACCACCCTTATGGCAGAAAGTGAAGAAGAACTGAAGAGCATCTTGTTGAAAGTAAAACAGAAGAGTGAAAAAGTTGGCTTAAAGATCAACATTCAGAAAACTGAGATCATGGCATCCGGTCCCATCACTTCATGGCAAATAGATGGGGAAACAATGGAAACATTGACAGACTTTATTTTGGCGGGCTCCAAAATCACTGCAGATGGTGATTGCAGCCATGAAATTAAAAAATGCTTACTCCTTGGGAGGAAAGTTATGACCAACCTAGACAGCATATTAAAAAGCAGAGACATTACTTTGCCAACAAAGTAATGTTTTTTCAGATTACTGGTTTTTCCAGTAGTCATGTATGGATGTGAGAGTTGGACTGTGAAGAAAGCTGAGCACCGAAGAATTGATGCTTTTGAACTGTGGTGTTGGAGAAGACTCTTGAGAGTCCCTTGGGCTGCAAGGAGATCCAACCAGTCCATCCTAATGGAAATCAACCCTGAATATTCATTGGAAGGGCTGATGTTGAAGCTGAAACTCCAATACTTTGGCTACCTGATGCGAAGAGCTGACTTATTTGAAAAGATCGTGATGCTGGGAAAGATTGAGGGCAGGAGGAGAAGGGGACGACAGAGGATGAGATGGTTGGATGGCATCACCGACTCAATGGACATGAGTTTGAGTGAACTCTGGGAATTGGTGAGGGACAGAGAGGCCTGGCATGCTGCAGTTCATGGGGTCACAAAGAGTTGGACACAACTGAACTTAACTGAAAGTAAGAAATAACTTCAAAATTTGGAAGAAGAAACAGTTCAGTGTAGGAACATACAAAATCTGAATGCAGGAACATCAAAGGGACCACGACCTTAACTTGGGGAAAAGTTTCCTTTGGGGTTTTGGATATTTGGGGCTCCCTTAACTTTGAGGTGGATGTTACTGGTGCAAAAAAGATGTGTAAAGCAGGGAGCCCCCTGTTTTAGACTTGCTCTAGAAAGAAAGTGAAGGGATCTTTAATATCTCACTTTACCTCCTCTGTCTAGTGATGAGATAAAAAGGCTTTGTGTAGCCCAGAGGAAAACCAGGGGGTGCCAGTGTGTTCCACACTTGAGGACAATATATATTGGGAAGAAGGTAAGATACTCCAACACCCTGGTTTATTTATTTCTTTGTTGGTATCAAATGGTGGTGATAGACTGGCTTGCTTAATGAGGTGATGCACTTTGTATTAAGAAATTATCCAGACAGTGTTGAGCACAGCATTTATCATTAGATATTGCAAAGTAATATCTTCCCTTGCTTCCGGGTACCTCAACTGGTAAAGAATCCATCTGCAATGTAGGAGACTCGGGTGTGATCCCTGGGTTGGAAAGATCCCCTAGAAAAAGTAATGGTTATCCACTCCAGTATTCTTGCCTGGAGAATTCAGGACAGAGGAGCCCGATGGGCTACAGTCCATGGGGTCGCAAAGGGTTGGACACGACTGAAGAGACTAACACACTGTATAATCGTAAGGGACATTATTTAGGTAATACCTCATTTTTCTAGTGGTTTTCCCCTATTTTCTTCAGTTTAAGTCTGAATTTGGCAATGAGGAGTTCATTATTTGAGCCACAGTCAGCTCCCAGTCTTGTTTTTGCTGACAATGTAGAGCTCTCCATCTTTGGCTGTAAGAATATAATCAGTCTGATTTTGGTGTTGACCATCAGGTGATGTCTATGTGTAGAGTTGTCTCTTGTGTAGTTGGAAGAGGGTGTTTGCTATGACCAGTGCGTTCTCGTGACAAAACTCTGTTAGCCTTTGCCCTGCTTCATTCTGTACTCCAAGGCCAAATTTGCCTGTTACTCCAGGTGTTTCTTTACTTCCTACTTTTGCATTCCAGTCTCCTACAATGAAAAGGTCATCTTTTGGGGTGTTAGCTCTAGAAGGTCTTGTAGGTCTTCATAGAACCGTTCAGCTTCAGCTTCTTCAGCATTACTGATTGGGGCATAGACTTGGATTACTGTGATTTTGAATGGTTTGCCTTGGAAGTGAACAGAGATCTTTCTGTCATTTTTGAGATTTCACCCAAGTACTGCATTTCCGACTCTTTTGTCCACCTATGAGGGTTACTCCATTTCTTCTAAGGGATTCTTGCCCACAGTAGTAGATATAATGGTCATCTGAATAAAATTCACCCATTCCAGTCCATTTTAGTTCGCTGATTCCTAAAATGTCGATGTCCACTCTGGCCACCTCCTGTTTGACTACTTCCAATTGACCTTGATTCATGGACCTAACATTCCAGATTCCTATGCAATGGTTCTCTTTACAGCATCGGACTTTACTTCCATCACTAGTCACATCCACACCTGGGCATTGTTTTCACTTTGGCTCTGTCTCTTCATTCTTTCTGGAGTTATTTCTCCACTCTTCTCCATTAGCATATTGGGCACCTACCAACCTGGGGAGTTAATCTTTCAGTGTCCTGTCTTTTTGCCTTTTCATACTGTTCATGGGGTTCTTAAGGCAAGAATACTGAAGTGCTTTGCCATTCCCTTCTCCAGTGGATGACGTTTTGTCAGAACTTGCCACCATGACCTGTCTGTCTGGGTGGCCCTACAAGGCATGGCTCATAGTTTCATTGAGTTAAATAAGGCTGTGGTCCATGTGATCAGTTTGATTAGTTTTCTGTGATTGTGATTTTGTTCTGTCTGCCCTCTGATGGATAAGCATAAAAGGTTTGGAAACTTTTATGGAAGCTTCCTGATGGAATTGACTGACTGTGGGGGAAACTGGGTCTTGTCCTGATGGGTGGGGCCATGCTCAATAAATCTTTAATCCAATTTTCTATTAATGGGTGGGGCTGTGTTCCCTCACTGTTGTTTGACCTGGGACCAAACTATGGTGGAGGTAATGAAGACTGTGGCCTCCCTCAAAAGGTTCCCTGCAAGCACTGCCATACTCCTTGGCCCCGACACTGCAGCAGGCCACCACAAACCCACACCTCTGCTGAAGACTCCTGGACACTCACAGACAAGTCTGGGTCAGTCTCTTGTGGAGTTTCTGCTCCTTTCTCCTGGGTCCTGGTGCACACAAGGTTTTATTTGTGCCCGCCAAGAGTCTCTTTGAGACTGGGGAGTCCTGTATAAGGCCTGTAATCAAATCCCACTGGCCTTCAAAGTCAAGTTTCCTGGGGGTTCTCAGTCCTTTTGCCAGATCCCCAGGTTGGTATATCTGTTGTGGGTCCTAGAACTTTCTTAACAGTGTGAGAATTTATTTGATATAATTGTTCTGCAGTTTGTGGGTCATCTGCTTGGAGGCTTTATGGTGGGGTTAATGGTGACCTCCTTCAACAGGACTTATGCCATATACCCAGGTCTGCTGCACCCAGAGCCCCTGCCCCTGCAGCAGGCCACTGCTGACCTATAATTCTGCTGCTGCTGCTGCTTCTAAGTTGCTTAAGTTGTCTCTGACTCTGTGCGACCCCATAGACGGCAGCCCACCAGGCTCCCCCGTCCCTGGGATTCTCCAGGCAAGAACACTGGAGCGGGTTGCCATTTCCTTCTCCAATGCATGAAAATGAAAAGTGAAAGTGAAGTCGCTCAGTCGTGTCTGACTCTTAGCGACCCCATGGACTGCAGCCTACCAGGCTCCTCCGTCCATGGGATTTTCCACTCTGCAGGAGATGCTTAAACACTTAACACATGAGCCGTGAACTTCCAAATGTTCAAGCTGTATTTAGACAAGGCAGAGAAACCAGAGATCAAATTGACAACATCCGTTGGATCATCGAAAAAACAAGAATGTTCCAGAGAAACATCTACTTCTGCTTTATAGAGCATTCCAAAGCCTTTGACTGTGTGGATTACAACAAACTGTGGAAAATTCTGAAAGAGATGGGATATCAGACCACCTTTCCTGCCTCCTGAGAAATCTGTATGCAGGTCAAGAAGCGACAGTTAGAACCAGACATGGAACAACAGACTGGTTGTAGATTGGGAATAGGATATGTCAAGTCTGTAAATTGTCACTCTGCTTATTTAAGTTATAGGCAGAGTACATCATGCAAAATGCCAGGCTGGAATCAAGATTGCCTGGAGAAATATCAATAACCTCAGATACACAGATGATGCCACCTTTGTGGCACAAAGCAAAGAAGAACTAAAGAGCCTCCTGATGAGAATGAAAGAGGAGAGTGAAAAAGTTGGCTTAAAACTCAATATTCAGAACACTAAGATCATGACATCTGGTCCCATCACTTCATGGCAAATAGATGGGAAAACAATGGAAACAGTGAGAGACTATTTTTTTTGGATTCCAAAATCACTGCAGATGGTGACTGCAGTCATAAAATTAAAAGATGCTTGCTCCTCAGAATAACAGCTATGACCAACCCAGACAGCATATTAGAAAGCAGAGACTACTTTGCCAACAAAGGTCCATCTAGTCAAAGCTATGGTTTTTCCAGTAGTCATGTATGGATGTGAGAATTGGACTATAAAGAAACCTGAGCATTGAAGAATTGATGCTTTTGAACTGTGGTGTTGGAGAAGACTCTTGAGAGTCCCTTGGACTGCAAGGAGAGCCAACCAGTCAATCCTAAAGGATATCAGTCGTGAATATTCATTGGAAGGACTGATTTTGAAGCTGAAGCTCCAATACTTTGGCTACTTGATGTGAAAAACTGACATTATAAAAGACCCTGATGCTGGGAAAGATTGAAGGCAGTAGAAGAAGGGGACAACAGAGGATGAGATTGTTGGATAGAATCTTTGACTCAATGGACATGAGTTTGAGCGAACCTGGGAGTTGGTGATGGACAGGGAAGCCTGGCGTGCTGCAGTCCTTGGGGTCACAAAGAGTCAGTCATGACTGAGTGACTGAACTGAACTGAACTCATGTGCCTGTGTTTCCTGTCCTCCTTAGGCACAAACAAAAGTGATGATCATAGCCTTATGATGTCCTTATAAGGACTTTGCAGGCCATATTCACAATATGTTTATTTTATTTATTCATTTTATTACTAATCAAATTATTATCTTATATTGGAGCATAATTGATTAATAATGTATTTGGTTCCAGTGTACAACAAAGTGATTCAGTTATACATATACTTATTCTTTTTCAAATGTTTTCCTATTTAGGTCATTACAGAACATTGAGCAGAATTCCATGTGCTGCATATAGATGCTTGTTTGTTATCCATTTTAAATCTAGCAGTGTGTGCATGTCCATCCCAAACTCCCTAACTATCCCTTTCCCTACCTTTCCCCTTTGGTAACCAGTTATGCCTGTGAGTCTGTTTCCGTTTTGTAATTAAGTTCACTTGTATCATTTTTTGAGATTCTGAATATAAGCAATATCATGCAATATCTTGTCTGGCTGACTTCACTTAGTATGATAACCTATAGGTACATCCATGTTGATGCAAATGGCATTATTTTAATATTTTTATGGCTGAATAATATTCAATTGTATATATGTACCACATCTCTTTTATCCATTCTGCTGTTGATGGACATTTAGGTTGCTTCCATATCTTGGCCATTGTAAATAGTGGTGCTGTTAACATTGATGTGCATATATCTTTTCAAATTATGATTTTCTCCAGCTATATGCCTGAGAGTGGGATTACTGGGTCATCAGTAGCTCTATTTTTAGTTTTTTAAGAAACTTCCATACTCTTCTCCGTAGTGGCTGCACCAATTTACATTCCTAGCTAGAGTGCAGGAGGGTTCCCTTTTCTCCACACCCTCTCCAACATTTATCATTTGTAGGCTTTTGATGATGGCCATTCTGACTGGCGTGAGGTGATATCTCCTTGGCCATCTTCTTATCTCCTAGCCCCACTCACTGGTCTCATCACTCTGGCCTCTCTGCAGTTTCCTAAAACATGCTAAGCTCTTTCCTACTTAAATACCTTTGATCTTGCTTTTATCTTTGTCTGGAAAACTTTCCTCCTCTATTCAGGAGGCTTACCAGCTCCTATCCACCTCTGTTTGAATGTCACCAGGAAAGAGACATGTCCTAACCACCACACATAGAGGAGCCTGCCCCTGGATCCCAGCAGCCCCGGTTTGCCAGGTTCCAAGCTTGTCTAGAGTGCTTACAATCACTTCACTGATTGTACATTTGTTACCTTTTTATTTGCTGAATATTTATTTGCTGAGTCTTTCCTCCTTGGGTCCATCTCCTCTGTCTAAAACATTAGCTCTCTGAAGTCAAGGATTTCATCAGTTCTTAGGGCAGTGCCTGGTGCTAGGTAGGCTGCCCGTATGTATTTGTTGAAGACATGTGGATTCATTTTTATTTCCTTTAAATAATATCAGATAGCAATTTTTGAGCAAAAGATGTAAAAAAGTAAATTTACTAGAAATCTGACTTTAATAATGAGATGAGCCTCCTCCTGTTGTAATCGTTCCTCTTGGAATTCAGACTCCTGGTCTACCTTATGTCCTTGTTCCTTGGGTTGGTCTGATTGCAAGTCAAGATCATACCTTTGAGGTTATGAATAATAACATGCAAATATGAGTCTAGCATATTTTAAATCTATTTACTTTTCAGTTCCCTATGTAAATAAAGGAAATTGTAGATTTGCTTATTGATCTTAAATGCAAGGTTATCTTGCAAAGGTTGAAAAAACGCTTATGATTACAGTAAATTAAAATTCAAAAGCCAAGCTTTAGTCACAAATACTGTAATACAGCTCTAAACTCAATGGATTAACTTGAAACATATAGCCATACTAATTTTAATGTAAAATAAATGATTTATCGCCTCTAAAATTAACAGCAATTAAGTTTTGTACCAAATTACTGTTAGACTATTTTGAAAATAAGCAACTGAATTGCATTAACATTATTATTTTTAATTTTATGATTCTTTTTTACAACTAGCTTCGGGTGTGTGTACAAGTTAAGGGCAGATCATTGCCTTGTAGCACTTACTGAAAGATTGTGCTGTCATTGCCCCAGAGGATGTGGCTAGCTCAATGTGTTACAGATTTCATCCTCTTAGGAAAATGCTTCTTACTTTCAAGTTATAATTGACTTATTCTCTAATGATAGTTTTCTATGTAAAACAAGCTAATCTTCCCAAATCCTCATATCCGCTGGTGATGAGATACAAAGAGGAATTTAGTACCCAGATAAAATGGTAATTTAAAAACAGCATTCTACTCATAATGTAATTATTGTAGCTATTTACTACTTTTGCCACAGGTTTATTTGCTTTTCAAGAGAGAAAAAAAATTCTTTTTCTCAAGCATTTGACAGCAGTGAGAAGTTCATTATGTGGCCAATTATGGTTGGTAAGTTGACAGTTTTGAAACAGTTCCAGAAAAATTTGTCACTTTCTCACCACAGATAAGCTCTGTTTAAGAAGCCCCTCTAGCACAGGTTAAACTACTCTGTTAATCCTGAAGTGTTTGACCTCCTTTCTAATACCCTGCAGGAGAAAGCATTAATATTTAATCAAGAGTGAGGAATCCTTGCTGAGGGTGAAAATATTCTTTTTTTTTCCCCCCAGATAGTCTGTTCAGCTGATTCATGGTTGAAATATTCTATTTTAGATTTAATTACTATTAAAAAGGAATAATTATTTTTCCTTGGTTCCGTACTTTCTTGCACTTCATAAATTCCTTGTGAAGAGAATACATTTTGATATTTTCTCTAAAGAGTAAAAAAGACTTTCAGTGTTGTCTGATCTTTAAAATATCTTCAATTACAATTACTTCAGCAGTTTATTGGTTTTCCAGTATGTGAGATATAAGATTACAGGAGTATATGAAAGTATACCTTACAGTTAAGGAAAAATAATATGCTGAGCATCTATGTTCCCAACACCTGGGCTAAGAAATAGAACTTTACCTCACCTGAGCAGCCTGTTAAATCTCCCTTGCTCTTTCCCAAAGTAAATCCCTTTTTGTTTTATACTGATCATTCTTCTGCTTTCCATGTTAGTCTTTGCCATCTTTATGAATCTCTATTCAGTCCTAACCAAGTATTATTTGAATCTGTATATTTTAAACATTATATAGAAGTCAGTGTAAGTCTTCTTATAAGTCAGTTCGTTGACCACTAGTTTTTTAGTTTAATCCATGTGATGCTTAAGGCTGTTATCAAGTTTATTCACTGCTGTGTAGTATTTCATTGAATACATGGATTCCATGTTTTTTACCCCCTTCAGTGTTGGTTGTCTTTTCAGCGGTTTCCAGGTTTTGCCATTCTGACTGATGCTGTCATAAAAATACCTCTCATGTCTTCATGGATACAGTGTGAACCATTTTCTCTAGGGCCTCTGCCCAGGAGATGAGATGCTAAACTGTGAACTGTGGACATGTCCAGCTCTCCTTTATAATGCAAATGTTTCTCAGCATGGTTGGACTGCTCTACACATCCAGCAGGAGCAGCATATGAAAGTTGTAGTTGCTTCATATAATGTTAACTGGATTTTTTTTTTTTTTACAGTCAGTATAAAATGATCAGTGATTATTGTTTTAGTTTGCATTTCCTTTATTTCTATCAAAGTGAATGAATCCTTATATGCATCTAAGTCATTCCTTTTTCCTATTAATACTTGTTAATACCTTTCATCTGCCTACTTTGTGAAACCATTTTTGAATATATTCTGTAAAGTTTTACAGTCCTAGTAATTTTTATCAGGTTTTGGATCTATATTCTGTATTTCTACCATTTTTTGTTTTTATTAAAACACAACTGTTTCTACATATATATATAGCATCTCTATATACAAATTATGTATATATAATGTATAAAACAGTGTTCAGCTGGGTTTATGTTTTTTCAATCATAGCTGAAATTTTTTTTTAAACTAAGTTCATTTACCTTTTAAAACATTTGTTAAAATAGTTTTTGACAGCTGTGTTTCAGGGAGAATTTGGGAAGGTGCAGAGACTTCCCATATACACTCTGTCCCACAAATGCCTAGCCTCCCCCGTTATCAGCATTCCCACCAGATGATACATTTGTTATGGTGATGAACTGACACTGACACAGCCTCACCCAAAGTCCAGAGTTTACATGAGGGCTCACCTGGTGTGTATATCTCACGGGTCTGGACAAATGTGTAATGCTCAAATACTCAGTGCTGTAGTATCATATAGAGTATTTTCACTGCCCTGAAAATCCTCTTTGCTCTGCCTCTTCAGCTTTCCCTCCCTCCAGTTCCTGGAAATCACTGATGTTTCTGCTGCAGTCATAGTTTTTCCTTTGCCAGAATCTCATATAGCTGGAATGATATACATTACATAGCTTTTTCAGGAAACTCTGGAATGCCCTTCTTTATTTGTGGTAATTTCCTTGCTTTGAAGTCTTTTCTGTCTGAAATTCTCTCTTTTGATTAGTGTTATCATGGTATATTTTTCCCCATTTGTTTATTTTTAATTTGTATGTGTTTTTGCTTAAAGTGGGTTTCTTGTAGACAACATATAGTTGAGTCTTGCTTTCTGATCTACTCTGACAATCTCTGTCTTTTAATTGGTGTAGCTAGATAACTGATGTTCAAAGTGATTACTAATATAATTGGGTTAATATGTACAATATTATTGTTTTCTACTTGTAGCTCTTGTTCCTTCTTCCTACTTTTTCCATTTTTTTCTGCTATTTATACTTTTAATTGAGCATTTTATATGACTCTATATTCTTTCCTTTCCTAGAATGTCAGTTATACTTCTTTGTGTTTTTGCTGGTTTATTTGCTTTTTACAGTATTTAGTGATTGTGCTAGTGTTTGCACAAGTATTCCAAGTCCACTTTCAGATAACACTACATCACCAGTAGTGTAAGAACTTTGTAATAAGAAAATAATACTAATTCTTCTTTCCTATTTCCTGTATTATTGATGTTATTTCTTTTACTTGTATATGAGCATACATAATCATATATATGTATATATAAAAGCATATGTAATCAGATATAACATTCCTTTTATTTTTAACAATCTGTTATCTGTTACATCAATTAAGAGTAAGAAAAATAAAAGTAATTACTTTCTCTTCACCTATTCCTTCTTTAAAGCTTATGCTTTATGCAGATCGATATTTCTGACCTATATTATTCTGAATGTATGTATTAATATATGTATTTTTTTTACTTATCTCAGTATCTTCTAGCATTTCTTACAAGGTAGGTGTACTGGCAACACATTTTCTAATTTTTGTTGGTCTAGAAGGACTCTTTCTTTACTTTTGAAGGTTTATTTTGCAGAATACGATTTTCTGGATTAGTTTTATTTCTTTTTTCCAGCAGTTTAAGCATTTTCCCCCCACTCTTTCCTCACTTGCATGGTTTCCGAGTAGCTGTATAGTTCTTATTTTTGTTATTCTAAAGTTAAGATGTTTCCCCCTTTCCCCCTCTAACTTCTTTCAGGATTTTTTCTTTATCTTTGATTTTCTATCATTTGAAAATGATAATTCTTGGTTTGGGGCACATTTGTCCTCACTTGTTATCCTCTGAAATTCCTGAATTGTGGTTGGTGTCTGAAAGGATGGCTGGAGTGGCCCTCTCCTCAGGTTAGGGCTTCCTGGGTGGCTCAGACGGTAAAGAGCCCTTCTGCCAATGCAGGAGACGGAGATTCGATCCCTGGGTCAGGAAGATCCCCTAGAGGAGAAAATGGCAAACCGCTCCAACCACTATTCTCACCTGGAGAATCCTCATGGACTGAGGAGCCTGGCGGGCTACTGTCCATGAGGCTGCAGAGAGTCAGACACAGCTGAGCGATTGCGCGTGCACGCAGGTCAGTTAGGCTCTGTGTTGCCCTCACCTGAGTAGGTTCAGGTCAACTAGCTTCACCTGAGGGCTCATCCTATTAAGAGGAAGAGCGCTCTGCTATCTTCCAAGATGCTTTCTTTGCTCCTGCCCCTGCTAGAAGCAAGAGGAAGTTTTCCTGCAGTATTTGCTGGGAAAGACTGTGGGGGCTCCCAGGACTGTTTCCTGTGGAGTTTTTATCCCTCAGGCTTGTCCACATGCAGCCTCCAGCGCTTTATCTGTGGGTTTCGGGCTTTCCTTTCTGGCCTGGTTTCTGCAGTAATTTCTGTTCAGGGCAGACATGGCTCCCCATGATCCACCGTCTGCCTCTCCAGTCTTGGGGGGCTTCCTGGTATCACCCCCTGCTTATGGATTCAAGGTTTGTTGCTTTAACAATCTGTTCAGCATTTGTCCTTGTTTTGGAAATTGAAAATCAGTTCATTTACTCTCAATTTCTAACAGATACTGATTAACTCCTATTTAGTTTATATTTTGCCTTCATGTCATCTTTATCATGTTTATTTTTGTTCACTTCCTTCATTGTTTGAAGTTGTTAATTATTTCTTTTTCTCATTCTATTTTGAACTTTGTATGTTGGTTGGGAGAAATTTTGTAGTTGGTCAGAAAGTCTTTTCAGGAAGTCAGCTGTTATTGTCACTTGAAGTTTTGCTTGTTTTGCATAATAATCTAAGTTAAATTTTGCTAGTAGACTACCCTGGCTTATCTGCTTAGGAAATTTCACATCTGGTCTCCATTTTGCTTGATTTTTAAGTCTTCAGTTGTCAGGCTGGAGACCTGGGAAGAGAGCTTATAGTGTGGTTCAGTCTGAGTCAATGGTATATGTTCCAGTTTGAAAGCCAGCAGGCTGGGGACCCAAGGAGGCTGAAGTTCCAATTCTAGTCTGGATGTAGGAGAAGATCAGTGACGAGATCAAGCTCTCAGGCAGGAGGAATTGCTTGTTACTGGTGGAAGGGTCCACCTTTTTGTTTTGTTCAGGCCTTCAGCTGACTGGAAGAGGCCCATCCATATGGATGAGGACAACCTACTTCCCTCTGGGCACCCATTAAGTCTCATCCAGCACACCACTCACAGACACACCAGAACACAGCTTGACCACAGATCTGGGCATCCTCTGGTCAAGGCGACACATAAAAATTACCATCACAGCTTTACATTTAATCAATTTTGGAAATAAGGGATGTAGTTTTCTTGGATCTGTGGAAATGCTTTGAAAATTGAGGCAAAGGTGGGTTCATTGAGGAAGTATGAATATCCCCAATCCAAAAATGCTTGGAACATAATTCTTAAACTTCTTTTTAATCTAACTCAGGAATGAATTAAGCTGAAAACCCATGGGTTGGGTGGCTAGTGGTTTCACATTCTTGGGGGAAGTTTTCCCCCTTCCATTGAGGATTAAGCTTGGTTTCATGCTTTATTATAAAATTACAGTTTATTATAGACTTCTGTGGGGGGGGGGCAGATTTAATGGTAATTATCCCTTCCACCATGACGATTATCCTCTTATAGACTCTCGCAAAGTGGGTGGTAATGCTGTGTTTACTTTTCTGTCCTTGAGTCATGGGATATCAGAAAATCTATTTTGAAAGTTCACTGGGAGTTGGAAAATGCCTAGAAAGGCTAGAGCCACTTCAGGTACTACACTCCCTCTTTGGAGCTGTCTTCACACATTTCCTGATGTCTTCACTGTATTACCGTCTCATGCAAACTTTCATGCTTTGCATAATTCAATCCCACACATTTATTTTCATGAAATTAAATCTTATATTGCTATAAATGAGGCTCTTCAGTGTCTAATTTTAAATATTATATTTATCCTTGATCTGTACATTACTTTGGATGTTTTAGTATAGGTAATATATTTTAAGAGTCTATCCTACAAATCCAAACATCCTTTATTAATATTAAAAGTGAAAGAAAGTTAAAAAAAAAACTCACAAAATTCAAAGAAGTCATGAATCAGAAAAGTTGTATCTTCTTTTGAAATTTCAGAAATGTTTCCTACATTACAGAAATTCTTGCCCTGCAAATAGTTTCATCTGTACCATTTTTCTAGATTCCATATACATGTTTCTCTTAACTAATATCCAAAGGGATTTCCTTATTTAGGAGTTGTTTGAACTCTGAAATCACATGTAGAATGCAAAGTAAATAGATTTAAGCAATGTTTAAGCACAAGGCAATGGATATAAATAACACGTAAATGGCTCCAATGTGGTTTAGGTCTCTAATTCTTTGTTGTTCTTGTTCAGTCTCATCCCACTCTTTGCAACCCCATGGTCTGCAACATGCCAGACTTCCCAGTCATTCACCATCTCCCAGAGCTTGCTCAGACTCATGCCCATTGAGTTGGTGATGCCATCCAACCATCTCATCCTCTGTCGTCCCCTTCTCCTCCTGTCTTCAATCTTTCCCAGCATCAGGGTCTTTTCCAATGAGTTGGTTGTCCACATTAGGTGGTCAAAGTATTGGAGCTTCATCATCAGTCCTTCCAATGAATATTCACAGTTGATTTCCCTTAGGATTGACTGGTTTGGTCTCTTTGCTGTCCAAGGGACTCTCAAGAGTCTTCTTCAGCACCACGGTTCAAAAGCATCAATTCTTTGGTGCTCAGCCTTCTTTATGGTTCAACTTTCACATCTTTAATTCTAGTCTGTATTGTGCAAACCCTAGAGAAGCACTGTAGTCAGGTAAATGCATTCTGTATTTTTCTTTCATTTCAAGCCAATTCTGTGCCAATCTCTGGCTTCTACCATGGGTGGTGTGGGCCTTATTTTAGTTTTCATTCATTGCGTGTTACTTAGAGAGAACCTGGGTGAGACTGTCTACATCAAGTAAGGGTTTTGTTATACCAGAGTTGGTGAGCTGGCTGCCACATGCTTACCCCTCTTCTTTTGGAGAATTTATGCCTAGATCACATGACTAACCTCGTGCACTCTCCCTTTCCTACTAAGTCTTCTGTAACTGCATGCAAAAATTCTGGAATGCATTTTCCCATGCTGATCCAGAAGGTTTTCATTGGTTTCTGGCAATTTTAGAACTTTTAGATTGAAAATAACCTTATAATGGCTGTTTCCATATAAAAAAGTAATCCTTAATGGTGTTCTCATTTTTTGAGACTGCAGTTCTTTGAAAAGATAAATTAAGTTTATTAGACTTCCAAGTGACAGTAGTATTTCCATGTCATGCGTGAAAAAATAGTGGTTGAAATTTCATATTCAGTAACTCTTTAAGTAAACTTATGTTAAATAATTCAGCATCTTCACCTGAAAAATAGTGATTTATAATGTGAAAATATGATTTTTTTTTCTGTTCCACTGAGAATGTTTGATGGATATTTGTTTTCAAGAACACCATGAGTAAAACCAGTCTATGATTACCCCAGCTTACCATAGCCCAAACTTTAGAACAGCCTCTTGGAGTTAAACTCCTGATTCACACTATTAAATGACTGGTAACTGGAAAGGCTGCATTTTTGTTCTGTCATTATTTCTACCGTATCAGAGTTCTTTGCCAATAGTAGAAAGTTTGACTGATGAAGCAGGAAATAATCTGGTTGTCAGGGTGGTGGACAGCTCTCAGATGCCCTGGAAGCCTGGGGAACACAGAAACTCATCAGGACCCATCATGCCCACAACACACAGGCAGCTGGACTTGCACAGTGGCTGCTGGTCTCATGCCCAGGGCACCCTCAAGTTTACACTACCCACCTCTCAACTTTGCCTTAGCTGCCAGGAACAACCTCCCCAAGTCTTGCTTTTAAGGCACCTGTGGTTTTATTAGGAAGGTATCACTTAAACGGTGAACCATGAGAGGTGTTGACTGATGGGTTTATTCAGGATCAGCAGAGAACTGGAGTTTGGGGATCTGCAACTATGGTGAGCTCCATGCAAGTCTCCCCACAGCAGAGGGAAGGAGAACTTTTATAGGGAGGAAGAGGGAGTCGAAAGGGCCATAGTAAAGAGAGTCCATGGCTTTTCAGGGCTGAGTCCTTGCCAGGAAAGAAGAGGAGTCATTTTTCCCTTCCTCTTGGGTTCTGCTGTGTTACAGGGAGTGAGAACTCCCCCTGCTGGTCTCACAACTATTTAATTGAGGTTTGTTGCAAAGAGTCGGACACGACTGAGCGACTTCACTTTCACTTTATGATTTTATTTATTTTTATCATTCTTTTATGAAGGGAAACTTGAGATAAAATATGCCAAATAATAAAGTATATGTTTGGACAATATTGGGTTCAGTCCCTGGGTTGAGAAGATCCCCTGGAGAAGGGAATGGCAACCCACTCCATTTTCTTGCCTGGAAAAATCTCATGGACAGAGGAGCCTAGGGCAACAATGCACTAGGTTGCAAAGAATAGAACATGACTGAGAGACTAACACTTTCATTTTGGACAATATGATAACTTACAAAGTGATTCTTTATGCTTAAATTATTTTTACTGAGAGAAATTCATGAAACATTCATTTGATGGTTTTGGTTATAGTTTATTTCATGTTGCCTGCTCATCAGCTACTTTTAAATTTGAATTAAGAGAGCACTATGACCTCAATTATAACAGAATTTGTTATTTCTGCAGAGTGGCAATGCTAGTGAATTTTCATGATAAATCCTCTTTTCTGTGGATTTATATCTTGTGATGTTAATTTGTATGAGGATGAAAGTTTGCATTAAAAGTGGCTCAGATCATATGAAAATTTCTTTCTAAAAATTGTAAATTATTATTTGTAAGAGATCAATCAACTAAATGGTAATTTACTTAAAAAATACTCTTTAAACTAAAAAAGAAATTTATTCTAAACAGCAAACTTTTACTAGCAGTTACCCTTTCCTTCAGAATAGTTTCTATGGGCATTTGAAAGTATTAACACAGTAGTTATCTTATAGTGAAGCACAACTGTCTCTGTCAATTGAACATTTTCCCCAATTATCCCAGAAATGAACTGGCCAGTTGTTTATTCTTATCTCTTTATTTTAGGTGTGTATTTATTAGATAATGCATTTAGATAAAATTTTACAAGCACTTGTAATAAAGATGTTCACAAAAGTAATAGCTGCTTGCTACAAAGAGAACTGTGTGTATGTGTTTATTTGGATATAATTGACATGTAACATGTATAAGTTTAAGGTATGCAACATATGATTTGATAATTTATGTTGCAGTATGATCGCCACAGTAGCATTAGCTAACCCTTCTAATCAAGTCACATAATTATCCTTTCTTCTAGTCATGGGAACAGTTAGGATCTATTCTCTAAGCAAGTTGAACATTTATAATACAGTTATGTTGTGTGTAGTCATTGTAAGGTAAGGTAAGGTAAGGTGAAGTCACTCAGTCATGTCCGACTCTTTGCTACCCCACGGACTGTAGCCTACCAGGCTCTTCCATCCATGGGATTTTCCAGGCAAGAGTACTGCAGTAGGGTGCCATTTCATTCTACTGTGTATTAAATTGCCAAGACTTACCTGCTTATATGCAGAGTACATCATGAGAAATGCTGGGCTGGATGAAGCACAAGCTGAAATCAAGATTGCTGGGAGAAATATCAATAACATCAGATATGCAGATGACACCACCCTTATAGCAGAAAGTGAAGAGGAACTAAAGAGCCTCTTGATGAAAGTAAAAGAGGAGAGTGAAAAAGCTGGCTTAAAACTCAATATTCAAACAACTAAGATCATGGCTTCTGGTCTCATCACTTCATGGCAAATAGATGAGGAAACAATGAAAACAGTGACAGACTTTATTTTCTTGGGCTCCAAAATCACTGCAGATGGTGACTGCAGCCATGAAATTAAAAGACGCTTGCTCCTTGGAAGAAAAGTTATGACCAACCTAGACAGCATATTAAAAAGCAGAGACATTACTTTGCCAACAAAGGCCTGTCTAGTCAAAGCTATGGTTTTTTAAGTAGTTATGTATGGATGTGAGAGCTGGACCATAGGGAAAGCTGAGTGCCACAGAATTGATGCTTCTGAACTGTGGTATTGGAAAAACTCTTGAGAGTTCCTTGGACTGCAAGGAGATCAAACCAGTCAGTCCTCAAGGAAATAAGTCCTGAATATTCTTTGGAAGGAATGATGCTGAAACTGAAACTCCAATATTTTGGCCACCTGATGGAAAGAACTGACTGCTGGAAAAGACCCAGATGCTGGTAAAGATTGAAGGCAGCAGAAGGGGACGACTGAGGATGAGATGGTTAGATGGCATCACTGGCTCAATGGACACGAGTCTGAGCAAGCTCCGGGAGTTGTTGATGGAGAGGGAAGCTTGGCATGCTGCAGCCCATGGGGTTGCAAAGAGTCGGACATGACTGAGTGACTAAACTGACTGACCTACTAGTTGCAACTTTGTGTGCATAAACTCAGCTCCCCTATTCCTCCATTCCTCAGCTTCTGGTAACCACCATTCCACTCTCCATTTGAGTTTGGTGCTTTTTAGATTCCACACATAAGGGTTATCTACACTATTTGTCTTTCCCTGTCTGAGTTGTTTAACATAATGATTTCAAGTTCCATCTATGTTATTACAAATGGGAGGATTTTTTTTCCTCATGGCTGATTAGAAGTACATTGTGTGTGTGTGTGTGTGTGTGTGTAATCTCACGTTTTCTTTATTCATCCATTGATGGGCACTTAGGTTGTTTCCGTGTTGTGACTATTGTAAATAATGCTGCAGTGAACATGGAGATGCAGATGTCTCTTCAGTGTTCTCTTTTAATTTCCTTTGGATACATTCCCAGAGATGGGATTGCTGGATCTTTTGCTGATAGTTCTCTTTTTAATTTTTTAAGGGATCTCTGTAATGTTTCCATAGTGGTTAGGCCAGTTTACAGTCCTACTAACAATGCAAAAGTGTTCCCTCCCCACCCCCCATCCCCCATCAGCATCCTTGCCAGTATTTATCATCTTTCATCTTCTTGATGATGTGCTTTCTTAGAGATTAGAGATGAGACCTTAGTGTGCTTTAGATTTGCTTGTCCTTGGCGATTAGTGATGTTTAGCAGTTTTATGTACCTGTTTGCCACTTTAATGCCTCCTTTAGAAAAAATTCTATTTAGTTCTGTCATTTTAAATTGGATTTGTTGTTGTTATTGAGTTATATGAGTTAATATATTTTGGATATTAACCTTTGACCTGATACAAGGTTTGCAAATATTTTATTCCATCAGTTGCTCTTACATTAGTTGATTGCTTCTTTGGCAATGAGGAAGGTTTGGTGTAATTCTACTAAATGATTTTCTTTTGTGGTTTGTGTTTTTGGTGTCATATCCAAAACATCATTGCCAAGACTGATACTGAGGATTCTTCTCTTAGGAGTTTTACATTTTTATGTCTCATGCTTAAGTTTTTGATTCATTTAGGATTAATTTTTGTGAGTGGTTTAACACAGGGTGCAATTTCATTTTTCTGCCTGTGTTTATCCAGTTTTCCCAACACCATTGGTTGAAGGGACGTTTCCTCAATGGATGTCTTGGCTCTTATCAAATATTAGTCAGTAATGTATCAGATCAGATCAGATCAGTCGCTCAGTTGTGTCTGACTCTTTGCAACCCCATGAATCGCAGCACGCCAGGCCTCCCTGTCCATCACCAACTCACGGAGTTTACTCAGACTCACGTCCATCGAGTCAGTGATGCCATCCAGCCATCTCATCCTCTGTCATCCCCTTCTCCTCCTGCCCCCAATCCCTCCTAGCATCAGAGTCTTTTCCAATGAGTCAACTCTTCGCATGAGGTGGCCAAAGTACTGGAGTTTCAGCTTTAGCATCATTCCTTCCAAAGAAACCCCAGGGCTGATCTCCTTCAGAATGGACTGGTTGGATCTCCTTGCAGTCCAAGGGACTCTCAAGAGTCTTCTTCAACACCACAGCCATATATACAGGGGTTTAATTCTGGGTTTTCTATACCATTGGTCTATGTGTTTATGTTTATGGCTGTACCATACTTCATTTTTATTCCAGCACAAATATTTGATGGAGGAAATAAGATTCATACATGTGAAATTAATAGGTATTTATGAAATCTTTCTGAAAATTTCTATTAGCAAACTTCAAAATTGGAAATTTTTACTTTTGAGTTTTCAATTTTCAGAAGTATTTTTTTTAATCAGTTGAATAGAATGATTAGATATAAAAATGGGCTTTGACAAATTGACCTAGGAAAGCAACCCAATAAGAATACATCCTTTCTTAACTAATTTAACACTGTCATTGGAGAAGGCAATGGCACCCCCACTCCAGTACTCTTGACTGGAAAATCCTATGGACGGAGGAGCCTGGTAGGCTGCAGTCCATGGGGTCGCTAAGAGCTGGACATGACTGAGCGACTTCACTTTCACTTTCACCATACTTCTTACTTACTATAGTTTTGTGGTATGTGTGTGTGTATATGTAGAGAGAGACATATATGCATGTCTATATGGGCTTCCCTGATAGCTAAGTTGGTAAAGAATCTGCCTGTAATTCAGGAGACCCCAGTTTGATTACTGGGTCAGGAAGATCTGCTGGAAAAGGAATAGACTACTCATGCCAGTATTCTCAGGCTTCCCCTGTGGCTCAGCTGATAAAGAATCCACCCGCAATGCGGAAGACCCGGGTTCGATCCCTGGGTTGGGGAGATCCCCTGGAGGAGGGAAAGACTACCCACTCCAGTATTCTGGCCTGGAGAGTTCTAGGACTGTATAGTCCATGGAGTCGCAAAGAGTCGGACACAACTGAGCGACTTGCATTTTCATATGTATTTCTATTAGGAAATGAGATGCATCCACTTTTGTTTTTTTTTTTTTTTCCTCATGATTGCTGTCTATATTCAGGTTTTTTTTTATGGCTCCAATAAATTTTAGGATTGTTTATTTCTGTAAGAAGTGTTATTGGAATTTTGACTGGGATTGTGGTTGTATGAATACTTAAATGATATTAACTCTTCTAATCCCTAAACATTGGATATCCCTCCATTGGGCTGTGTCTTCTTTGATGTCTTTCAGTAGAGTCTTGTAGTTCTTATTATACAGAGCTTTCAATTCCTTGGTTAAATTTATTTCTAGGTACTGTACTGGTTTTGTTGCTATTGTAAATGGGATACTTTATTTTTCCAGATGTTTTATTTTTAGTGTATAGAAACAAAACTGATTAGAGTTTTAATGAGGCTTTTTTTAAAAGACAACTTTTAAAATAGTTTTATATAGTTTTTATTGAAGCATTTTTTTTTTTTATGATATTATATTTCAGACATTCAGTTCAGTTGCTCAGTCATGTCTGATTCTTTGCGACCAATGGACTAGAGCATGCCAGGCCTCCCTGTCCATCACCAACTCCTAGAGTTTACTCAAACTCATGTCCAGTGAGTCACTGATACCATCCAACCATCTCATCCTCGGTAGTCCCCTTCTCCTCCTGCCTTCAATCTTTCCCAGCATCAGGGTCTTTTCCATTGAGTCAGTTCTTCCCATCAGGTGGCCAAAGTATTAGAGTTTCAGCTTCAACGTCAGTCCTTCCAATGAACACCCAGGTCTGATCTCCTTTAGGATGGACTAATTGGATCTCCTTGCAGTCCAAGGGACTCTTGAAGAGATCTCTAGTCTTTCCCATTCTATTGTTTTCCTTTTGCTTTGCACTAATCACTGAGGAAGGCTTTCTTATCTCTCCTTGCTATTCTTTGGAACTTTGCATTCCAATGGGTGTATCTTTCCTTTTCTCCTTTGTTTTTCACTTCTCTTCACAACTATTTGTAAGACCTCCTCAGACAACCATTTTGCTTTTTTGCATTTCTTTTTCTTGGGGATGGTCTTGATCCCTGTCTCCTGTACAATGTCATGAACCTCCATCCATAGTTTTTCAGCCACTCTGTCTGTCAGATCTAATCCCTTGAATCTATTTTTCACTTCCACTGTATAATTGTAAGGGATTTGATTTAGGTCATACCTGAATGGTCTAGTGGTTTCCCCCATTTTCTTCAATTTAAGTCTGAATTTGGCAATAAGGAGTTCATGATCTGAGCCACAGTCAGCTCTCAGTCTTGTTTCTGCTGACCATATAGAGCTTCTCCATCTTCAGCTGCGAAGAATATAATCAGTCTGATTTTGGTATTGACCATCTGGTGATGTCCACGTGTAGACTCTTCTCTTGTGTTGTTGGAAGAGGGTTTTGGCTATGATCAGTGCGTTCTCTCGGCAAAACTCTATTAACCTTTGTCCTGCTTCATTCTGTACTCCAAGGACAAATTTGCCTGTTACTCCAGGTATCTCTTGGCTTCCTACTTTTGCATTCCAGTCCTTACAAAACAGTGATTCAGTATTTTTATAGATATGCTTCATTTAAAGTTGTTAAAAAACCAGTGGCTGTATTTCCCTGTGCTCTACAATATATTCTTGTTGTGTGTATATTTTTTACATGGTAGTCTGTATCTCTTAATTCCCTACCCCCCATTTTTTGCCCCTCTCCCTCCCCCTCCTCCTGTAATCACTAATTTGTTCTCTATATCTGTGAACTGCTTCTGTGTTTATATATATATTTTTTCTTGTTTTATTTTTTAGAGTCTACATATTAGTGATGATATAGAGTATTTATTTTTTCTGCATTGTCTTATCTACTTTTCAAACTGTTGTTATTTGCAAATAAATGATTTTGAGACTTGAATATGTATCCTTTTGGATAGTGGCTATATTAACTGTATTGTAAGTTGAGTAAAGAAGCAAGACATTGTGTTACTGAAAAGAAGGAAATTTTAAAACTGAATTAGCTTACAAGGTAGGTCATGTTTTTTTCCTCCAAATGTACATGTTATTAGTTATACTTACAACAATAGGCTATGGGTTTTTCTATAACCATGAAGAGTTAAAAAATGAAGAGAGGTATTTTTAGCACTCATGTGTTCAGAGTTTTATGTGTTTTTAGGTGTGCTAAACTGCATACCATTTTCATGAACCTTTCATCCTCTGTTCTGATGTCATGCTTTAATAAAGTAATAAGTTCATGGGTGGGTGTTTGCTTCACTACATGGCAGCATTGCTGGCCCTAGAAATAAGCCGTTCTTCTCATCAAGAATGCACGCCTTCCATGGTTTTTCTGCACCTATATTGGGTCATATTAGGGGTCCACATATTTAGAATCTGGTAGAGATGAACTATATAGTTAACTTGGGTTATGCTGACCCTAAATTTAACTTAAGGTTTTTATAATTTGATTTATATTTTATATCTTGATTTATTTCTATAATCTCTCAAAATCCTCATTCACTAGTAATTTCACTTGGCAGTATATAATTGACCTCAACTACAAACAATGACTTGTTACAGGAGTATTGCAATTTGAACATTTGAGTTTTAAAAGTGTTCATTGGAAAAGATTTTTATACAGGACTGAAAGAATTGAGAAAAAAATCAACAATTCCTATTAAGTCCCTCCTCTTTTTATAGTTTCATGTTAAAAAATTGATACAAAGTCAGTTTTGGACAAAGTGATTAGAAAAATATTTTGGTTTGACCAGGTCAATGTCAGTTATATGTGATGTTCAGAAATTTCCAGAAAAGTCCCAAGGATGATAATCTCAGGTTGACTTTATCTGCTGGAATTATAAGAGGGAGCCTCAAAACACAGAATATTGGCTCCTTTCTCTTGACATTGCTGACTACAGTCACTTGACTATAACCATGGTGAAGGGAGCCCAATCCTGCCAGACCAGCACTGTCCAGGAGACTGTCTGTGGTTATGGTCACATCCCATATTTCAGGATGTAATACCACTACCCACACGTGATAATCGAGAATTTAAAATGTGTCTAATGTGATTGAGGAACTGAACTTTAAATTTCTTTTAATTAAAATTAATGTGCATTACTGTTTAAATTTGGTTAATGAAAAATTAACTTCAATACTGACATGTGACCTAGAAGCTACAATATAGGGCAATGAAACATGTTTTCCAATGTGTGAAAGCATCTTAATTACTTGAAGTCAAGTGAAGCATTTTTAAAGATGTGGCTTATGGGAGTCTACCTCAAAACTTCTGAAGCGTGATCTTTGGGGAAAGAGTCCAGGAATTTGCTAACAAGGACACAGAGGAGTTCAATCATCCAGGAATTTAGGACTTGCCTCTGATGCCTACTTACAGGAAGGTTTATCCTGACCTAGAATGGCAGTGGCATCATGCCTCTCTCCAAACCCTTATTTTATGCTCTCCAAACCTGTGCTTCGGTTTTGCTCCCTACCTGCTTCTTCCCTCCTCATTCAACTCCTCTCTCTTCCTCACTGTCCTCCCCTATCCCCCTCCTCATCCTCTCTCTAAATTCTGTTACTGAAATGGATATGCTGGGACTAAAATTCAGTAGCAGTTCATGTTCTGGGATTATTTTCTTTCTATACTTTTTACTACCATAAACCTGAAGTGAGATACTTGAGTACTAAGTGGTGTTACTTCTTGGGAATGGAATTAGGAATTAGGAGTGCTTTTTAAAAAAAAGCTTTGCCATGATTTGTAAATTTTATATATTGAACATAGATTACAAAATTTTATAATAAAAGCCCTATACATTTAATGCTGCACTTAAAATCCATTTTATTTTAACACGCAGTGTAGATTTTAGTTTTCTCATCATCTCATGCAGGTATGCTGATCTTGTTGATGAAGATGAGCACCAAGTACATTGTAAAATTCTTTAAAATTACAAAGGAATGAGGGAATCACAGGTGGTTTCTCAAGTCACCACAAAGGAACTTAAACTAAAGTGTAAGGTCTTTGCAGATAATTAACATAGAACTATGGAGAAGTGGTTTTATGGCATGGGGAAGAGAGTGAGGATGGAGAAAACTTGGTAAAAATTAAACTCTAATATTCATGAGGTCCACATTCCAGAATGGGGTGACTCCTGGGAGCAAATGTCTTTTCCTGTGAGTTTTTTTTTAGTCAATTTAAATACATGTTGCATTTCCGTCTTCTTTATTCACATTTCTACTCAATATTTAACCAGTTACACATAGACACAATTTCTAATTGCTCACTGTGTGTAATGTCGCTGTTTTCACTCAGTGCATGATTCATGGGGAGATTGAGAATCTTTCTCTGAATTTGAACACCTGGGTGGTTGTCCAGCAATGCCTAATACATACTCTGCCACTTGGTAGAGAAAGGAGGTGGGCTGCACCGGCTGTTTTGAAATACTGCAATTGCTAAAACTATTACTTTTATTTTCTATAAAATTTGCAAACATAGAAATGACAGTATGTATGCTTGCTTACATAGCACAAATGTCATTAAGAAGGTTCAATCACATTTTTATGTAGTTTTTTCAAAGTCACTGATCAGGAGTTGTAATAGGGCTGATTGTGTTTAATCTTCAGGATATTTAACTGTCAAGGCCATTTAGGAAGTAGTAATCTAATATCGAGCAACTAGGAATGATTTTCTTAGTAGTTTATGATAACACTCGACATTTGCAGATTCCTAGGCAAAAAAGAGACTCCATTTTCATCCATTTCCTTCTGCAAATGTCAAAATGTGTAAATAATTCAGATGGAGATTTAGGGGGTTAAATCTAAAGTATACACAATAGTCTGAAAGCAGAAAGGAAAAACGTAGACAGTTATGAGCATTAGAATCTGTAAATTTTGGTCCAGAAGTACAGCTATCTGAAGGGAACGATGCTGGTTGGAGAGTCAGGTGACCAGAGTCCAGATCACTATTTTTGTCCCCTGAACATGTGACTTGACCCTAGCAAACCTTCTGAGCCTCAGTTTATAAGACTAAGTGTCTAGTAATTAGACTGAACTCACACACTCAAATAAGTCCATGCTTTTATACAACTTGCTGTTACACCTTGAGTGATCGTATGTCAAGTATTTTTGTTGTTTGTTCAACTGACACACAGGATCCCTGAGGATTAAGGGTAGAATTCACATCTACAGCTTGAATCAGTATATTTGCTCAAGGACATAGGGAAGCTCATGAATTTATCCTGGTATAGATGTAATCACCAATTTGGGAAGAGTGATGATAAAAAATCTCTTCTCATGAAGAGAACTGAGGAGTTGGTAGGAACAACTGTGACTCTTAGACTCCCTGCCATTGGGCTCTTGAGAGGACAGCCCTCAAACACCTTCCCCTTGGTTAGGTCTACTGAAAATAAAGGAAATCAATAATGTTTGACCTCACTTGGTTGTCAGCCGTACACATTCATCAGAATGCCACTAACTTCTTTTCATGTAGAAGGTGGCTTTTCTGAAAGATAGCTTAATTTTGGAAAGGTTATAATGTGATTCCTCTAAATTGAAACAGCACACTTTATACATCAAGTAGTCTTTCTTTGAGCTTAATAGCATTTCTTCTTTTATTGTAAACAATGACATATGGAAAAATGAATGAAATACATGCAGTTTAATAACTGAAGTGAAAACCCAAGAAACCAATACTCAGAGCTGGAAAATAACAAGACTGTGTCCACACTCCAGAAGCCCCACCTCTCATTGTTAGAGCCCTTCTCGTTTTGTGTTTGCGTTCCTGAAAATAGATTGCTCTAATTGTGTATGAATAGATTCAGTAACAAAATACTGTACTTAAAAAAAAATCTCCTTTTCCTCAACATTAATGAATTTTCTTTATGTCATTACAGGATGCTATAGCTTATTTGATACTGTGCAGTATTCAGTTGATAGAATAGTTTTAATCCATGCTATTGTTGAACATACATGTTTCAGCTTTGGGCTTTTCAGAGTAGTATATTCTGAGCATTGGTGTCCATGCTGTAAGCATACATCATGTGCATACAATATGTAGTATGTGCATCTTTGTACTTGTCTGCATCAGAATGTTAGGAAAGGAATTATTGGATAAGGAGACACAGAGAGATCTTGGGAGATGTATCAAAAACATCCTTTGGGACTGAGATTCTCTATTTGGGAAGATATTGTGTATTAATTCAGTTACTTTAGCAAGACTATTAAGGTTTCTCAAGCTCTTTTTTTTTTTTTTTTTTTTTGGTAAGTTTAGTATATTACATACTTTCCTCAGAATGTGTCCTTTCAATTCACTTTTAATTTTAAAATGCTCTAATATAAGCCTGGCTTTTAACATCCTCTTATGTAGCATATTCAGTAATGCTCCTCGTTTTCATCTGTGGCATTATTAATAGTATTTGAGTCCTTTCTTTTTTTTTTTTTTTCATTTTGAGTGGTTTGTCAAGTTTAAAAAGCTCTGTAAAGGTTTGATTCTAACTTTGTTAATCCTTCTATTATATGTGCATATATATATATATATATAATAGTTGATTTAAAGTGTTTCAGGTGTACAGCAAAGTGATTCGGTTTTATATGTGTATGTATATATGTATATGTGTGTGTATATGTATATATATATGTGTGTGTATATATATATCAGATCAGATCAGATCTGATCAGTTGCTCAGTCGTGTGCGACTATTTGCGACTCCATGAATTGCAGCACGTCAGGCCCCCAGTCCATCACCAACTCCCGGAGTTCACTGAGACTAACGTCCATCGAGTCAGTGATGCCATCCAGCCATCTCATCCTCTGTCGTCCCCTTCTCCTCTTGCCCCCAATCCCTCCCAGCATCAGAGTCTTTTCCAATGAGTCAACTCTTTGCATGAGGTGGCCAAAGTACTGGAGTTTCAGCTTTAGCATCATTCCTTCCAAAGAAATCCCAGGGCTGATCTCCTTCAGAATGGACTGGTTGGATCTCCTTGCAGTCCAAGGGACTCTCAAGAGTCTTCTCCAACACCACAGTTCAAAAGCATCAATTCTTTGGCGCTCATCCTTCTTCACAGTCCAACTCTCACATCCATACATGACCACAGGAAAAACCATAGCCTCGACTAGACGAAACTTTGTTGGCAAAGTAATGTCTCTGCTTTTGAATATGCTATATAGGTTGGTCATAACTTTCCTTCCAAGGAGTAAGCGTCTTTTAATTTCATGGCTACAGTCACCATCTGCAGTGATTTTGGAGCCCAGAAAAATAAAGTCTGACACTGTTTCCACTGTTTCCCCATCTTTGGCTTTTCCCATGAAGTGATGGGACCGGATGCCATGTATACTTTTTTAGATTCTTTTCCCTTATAGGTTATGACAAAATGTTGAGTATAGTTCCTTATGCTATAAAGTAGGTCCTTGTTGGTGGTTGTTGTTGTTCAGTCGCTATGTCGTGCCTGTCTCTTTGCAACCCCATGGACTGCTGCAAACCAGGCTTCCCTGTCCTTCACTATCTCCCTGAGTTAGCTCAAACTCATGTCCATTGAGTCAATGATGCCATCCAACCATCTTATCCTCTGTCACCCTCTTCTCTTCTTGCCCTCAGTCTTTCCCAGAGTCAGGGTCTTTTCCAATGAGTTATCTATTTTAAATACAACAGTGTGTCTGCTAATTTCAAACTCCTGATTTAACCCTCCCTCCATTTCCCCTTTGGTTACCATAAGTTTGTTCACTATATCTATTTGGGTCTATTTCTGTTTAAATTTGTTTTCTGTCTTGTTATAATTCTTTTTGCTTTTCTATTTTGTTGTGTTTTCTTCAAATTCTTTTTTTTTAAGTTTTTTTTTTTTTTTTGGTGTTACTGTGCCCTTTCCTTTTAATATATTGTCAGAGTTGCCTGGCCTATTATTGACAACATATATTAAATATGCACTTGAGGCTGTTAAGGCTTTGTAACGTATCAGTGCTTTGCTAAGCTAACCTTCAATGCCCAGAATTCCTGTGTCCTTTTCACTAGAGTGGGTTACATGAGGTTCTCCTGTAAGATTCTGAGGGCAATCTCACTTACATGTGGAATCTAAACTCATAGAAACAGAGAAGATTGGTGGTTGCCAGTAGCAGGGGAAAAAGGTGAAGGTGGTTAAAAGCATTAATACAGACTTCCAGTTGCACAATATATAAGTACTGGTGATGTAATATATAGCAAGGTGACTACAGTTAACAGTTTAGTTCAGTTCAGTCACTCAGTCATGTCCAACTCTTTGTGACCCCATGGACTGTAGCACGCCAAGCTTCCCTGTCTGTCACCAACTCCCAGAGCCTCCTCAAACTCATGTTCATCGAGTCAGTGATGCCATCCAACCATCTCATCCTAAGTACAGTTAACAGTACTTTATTGTATATTTGTAAGTCGCTAACAGAGAACCTTAAAAGTTCTCATCACAAGAAAAATTGTAGCCATTTATATGGACATTAACTGGATTTACTGTGGTAATCACTTTGCAGTATGAATATAAAGCAAATCATTGTGCTGAACTCCTGAAACTAATGCAAAGCTTTATGTCAATTCAGGGACAGAAGCCGGGAGGACCCCATGCCCGAAGGGTGGCGGCAAAGAGGAGTTACCCCATACCGAGGTCAGGGGCAGCGGCCGAGAGTGCCAGGCTGCGACAGCACAGGAAAAGCCAAGAGGAGCTACCCTGCGTCCGAGGTCAGGGCCGGCGACAAGAGGAGTTACCCCGCGTCCGAGGTCGGGGCAGCGGCCAAGAGTGCCAGGCTGCGACAGCACAGGAACATCCAAGAGGAGATACCCTGCGTCCGAGGTCAGGGCTGGCGATAAGAGGAGTTACCCTGCGTCGAAGGTCAGGGGTGGCCGCCAGGAGGAGTTACCCCACGACCAAGGAGCGGTGGCAGTGCAGGCGCAGGAGGGCCTAGAGGAGCTATTCCACGTTGAAGGTCAGGAAGGGCGCCAGTGAGGAGATACCCCTTGTCCCAGGTAAGGAGCAGCGGCTACGCTTTGCTGGAGGAGCCGTGAAGAGATACCCCAGGCCCAAGGTAAGAGAAACCCAAGTAAGACGGTAGGTGTTGCAAGAGGGCATCAGAGGGCAGACACACTGAAACCATAATCACAGAAAACTAGTCAATCTAATCACACTAGGACCACAGCCTTGTCTAACTCAGTGAAACTAAGCCATGCCCTGTGGGGCCACCCAAGACAGGCGGGTCATGGTGGAGAGGTCTGACACCATGTGGTCCACTGGAGAAGGGAATGGCAAACCACTTCAGTATTCTTGCCTTCAGAACCACATGAACACTATGAAAAGGCAAAATGATAGGATACTGAAAGAGGAACTCCCCAGGTCAGTAGGTGCCCAATATGCTACTGGAGAAGAGTGGAGAAATAACTCCAGAAAGAATGAAGGGATGGAGCCAATGGGAAAAAACAAACAAAAAAAAAAACAACTGTGGATGTGACTGGTGATACAAGCAAGATCCAATGCTGTAAAGAGCAATATTGCATAGGAACCTGGAATGTCAGGTCCATGAATCAAGGCAAATTGGAAGTGGTCAAACAAGAGATGGCAAGAGTGAATGTCAACATTCTAGGAATCAGCGAACTAAAATGGACTGGAATGGGTGAATTTAACTCAGATGACCATTATATCTACTACTGTGGGCAGGAATCCCTCAGAAGAAAAGGAGTAGCCATCATGGTCAACAAAAGAGTCTGAAATGCAGTCAGATCAGATCAGATCAGATCAGTTGCTCAGTCGTGTTTGACTCTTTGTGACCCCATGAATCACACCACACCAGGCCTCCCTGTCCATCACCAACACACAGAGTTCACCCAGACTCATGTCCATCGAGTCAGTGATGCCATCCAGCCATCTCATCCTCTGTCACCCCCTTCTCCTCTTGCCTCCAATCGCTCCCAGCATCAGAATCTTTTCCAATGAGTCAACTCTTCGCATGAGGTGGCCAAAGTACTGGAGTTTCAGCTTTAGCATAATTCCTTCCAAAGAAATCCCAGGGCTGATCTCCTTGAGAATGGACTGGTTGGATCTCCTTGCAGTCCAAGGGACTCTCAAGAGTCTTCTCCAACACCATAGTTCAGAAGCATCAATTCTTCGGTGCTCAGCCTTCTTCACAGTCCAACTCTCACATCCATACATGACCACAGGAAAAACCATAGCCTTGACTAGACGAAACTTTGTTGGCAAAGTAATGTCTCTGCTTTTGAATATGCTATCTAGGTTGGTCATAACTTTCCTTCCAAGGATTAAGCATCTTTTAATTTCAAGGCTGCAGTCATCATCTGCAGTGATTTTGGAGACCCCAAAAATAAAGTCTGACACTGTTTCCACTGTTTCCCCATCTATTTCCCATGAAGTGATGAGACTGGATGCCATGATCTTCATTTTCTGAATGTTGAGCTTTAAGCCAACTTTTTCACTCTCCTCTTTCACTTTCATCAAGAGGCTTTTTAGTTCCTTGGATGCAATCTCAAAAATGACAGAATGATCTCTGTTCGTTTCCAAGGCAAACCATTCAATATCACAGTAATCCAAGTCTATGCCCCAACCAGTAATGCTGAAGAAGCTGAATTTGAATGGTTCTATGAAGACTTACAAGACCTTTTAGAACTAACACCCCAAAAAGATGTCCTTTTCATTATAGGGGACTGGAATGCAAAAGTAGGAAGTCAAGAAACATCTAGAGTAACAGGCAAATTTGGCCTTGGAATACGGAATGAAGCAGGGTAAAGACTAATAGACTTTTGCCAAGAAAATGCACTGGTCATAACAAACACCCTCTTCCAACAGCACAAGAGAAGACTCTATACGTGGACATCACCAGATGGTCAACACCGAAATCAGATTGATTATATTCTTTGTAGCCAAAGATGAAGAAGCTCTATACAGTCAGCAAAAACAAGACCAGGAGCTGACTGTGGCTTAGATCATGAACTCCTTATTGCCAAATTCAGACTAAAATTGAAGAAAGTAGAGAAAACCACTAGACCATTCAGGTATGACCTAAATCAAATCCCTTATTATTATACAGTGGAAGTGAGAAATAGATTTAAGGGCCTAGACCTGATAGATAGAGTGCCTGATGAACTATGGATGGAGGTTCGTGACACTGTACAGGAGACGGGGATCAAGACCATCCCCATGAAAAAGAAATGCAAAAAGCAAAATGGCTGTCTGGGGAGGCCTTACAAATAGCTGTGAAAAGAAGAGAGGCCAAAAGCAGAGAGAAAAGGAAAGATATAAGCATCTGAATGCAGAGTTCCAAAGAATAGCAAGAAGAGATAAGAAAGCCTTCTTCACTGATCACTGCAAAGAAATAGAGGAAAACAACAGAATGGGAAAGACTAGAGATCTCTTCAAGAAAATCAGAGATACCAAAGGAACATTTCATGCAAAGATGGGCTCGATAAAGGACAGAAATGGTATGGACCTAACAGAAGCAGAAGATATTAAGAAAAGGTGGCAAGAAACACGGAAAAACTATACAAAAAAGATCTTCACACCCAGATAATCACGAGGTGTGATTACTAACCTAGAGCCAGATGTCCTGGAATGTGAAGTCAAGTGGGCCTTAGAAAGCATCACTACGAACAAAGATAGTGAAGGTGATGGAATTCCAGTCGAGCTCTTTCAAATCCTGAAAGATGATGCTGTGAAAGTGCTGCACTCAATAAGCCAGCAAATTTGGAAAACTCAGCAGTGGCCACAGGACTGGAAAAGGTCAGTTTTCATTCCAATCCCAAAGAAAGGCAATGCCAAAGAATGCTCAAACTACCGCACAATTGCACTCATCTGACACGCTAGTAAAGTAATGCTCAAAATTCTCCAAGCCAGGCTTTAGCAATATGTGAACTGTGAACTTCTGGATGTTCAAGCTGGTTTTAGAAAAGGCACAAGAACCAGAGATCAAATTGCCAACATCTGCTGGATCATGGAAAAAGCAAGAGAGTTCCAGAAAAACATCTATTTCTGCTTTATTGACTATGCCAAAGCCTTTGACTGTGTGGATCACAATAAACTGTCGGAAATTCTGAAAGAGATGGGAATACCAGACCACCTGACCTGCCTCTTGAGAAATTTGTATGCAGGTCAGGAAGCAACAGTTAGAACTGGACATGGAACAACAAACTGGTTCCAAATAGGAAAAGGAGTACGTCAAGGCTGTATATTGTCACCCTGCTTATTTAACTTATATGCAGAGTACATCATGAGAAACTCTGGGCTGGAAGAAGCACAAGCTGGAATCAAGATTACCAGGAGAAATATCAATAACCTCAGATATGCAGATGACACCACCCTTATGGCAGAAAGTGAAGAGGAACTCAAAAGCCTCTTGATGAAAGTGAAAGGGGAGAGTGAAAAAGTTGGCTTAAAGCTCAACAGTCAGAAAACAAAGATCATGGCATCTGGTCCTATCACTTCATGGGAAAAAGATGGGGAAACAGTATCAGACTTTCTTTTTCTGGGCTCCAAAGTCACTACAGATGGTGACTGCAGCCATGAAATTAAAAGATGCTTACTCCTTGGAAGGAAAGTTATGAATAACCTAGATAGCATATGCAAAAGCAGAGACATTACTTTACCAACAAAGGTTCGTCTAGTCAAGGCTATGGTTTTTCCTGTGGTCATGTATGGATGTGAGAAGAAGGCTGAGGGCCAAAGAATTGACGCTTTTGAACTGTGGTGTTGGAGAAGACTCTTGAGAGTCCCTTGGACTGCAAGGAGATCCAACCAGTCCATTCTGAAGGAGATCAGCCCTGGGGTTTCTTTGGAAGGACTGATGCTAAAGCTGAAACCCCAGTTCTTTGGTCACCTCATGCGAAGAGTTGACTCATTTGAAAGGACCCTGATGCTGGGAGGGATTGGGGGCAAGAGGAGAAGGGGGTGACAGAGGATGAGATGGCTGGATGGCATCACTGACTCAATGGACGTGAGTCTGGTTGAACTCTGGGAGTTGGTTTTGTACAGGGAGGTCTGGCATGCTGCCATTCATGGGGTCGCAAAGAGTTGGACGTGACTGAGTGACTGAACTGAACTGAAACCTGGAGAATTAATCAAATTCTCAAAACCAAACCAAACACTAACACACATGTTTTGGAGGCAGAAGTGAGGCAACAGCTCATTTTGCATCTCCCCTTTGACACAGTGGGCCAGCTCCCAGCCCTGATGTGAGCAGTGGCTGCCCACTGTGCCTCCCTTCGACCTATTTCCTCAGCCTCCCAACTCCTTTATGAGTGCATGTCTTCAGGTACACCATCAGGAGCCCTGGCTTCTCCAGGTCACTCTGGTGACTGAGGCCAGAGTGGAAGAACCACTGATGTGGCTTTCATGTTGTCTCCAGCCTTGTGAGATACATCTGGTTTTACTTTCTTGCACCTCTCATCTATCTTTCCTTCCCAACTCTATCCCTGTGGACGTCAAACTCTAACATCAAGTGTGAAAACAACACGCATCTAGAGAGAGCTTCACCAGCTTCCATTTGTCTATATGGTCAAACTTTGTTTTGTCTTTTTGCTTAAATTCTGTTGTTTTTTTTTTTAATTGAAGTACAGCTGATTAACAATGTTGTGCCAATATATACTGTACAGCAAAGTGACTCAGTTTTACACATATATATTCTTTTTTAAAAATATTATTTTCTGCTATGGTTTACCCCAGCAGATTGGATATAAGTTCCCTGTGCTATGCGGTAGGACCTTGTTGGTAAGGTCAAACTTCATAATATATGGATTCTAGTGGTTCTGTCTTTCTGTCTGGTCTCTGATTTGTACAGAGAGACTATACAGTTTTCTTTAAGTTTTGCTTTACTGGCCCCTCACTGCTTTGTAGCTGATATTTTGTTATATGCTTAATTTTGATTATGACTCTGTCTTTGATTCATGAACTGTTACAAATACATTTTCTAACTTTCAAACATGGTCTACTTATTGTTTTGTAGTTGATATCCTTTTTAAAAAAAAAAAATTACATTGTCAAAAAACATGCTCTGTATGATTTAAACTTTTAAGTTGTTTTTTAACTTTATGTCTACTACATGATGAATCTTTGTAAATGCTCCTATGTACTTGAGAATAAAATATTCTCTGATATAATTTATGATACAAATTTGTAATATATATAATTAGTAAAGTCAATTGTTGAGGTTGTTGTATTAAATCTCCCATTTTTTTGTATTTTTATACAGTTATTTAGGTTTCTAACAATTCTTGCTTTGTGTATCTTAGTGCCATTTTATTAATACTTTTTGTATCACTCCTCTATATTGTAGACATCTACCATTCCTCTTGATGAAAACTCCTCATGCCTTAAAACTGTAACTCCTATTCCACTGTGACTTGGCACTATTTTTCTGTGATCTCAGGATCCATGTAGATCCTCCTAATATTGTGGGCATTCTGGGTGCCCTCTTTCAATGGTCTTCTGCATTTACTCAAGGAACTCACTTGTCTTAATCCTTGACTATAAGCCCTCTAGGATATCAAAAGCAAATGCCTCTCTCTTGGCATCTTTTGAGGTCACTTGTTCTAACACTGCTAATCATCTCTTGCCATCTCTCCTCACCCATATCCAAGTTTCCACTTTCCCTCAAATCCCTCAAGTCTTTAGTCTCACTTAGCTTCTATACATGCAAAATCACTCTGAACACTACCTGATATTTGTGTCATATTCCCAGTCCCTCTCTTCCTTCATCTCAATTGCATGGATAGGTACAATGCTGGTTAAATCCTCCTACTGCTTGCCTGAATGCACTCATCTAAAGATGGTTGGAGAAAAATAACAGCTATGGTGACTGGTTGCCTTTTAAATCCATGACCATGAAGCTCAAATGGGCTGTCCTTATTGCTCAGAAACCCTCTATTCCTCTGTATTCACTCTTTCTCTGGGCAAGTTTTTCACTTTTTCCCTCTTATCAACCCTATGTATTCTCCTCCATATTTACTCTCAGATGATAATCTTGTTCTCTACTTCACCATGAAAATTAAAATACTGAAAAGTAAATACCCCTAATCATTAGTCATTAGCAAGCAGACATCCCAGTTCCTGTGTCCTTTGCTGTGTATTTGATCTTCCCTCACCAAAACCCAGTCCTGGTTGAATCTAGTACTCCAAGAATTCTACAGTTGTGCCAAAGCAGAGTAATCAATGGACAGACACACATCCATGCTCACTAGTCTCACCTAAATTCGTGATCACAAATCAGCTCCAGCAGTCTTGGGTGTCTGATGCTTTTTATGCTTTGGTCTAGTCACATCTCTGTGATTCTATCAGACTCTGAGCTGCTGAGTTGACACCCCTTTCCTCCTCCATCTCAGAGAATAGCTCTGCTTTTTTTTTTTTTTTTTAATTGAAGTATAATTGACATGCAACATGACATTAGTTTTGGCATTTTGTATGCATTGTGAAGGGCTTCCCTGGTAGTTCAGCTGGTAAAGAATCTACATGCAATGCAGGAGACCCCAGTTTGATTCCTGAGTTGGGAAAATCCCCTGGAGAAGGGATAGGCTGCCCACTCCAGTATTCTTGGGCTTCTCTGGTGGCTCAGATGGTAAAGAATCTGCCTGCAATGTGGAAGACCTGGGTTTAATCCCTGGGTTGGGGTGATGCCCTGGAGGAAGGTATGGCTACCCATTCCAGTATCCTGGCATGGAGAATCCCCATGGACAGAGGAACCTGGAGGGCTACAGTTCATGAGGTCACAAAGAGTTGGACATGACTGAGCGACTAAGCAAAGCACAGCATACATTCAGAAAACTAAGATCATGGCATCAGGTCCCATCACTTCATGGGAAATAGATGGCAAAACAGTGGAAACAGTGTCAGGCTTTATTTTTGGGGGCTCCAAAATCACTGCAGATGGTGACTGCAGCCATGAAATTAAAAGACGCTTACTCCTTGGAAGGAAAGTTTTGACCAACCTAGATAGAATATTAAAAAGCAGAGACATAACTTTGTCAACAAAGGTCCGTCTAGTCAAGGCTATGGTTTTTCCAGTAGTCATGTATGGATGTGAGAGTTGGACTGTGAAGAAAGCTGAGCACAGAAGAATTGATGCTTTTGAACTGTGGTGTTGGAGAAGACTCTTGAGAGTCCCTTGGACTGCAAGGAGATCCAACCGGTTCATTCTAAAGGAGATCAATCCTGGGCGTCCTTTGGAAGGAATGATGCTAAAGCTGAAACTCCAGTACTTTGGCCACCTCATGCGAAGAGCTGACTCATTGGAAAAGACTCTGATGCTGAGAGGGATTGAGGGCAGGAGGAGAAGGGGACGACAGAGGATGGGATGGCTGGATGGCATCACTGACTTGATGGACGTTGAGTCTGGGTGAACTCCGGGAGTTGGTGATGGACAGGGAGGCCTGGCGTGCTGCAATTCATGGGGTTGCAAAGAGTTGGACATGACTGAGGATTGCACTGAACTGATTGCTGTCTGTCTTAATTGTTTTCTGTTTATTTTCTGTAGGTCTTTTCCTTCTCTTACATTTCTTGCCTAGAAAATTTCCTTTAGCATTTGTTTTAAAGCTGGTTTGGTGGTGCTGAATTCTCTTAACTTTTGCTGTCTGGAAATCTTTTGATTTCTCCATCATATCTGTAGGAGAGTCTTGCTGGGTAGAGTATTCTTGGTTGTAGTTTCTTCCCTTCCATCACTTTAAATATGTCGTGCCATTCCCTTCTGGCTTGTAGAGTTACTGTTGAGAAATAGCTGATGGCCTGATGGGAGTTTCCTTTTATGTTATTTGCCATTTTTCCCTTGTTGCTTTTAATATTTTATCTCTGTCTTTAACGTGTGTCAGTTTGATTACTATGTGTCTTGGTGTGTTTGTCCTTGGATTTATCCTGCCTGGGACTCTCTATGCTTCCTGAACTTGGTAGACTCTTTCCTTTCTCATGTTACAGAAGTTTTCAGCTGTTATCTCTTAACATATTTTCTGAGGTCCTTTCTCTCTTCTCCTTCTTACACCCCTATAATGCAAATGTTGGTGCATTTAATGTTGTCCCAGAGGTCTCTTAGACTGTCTTCATTTCTTTTCATTCTTTTTCTATATTCTGTTCTATCTCAGTGATTTCCACCATTCTGTCCTCCAGGCCATTTATCCTCTCCTCTGCCTAAAATATTCTACTGTTGATTCATTTTTGTGTATTATTCATCTCTGTTTGTTCTTTAGTTTTTTTAGGTATTTGGTAAACATTTCTTGCATTTTCTCAATCTTTGCCTCCATTCTTTTTCCAACATCCTGAATCATCTTCGCTATTGTTATTCTGAATTCCTTTTCTGGAAGGTTAGCTATCTCTACTTCATTTAGTTGTTTTTCTGGGGTTTTATATTGTCCCTTCATCTGGAATGTAACTTTCTGCTTCTTCATGCTGATTAACTTTTCGTATAGTGGTTTTGTTTTCCTCACTGTGGGACTGTGGTTCTTCTTGCTTCTTCTGTCCGCCCTCTGATGGAGGAGTCTAAGAGGCTTGTGTAAACTTTCTTATGGGAGGGACCTGATGGGTGGGAAAAACTGGGTCTTGCTATGGTGGGCAGGACCTTGCTCAGTAAAGCTTTAATCCAGTTATCTGCTGATTGGTGGGGTTACACACCCACCCTGGTAGTTTTTTGTCCTGAGGTGACCCAGCCCTTGGGTCTACAGGCTCTATGATTGAGTTAATGGCAACCTCCAAGAGTGTTTGTGCCAAAGGGCACCTTTCCAGACAGCTGCTGCCACCGCCACTCCTGTCCCTGTGGTCATCCCCTGCTGACCGTGACTCCACAGGAGACCCATCACTGGCAGGTAGTTTTGGTTCAGTTTCCTGTGGAGTCACCGCTCCTTTCCTCTGAATCTTGGTGCAACCAAGGTTTAGTTTGTGCCTTTCAAGCCTGGAGTCTCTGTTTCCCCCATTTCTGTGGAAGTCTTGTAATCAAATCCTGCTGGGCTTCAAGGTCAGATTCCATGGGGATACCCAGTCCCTTTGTTGTGTCCCCAGGCTGGGAAGCCTGATGGGGAGTTCTGAACCTTCACAACAGTGGGAGAACTTCTTTGGTATTATTGTTCTCCACTTTTGGGTCACCCACCTGGCAGGTAAGGGATTTGATTTTATTGTGATTATGCCCCTCATTCATATGCCCAGTATGTCTCGCTGTGGCTTCTTCTTTATCTTTGGACATGGTGTATCTTTTTTTTTTTGGTAGGTTCTAATATCCTCCTGTTGATTGCTTTTCAGCAGCTAGTTGTGATTTTGGAGCTCTCACAGGAGGAGATGAGGGCACATCCTTCTACTCTGCCATCTTGAACTGGAAGCAATAGCTCTGCTTTTTATTTCATGAAGCAAAGAATGGGATGAAAACTTCATCATCACTAGTCTGTAGGTCTATCTGTACCTCCCTTTTCACACAAGGCCAAATCCTGTATTTTGTGCAAGGTCTCCATCTCCTCTTATCTCTTATGCAAGACCTCACTGCCATAATCATCCTTGTTCTCATGACATGTCAGCATTTTCCATTCTTGAATTATCACACAAGCATCAACTGTAGTGGCCTTTCCCTTCAACTACTACTTATTTCTTTTCTATGTTTAGCAGACTGTTGAAAGAGAGTATGAACTCTTTCACCCCTCCTTGCCTTCTCTCCTGTAAAGGTTACTCCTGTCAAGGCTTTTATTCTTATCATCCCACTGATACTTAAAAAAACAAACAAACAAAAAAAACAAAGTCCTCCATGTTTCCACATCTGACAGGTCACTATTCAACCCTTCCTTATATAAAATTGTATGCATCCTCCTTTTCAAAAGCTTTCTTGTTGATTGATCCACTGGCTGGCTTCCTCTCTTGCTGTGTAAGTGCTCCTAGCCTTCCTCCTTCCTAGTCTAAGGATAAATATTGAGTTGGCCAAAAAGTTGATGCATTTTTCATACAGTTGTATGGAAAACCTGAACAACTTTTTGGCCAACCCAATACAAACTAAAGGGAAAAAAAGACAATTTTCTTCAGTGAAAAAATACAAGAGACTCTCTACCTCACATTTCGTTTGCATATTTGTTGCTTAAAAAATAAGCATTGCTGCTATAAAGTAAGAAATGTAGGTACATTTTTTGTGGCTTAAGAAGTCTCTTGCCAGTTTTAAGGCTCAGGAATATCTCAAATACTTAAGAACCATCTCTTTGCATCTAAGCAAGGAAGATAAGGCCCTGGCTTCTGGTTTATGGGGGAGAGTAAAAGCCTAATTTCAGTGGAGACTTAGCTCCAAGTTACAAAGCTCCCTCTTGTAACAAAGATGCGAGAAGTTTATTTTTCCTTTGGATAAAGCCAGTTAGCTAATGCCAACGGCCACCCAATTATCATGGGAATCTAGAAGGATCTCTGTGTGACACACAGTCCCTTCAGTCCTCTCCCACATTGCAGGTAGATTTGTTACTGTCTGAGCCACTAGAGAAGCCTATTTGAACACTAGTTATTGATTATCTTACATGTATATAGTAGGCTGTATCTGCCTGATTCTATAAAAATAAGATTTCTTTCTGGCTTTGCAATCTTAGTTGATCACCTGTGCAGCACACCCCACTCTAATTCAATAGTATTAACAGTGGTAATTTCGTAACAATGGTAATTTAACAGGAAGAATGTCATTTTATCTTCTACTGTTGTGGAGAGGTTTTCTGGGTTAGCAGGAGGTTTTAGTTATATTTCCCCAACACTCAGAACTGGATTTCCTGCCTATAAATATAGGGGCCTCAATGCACCTTTGTTGGATTTTTTTCTATCTTACTCTCTTCTTAAATAATCTTTATTTCATCGACTTTAAATGCTATCTATTAATGTATTGGGTTTTCAGACCTCAGCAATCTCTTTGCTTATACACACACACCCACGTGTGCACACACACACACACACACACACACACACACCATGAAAACAAGTCTAAATCTCTTATTTGATGGCTCCACATGTAACTCATTTGTAGCCACATGTTCCAGGAAGCAAACTCACTCAGAAGGAGAATACAGATAGTGGAGTACAGTTTATTACACTGGCGGGCCCAAGGCAGATTCTCCTCTTAGCCAAGGACCCCGACCAGCATTTGTGAAAATCTTTTATACCCCATGTGTACGTGTCTGAACCTACCACTCCTAATTCCTTGAGATTTACATAAACCAAGGAAACTACAATCCCAATAACCCCATCATTCACATGCTATGTGCTCATGTGCTCAAATAGTAAAACAATTAGCCAATAATCAATAAACCTGAGGTTACACTCCGATAGGTACAGAAAAATGTATGGCCTGTCTGGAGGAAAGGGTGATTAGTGTATGTTTTCTCTTAGGTGATGAGTAACCTAGATATGATCTTCAAGGTTCCCCTGTCTGGAGGGGGGGTCTTATCCTTCTGTTGTTGTTTTCATAGACACTAAACACAGAGTTCAGAGTCCACTGGAAAGGTGGCTGAGCATGATCAGCATGAACAGGCATAAGATGGAGTCCAGACCCTATGAATTCCTTCTTCAGTCCCCCTCTTGATGTTCTTAACTCATATTATGAGATATATTGCACCCTGGCTCTCCGACCGCCAATTTGGGAGAATGACATCAGCCTTCAGGTTACAAAGTACATAATACATTGTAAAATTCAGGGTCCACAAAGCAGAACTATCAAGGCAACTATAACAGTGGTAAATATAGTTTTCCACCAACTGAAGTCCAGAAAGGAATGTTTTCATTTGACATTGCTTTTACCTGGTTTTTCATGTACTCTAAAGCAGTTGATACGTTTCCAGATAAGTCAGGAATGTATACACAACATTCAACCTTAATTACAGGTCCCTCCTTGAGCAGCTGTGAGTATGTCCAAAGCCATTCTATTATGAATTACCGCTTTTCTCATTTGGATTTTCTCTTCATTTAAGGCTTGAATGTCTTTTGTTCTATCTAGGAGGGCCTATTTTGTGAAATTAGTCAAGGCCTGCACTTTAATCATGATATCTGTTGTCCCTATAGAGGGTACGAATAAGGCAGCAATATACTCATATCATTGAAACATGGATCTTGTCCACTTGGCATGTAAATAAGGTAGATTTACTGGGGCTTGTTGTAGGTTAGGCTTTTGTTACACTGGCATTTATATCAAATGTAACCCCATGACCTGAGTCTATTGACTGTAGGTCTTACATCAAGAGAGCAAGGAGAGGTTATGATTGACAAGAGAGAGGAAAGTCTCTTTTTGTCATCCCAGAAAAGAGCAGAGTGGTTTAAAATCTCCTTGGTAGAGTGGTGACACCCACCAAGGAAGTCCATCCATCACTGACAGAGGCATAGCCCTACATACCCAGCAGTTGGAAGTGTTGTGGAAGTCTGCATAGGAATGTGCCCATGAGATGAAAACATTGTCCTGAGTTGAAACAGAAGTTAAATTCAAAATCACATTGATGAGGCCAAGCAGCAGGAGTTGATTGAGCAGCTTCATCCTAAAGGGTCTCATCCAGGATCTTCTTTTCCTTCTTGTTAAGGATGGTCTTAGTCTCTTGAAGGTCAGCGGGGTCCCTCTGTGCAGCCCACTCAGCATTTTTTGAGCCTGCGTGGTATGTTCTCTTCACCCTCATATGATGGATCCAAGGGACAATACCTGCAACTTTACCTGTAGTAGGGGTAGTTAGAATAACATAAGGGCCCTTTCACCAAGGGGCTAGCAAATCATGTTTCCAATATTTGACCCATACTTGGTCACCAAGTGTAAACTCATGAATTTGTTTCCCAAGGGGGAATGGCACCCTTTCTTGTACAAACTTAGTTACCCGATTTATTACCTTACCCAGTTCCATCTGCTGTGAAATCCTATTCCCCCTTACCTGAGACAAATTTGTTGACACCTGTTTTATTATGGGAGGGGGCCTCCCATACACAATTTCATATGGAGAAGAGCCATGGGACTGTGGGGTCATCCTGAGTCTGAGCAGAGCTGTCGGAAGTAAGTCCACCCAGGAGCAGTCAGTCCCTATGATCCACTTGGAGAGTCGCTTTAATGTTCTGTTGGTTCATTCCACCATCTCAGAACTCTGGGCCTATATATAGTGCAGTTTCCCCTTGATGTTTAAAGTTTTGCCTACTTGTTGTACTAAATCAGCTGCAAAAGCCGGGTCATTGTCTGAAACAATGCTGGTAGGAAGTCCAAATCTGGGAAATATTTCCCTAAGCAGGCACCGGGCTACTTCTGATGCTCTTTCAGTCCAGGTAGGAAAAGCTTCTACCCATCCCGAGAACGTACATAACATGACCACAGGGTAACAATAGTTTCGGTGAGGTTTCATTTCAGTGAAGTCTACTCCCAGGTATTCAAAGGGCAGTGTGCCTTTCAGCTAAATATCTAGAGATTTTTGTCTGAATACCCGAGAGGCAGCATTAACCTGTGAGCAGGCAGCATGGCCTAGGTGGGTCGCTTGGTATGTTTGGCTTACTAGATTGTGTGCCAGCTCCTCCAGTACCAATAGTTTGCCACTTGGCAATTCCCACCATCCCTTTTCAGTCTTGATGGCCCCTTCCACTTTGGCTAACCTGACAGCCGTTGTCCTTGTTTTATCAGGCTAGTGCTATCAGTATATAGGACCCAACTAGGGTCTGGAACCTTGTGTCCTTCTTTAAAACAAACCCCACATACCTTACCTCCTCCTTGCAGATCTGTGCCTTCTTCTTTGACACCTGGTAACCTGCTTCCATCAGCAGCTGGAACAGTACTTTTGTCCCTTTCCAGCGTTTTTCTTTGGTCTCAGCAGCCAGCAGCAGGTCATCCCCATATTGTAGGAGCCAACATCCATACTCTTCTGGATGGGATGAGTTCAGGTCAGAAGCCAAGGCTTCCCCAAAGATGGCTGGGGAGTTCTTAAACCCTTGTGGGGGAGTCCAGATGAGCTGTTCCTTGGTGCCCCCGACTGGATCTTCCCATTCAAAGGCAGAGATGGGCTGTGATGCTGGGGCAAGACATATAGAGAAGAAGGCATCCTTGAGATCTAGGCGAGTATAAACTTTAGTCCTTGGTGGGAGGAGGCTAAGTAAGATATAGGGGTTTGGGTCAGTGGGGTGTAAAGTCACAGTAGCCTGGTTGACTAGCCTGAGATTCTGTACATGCCTATAGTCCTGTCCTCCTTCCTTTTTGACTGGCAGGATTGGCATATTCCAAGCCAACTGGCACTCTACTAGAATGCTTGTTTCAATCTATTGATGTGGGGCAGTATGCTGGCCCAGGCCTCTATCAGTAGTGGGTACTGGTGCTTTCTAATCGGGATGGTGCTTGGTTTGAGTTCTGTTATCACTGGGGCTTGATGTTTAGCCAGCCTGGGGGAAGGTGGGGGTTGTCTTCCGACCAGACCTCAGGGAATAATTGAGTTAGCTCGCTCTCATGCTATTCCGGCCCACCCAGTTCTTCCTTCAGAGGCTTATGCAACCTCCACTCATCTTGGGGTTGTATTGAGAGAGAGAGCAAATAAGTCATAGTGTCCGTCTGGAAGGTGGGCCTCTCCTTAGAGGAGAAAGTCACTTGGAGAGCAAGTCTTTTCCCAACAGGGGTATTGGGCACTCAGGAATGTAGAGGAATTCATGAATCACTTGGTGCCCCCCCCCCCCCCGCCACCATCTGACATTTTCTGGGCTGGCAAAATGCTTTAATCATCTCTTCCCCCGATACCCCAATTACAGCGGTAGTCTTTTTGGACAGTGGCGCCACAGGTTTTGTTACTACCTACAATTCTGCTCCTGTATCCACCATGAAGTCAATGTTTTGGTCCCCCGCTTTTAAAGTTACCATGGGTTCTTGGGGACCTGATATCTCAGTCCTGGCAGCCCTATTTAATTTCTAAGTCAACAAGCCTCTTCCTTCCTTGCCTTAGGGCATTCATTCTTCCAGTTGCCAAAAGCTTGGCACCGGGCACACTGGTTTGGCTGTAATGGGCCCATGGCCTCCGTTGGGACCAGTTGAAGGACTGCCCTGTCCCTGAGGCAGATGAGATGAGGTTTTCCGCAGGGCCCAAGATAGACTTTCCCAGAGCAGCAGCTAGCATTGCAAATGTCTTGTCTGTTCTCTTTCGTTCCCTCCGGCTCTCTGGCAGAGCGCAGGCTCTGCTTAATTCCAACGTCTCCCTCCCCTTCTTGTCAGTACTCACCGGGAGAGGCGGATATAGCTTGGGCAGTGTGGCTGGAGCCGGATCCTGGAAGTGTTGGCCAGAGGCTTCTGTCACCGGGATTGGAGCCTGCCGAGGTGGTGGCTCTACGACCTCGGGGAGAGCTGGCAGAGGAGCAGCGGCTGCTGCAGGACTTCACCTGGCCCTGGACTGGGCATTAAGGCGGCCTCTGGTCCTGGTGGAGCACTGGGAGGCAGGCACATCATTATCCAGTATGGGGGAGGATATCCCTGTCCAAATCCTGTACAATTTCCTTTTTTATCATCAGTCAATTTTTGTGTCATTAATATTTTCCCCTTTCCCTTCTGGATACAGAACCTTGTCCAAGTAGGAGGGTCTTGAGCTAACCCTAGCCAGGAGTCAATATATCCAGGTGTCCTGGCTCTCCTGTGACTACTGTATAGATTGCTTCCACTATTTTTTAAGTTCATAGTGTTCTCTGGTGGCCATCCTACTCCCATAGGGGGCCATTCAACCTCACACAGTATGTGGATGTAGTTAGGCTTCATCTTCACCCCATAGACTCCTCCAAATCCCTTCTTTAAGTTTTTAATCATGCACACCAATACAGTTGCCTTAGATTCACTTTCCCCCCATCTTGCTTACCTTCTCGGACCTTCTACTTTTCCTTTTCGATCTGTCTACAAAGTTCTCGATACCCTATGTACTTCTGATATTTCCACTCAATGACACTTATATTGCCATCTGTCTCCTTGCTAATTGGGGTGAGAAGAGCCTTACCTGACAGATCCCCGAGGGAGAAGGGGGATCAGTGTGCCTTCACCTGCTGGTCAGCACAGCTGAACCAGAACACCACATGGTCCAAGACTGTTTCTCCCTTAAAGTCCATTCTGTCTTGGTGGGCTTGATCACATGTGGATGAAAACACAGATGGGTTGAACATCCCATGTCCCAGGCCATCTCCAGGAAAGCCAATTCATACTCACGTATGTATCCCCTTCCTTCTAGCCTCCCAATTCTTAGGGGGTCAAGAATTTCACAGCAGATGGGACGCCTCCTGGGGGAGGGCAGAATACGAGCATAGAAGGACCAGTTTCCTATCCTAAAAATCCCCTGGTGATCGCTAGTAATAATTTTCCCTGAGATGGCATGGACACACCTCCTAAATGACCTTCACAAATTTCCTTCCTAAACCGTAGCACCCTCGTCGACCTGTGTACCAAGCAATCGCTGCTGCTTGCCTATTCCAGGCCCCTGTGGGTCTGTGTCCCTTCTAGTCCCTCCCAGGGGGGTGATCAGGCCCCCTCTTCCACCCTGCAGGGTGGGTTCCTCCTCACCTGAGTGCTCAGTTCCCTTGCTGCCGTTCACTACCTGCCAAAGTGAAGAAAGCAGGCACTGAAAGACTGAATTCTTCCAGAGGGGCGAGGTGCCTTCCACCATCTAGGAGATTCAAACCACAAAGCCTTGGGGTGGCCTCAAATGAGACCTGTCTCCTCAAAGTGAGGAGTTTCCTGGCCAATGTACCAAATGTAGCCACGCGTTCCAGGAAACAAACTCACTCAGAAGGACAATGCAGATAGTGGAGTGCAGTTTATTACACTGGTGGGCCCAAGGCAGAGTCTCCTCTTAGCCAAGGACCCCGACCAGCATTTGTGAAAATCTTCTATACCCCATGTGTACGTGTCTGAACCCACCACTCCAAATTCTTTGAGACTTACATAAACCAAGGAAAATACAATCCCAATAACCCCATCATTCACATGCTATCTGCTCATGTGCTCAAATAGTCAAACAACTAGCCAATAATCAATAAACCTGAGGTTACACTCCGATAGATACAGAAAAATGTATGGCCTGTCTGGAGGAAGGGGTGATTAGTGTATGTTTTCTCTTAGGCAATGAATAACCTAGATACGACCTTCAGGGTTTCCCTGTCTGGAGGGGGTCTTATCCTTCTGTTGTTGTTTTCACAGGCACTAAACACAAGAGTTCAGAGTCCATTGGAAAGGTGGCTGAGCATGATCAGCATGAACAGGCCTAAGATGGAGTCCAGGCCCTATGAATTCCTTCTTCAAGCCCTGTCTATAAATGAATATTTAATCACCAGTATCCTTGATGTAAACTTGAGTCCTCCTCCTGTGTTTCCCAGTTTAGAAAAAAGTACCATCATTCAGCTACTCAGGTTACAAAGCTTAGCCTTGCTTTATTTTTTCACTTTTATACACCCAGAATAAATTGTATAGATTTGCTTTCAAAACATATCTGAGTTTCATTCCTTTTCCCAAGCTCTGTTGTTATGCCATTCCATTTAACATTTACACTGACCCCCAGAGAGGAAGAAGAAAATACAGGAGGCAGGGAGTCCGGGTGAAGGGTGGCTTTAATAAACTGGAGAAAAGATCCTGAGAGCACATGCTTAGGGAGGGAAGGTTACATGTAGAGTGAAGTTCAGATTGTGAGATGAACAGTATTTGGAGTACTCTGTGGTGAGAGACCAATGGTTTAAGTCCAGGAGACGTTGATAGGTTGGAAGTAATAGCTGTTTAAAGGAGCAGAAAATGAGAATTAGAAAAGGAACCCACCTAAACAGATAGGTTCCTAGAAGTCACTGGAAAAAATTACAAGTAGGACTAGACAAGAGAACAGTGTTGAAGGCTGTTTGTGGCAAAATAAACTGAAGTGGGGAGGCCCAGGTATGGGATAGCTGCAGAGGAGGATGCCAGGTACAGAGTCCACCATGGTGGGCTCCAATGAGAGCGCTAAGATGAAATAAACAGGGGGCTCCTTGGAAAGGCGTGAAAATCTATTGAAGAGAAAAAACAAGTAATTTACAAGTAATTTAAATACAAGATAAGAACTGATGTTTCTTAAGAGTCTTACAATCAAACTTAAGAGACACCCTGAGGAGCTGGCGGTCTGGTTCCTGGAGGACAATGAAGAGAGACTCAGGGGAAGATGTGCTGTTTTCTGTGGACCCAAATTCTAAGCAGACAGCTTAGCAGTGTTGACCAGAGAGGGGCATGCGGTAACGCAGGCTTCAGTGTGGATAGCAGAAAGAGTGAGAAAGAAGAGGTGTGAACTTGCAGTCTCTGTTGTTCATGTGTAAGAATTATGATACTGAAAAATCCACCTTCTATCTTTGTGCTAATGGTGAATTTAACCTCAGTCCTCAGTGGATGTTCCCCTTCAGTCATGCCATTCCAGTAAAACCCAAGAAAGAGCCCTGGGGTCATAACTGCTGATGAATCAGTGTTTTAGGATGTATCAGCCTTTCAGAACCTACCTTCAGTCCTAATGGTTTTTCCACTGTTCTTGGGGCACAGGGGAGATTGGCAAGTTCTGGGGAGGTGAGTCAGGAAAGACCGCGTAATAGTTGTACTAGCACTTTTGCTGCTTCATCATTAATAATGGCAGTAATATTCAGTTCAGTTCAGTTCATTCACTCAGTCGTGTCCGACTCTTTGCGACTCCATGAATTGCAGCACGCCAGGCCTCTCTGTCCATCACCAACTCCTGGAGTTCACCCAAACCCACGTCCATCGAGTTGGTGATGCCATCCAGCCATCTCATCCTCTGTCGTCCCCTTTTCCTCATGCCCCCAATCCCTCCCAGCATCAGTATTACATTAAAGTATTAAGACTTCACAAAATTAAAAAATCAGTAATAGTAATTGATACATTCAATATATAAATATATTAGAAATATTATCAGCCTAACAAAATATGTTTAACATATATTATCATAAACTGAGAAAATTAGTATAATTAATATTATTCAAACCAGCATTACATAAAAGTGAACACAATTTAATTATGCATGAATCATTAAAATGGTATTATGCAGTTCAGTTTCTTTGTAGAAGTCAGATGCTTTAAAAATTGCATTAATATGATTATTATTGAGCTGAGTCTATTTTTGTAAAGAGAGTTCCAACTGATGGAAAGGCACTTGCTATGTCTTTACTAGCAGGAAAATATTTAATAAATATTTTGCAGCTATTAAGCAGAGAATGCTTACAGATATTTTCCACTGAGTCTCTAATCTCTGAATAATCACAGGTTTTATGATTGATAACATTGAAGACATTGTTTCAGCACCATCCCATAGTACAATGCAAAGTATCAGTTTGATACTATGATGCTAGTATTTCATTTGTTCAAAAGGGCTTCATAATATGGTTATAATTATGCTTACATAGTAGAATATTTTTTTTTAAATATAGTAAATAGTTGAGTACTGCAATGTGTGAAGGTTCAGATTTGCTTGGGCTTAAAGATAGCACTTTGTTTTGTCTTTTCTTCACATATCAACAAACTCTGTTACTAATAGGATCTACATGGGGGCTCATGGTTGAAATGGCTCTTTATGTTGACCTCACAAACAAAGAAAATCACAGTGACCCTTGAGATTGACCAAATTGCCTAAACAACATTGTGTTTTTCCACTGGCGTCTGCCTTTTCAAAGCTACGAAACCAGTGGATTCCAGACCTCCAACTACGTGACTGCAGCACTCAGCTACAAGCTAAAAATTAACCATCCCTTCAGAGAATTTTTCATTGGTGGGGTATTGAAGGAGGAAACAGACAGAACAGGCTCCATCTTAAAAACAGGACTCCAGCTTGGGCCAGACGGTGGACTTTGAGCTATATGCCCAGTATCTATGGAAATGACATACCAACTGGAAAACCAGACCCCCCTGGATGGAAAAGCCCCAGGGCTTGTACCTAGACTCTCCATTGCCTAAAAGAATACCCTAATTACCTGTGTAACCAAATAGAATCGTACGTTCTATTATACTTATTGGGGTATGACCACAGGCCTATTGATAATTGTCACTGTTAACTACCTAGGCTTAAGGCATATGAATCACTGGTTGGCTTTGATTGTTATCTTTCGTTTCCTTTGTTCAGGGTAGTTTCAGGGAATTTGGGGAAGTGGGTATATTCACTTAGGGTATATAAGGTTTTCACAAAACCTGGCTGGGGTCCTTGGCTAAGAGGAGACTCTGCCTTTGGCCCACCGGTGTAATAAACTGCATTCACTCCACTATCTGCATTGTCCTTCTGAGTGAGTTTGTTTCCCAGAACGTGTGGCTTCAACAGTATAAGAAAGACTCCATCAGAAAAGGAGGACGCTGGTTCTTCTCAAGGGCCAGTCACCCTCATGTTTTCCCTCAAATAAATTTCCTTTTGTCTGACTGCCCAGCTCACTCTCTTTTTCTCTGCAGCCGCCTTACAGTTATGGATTTCATTACTGATGAGTAAATGATTAAAATATCAGGTTCTTTCAAAAACAGAAGTAATGGCATTGCATTAATGCTTCATACACAATCCTTGGTATTCCATCCAAGGCCTGGTGATGCTGCAGTCGTTGTAGTCACAGCCTGAGGAGGCAGGTGGTCACTGGTTCTGAATTCTGGCCACACTTTCAGATAACAAACTCTAGACAGAGCTTGGGTTCTCAGTCCCTACTCCCTTTTTAATACAATGGGCTGACTCCCTTCTTGACTGATCCTTTCTTGCTCCATGATACCTGGCATTATGTTGTCAGTGAATTTAGGATTTTATTTTATTTGAGTATAGTTAGTTGCTTTACAATATGTGTTAGTTTCTGCTGTACAAAACTGTGAATCCGCTATATGTATACATACAACCCCTCACTTTAAGACCTCCTTCCAACCCACCCCTGATGTCACCCATCCATCATGGGGCACCAAGCTGAGCTCCATGTGCTGTATAGCAGCTTCCCACTAACTATATATTTTACACATCATAGTTTGAATATGTCAATTCTAGTCTCCCAATTCATCTACCCCTCCACTTACACCCCCTGCCCATGTCTACACATCTTTTCTCTATATCAGCGTCTCTATTCCTGCCCTGCAAATAGGTTCATCTGTACACTTTTCTAGATTCCATATATATGATTTAAAGGATACAGTTAGCTTTAGTTTTCAGAGTACAATTAGTCACAACTAAGAAGATAGGGTACCTGGAAACCCAATTAGCATGAGGAAAGGGAAAATACAGTTTGCAAAACACATGGACATATTTCAGAAAGTCAGCTGGTACAGTAGAAGCATTTAGACTTATAATTCAGCTCATTATTCTATTAATTTTCTTTTTGATGGAATTTATATTGCTTTGTGCATTAATGAGCTTTTTTGTTTGAAATGTCTAGATCAGTTCTATCAGCATAGACCTTGTGACTATAGATTGTTATGAATGTTATTCAGTTTGTATTAATGTACGTAAATTAATATAATTGTGTGAAAATAAGGCAGAGTGTTACTATAATAATTTAAGAAGATAAAAACTGGAGGAGTAGATATTTGTTTCAGAACTGAAAAAAGTCTTTGTACCAATTATCACTTTCTTATCTATGAAATGGGGCCTAATTTTTCTTTAATGCTGATGCTTCTCTAATGCAAAGAATCATGTATTTTCTGGTTTTAATATTGACAGAATCTAACATAAATTTGGCAGAATATATTTTATTAAAACTTTTGTAACGAGTAATCAAATCAATGTACAAATATCTCTCCCTGTTTTGAAATAATTTTGTGAACATAAATTTTGAGTGTTAAGAAATATTAAGTGATAGTTATTTTTTATGTGAGTACATGAATTAAGAAGTTTGTATAAATGCATTAATTTATAGCTTCATGTCTATTACTGCTGATGATCTTTGCAATATTGCAGCACAGTCTGACAATGATATTGCTTGCTTTTGTGTATTAGGAAGAGAACTGTTGGAGACATAAGGTGGTTTACCTAGACTTGATTATCAATACAGTCCAGGTTTTCTGCCCCCATGTTTTTTTAGAGTTCTGGTACCATATGGTGTACTTTGCCAATGGGCATTGATCCCTCACAGATTGTGACACTGATAGCAATCCTTCACCATGAGTTCTGATGCTGCTATTGGCACCAGTGATTGAATCTCTTCAGTTCAGTTCAGTTCAGTCACTCAGTCGTGCCCGACTCTGCGACCCCATGAATCGAAGCACTCCAAGCCTCCCTGTCCATCAACAACTCCCGGAGTTCACTCAAACTCACGTCCATCGAGTCGATGATGCCATGCAGCCATCTCATCCTCTGTCGTCCCCTTCTCCTCCTGCCCCCAATCCCTCCCAGCATCAGGGTCTTTTCCAATGAGTCAACTCTTCACATGAGGTGGCCAAAGTATTGGAGTTTCAGCTTTAGCATCATCCCTTCCAAAGAAATCCCAGGGCTGATCTCCTTCAGAATGGACTGGTTGGATCTCCTTGCAGTCCAAGGGACTCTCAAGAGTCTTCTCCAACACCACAGTTCAAAAGCATCAATTCTTCCACTCTCAGCTTTCTTCACAGTTCAACTCTCACATCCATACATGACCACAGGAAAAACCATAGCCTTGACTAGACGGACCTTTGTTGGCAAAGTAATGTCTCTGCTTTTGAATATGCTATCTAGGTTGGACATAACTTTCCTTCCAAGGATTAAGCGTCTTTTAATTTCATGGCTGCAGTCACCATCAGCAGTGATTTTGGAGCCCCCCAAAATAAAGTATGACACTAGCTTGTAAATATACAGTGGAGGGAAAAAGTAGCAAAAAATCTACACACACACTTTGGAATAAAAAAAGACTTAAAGTTGGCTCTTGAAGTCAACATTTACCAAGTACTTATGCAGATTACTTAACTCTTTGTTAAGATTGTTTTGAGATTAAGTGTTCCCATTGCAAGAGAAGACCATTGATAGTAAACACATGGTAAGGGCCATTTTATTGGAACACCTTAGCCTTATTTTGCTAATTCACAAATTAACAAAAAGAGTTAATTTTGTTAATTACACCCTTTAACCTGCCCACCCATTTTGGAATTTTTTTCATTATCACATAAGAGAGTTTTTGAAGTACATTTTCCAAAATTCCCTTCTCTATTTGGTTCTGAATTAGACTGATCATGAAAGACACCCAAATGATACTTGAATGGTTAAAAAAAAAAAAAAGTGACAATATTTGGTGAAGAGCATTAGCAACAAGTACAGATTCTCTTGGTCGGGAAATGGGGGTGATCTGAGTGTTTAGGCTGTGATAGGAACACCCTTCACCCAGTACTACTCAGGTTCTGCTATCCTTCAAGTAGCAGGATAGATAACAATTTGAAATCGAGCAAGACCATGTGAGTGGTTCTGACCAATGAACTGGAGGCAGGAGTGACTTGTATCCCTTCCAGACAGAGCATCTAGTTACTGCCAAGAGTTCCCTTTCCCTGAGCTGCAGCTGGCACTGTGCAAGGCAGCTTAGAGGCATGGTTAGCTGACAGACCACAGCAGGCTCTCCATCTTCAATGGGCCATGCCAGCATCAGGAATCAAATCTTAGCTGTGTGTGGTGGACAGAGAAATGTCTTCTCGAAGATGCCCAGGTCCTAATTCCTAGACTGTATGAATATGTAGCCTGACATGGCCAAAGAAAATTGGCAGACACGATCAAGTTAAGGACCTTGAGAAGGGGTTCTTACCTAGGATAATCTGGGTGGGCCCAGTGTAATCATAAGGGTCCTTCAAGATGCCAGTGGAAGCAGAGGCAGAGCTGATGTGATTGTTGATTTTGAAGATGAAGGGAGGGGCCAAGGCATTTAAATGCCCTCTAGAAACCAGAAGTAAAGTAATGCACAAAATTCTCCAAGCCAGGCTTCAGCAATATGTGAACTGTGAACTTCCAGATGTTCAAGCTGGTTTTAGAAAAGGCAGAGGAACCAGAGATCAAATTGCCAACATCCATTGGATCATCAAAAAAGCAAGAGAGTTCCAGAAAAACATCTATTTCTGCTTTATTGACTATGCCAAAGCCTTTGACTGTGTGGATCACAACAAACTGTGGAAAATTCTGAAAGAGATGGGAATACCAGATCACCTGACCTTCCTCTTGAGAAATCTGTATGTAGGTCAGGAAGCAACAGCTAGGACTGGACATGGAACAACAGACTGGTGCCAAATAGAGAAAGGAGTATGTCAAGGCTGTATATTGTCATCTGCTTATTTAACTTCTGTGCAGAGTACATCATGAGAAACGCTGGGCTGGAGGAAGCACAAGCTGGAATCAAGATTGCCAGGAGAAATATCAATAACCTCAGATATGCAGATGATACCACCCTTATGGCAGAAAGTGAAGAGGAACTCAAAAGCCTCTTGATGAAAGTGAAAGTGGAGAGTGAAAAAGTTGGCTTAAAGCTCAACATTCAGAAAACAAAGATTATGGGATCAGGTCCCATCACTTCATGGGAAATACATGGGAAACAGTGGAAACAGTATCAGACTTTATTTGTTGAGGCTCCAAAATCACTGCTGATGGTGATTGCAGCCATAAAATTAAAATACACTTACTCTTTTGTAGGAAAGTTATGACCAACCTAGATAGCATATTCAAAAGCAGAGACATTACTTTACCAACAAAGGTCCATCTAATCAAGGCTATGGTTTTTCTAGTGGTCATGTATGGATGTGAGAGTTGGACTGTGAAGAAAGCTGAGCACCGAAGAATTGATGCTTTTGAGGTGTGGTGTTGGTGGAGACTCTTAAGAATCCCTTGGACTGCAAGGAGATCCAACCAGTCCATTCTAAAGGAGATCAGTCCTGGGTATTCCTTGGAAGGACTGATGCTAAAATTGAAACTCCAATACTTTGGCCACCTCATGTGAAGAGTTGACTCATTGGAAAAGACTCTGATGCTGGTAGGGATTGGGGGCAGGAGGAGAAGGGGATGACAGAAGGTGAGATCGCTGGATGGCATCACCGACTCGATGGATGTGTATTTGGGTGAACTCCGGGAATTGGTGATGGACAAGGCAGCTTGGTGTGCTGAGATTCATGGGGTCGCAAAGAGTCAGACAACTGAGCTACTGAACTGAACTGAACTGAACTAGAAACCGGAAACGGGAGGAAATGGGTTTTTCCTCAGAGGCTCCAGAAGCATTTAGCCCATTGAGACCCATTATGGACTTCTGACCTTCTACACTCCAAGAGAATAAATTTGTGTTGGTTTTCAAGCCACTAAGTTTGAGTAATTTGTTGTGGCAACAGCAGAAAATGACTACACTGTTTTAAGCCATCTGTGGCTTGGGTTTTTTTTCTTTTTTTAGTGTGTATGTGTTTTCTTTAAAATTAATTAATTTATTTTAATTGGAGGCTAATTGCTTTACAATATTGTAGTGGTTTTTGCCATACATTGACATGAATCAGCCATGGGTGTACATGTGTTCCCCATCCTGAACACCCCTCCCACCTCCCTCTCCATTCCCATCCCTCAGGGTTATCTCAGTGCACCAGTCCTGAGCACCCTGTCTCATGCATTGAACTTGGACTGGTGATCTATTTCACATATGATAATATACATGTTTCAATGCTATTCTCTCAAATCATCCCACCCTCGCCTTCTCCCACAGAGTCCAAAAGTCTGTTCTTTACATCTGTGTTTCTCTTGCTGTCTCACATATAGGGTCGTTATAATCTTTCTAGATTCCATATATATGTGTTATTATACTGTATTGGTATTTTTTTTTTCTGACTTACTTCACTCTGTATGATAGGCTCCAGTTTCATCCACCTCATTAGAACTGATTCAAATGCATTCTTTCTAACAGCTGAGTAATATTCCATTGTGAATATGTACCACAGCTTTCTTATCCATTCGTCTGCTGATGGACATCTAGGTTGCTTCCATGTCCTGGCTATTACAAACAGTGCTGTGATGAATCTTGGGGTACACATGTCTCTTTCAATTCTGGTTTCCTAGGTGTGTATGCCCAGCAGTGGGATTGCTGGGTTGTATGGCAGTTCTATTTCCAGATTTTTAAGGAATATCCACACTGTTCTCCATAGTGGCTGTACTAGTTTGTATTCCCACCAATAGTGTAAGAAGATTCCCTTTTCTCCACACCCTCTCCAGCATTTATTGCTCATAGACTTTTTGATAGCAGCCATTCTGACTGGCGTAAGATGGTACCTCATTGTGGTTTTGATTTGCATTTCTCTGGTAATAAGTGATATTGTGCATCTTTTCATGCATTTGTTAGCCATCTGTATGTCTTCTTTGGAGAAATGTCTAGTTATTTGGCCCATTTTTTGATTGGGTTGTTTATTTTTCTGGAATTGAGCTGCAGGAGTTGCTTGTATATTTTTGAGATTAGTTGTTTGTCAGTTGCTTCATTTGCTATTATTTTCTCCCATTCTGATGGCTGTCTTTTCACTTTGCTTATAGTTTCCTTCACTGTGAAAAAGCTTTCAAGTTTAATTAGATCCAATTTGTTTATTTTTGCTTTTATTTCCATTACTCTGGGAAGTGGGCCATAGAGAATTCTGCTGTGATTTATGTCAGAGAGAATTTTGCCTATGTTTTCCTCTAAGAGTTTTATAGTTTCTGGTCTTCCCTTTAGATCTTTACTCCATTTTGAGTTTATTTTTGTGTATGGTGTTAGAAAGTGTTCTAGTTTCATTCTATTACAAGTAGTTGACCAGTTTTCCCAGCACCACTTGATAAAGAGATTGTCTTCTCTCCATTGTGTATTTGTGCCTCCTTTGTCAAAGATAAATAAGGTGTCCATAGGTGCATGGATTTATCTCTGAGCTTTCTATTTTGTTCCATTGATCTATATTTCTGTCTTTCCCTGCCAGTACTATACTGTCTTGATAACTGTGGCTTTGTAGTATAGCCTGAAGTCAGGCAGGTTGATTCCTCCAGTTCCATTCTTCTTTATCAAGATTGCTTTGGCTACACAAGCTTTTTTGTATTTCCATACAAATTGTGAAATTATTTGTTCTAGTTCTCTGAAAAATGCCATTGGTAGCTTGATAGGGATTGCATTGAATCTATGGATTGCTTTGGGTAGTATACTCATTTTCACTATATTGATTCTTCCAATCCATGAACATGGTATATTTCCCCGTCTATTTGTACCAACTTTGATTTCTTTCATCAGTGTTTTATAGTTTTATATATATAGGTCCTTTGTTTCTTTAGGTAGATTTATTCTTAAGTATTTTATTCTTTTTGTTGCAATGGTGAATGGATTTTTTTTCTTAATTTCTCTTTCTGTTTTCTCATTGTTAGTGTATAGGAATGTGAGGGGTTTCTGTGTTAATTTTATATCCTGCAACTTTACTATTTTCATTAATTAGCTCTAGTAATTTTCTAGGAGAAGGCAATGGTACCCCACTCCAGTACTCTTGCCTCGAAAATCCCATGGACAGACGAGCCTGGTAGGCTGCAGTCCATGGGGTCGCTAAGAATCGGACACGACTGAGCGACTTCACTTTCACTTTTCACTTTCATGCATTGGAGAAGGAAATGGCAACCCTCTCCAGTGTTCTTGCTTGGAGAATCCCAGGGACGGGGGAGCCTGGTGGGCTGCCGTCTTTGGGGTTGCAAAGAGTCAGACACGACTGAAGCGACTTAGCAGCAGCAGCAGTAGCGGCAGTAATTTTCTGGTGGAGTCTTTAGGGTTTTCTATGTAGAGGATCATGTCATTTGCAAACAGTGAGAGTTTTACTTTTTCTTTTCCAATCTGGATTCCATTTGTTTATTTTTCTTCTCTTATTGATGTGGCTGAAACTTCCAAAACTGTGTTGAATAGTAGTAGTGTGGGCACCCTTGTCTTGTTCTTGACTTTAGGGGAAATGCTTTCTATTTTTCACCATTGAGGATACTGATTGCTGTGGGTTTATCATATATGGTTTTTATTACATTGTGCCTGTTTTCTGGAGGGTTTTTCTCATACATGGATGTTGAATTTTGTCAAGGCTTTCTCTGCATCTATTGAGATAATCATATGGTTTTATCTTTTAATTTGTTAATGTGGTATATCACATTGATTGTTTTGTGAATATTGAAGAATCCTTGCATCCCCAGGATAAAGCCCACTTGGTTGTGCTATATGATCTTTTTAATATGTTGTTGGATTCTGTTTGTTAGAATTTTGTTAAGGATTTTTCATCTATGTTCATCAGTGATGTTGGCCTGTAGTTTTCTTTTCTGTGGCAACTTTGTCTGGTTTTGGTATTAGAGTGATGCTGGCTTCATAGAATGAGTTTGAAAGTTTACCTTCCTCTGCAATTTTCTGGAAGAGTTTGAGTAGGATAGGTGTTAGCTCTTCTCTAAATTTTTGGTAGAGTTCAGCTGTGAAGCCGTCTGGTCCTAGGCTTTTGCTTTGTTGGAAGGTTTCTGATTACAGTTTCAATTTACATGCTTGTGATGGATCTGTTAGGATTTCCTATTTCTTCCTGGTTCAGTTTTGGAAAGTTATACTTTTCTAAGAATTTGTCCATTTCTTCCAAGTTGTCCATTTTATTGGCATATAGTTGCTATAGTAGTCTCTTATGATCCTTTGTATTTCTGTGTTGTCTGTTGTGATTTCTCCATTCTCATTTCTAATTTTGTTGATTTGAGTCTTCTCCCTTTTTTCTTGATGAATCTGGCTAACAGTTTGTCTATCTTAATTATCTTCTCAAAGAACCAGCTTTTAGCTTTGTTGATTTTTGCTATGGTCTCCTTTGTTTCTTTTTCATTTATTTCCGCCCTAATTTTTATGATTTCTTTCCTTCTACTAACTATGGGCTTCTTCATTTCTTATTTTTCTAGTTGCTTTAGGTGTTGAGTTAGGTTATTTACTTTATTTTTCTCTTGTTTCTTGAGGTAAGCTCGTATTGCTATGAACTTTCCCCTTAGCACTGCTTTTACTGAATCCCATAGGTTTTGGGTTGTTATGTTTTCATTTTCATTCATTTTTATGCATATTTTTATTTCTTCTGTGGTTTGTTGGTTATTCAGAAGCATTTTGTTAGCCTCCATATGTGTGTATTTTTAATAGTTTTTTTTTTTTTTTTCCCTGTAGTTGACATCTAATCTTACCGCATTGTGATCAGAAAAGATGCTTGAGATGATTTCAATTTTTTTGAATTTACCAAGGCTAGATTTATGGCCCAGGATATGATCTATCCTGGAGAAGGTTCCGTGTGCACTTGAGAAGGAAGTGAAATTCATTGTTTTGGGGTGTGATTGATATCAATCAGGTTTAAGTGGTCCATTGGATCATTTAATGGACCTTGCTAGTTTTGTGTTTGTGTTTCCTTCTTAACTTTCTGTTTAGTAGATCTGTCCATAGGTGTGAGTGGGATATTAAAGCCTCCCACTATTATTGTGTTACTGTTAATTTCCCCCTTCATACTTGTTAGCATTTGCCTTACATGTTGTGGTGCTTCTATGTTGGGTGCATATATATTTATAATTGTTATATCTTCTTCTTGGATTGATCCTTTGATCATTATGTAGTGTCCTTCTTTGTCTCTTTCCATGGCCTTTATTTCAAAGTCTATTTTATCTGATATGAGTATTGCTACTCCTGAATTCTTTTGGTCTCCTTTTGCATGAATATGTTTTTCCAGCTCTTCACTTTCAGTCCATTTGTGTCCCTTGTTTTGAGGTGGGTCTCTTGTAGACAGCACATATAGGGGTCTTGTTTCTGTATCCATTCAACCAGTCTTTGTCTTTTGGTTAGGGCATTCAAGCCATTTACATTTAAGGTAATTATTGATAAGTATGATCCCATTGCCATTTACCTTGTTGTTTTGGGTTCGGGTTTATAAACCTTTTCTGTGTTTCCTGTCTACAGAAGATCCTTTAGCATGTGTTGAAGATCTGGTTTGGTGGTGCTGAATTATTTCAGCTTTTGCTTGTCTGTAAAGCTTTTGATTTCTCCTTCATATTTGAATGAGATCCTTGCTGGGTACAGTAATCTGGGTTGTAGGTTTTTCTCTTTCATCACTTTAATTATGTCCTGCCATTCCCTTCTGGCCTGAAGAATTTCTATTGAAGGATCAGCTGTTATCCTTATGGGAATCCCCTTGTGTGTTATTTGTTGTTTTTCGCTTGCTGCTTTTAACATTTGTTCCTTGTGTTTGATCTTCATTAATTTTATTAATACGTGTCTTGGGGTGCCTTACCTTGGGTTTATCCTGTTTGGGACTCTCTGGTTTTCTTGGACTTGAGTGGCTGTTTCCTTCCCCATTTTAGGGAAGTTTTCAACTATTATCTCCTCAAGTATTTTCTCATGGCCTTCCTTTTTGTTGTCTTCTGGGACCCCTATGATTCAAATGTTGGGGTGTTTGACATTGTCCCAGAGGTCTCTAAGGTTGTCCTCACTTCTTTTAATTTTTTTTCCTCTCTGCTTCATTTATTTCCATCATTCTATCTTCCACCTCACTTATCCTATCTTCTGCCTCAGTTATTCTACTGTTGGCTCCCTCCAGAGTGCTTTTGATCTAAGTTATTGCATTATTTATTATTGATTGACTCTTCTTTATTTCTTCTAGGTCCTTGTTAAACATTTCTTGCATCTTCTCAATCCTTGTCTCCAGACCGTTTACCTGTGACTCCATTTTGTTTTCAAGATTCTGGATCATGTTTACTATCACTATTCTTAATTCTTTTTCAGGTAGACTCCCTATCGCTGCCTCTTTTTTTTTTTTTTTTTTTTGCTTGGTGGGCATTTATCATGTTCCTTTACCTGCTGAATATTTCTCTGCCTTTTCATCTTGTTCATATTGCTGTGTTTGGAGTGGCCTTTCTGTATGCTAGAAGTTTGTGGTTCCTCTTTATTGTGGAGGTTCCTCCCTGTGGGTGGGGTTGAATGAGTGTCTTGTCAAGGTTTCCTGGTTAGGGAAGTTTGAGTCGGTGTTCTGGTGGGTGGAGCTGGGTCTCCTCTCTCTGGAGTGCAATGAAGTGCCCAATAGTTAGTTTTGAGTTGTCTGTGGGTTTGGTGTCACTTTTGACTGCCTGTATTTTAATGCTCAGGGGTCCTGTGTTGTTAGAGAATTAGCTTAGTATGTCTTGCTCTGAAACTTGTTGGCTCTTGGGTGGAGCTTGGTTTTAGTATGGTTATGGAGGCTTTTGGATGAGCTCTTGTCAATTAATGTTCCCTGGAGTCAGGAGTTTTCTTGTGTTCTCAAGTTTTGGATTTAAGCCTCCTGCCTCTGGCTTTCTGTTTTATTCTTACAGTAGCCTCAAGACTTCTCCATCTATACAACACCAATGATAAAAGATCTAGGTTAATGGTGAAAAGATTCTCCACAGTGAGGGACACCCAGAGAGGTTCACAGAGTTACATGGAGAAGAGAAGAGGGAGGAGGGATATAGGGGTGACCAGGAGAAGAAGAGGGGGAATCAAAAGGGGAGAGAGCAATCTAGCCAGTGATCAATTCCCTATGTGCTCTCCATAGTCTGGAACACTCAGAGAGGTTCACAGATTTACATAGAGAAGAGAAGATTGAGGAAGGAGATAGAGGTGACCAGGAGGAGAAGAGGGGGAGTAAAAAGCAGAGAGAGAGAGATCCAGCAGTAATCAGTTCCCTAAGTGTTCTCCACAGCCTGGAACACCCAAAGAGATTCACAGAGTTGGAAAGAGAAAAGAAGGGGGAGGGAGGAGAGAGAGGTGACCTGGGGGAGAAAAAGGAGAGTCAAAAGAGGGAGAGAGCAATCAAGCTGGTAATCACACTCCTAAGTAAAAATGCGTACTGAATATTGGACTCTCAAAGGTACAAAATTGATAACAAGTACCAAAAAGCAAAGGTTAAAATCTAGAATAAAGGTTAGACTCTCAAAAATACAATATTAAAAAAAAATCACAAAAATTATAAAAAATATATATATATGAAATTTGCTTTAAACATAGGGTCTTTTTTGGCAAGGTAATAGGTTATAAAAATGAAAATTAAAGAGTAATAAATAACTTGAAAATAAAAAAAAAATTAAAAATGATAATAGTAAAATATATCTAGGAATTTCTCTGGAGCTGTTGAGGGCAGTGTGTGATCAGTTCAGTTTCAGATAGTTCCTTGTTCCAGCTTATACTTCTTCTCAAGGTCTATAGTTCCCTTCCAATGTAGTCAGTGCTAACTACAAGGTTTTAATCTGTTCCATTTGTCACTTCCAAAGCTGTTCCCTCTTCTTTGTTTATTTTGGCTTCCTCTGTTTGCAAGTCTCTGCAATGTCTAATTTCCGCCTTGACACAAAGGGGCGAAATCGGTCACTTATTTAGTCTAAATTGTTCAGTTGTGCTGTTGGGAGGGAGGAACACTGCAAACAAATATCACTGGCATTTGTGGGGTGTGCTTGCAGTGTCTGAGCCACACTGGGTTTGCCCCCGCTCATGGCATGTGTGCTTTTCCGGTCTACACTATGCAGGCTCCAGGTTGCTTGGCAAGGGAACTATCTAAAGCGGGCCCTTGGTTGCGTGCACTTCCCACGTCTAAGCCACTCAGGTTCAGGTTCTCAGGTACTCCACAAAGGCACAGACTCAGTTGGGCCTGCGTTTTGTGCCCGTCCCAGGTCTGAGCAGCTCAGGCAAACAGATGCTTGGTGAGCGGAGTCTCCCAGACGGGTGGTATGTCTTATCACCTCCTCTGTCCCAGCTGCTCAGTTTCCTGGGTGTACAGCAAGACCGCCATCTAAGGTGTGCCATGTGTCTCCTCTTGGGAGCTGATCTCTGACTGCGATCCTCCTGGCGGATGTCAACCTTCCAGGATCCCAGGAAGACTTGGTTAGCAACTGGGAGTCTGCTCACAGTCTGGTAGAGGATGCCTTCTCTGGGGCCCAGATTGCTTCTTGTCTTCCAGCTCTGGCTGTCACCCACCTGCCTCTCTGCCTCTAGCAGGGGGAGGGGCCGGTCTGCAGCCAGCTAGCTCTCCTCTAGTATTCACTCAATCCTTTGTTCTGTGAATGGAGCAGGCTGTGCCTTAGCACTTTTCACGGAGAAGTTCTCTCTCTCACTCTTTTTTCTTTTTCTCTCTGGCTATCGCACAGTTTGGGTTGCTATCTCACATTAGCTCCCTCAGATTGTCCTCATGGCATTCAGGCTCAGTCCTTAGCCTAAGCAATCAGCCTGCGCCTCGCTGTTCAGCCCCAGCTCGCTGCTGGTGGACCTGAGCGTCTGGGCTATTTCTCTGCTGGGAGTTGTGGTTAGGTGTGTAATTTGTGGTTTTCTTTCTTTTTTTTTTTTTCTCCCAGTTGTGTTGCCATTTGAGATTCCAAAACTCCCCACAGACCCGCCAGTGAGAGGTTTTCCTCCTGTTTGGAAACTTCTCCTCCTTCACGACTCCCTCCCAGGAATGGTTCTCTGTCTCTAACTCTTTTGTCTCTCTTTTTATCTTTTATATCTTGTCATACCTCCTTTTGAAGAGAATGGGCTGCCTTTCTGGGTGCCTGGTGTCCTCTGCCAGCATTCAGAAGTTGTTTTGTGAAATTTGCTCAGTGTTCAAATTATCTTTTGATGAATTTGTAGGGAAGAAAGTGGTCTCCCCGTCCTATTCCTCCTCATCTTAGAACTGCCCCCTGGCTTGGGTTTTTTATTACAAAAGCATAACCAAGTTTATCTTGACTGATATAATACTCTTTTATCATTTTTATTATCAAAACTAGCAATGTGAAAATATACTTCGAAATTCAAGCATTTGTTTTTCACACAAATGATATTTATAATCTTCAGGTTGTGCTCTGCTGTGCTAAGTCACTTCAGTTGTGTCTGACTCTTTGTAACCCCAAGGATGGTAGCCTGCCAGGCTCCTCTGTCCATGGAATTCTCCAGGCAAGAATGCTAGAGTAGTCTTCCTATTTTGGGAGGAAGTGAATCAGAATATAGATAAAATTTTGGATGTTATTATTATGGTCTATGTAGTTTATAATAATACATAACAATTAATGTAAATACCATAGAGTTATCATCTTTAAGACTTATTAGATGTTATTTTAGAATTCCAGTTTTTCCTCACTCTTCATTAACTTAGAAAATATAAAATAAATTTTCATGCCACTGGATAAGATGAAAAAATATAACCCATAGGTACTATTCAGGTGATAAATTAACACACTTCATTAACAAGTTAATATGGGAGCAGTATATTCTTCTTTCAAGAAGATGAAAGTGGTAAAACATGAGGGAAATTGTATAGTTGAGATTAACATGAAATGTCATGGAAGAAATCAGCTATAGAGTGTCTCACATGAACAGTGCTTAGAGGCAGAGCTGTTAGGAAATAGGAAGATTAAGAGGTAACTTCAGAATGTATTTCTTCTCCTGTGAGCTTCTGTGTGGAATCCAGAAGTGACTAAGCTGGTGAAGGGGCTAGAAAGAGAGAAAGGACAACAAAAAGGAAAGCATTATTTTCTGAGATTCAAGAATTTCTCTGTAAGTAACCTAAACTCAGAGCAGAATGTCAGAAAAGGGTTCCTGTCTGAAATAATAGCACTTAGACCTAGAATCAAACAATATGGTTGCTGTCTTTTGTAGTGTGAGAATCTAGGGAGTAAGGTTGGAGGATAGTTACTCAGAAGACGTGGATTCTAGTTTTTATCTGACCTCTTCATCTATTCTGTTATGGATCCCTTTCACCTATGCTCCTCACACATCCCATGCACACACAAGCACCTAGCTTTGTATTATTTTGTACATCCTTCTCTGTGCAGAAATATGCTCAGAAAAAACATTTCAGTTAAAATTATTCTCTTAAGAAATACTTTCTGTTAACTTTCTCGGTTAACACTCTTTATGCACGTATGCAGAATCATCATAGTTCTGGGTGGCAATGGTCTTTACATATGGATTGGTTACATGTAAAACAGTCTTTAACTTACCATTTCAGATCATTATAGTAAATAATTATACTGTCTTAAAGCACGGTTTACTTCCTCCTTGGCTCAAATACAACTAGACCCTCAAGGAAAACTCTCTGTGTCCTTTTTGAGTAATGGGTATGGTTAGGTTTCCTCCCCTGCATTTTCAAGTACCTTTTATTGAAGTATAGTTGATTTACAATGTTAGTTTTTGGTGTATAGCAAACAGATTGTTATGTGTATATTTAACAGCTTATGGAAAAAGTAAACAAACTACTTGGCAAACACAATATATGTATATAATATGCCTTTTCAGATTCTTTTATCCATTATAGGTTATTACAAGATATTGAATAGAGTTCCCTGTGATATACAGTAAGTCCTTGATGATTATCTATTTATATGTCATAGTGTGTATTTATTCATCCCAAGACCCTAATTTATCCCTCCCTCCTTATCCCCTTTGGTAACCATAAGTTTGTTTTCTTTGCCTATGACTTGATTTCTATTTTTTAAATAAGTTCATTTGATCACTTTTTTAAACTCCACATATAAGTGATATCATCTGATATTTTTCTTTGACTTATTTCACTTAGTATAATAATCTCTAGGTCCATCCATGTTGCTGCAAGTGGCATTATTTCATTCTTTTTTAAGGTTGATTAATACTCCATTGTGTATATTATACCACATATTTTTTATCCATTCATACATCAGTGGGCATATAGGTTGTTTCCATGTCTTGGCTACTGTAAATTGCACTGCTATGAATATTGGGGTGCATGCATTTTTTTCAAATTAAGTTTCCTCCAGATATGTGCCCAGGAGTGGGACAGCAGGATCATACGGTAGTTCTATTTTCACTTTTTGAGAAAGCTCCATAGTATTCTCCATAGTGGCTACACCAATTTACATTCTCACCAACAGTGTAGGAGGGTTCCCTTTTCTCTACATTCTTGCCAACACTTGTTATTTGTGTTCTTTTTGATGATGGCTATCCTGACTGGTGTGAGATGATACCTCATTATGGTTTTGACTTCCATTTCTCTAGTAATTAGTGATGTTGAGCATCTTTTCATGTCCCTGTTGGCCATCTGTATGAACACTAGTCACTCTTAGAAGCACTGCTTTCTCTGTGTAAACAGCTCATGAATAAGCGAGTTTATTCTCTTTGAAATGTTTTAACTTTAGTACAGTTTATAAGAGAATATTCTATCTATGACATTAGAACTGCATAGACTAATTTATTATGGAACAAACCCCATCCCATCTGTACTAAATAGTTTCTGTGTTTAATGGGATGATACTGTGTTCAGGTCTTGTCGCATGTACCTTGATAAAAGCATGAACTTTAGGAGTATGTTGTAGTGTCCTTTTGTTTCTGTTTTATTTTTTCTCTCCATTAATGGTCCTTTCCCCTCTCCCTATTAAGGAAGCATCCTTAGAGGGGGTCACTCAGGTTTGCCTCCCAGATTCTCAAAGATTCATCAGGTTTATCATTATTAAATAATACTTTCTCCAATTCTATATCAAAACATAAATGTCAGTTACATTGTCATGCCAGCACAAACACCTGCTGTATATATTTACTCTTTTAGCTGCACTAGGTCTCAGCTGAGGGGCCTTTGACTGTTGCTGTGGATGCAGGACCTTTAGTTGAAGTATGAGGGCTCTTTTTAGCTGTGGCATGCAGGATCTTTTGTTTCTTGGTTGCAGCATGAAAACTCTTATTTGCAGCATGTATGGTCTAGCTCTCTGATCAGGGATCAAATCCAGACCCCTGCATTGGGAGCATGGAGTCTTAGTCACCAGACCACCCAGTGAAGGGAAGTCCCCATACACCTGAGTTTTAAGTGAAAGTTAACTGATCATCATTGTCATCATCTTCAGTCTCAGGTCTGAAGCATAACTCAGGCTAAGCGGAGGTGGAGTCTATGTAGTGGTGGGGATTCCTGGAGCTGTGGCAGGGAGGACCAGCAGGCTTTGTGGGTTCTCCTAAACTCTACTCCTCAGCTTTCTGCCCTTCACAGGCCCTTTCCCAAGAAAGATCCTCTGGATTATTAATGTGGGGACCCATCATATGGCAGGAAACACTAACAAAGAGACCTGGTAATGAAACAGCAGCTTCAAGTTTTAAGAAGTATTTTTCTTAGATAAGAAGCTTAACATTAAATGCTTCAATGATGGTAAAATAAGAGCACAAAACTAAGTATCATATTTTTAAGTGCTTAGGTTTATATTTGGACAAGGAAATAGCAACCCACTCCAGTATTCTTGCCTGGAGAATCCCAGGGACGGGGGAGCATGGTGGGCTGCCATCTATGGGGTCGCACAGAGTCGGACACAACTAAAGCAACTTAGCAGCAGGGGCAGCAGGTTTATATTATGAGAAAGAGACCAAGAAAAGCATAGTAAAAGCACAAAGGTTCCAAAATTGTATGTGGGGAAAAAAGTGTGTGTGTGTGTGAGAAAAAGTTATATATATATAGAGAAATCTTAACAGGCATCTTGACTTTATTATGCATTCTCCTCAGCTTCTCTTTCATCCTTAGCCTATTACTGTACCAGCTTGACTCTAACAGCCCAATTCTTTAACATCTCCCAGGACCTGTGCTCCTTTTCCTAGAGATTAAAAAACCAAAAGTTGATCTGTCCCAACATAGAAACTGAAAATCTGTAGTTTTTAACTGAATCTACTTAAATACAGACACAGTTTCATCTAAGATGTTCACAAATTATAGTTGTGTGTGTGTGTGTGTGTGTGTGTGTTAAAGTACAAGTTTTGCATTCAGATAGACCTGGACTCGCCATCTTGAATTTTTCATTTATGCAAGATTGATCAAATATCTTAAATTCTCAGAACTTTAGTTTCTCTGTCTTTTAAAATAGGACTGGTGATACCTAATTCAAAGGGTTGTAGAGAACATTAATTAGATAATGTTATAATGTCCTTACCATATACTGTGAAGATTTCCTAGGGGATTATTTTTGTTGTCATCATGATTTTATTACTATTGATATAAGAACAGTTGAAAATATTTAATTTCAGATAATTAACATGTTTTATGAGTGTTAATATAAACACAATTGCAAATATAAAAAAATCTTAAAAATATGAATCTGATCAAAGAGTTAAAAAGAGTTATTCTCATCAGGTGTTATCTTACCAGGTTAATGGTGAAAAAGATAACCAAAGAGAAGTGCTCAGTTACCCTTTAAATTGAAGTCAGAGTTCAATTTCTTAAATATCAAATCCGTGGAAAGGGAGAGAAGATTGGACCACACTGGAGAATAGCAGTAGAAGATGTGCTTTTTCAAGTTGAAAATCTATTCTGACTTTTAGAATTGCTAAGTGAGAACTCCTCGGTGGGATTTCAGTCCAGTGACATTGAGAGAAGCATGCCTTTTTTTTTTTTTTTTTTTTTGGTCTCTAAATACAAGGTCCTGAAAGTATTTTAAAATGGTTCAAAAGTGAACTAACATTTTAGAAACAACTTTCCAATGAATTTAGTGACAATAAATTGGAAGCTGATTAGGTTTACCCTGAAATGCTGATGGGTTTAACGATTAACCAGTAAAGACAGAAATGACACAGTTTAGACATTTCCAAAGGCAATGCATTGGACCAATTATTAGAGTCACTAAACAGGACTTGATTCTTTTGTCTATGATGCTATCACAAACTGTAAAAAGTAACTCCAGCACTGCTTCCTATGTTTTCATTACAAATCTTTGTCTCTCTTTATTCTTAATATTAAGATTATTAATTACAAATAAAAATAAACCTAATTAAGAAATCATTCTATTAATAAATTTTAAATGTTTTAGTTAAGTGCAGTGTTTGGCAATGAAAGACAATTTAAGAAGTGGATATGATGATAAGAGGATTTCTCTGGTGGCTCAGATGGTAAAGAATCTGCCTGCAATGTAGGAAATCTGGGTTCGATCCCTGGGTAGGGAAGATCCTCTGGAGAAGGAAATGGCAACTCACTCCAGTATTCTTGCCTGGAAAATCCCATGGACAGAGAAACCTGGTGGGCTATGGTCCTTGGTGTCACAAAGAGTTGATCATGACTGACTGACTAACACTTTCATTTTGTGATGATTAGATTTTTTTCCAAGTTTGTATTTTTTTAATAGCTTAGTATGTTTTCTCTTTATTTAAACTATAAATATATTTTCTATTAATCTTGGGTATACGCTTATTTTGGCTCTCTCTAGAAATATATGTGTCTAATAAGAGTAGCAAAAAGAAAATTAAACATATATATTTAAGTGTACTGTGAATAAAGCACTATTTTGACAGAATCTGTCCATTGACTAGCTAGGAATAGAAGGTGTAACTACTGAAGCAGAATTAATGGTCTAAAGTGATGTAGAGTTAACTATTTCCATTTTCTTTAACTTTAGTCTGCAGAAGCAGATTCAGTTGTTACTGAAGATCAGTGGAAATGACATGGCCTGGATGATTCACAAGTAAGATTAGAACAGAGAAAAAAGGCATAAGTTATTCTCAAACACAAGTACAGAGGAATTGTTACCTTGAGTGTATTTCAGGTCATAGGCATGTTTACCTTTTAAACACAGCATCTTGAGTACTACAGGAGTGACAGTTTAACTTTCTTTTGATGATTGAAACAAATCATTAACTACTGCATAAAATTCTCACAAATAGCCAAGATATTGACCAATATGTTTTTGTGAAGACTTAGTAAACTCTAATCTAATTTGCCTTCATGATAGAAGGACAAAGCAAATAAATGAGGGGAAATAGCTGAAAGTGTTTTGACAAGATTTTAATTTTAATGAAGCAATATGGTTTCCTTTAAGTCACTTATTTTACAGTGAGATATCAACTCAGTTACCATTTAAATTACAGAATCCTGGGAATTGACACATATCTTCTATCATCTTTAGGCTAAAAATAGGCATTCTTATTTAATTCCCAGTTCATACTAGTTGAAGATGCAGAGAGTACTTTCTATCATTGAAATTTTAAGACCCTTAAAGGATATAAAATATTAAGTAAAGAAATGATTAAATGTTGACCTTTGGTTCAAGGTCTTGTTTTGAAAAGTATTTCAATGCTTTGCCTCTATAAGATAAAAGAATTGTATCCTCAGGTCCCCCAAAGAAAGTTTCTTATAACTTCCTCTTTGAAATTTCAATAATGTTTAAAATAATCTCTGGTGTGTGTGGTTGCTCAGTCACTCAGTCATGTCTGACTCTTGTGCAACCCCATGGACTGTAGCCCACCAGGCTTCTCTGTCCCTGGGGATTCTCCAGGTAGTATTGGAGTGGGTTGCCATTTTATCCTCCAGGGGATCTTCCCAACCCAGGGATCGGTCTAACCCATATCTCTTATGTCTCCAGTGTTGGCAGGTGGGGTCTTTACCACTAGTGTTACCTGGGAAGCCCAAATAATCTTTGGGGTCCCTGTTTATTTTAAATCCTGTTTCTGCATTTTGTAACAGAAGTGCCAGAGATCTTTTAATAACTTTGTAACTGTACCTTTGCAATCCACTCAAATGTTAAGTTTGACAACAGGCAGAATCTTGTTTCCTTTTTCACATGACTGAATTTTGATGTAGTTTAATTTTTTCTAATAATGATTGTCAAGATAAAGCCAAAAGTTAATCAATATTTGTTGGGCACTGTGCATCAGTAGTCACTGCCAGGCTCTGGGTGGACAGCCACTAGCTAGACACACAAGGCTGCCCTTAAAGCTGTACACTTGATAGTTGAGATGACAAATAGTTAAATGCATAATTACTAACTACCGTGGAGAAGGGTGTTTGGGATACACATAGCAGAGGTGTCTAAGTTGGTATTTGTGGGGAGGTCAGGTGAACAGTCAAGGTTAATAATTAATTCAGACCTAATGGACAAGGAGGACTTACCTGGTGTGGTGGAGGCAATAGTGTGGAAGAGGCAGCAGCACGTTTGAGATCTGACCGGGCAGAGAAGAGCAAAGATCAATTCAGGAACTTAAAGGAAATTGATGCCTAGAGCCCAGGTGTGAGGGCAGTGAGGCGCCTGCTAAGTCGTGCTAAGAAATGAGACCTCACACCAGTGCCAATAGGGAGCTATTAAAAGATTCAGAACAGGGAGCTAACATGACCATAATTGCTTTATGTACATGCAGATATTAAGACGGTAATGTTCTGTCCTTGTTTTTGCTGAAGACTGGAGACTGTAAGTACCCCACACTGGGAGGGGTAGCCAGCCTGAGGAGGATTTGCAGAGGGTGTTCTCAGGCAAGGGACGGGGGATGTAGCTGACAGTAGCTGATATCAGCTTCCAGACAGTACCAGAAGGATGAAGAAGTAGCACTGGAAAGGTGACGGGGGTGGGATATTCACTGTGATGTGAGATCTGCCACATCTCCCCTTGAGAGGGATGGGGGTTCCTGGGGGATCTTGACATAGGGCTGAGAAAGACAAAGGGTGAGACCATGGCTGGAGCCCCTGGACCAGTGGTGTGTAAGCTATGTGTAGAGTGTAACAAGTCCATGTGCGCTTTCCTAGTAACCCAACCTGGGGTGGGCTGGGGGCAGGGTGAAGAGAGTCCACTGGAGACCAAGCAGTCAAATGCACTTGGAGTTGTTCTTATAACAGAAGTTCTAGCTGGGATGATGTCCAGACAAGGACTGCTGAAAAGTGGGGGTCGAGAAAGCAGATTCATGTGATCCTGCAGAGTGTATAGCTGTGCTAGGGAACCACAGGGGGTGGCCTTCATAAAGGGCCTGTCTTAACAAACCCCACTGTGTTAGTCTGCATTCTCTGAAGAAGAAGAATGAATAGGGTGAGTGTGTGTGTATGTCTGTGAGTGCATTTGCAAATGCCTATTTTAAGGACTTGGCTACATCATTATGGGAACTAGCAAGCCCCAAATCTTTAGGGTGGGCTGGCAGGAAGAGTTGATGCAGCAGCTCAAATATGAACACAATTTGGAAGCAGAATTCTCTCTTCCTCAGGGAATGTCCATCTTTTTAATATCAAGGCCTTCAATTGACTGGATGAAGCCCATCCACAGCATAGAGGGTGATTTGTGTTATTCAAAGTCCACTGACTTAAATGTTGATCTCATCTAAAAAATACATTCACAGGAACATCCAGTCTGTTGTTTGACCAAACATCTAGATACTTTGACAAAGCCAAGTTGACTCATACAATTAACCATTACATCCACAATTAACTGGCACTAAAACTGAGCATTATAAAAACTAAGATCATGGCATCTGGCCCCAGATCATGGCACCTGAACCTTTGCCAACAAAGGTCCGTCTAGTCAAAGCTGTGGTTTTCCAGTAGTCATGTACATGTGTGAGAGCTGGACCGTAAAGAAGGCTGAGTGCTGAGGAATTGATGCTTTTGAACTGTGGTGTTAGAGAAGACTCTTGAGAGTCCCTTGAACAGCAAGGAGGTCCAACCAGTAAATCTTAAAGGAAATCAGTCCTAAATATACATTGCAAGGACTGATGCTGAAGTTCCAATACTTTGGCCACCTGATGAGAAGAGCTGACTCATTTGAAAAGATCCTGATGCTTGGAAAGATTGAAAGCAGGAGGACAAGGGGATGACAGAGGATGAGATGGTTGGATGGCATCACTGACTCAATGGACATGAGTTTGAGCAAGCTCTGGGAGATGGTGAAGGACAGGCAAGCCTGGTGTGCTGCAATCCATGGGGTCACAAAGAGTTGGACATGACTGAGCAACTGAACAACAACCAAAATTAGCTGCAAACCCTTTTTACAGCCATAGAAATGTAGACTGTAAATGGACTTGTGAAAACATGCATGTAGAAACCAAGCTATACTCAGTGTTAGTCAAGAGAGAAAGCTCTTCTCTCCCCTTACTTGCCCTTTTGTCCATTTCAACTGTGAAGATGCTGGACACCACGTAGCCAGCAGGGAGGAAGGCCACAGGGATCCTGTTCCCAGCACAGTCCTGTTCTCAGGGCTGGAAGAGGACAAACACCTTAAATTCCAGAGCCTTAGTTATTTCATGTGGATGGACGTAGTGAGGACTGGCTCTGCTGTCTAAAGTGACAGAGGAAGATCCAGTGACCCAGAGCAGGCTTATAGAAACAATAGGGGGAAAATAAAACCACTTTATTCCTGTATCTGGAGCACCTGCGCTTTGAACAAACTAGCTCCAGGTTGTCTCTGCCTGCTGTGAGATGATGATTTTAATGCCCCCGGTTCTGATGCTCTGTTAGCTAAGGGTGAGTGGGTGTGGTGGTGGCAGGGCTTCCCTGATAGCTCAGATAGTAAAGAATCCTCCTGCAATGCAGGAGACCTGAGCTCGATTCCTGGGTTGGGAAGATCCCCTGGAGGAGGGCATGGCGGCTAACTCCAGTATTCTTGCCTGGAGAACTCCATGGACAGAGAAGCCTGGAGGGTTACAGTCCATGGAGTCTCAAAGAGTTGAACATGATTAAGAGCTATATAGAGTCAGTTTATATTTAAGGGTTGATATGTCTTCCTGGATAACTCATCCCATTATCATTATATAATGACCCTCTTTATCCCTGATAATGTTCTTGTTTTGTACAGTCTGCTTAGTCTGAAATTAATACAGCTACCCCTACTTTCTTGTGATTACTATTAGCATGGTATATCTTTCTCTGTATCTTTATTTTTAATCTGAGTTTTTGTATTTAAAGTGGGTTTCTTATAGAGAAAGTATAGTTGGTTTTTGTTTTTTTAATTACCTTTCATAATCTTTGACTTTTATTTCATGTATTTATACCATTCACACTTAAATTGTTTATATCATTGAAATAATATCTACCATGTTTGTAACAATTTTCTTTATGTTGCACAAGTTTTTTCTGTTTTCATCTTTCTTCTGTCCTCTTTCTCAGGTTTTAATTGAGCACTGTATACAGTCCCATTTTTACCTCCTCTGTTAGCATAGCAATTATATTATCTTTTAAAACTATTTTACTGGGCGTCCTGGAGTTTGCAGTATAAAATTACAACTATTCTATATCAATCATCAAATAACTAATACTGAGGTTTGCAGGTATCTTATAACAAAGTTTTTCATTTCCTGACTCCTTTTTTATGATAGTGCTGTTATTAATATCACTTATCCAATTTCTGTAATCACTTATTGTTACTATTATTACTTTAAAAAGCAGCTATCTTTTTTTTTCTGTGACTTTGTTTTTTAATTCTTAAGCCTTATGATCAGATGATTTACATATTTGTGCTATTGATATAGCTCCTCCACTTTAAGCCTTCTAATGAATTTGCAAAAGCGTCATTGCCAATCACACATATACAAACAGTTCTACAGTTGTGTTTCTGATTTCCTGTTTTTTTAAAATTTTTTAAATCATGGTTTTTAAAAAAAATTTTAATTGGAGGCTAATTACAATATTGTGGTGGTTTTTGCCATACATTGACATGAATCAGCCATGGGTGTACATGTGTCCCTCATCCTGAACCCCCCTCCCACCTCCCTCCCCTTCCCATCCCTCAGGGTCATCCCAGTGCACCAGCCCTGAGCGCCCTGACTCATGCATCGAATCTGGACTGGTGATCTTATTCACATATGTAATATACATGTTTCAACGCTATTCTCTCTGATTTCCTATTTAAAGACAATCCTGAATTATAACAGTGTGATTTTGTGAAGAATGCACAGCAAAGTTTGCTAACATACCTTGTCACAGTGAATTTTAGGAGGAGGGAGGAGGGTTCAGGATGGGGAACACATGTATACCTGTGGTGGATTCATTTCGATATTTGGCAAAACTAACACAATATTGTAAAGTTTTAAAAAAAATAAAATATAAAAAATAAATAAATAAAAGCTTCTCATCTTAAAGATCATCTGTAAAATGTGAGGTGCTAAATACTCTTTTTTTATGCTATACATAAACCACACTAAAATGGCTTTCAGTAAGTAAAAGGTAGTATTTTAGATAAGAGAATTTTAATTAAATTGTCATAGTTAAGACCAAAAAGATAAATGGACATTGTCAGTGTATCTTCAACCTTTGCCTTAACAGCTAATGAACACAACTTGAAACACACGTGAACCCTCCACTGTTCTATGAGACAATGAAGGGAACTTTTCAGTACATAAATATATTAATGTATCCAGTTATGGAAATCTAAATATAAAACCAGTCTTCTTGCCCTTCTCCACATCACCCATTTTTAAATCGTTTTTCCTCCATGAGTGAGAGTTTACCACTCACAAGCCGAATGTTCTGCTCTCTCAAAAAGCAGCTATCTTTTAGATCAGTTAAGATTAAGAAAAATAAAAGCTTCATTCAACATTCATTTATTTTTTATCTGACATTCTTCCTTTCTTTATATGTGTACTAGTTTCTGACCAGTATTATTTTTCTTCTCCTTAATGATTTTCTTTTAAAGTTCCTCAAAGGATACGTTGGTTGGCAATGAATTTGTACAGTTCTTTGCTTTCTGTGAGCCTATTTCCTCCTCAATTTGTAGGGCAGTTTCAGTGAATAGAGAATTATAGGCTAGTGTGTGTTTCTTTCTCTCAGCACTTTAAATCTCTCCCTTCTCTCTTCCTTCCCTTGTTTCTGGAGAAGTCTTACAACTTCTTTATCGATGTTCCTCTGTAGGTTCAGTATTTTTTATTTTCCTCTGTCTTCTTTCAAGATCTTGTCTTAACTTTCTGTAGTTAACACTTGAACTTCTCAAGTATATATTTTTGATATTTATTCTGCTTGGAGTTCTCTTAGCTTCCTGGATTAGTGATTTGGTATTTGTCATTAACTATGTAAAGTTATTTGCCGTTATGCTTTCAAATACTCTTTCACTCCATTTTTTTCTCCTTCTAGTGTTTCAGTTATTTGTGCACTACACATTTTAAAAATTTCCCTCAGTTCTTAGATGCTCTTTCCCCCTATATTCTTTTTTATCATTGCATTGTAATTTGAGAAGTTTCTATTGACATATCTTCAAAATCATTGATTCTTTCCTTGGCTGTGTTCAGTCTACTGATGAGCTTATCAAAACCATTGCATTCTTCATTTCTGTTACAGTGTCATTGACTTCTAGAACTCCTTTTTAATTTTTCTTAAAATTTACATCTCTCTCCTTACACTACCCATGTATTCTTTCATACTGTCTTTTTTTCTACTGGAACCCATAACGTTGTCATTATAGTTTTAGAAAACTCAATTATAGAAAACTCAATTCCCTGCCTCCTAATTCCAGCATCTAGTTGAGTCTGATTCTGATGTTAGCTTTGTCTCTTCACATAATGTTTTATCTAGCCTCATAATTTTTTGTAGAATGCTGGAAATGATGTAATGGGTAAGAGTAACTGGGAAAAAGGCTTTTAGTGTGAGGTTTTTTGTTAATCTGACTAGGAGGTAGGACTGTGTCTAATGTTTACTGTATCTGTGGGGACAGAGATTCGTATTCCTCTAATCATAGTCTTGTGTCTGTGTCCTCCAGCCCTTTCAGCTGCGAGTCACTGAGCTTATACTGGACTCCCATAGATGCAGAGGTCAGTAGGGGCTGAGAGAGGAAGCATTCTATAAACCTACTCTTAAATCTCGGTCTTGCAGTAGGCCTATGTCCCTGATCTGTGACCATCATAAGTTTATTAATTATCCCATTAGTTACATCTAAACTCACTTACCAATCTTAATTTTAGTTACTAGATTCTGTTTTTAGATGTGCAATTTGTCCTTCTTGCAAAATTTGTTTCACCTGGGTTTTAAGCCTTATTATTTCTTAAACAATATCACATTCTTTTAGAAGTACATTATTGTATTACAGAGTCAATGTTTTAAGGCTCTTTTTGTATTTATATTTGCTTACCTGTTTATATGTGTTTCATTCGTGTTTTTTAACTTTTGACTATTTGAGTATACATATATTTTCAGAACTTTTAGGCTTGAGCCAACATATGTCCTTCCAGAGGGGATTTTCTTTAGGCTTAATTTCAAGTACCTCTGAAGTGTAACATGTTGAATTTTAAGCTAAATTCTCAGGTTCACTTTTTTTCTCGTACATTAAGTTAGGCTACAAAATTCCCATGATGGATCTTTTTTTCTATAAATTTTCAGGAAAAATTCCTCATGCACTTCTCCTTCCACAAGTCAGCATAAAGATCTGATCCCAGATCTTTGCTTGTCAAGTTTACTAGAAGCAAAGCACTTTTATTTCTGTTTTACTTTTCTAGTAAGAATGAAGTTTTTGGTTCTCATTTTATGTTGGAAACCAACTTTCTAGACCCCCATTTTGAGAGGCTGTTGAGCCTTCTCTTCTATTTCTTAAAAAAAAATTAATGGAGTGTAGTTGCTTTACAATGTTTGATTAGTTTTAACTGCACAGAGAAGTGAATCAGCTGTATGTGTGTATATACATATATTCCTTCTTTTTTATATTTCCTTCCTATTCAGATCACCACAGAGCATTGAGTAGAGTTCCCTGTGCTACATAGTAGGTTTTCTTTAGTTATCTATTTTACACATGGTACCAATAGTGGATATATGTCATTCCCAATCTCTCGATTTTATTTCCGCAGCCCTCTGAACCTTTACATTCAGTCAATTTTAGCACATTTTCAAGCTACCCTCACCTCCACTGTTGGGCTTCCCATGTAGCTCAAACAGTAAAGATTCTGCCTGTCATGCCGGAGACCTGGGTTTGATCCCTTGGTTGGGAAGACACCCTGGAGAAAGAAATGACAACCCATGCCAGTATTCTTGCCTGGAGAATTGCATGGACAGAGGAGCCTGGCCGGCTATGGTGACCATGGGGTCACAAAGAGTCAGACATGACTAAGAGACTAACACTTTCACTCCTACCTTTGCTTAAATCTTAGCCAGAGTATTTCTTATGATGACTCTGGCTACATTTATAAATTCATGCATTTGAATTTTATCTACCTGTTTAAATTGGGGCTTACTCTATTGATTATAATGTTGAGATAAGAAGTAGTAGCAGTGATTGTCTGTGGCTGGAATTCTAATCTGTGCATCACTTTGGTCACGTTGGTTCCAGATCTGCCTCTTAAATACAGACCTACTCTTGGGGTACTAATGAATTCACAGACTTAGATGTACTTGTTTCTTTCTTGTGACATGTTGACAAGGTGTGTATATAATAGATGGAGCATATGATAGATGAAACAGATATTGCTTTTACTAACATCTCTTGCATAGCAGCCTGGCTATGGAGAATCTACACATTTGACTTTAACAGTCAATCCAAGTTGATAATACTGATGAGCATTGAGATTATTTCTCTTTCTCATTTTATGTTTTTTCTCCAGTGCCCATTTTATATTTCATTTTAACAATTCTTTTTTGGAGCATTCTTTTCATTAAGTGTTAGTAGATTGAAGACAGTAAGACTCACATATATGGAACATTTCAATGTGGCAGGACACATCCTATCTTAGGAGCCAGCCTGCCACTTTCTAACTATTTGTGCCCTTGACAATATATGGGTTTTCTGTGTCTCCAATTCCTTATTGATACCATGGGGATAAAGACAGCCCCAACCTCATAAGGTTGCTGTGGGTGTTGCTGGCTGGCATGCAGAAAGCACCCTGTGCATCTAGGTCAAGATGATGAGCATGGTGGTAATGGTCATGGTGATGATGACAGAGCTGGGGAAGTGGGCTTGAAGGGGAAAATGTTTACAAGGACAAATGCTAGCATAACCCTTTTCTTAGATTTCTTTGTCTAACCTTGGTGCTTTAAGTTTTATAGAACTAGTTAGAAGATGAATTTATACCATATTTTTTAAAAATTAAGCTATTTGATTAGAAGGAGTGTACTTTAATGATTTCTTCCCTAACTTGATCTTATTATCAGCATCACAGAGAATCAGCACTGACATTATCGCATCTGGCATTTTCTGAGAAGTCAGGTTAACCTGTCAAATTTCTCAAAGAGAGAAATAGGATAATAAGGATAATCCCTTTAAAATCTCCCAACCACTTTCTAGGGATTAAGTCTAAGACTTTACCATTAAAGCTTCCTTTAAAAAAAAAAAAAAAGCAAACTGTCCTTAACCTCACTTTGTAGTTTCATCTCCTCCTGCTCTGCCCCTTGCAGTCCAGGCTGTTCACTGTTCTCTGGAGTACCATGATTTTCACATCTTTGTCTTAAGGTTTCATTCATACTGTTTCCTCTGATCTAAACATCCTGATTTGTATTCTTTTCTAAATTGGCCCCTCTTTGTCTCCGGACTGGCTCCCTGAAATCCATTCTTCCCACTGCAGCCAGATGTTTGGAAGCTGGAAATTGATCCTGTCAGTGCCCTGCTTATTTTCCTTAAATAGCTGCTGCTTGCCCTAAGGGATAGGATTCCATCTCCTTGAGAGAGTTTATAATATTTTCTTGACCTTTCTGGGCTTATCTGCATTAGCCTGACTCACAATGTGATGAGTCATTCCAGCCCTTTTAGAAACCATTTCCTTGGTTTCACATGGTCTCCCAGTTTTCTCCACATGTCTTGCTTGTAGGAACATGTGTGTTGAATTCACTCGTCAGATTTAGAGTTGTCAGGTACAAACAGGACACCCACTTTAATGTTAACCTCATGTAAATAGCAAATACCTGGAGAAGGAAATGACAACCTACTCCAGTATTCTTTCTTGCCTGGGAAATCCCATGGACAGAGGAGCCTGATGGACTACAGTCCATGGGGTTGCGAAGAGTCAGACAACTTAGCGACTAACAGCAGCAGCAGCAAATAGCAAATAACTTGTATAAGTGTGTCCCAAATAATTTATGGGACAGATTTATACTACAAAGTATTTGTTGTTTATATGAAAGTCAAATATAAATGAGCATCCTGTATTTTTATTTGCTAAATCTAGCAATCCTATTTTAATTACAATGAAGTCTTTTAGAACCAAATCATATATTCTCTTAACATCCTAGACTTCATGACTCTAACCAACATGGTTAAAATGGTTAATCTGATTTTCTCTTCTACTAGATCATGTTCTCTCTCAGGACAAGGATCATATCTTTATCACTGTATTGTTTGCAGCCCTGGCTAGAAAAAGAACAGTTCCTCGAAAACAAAAACCATTGAACAAAGATTTAGTGAATAAATGAATAGATGGGTGGATGGATGAATCAACATGTTAGAATTCCTATGGAATGCTTCTTCAGTAGGATATCTTCCTGAGAAAACTGGTAATTCTCTCTCTTTTGGTAACACGTTTTATGTCTTTCCTTTATAGCTCTTATCACACATATAACATGCATGACCCTTAAAACTGTTGGTTTACATGTCTGTGCACCTTCCTGCCTGATGAGCATCAGTGGTCACAGGTTGAGTCTTTACCCCTTGGTGATTGTGCTTCTTGCCTTCTACATTGACTTATTAATTAATCACTGGTATATAGTTAGCAATAACTGTTATTTAAAGAAGGGACCTAAGTACCCTTTCTGGAGAGAAATGCTGACCTGAGCTTGAACATGATGTGCAACTGTTGACACTGCATGTGTATTTCAGTGATGTTAAAAGGAAAATTGTTATTGTTGTTCAGTTGCTGAGTCATATCCAACTTTTTGTGATCCCATGGACTGGAGCACGCCAGGCCTCCCTGTCCCTCACCATCTCCCAGAGTTTGCCCAAGTTCATGTTCATTGCATCCATGATGCCGTCCAGCCATCTCATCCTCTGAAGCCCTCTTCTCCTTCTGCCCTCAATCTTTCCCAGAATCAGGGACTTTTCCAATGCGTCATCTATTCATATCAGTTCTTCCAGTGAATATTCAGAGTTGATTTCCCTTAAGATTGACTGGTTTGATATCCTTGTTGTCTAAGGGACTTTCAGGAGTCTTCTCCAGCGCCACAGTTTGAATGCATCAATTCTTTGGCATTCTGCCTTCTTTACTGTCCAGTTTCCTCAACTGTAGGTGACCACTGTGAAGACCACAGACTTGACTATTCAGACCTTTGTCAGCAGAGTAATGTCTCTGCTTTTCAGCATGCTGTGTAGGTTTGTCATCATCTTAACATTTCTCATCACTCTCCTCTTTCACAGGAGAGTTAAAGAGCTGGCTTAAGACTAAATAATAAAAAAAACCAAACAATTAAGATCATGGCATCCAGCCCCATTACTGCATGGCAGATAGAAGGGGAAAGGGTGGAAGCAGTGACAGATTTCCTCTTCTTGGGCTCCAAAATCACTGCGGACAATGACTGCAGGCATGGAATCAGAAGACAATTGCTTCTTGGCAAGAAAGCAATAACAAAAGGAAAACAGTGCCTGTTAAATCACCTGCTCATTTGCTCAAAATTAAATACTTTATTTTAATAAAGATAAGAACTGAGTATCATGCAGATGAAAGTTCACAAGGCAATAACAATAAGTCATATTATGTGCCAAGTAATATTATGTGCTGTGTGATTTAAAAGCATAATCTCTATTAAACTTCATAATTAAATGAACAGAAGTGGATACTCGTCTCTTCATAGCTCTGTATTAAAGATGTGAAAATCAGGCTTAAGGATGTCCCTAAGGCTCTAAATATAGTAGATAATGGAAAAATCTAAATTTTTTTTTGCTAGCCAATAAAAATACTCTTTAAAATATCCTACATCATATAATATGAGAAGTGGTTGAAAGGAAGACGAGAAGGCTTCCCAGGAGGCTCAGTGGCCAAGAATCTGCCTGCCAATGCAGGAAACATGGAGGATCAGTTTCCTAGGTCAGGAGGATCCACTGGAGAAGGGCATGACAAGCCACTCCAGCATTCTTGCCTGGATAGAAAAAAAAGTGATAAATGCTGTCATGTTTTTGGAGGAGGAGACTGTGTGTGTGTTCCAGGGAGCAGCAATAAGCCCAGTGGGAAAGATCCATGGCTAAATAAAAGCAGGGCTTTCCTAATACCTGGGGTCAACATTCAGAAAACTAAGATCATGGCATCTGGTCCCATCACTTCATGGGAAATAAATGGGGAAACAGTGTCAGACTTTATTTTTGGGGGCTCCAAAATCACTGCAAATGATGGCTGTAGCCATGAAATTAAAAGACGCTTACTCCTTGGAACAAAAGTTATGACCAACCTAGATAGCATATGGAAAAGCAGAGACAGTACTTTGTCAACCAAGGTCCATCTAGTCAAGGCTATGGTTTTTCCAGTGGTCATGTATGGATGTGAGAGTTGGACTGTGAAGAAAGCTGAGCACCGAAGAATTGATTTTGAACTGTGGTGTTGGAGAAGACTCTTGAGAGTCCCTTGGACTGCAAGGAGATCCAACCAGTCCATTCTGAAGGAGATCAGCCCTGGGATTTCTTTGGAAGCAATGATGCTAACGCCAGTACTTTGGCCACCTCATGCGAAGAGTTGACTCATTGGAAAAGTCTCTGATGCTGGGAGGGATTGGGGGCATGAGGAGATGGGGACGACAGAGGATGAGATGGCTGGATGGCATCACTGACTCGATGGACATGAGTCTGGGTGAACTCTGGGAGTTGGTAATGGACAGGGAGGCCTGGCGTGCTGCGATTTCTGGGGTCACAGGGAGTTGAACACGACTAAGTGACTGAACTGAACGGAGGTTATTAAGTGTAAATAACTCCTTTAGGAGTAGAATAATTAGATTTGGAATTGAATTGCTTTGAGATTCTTCTACAAAGAATACTTTGCACATTCCTGGAAGATTTAAGAGGTGATATCATAAAGGTGAGTCACAGGGGAGATTCCATACATAGTTCACGTGTACAGGTTTACAGACCAAAAAAATGGTATATTTGGTACTTTAAAGATGTTGGATTTATATGTGTGGTTTTATATGTAAAAAGTTCAAACTTTTGTGAATTTCTGTAGAACTGGTAGTTGGCTGGGAAAAGATGTCACTTTAAAGCTATAAATACTTTCAGTCTCTGAGAGAAAGACTTAAATATTTCCATTGGACTTTCTATTTCACTGTTTATAGTAACTATTGAGAAAGATCCTTTATTTATGCCAAGGAGCACATTATGGTTCTTTGGGGGATATTTTGAAGTAATTATTAGCTTTAATGAAGAGGTTTCTGACTAGGAAGGGAAATGTAGCACTGGGGATTCTACAGAGCCAGGTATTTTTGAGACAGGACTCCATCTCCACAGGCTCTTCTGCTCATGAGAGAGGAGTGTGTCTTTCTTCACGTGGATTTAGACTATACTTTTCTCTGTAGAGGTGCTTGCTAGATTGTTCTTGTAGGAAGACTCCATGGCAGGAGCTGTGAAGTGGTGTTCAGAAGTAAAGGGACTGTACTTACATTGAGGTTCTGCCTGTTTGTTCCAGGAATGACCTGCACAACATTCTATGTAGGTCAATAACCAAGATATTGTGGGATGTACTGATGTTGGAATATTACATTCTGATGTTATTGTGCTTTTGGGGCTACTAGGTAAGCGTGCACACATCCTGAATGCCTTGGGTGGATGCTACGTTTCCATTTTCTATGATCCCATAATTAGCATATCCAGAGCCTAAGGCAGGGACCACTCTTTGTTCTCAGTTGTTGAGACCTGATTCTGAGGATCAGCTCTCCTTTAGGGCACTGTCACTGATAGGGTTGAGCTGGTCCTTTAACAGAGGGGCAGGTTGGTTGCAGATTGCAGGGGAAGACAGTGATGTGAAAGTAGGGAGGCACTTGACACTTTCTCATGTAGGTCTGAAACAAAGCATGGGTGTTCCCTCTCACCATTTATTTTTAACATAGTATTGGAAGTTCTAGCTAAAGTGATGACAAGAAAAAGGAAATATTAGAAAATGGATTGGGAAGGGAGAAATATAAACTCTCTTTGTTTGCAGTTGACATTTTCACTTATGTAGAGGACCTGCTAGATCCTTTGAGCTGAGAGCAGCCATGTGTACTGTAGGTTGTAAGTTACTGTGTCGTAATTCTCTCACATAAATTAACACATGCTTAGCAAACACCTATTGTATGTTACATACTGCTTTCTTCTGCATTGGGAGAACTCAGAGAAAAGCCAGTGCCATGCCTAGGATATAACGATAAACTGCAGGAAGTGGCCACTCTCCTGTGTGCTGTCGTCCCAGCCATGCCCTCTCATCCTAGGACAGTGTTCCTGTGATAGGTCACCCAAAGATGGAGGGTAGCCTGAGACATGCCCCAGGTTGCTCTGAGAGGCGGGAACAGAGAACAGCAGTGCGGATGCCAAGAAGCCAGAGTCAAAGCAGAGACTAATGTCTAGTGACGCATCAGGAAATGGTGGCAGTGGTGGTGGTGAAAATCTTGTCATGTCCCCACTGAGGTCATCTGCAGCACAGAGTGCTGTGGGCTGCCAGCCCAGCTGCTGTCACCCAGGTTTACCACAGCATGCGCTAAAGCCACAGTTCTCTCAGGGTGTGGTTGGCTCTCATCTGAGCACAGTAGAGGGTCTAGTGCCACCCTTTTCTTGTGATGCTCAGTCCTCTAATGGGTGACCTTATCCCCGATGGTCTGGACAAATGTTTTCTAGATGGAGCTTGTAGTCTGAAATGCTTCTCACCTATTTCTCCCTCCTTCACCTTCCCTTCTACAGGACTCTGGTTTGAGGCTCTGCCCAGTCCCTGCTGCTCCCTCTCCCCTCACCTCCCACATGCTGATGCCCAGCTGAGGTCTTCTTAGACAACCAAACCTCATACAAGTGCTGTGTGTGACATTTAGCAAAACTGGCAGGTGTGGATTGAGAACATGTATAATTTTGTTGCTCATATAATGTGAAGAAATTGAGCTTAGACTTTTTAGTTGTATATGCAAATGTGTATTCAATATATCAAGTTAGAAGTCACCTTAAAAAAGAAAATCTGAACTACTCCCAGCTGGAAGAAACAGAGGAGGTTGTGTAATATCGTCTTCATCATAAGAAATACATATTTGGTCTTTGGCCCTATTTCTGGCACAGAACTCCTACCAACCTTGGAATTTCCTAAGTGATAAGAGTGATACAGTTGTCTTTCATTATGTTAATGAGGTGCTTTTTGGGCCTGGCGTGCTGCAATTCATGGGGTCGCGAAGAGTTGGACACGGCTGAGCAACTGAAATGAACTGAACTGAACTGAAGAGGGGAGGAAACCAACCTCCTCCATGGAGGGGAGAGGGGCTGGAGGTTGAATGGGGGAATGATGGCTGATGATGTAATCAACCATACCTATTTAATGAAGCCTCCATGAAATCCAGAAGGACCAGACTCTTTGAGCTTCTAGGTTGGTGAACACAGAGGGAGTGAAGGAGTTGGGCGGGGGGGGGGGGGGAGGGGGGGGGCGGGGAATGGGGGAGGGAGTGGGGGGGGTGGGGGGTGGAGCTCAGAGAGGGCATGGAAGCTTTGTGCCCTTTCCCTATAACTAGCCCTATACATCTTTTCCTTCTGGCTGGTCCTGTGTTATATCCTATTAATAATAAACTGATAGTCTAGTAAGTAAAATATTTCTCTGAGTTCTTCCAGCCATTCTAGCAAAGTAATCGAGCCTAAGGAGACGGTCACTGAAGCTCTGACCTATAGCGGATTGGTCAGAAACACTGGTGACAACGGGGATTTGAGATTGGCATCAGAAGTGGGGGCAGTCTTTTAGGACTGAGTCCTTGCCCATGGGATCTGACGCTGTCTCCATCAGAATTGAGTTAGGTGCAGGACACTCAGGCAAGGAATTGCTGGTGTGGGAAAAAATGCATACTGGTATTAGAATTGGAATCAGAACCATATATTGTTACTGAGATCCTCAGTTCAGTTCAGTCGTTCAGTCGTGTCTGACTCTTTGTGACCCTATGGACTGCAGCATGCCAGGCCACCCTGTCCATCACCAACTGCCGGAATTTATTCAGACTCATGTCCATTGAGTTGGTGATGCCATCCAACCATCTGATCCTCTGTTGTCCCCTTCTCCCCACTAAATCTTTCCCAGCATCAGAGTCTTTTCAAATGAGTCAGCTCTTTGTATTAGGTGGCCAAAGTATTGGAGTTTCAGCTTCAGCATCAGTCTTTCCAATGAATATTCAGGACCAATTTCCTTTAGGATGGAATGGTTGGATCTCTTTGCAGTCCAAGGGACTCTGAAGAGTCCTCTCCAACACCACAGTTCAAAAGCATCAATTCTTTGATGCTCAGCTTTTTTTATGGCCCAACTCTCACATACATACATAACTACTGGAAAAACAATAGCCTTGACTAGATGGACTTTTGTTGGCAAAGTAATGCCTCTGCTTTTTAATATGCTATCTAGGTTAGTCATAGCTTTTCTTCAAGGAGTAAGCATCTTTTAATTTCATGGCTGCAGTCACCATCTGCAGTGACTTTGGAGCCCAGAAAAATAAAGTCTGTCACTGTTTCTCCATCTATTTCCCATGAAGTGATGGGACCAGATGCCATGATCTTAGTTTTCTGAATTTGAGCTTTAAGCCAACTTTTTCACTTTTTCAACTTTATAATCCAACTCTCCCATCCATACATGACTACCGGAAAAACGATAGCCTTGACCAGATGGACCTTTGTTGGCAAAGTAATATCTCTGCTTTTCAATATGTGGTCTAGGCTGGTCATAACTTTACTCCCAAGGAGCAAATGTTTTTTAATTTCATGGCTGCAGTCACCATCTGCACTGATTTTGGAGCCCAAAAAAATAAAGTCTGACACTGTTTCCACTGTTTCCCCATTTATTTGCCATGAAGTGATGGGACTGGATGCCATGATCTTAGTTTTCTGAATTTGAGTTTTAAGCAAACTTTTCACTCTTCTCTTTCACTTTCATCAAGAGGCTCTTTAGTTCTTCTTCACTTTCTGCCATAAGGGTGGTGTCATCTGCATATCTGAGGTTATTGATATTTCTCCCGGCAATCTTGATTCCAGCTTGTGCTTCTTCCAGCCCAGCATTTCTCATGATGTACTCTGCATATAAGTTAAGTAAGCAGGGTGACAATATGCAGCCTGGACATACTCCTTATCCCATTTGGAACCAGTCTGTTGTTCCATGTCCAGTTCTAACTGTTGCTTCCTGACCTGCATACAGATTTCTCAAGAGGCAGGTCAGGTGTCTGTTATTCCCATGTCTTTAAAAATTTTTCATAGTTTGTGGTGATCCACACAGTCAAAGGATATTCCTGTGGTTGAGACAATGGCCAGGGTGGGGAGAAGAAAGCATATTTTGATGCCAAAAGCCTGGAAAAAAGGGTTGCTGTCAGAGAGCAGATAGATCCCAACTGTGAACATAAGGAAGTGCAGAAAAATGGGTTCAAGGTGTAATGCCACAAAATATAGCCCAGAGCAAGAAAATGAAAAAGGAGACAAAAATCCGTGACATAGACACAAACATACAGGTTCCAGCAAAAATGCAGGAATGAAAAGGAAACATTATGGTTTGGGCATGTATAGTGTAAGCCTGAAAACTGCTTCACCTCATGAATACAGGCAATGAGACTCAAGGATTTAATGATAACTCATTTGAGGCAGTAGATATAGATCAAACAAGACAAAGGCCAGGATTAAGTCCCTTATGAAGAAAAGAAAGAGTACAAAGTGTTGCTGTTGGAAGTAATCTCTGGCACATCCTGCTCTGGACTATTTCTGCTCAACAGTGAAGGAGAAGAGAGTGAAGGAATTACCATTGGCATCAGAAATCTTGCATTAGATCAACACATCAGGAAGGCTACTCATTCAAACAATGGAATACATGAAATAATTTAAAATATTAGAAGTAGCAAATGAAAATTTTAGGTACAAATGAGTTATTCTGTACAAAAATAATAGTATTTAGCTAGGTATTGCTTTTTAAATAATTTCCTCCAATAGTGGAGATAGACTTACACAATCTATTAATGTTTTTTCCCCAAGTTCTACCATATATTTTGAATGCTGAGTATTTAGAATCAAGCAACCAGCATTTGATTTTAAAAGTGTTGCTAATTAACCCTTACCAAGATTTAATTCAGGCAATGTGAAAATCAGATGAAAAAAGTAATCATTTAAGCAGAGAGTAGAAAGGAAAATGAGCTTCCCAGGTGGCTCAGTGGTAAAGAGCCTGCCTGCTGATATAGGAGATACAGTTTCAATCCCTGAGTGGGGAAGATTCCCTGGAAGAGGAAATGACAACCCACTCTAGTATTCTTGCCTGGGAAATTCCACGGACAGAAGAGCCTGGTGGGCTACAGTCCATGGGGTCACAAACAGTCAGACATGACTTAGCGACTAAACGGTGACAATAATAACAGAAAAGAAAATGTCAACTATACTTGCATTTCATTGTTTGACTCAATATAGTTGTTTAAAACAAACCAATGGACAAGACCAATTGCTTACTCTCCCATTTCTATTTTCTAAGGAGTAGAATGGGAAGCTCTATCTTTTTTTCAAGTCACTAATGGGTCCAGTTGTTTTACAACTGATGTTTGTTTCCTTTCATGTAAAAGTGAAATACCACTAATTCATAATTTACAAGTTGTAGTAAAGAAAAATAAGGTATTGTGTTTGACACAATGGACAGATTCCTGGTATCCAGTGGGAATGCAATGTATGGTGGTTCTTAACTCATGGGGAGTGAAACATCATTGGTATCTTTAATAAGTGTTAGTCGAAAATGGTGAACAGGAAAAATATAAGGTTGTCCAAAATATAAAGGCATAAGTATAAGAAATCTAAATCAACATTACAAATGTAGGGCAAAGGCACATATAATCAAATAAATCATAAGACCTGCAAGAAGGATGCATGTTTGGGGAAGAAAAATGGAGAGTTTCCTAAATATATGTGAATCAAGAAGACAAGGAAGGAAGATTATAAGCCCCTGGAGAGAGATTGAAATGAATTCAATGACGGAAGAAGCAAATGCAGCACAAAAACTGAATGACTTATTTGTTTTAGTGCTCATTGGGGAAAACCTGAAGTTCTCCTGGAAAGTGAAAAGTTCCAGGGGGGAGATGGCAAAACTCCTAAAACCAAAGACCTGGAAAATCATTTACATAGGGAGCGTCTCATCAGAATGAGCCTACAGTGCCTGCAGATTGCTTTATTGGGGAATTTTGTCAAAATGATTTCAGGTGTGAAAGCCCCCGCAAATTGATAATTTAGGGATGAGACTCAGTGGGTATCTGCACATTAAAACTATGCAGAATAATACTTTATGCTCATAGATAGATGTTGCAGCATCATTTATAATAGAGAAGAATGGAGATTTCTGTAAAAATACAAAAAGAAGAGAATTCTTAAACATTATAAAAGTTATAATAAGATATTTTATCAACAAAATACTGCTTATAAAAGTAAAAATGCCATAAAATGGTTATAATGTCTTGAGGTTAATTTGTGTTTTTATTTGCCAGTATAACTTAACTATCAGTTTAGTTTAGTTGCTCAGTCGTGTCTGACTCTTTGCGACCCCAAGAATCACAGCACGCCAGGCCTCCCTGTCCATCACCAACTCCCGGAGTTCACCCAGACTCATGTCCATCGAGTCAGTGATGCCATCCAGCCATCTCATCCTCTGTCGTCCCCTTCTCCTCCTGCCCCCAATCCCACCCAGCATCAGAGACTTTTCCAATGAGTCAACTCTTCACATGAGGTGGCCAAAGTACTGGAGTTTCAGCTTCAGCATCATTGCTTCCAAAGAAATCCCAGGGCTGATCTCCTTCAGAATGGACTGGTTGGATCTCCTTGCAGTCCAAGGAAATCTCAAGAGTCTTCTCCAACACCACAGTTCAAAAGCATCAATTCTTCGGCGCTCAACCTTCTTCACAGTCCAACTCTCACATCCATACATGACCACAGGAAAGACTATAGCCTTGACTAGACGAACCTTTGTTGGCAAAGTAATGTCTCTGTTTTTGAATATCCTATCCAGGTTGGTCACAACTTTCCTTCCAAGGAGCAAGTGTCTTTTAATTTCATGGCTGCAGTCACCATCCGCAGTGATTTTGGAGCCCCCCAAAATAAAGTCTGCCACTGTTTCCACTGTTTCCCCATCTATTTCCCATGAAGTGATGGCACCAGATGCCATGGTCTTCGTTTTCTGAATGTTGAGCTTTAAGCCAACTTTTTCACTCTCCACTTTCACTTTCATCAAGAGCCTTTTGAGTTCCTCTTCACTTTCTGCCATAAGGGTGGTGTCATCTGCATATCTGAGGTTATTGATATTTCTCCCTGCAAACTTGATTCCAGCTTGTGTTTCTTCCAGCCCAGCATTTCTCATGATGTACTCCGCATAGAAGTTAAATAAGCAGGGTGACAATGTACAGCCTTGAAGTACTCCTTTTCCTATTCGGAACCATTCTGTTGTTCCATGTCCAGTTCTAACTGTTGCTTCCTGACCTGCATACAAATTTCTCAAGAGACAGATCAGGTGGTCTGGTATTCCCATCTCTTTCAGAATTTTCCACAGTTTATTGTGATCCACACAGTCAAAGGCTTTGGCATAGTCAATAAAGCAGAAATAGATGTTTTTCTGGAACTCCTTTGGTTTTTCCATGATCCAGCGGATGTTGGAAATTTGATCTCTGGTTCCTCTGCATTTTCTAAAACCAGCTTGAACATCAGGAAGTTCACGGTTCACATATTGCTGAAGCCTGGCTTGGAGAATTTTGAGCATTACTTTACTAGCGTGTGAGATGAGTGCAATTGTGCAGTAGTTTGAGCATTCTTTGGCATTGCCTTTCTTTGGAATTGGAATGAAAACTGACCTTTTCCAGTCCTGTGGCCACTGCTGAGTTTTCCAAATTTGCTGGCATATTGAGTGCAGCACTTTCACAGCATCATCTTTCAGGATTTGAAAGAGCTCAACTGGAATTCAGTCACCTCCACTAGCTTTGTTCATAGTGATGCTTTCTAAGGCCCGCTTGACTTCACATTCTAGGATGTCTGGCTCTAGGTCAGTGATCACACCATTGTGATTATCTGGGTCGTGAAGATCTTTTTTGTACAGTTCTTCTGTGTATTCTTGCCATCTCTTCTTAATATCTTCTGCTTCTGTTAGGTCCATAGCATTTCTGTCCTTTATCGAGCCCATCTTTGCATGAAATGTTCCTTTGGTATCTCTGATTTTCTTGAAGAGATCCCTAGTCTTTCCCATTCTGTTGTTTTCCTCTATTTCTTTGCATTGATTGCTGAAGAAGGCTTTCTTATCTTTTCTTGCTATTCTTTGGAACTCTGCATTCAGATGTTTATATCTTTCCTTTTCTCCTTTGCTTTTCGCTTCTCTTCTTTTCACAACTATTTGTAAGGCCTCCTCAGACAGCCATTTTGTTTTTTTGCATTTCTTTTCCATGGGGATCGTCTTGATCCCTGTCTCCTGTACAAAGTTATGAACCTCATTCCATAGTTCATCAGGCACTCTACCTATCAGATCTAGGCCCTTAAATCTATTTCTTACTTGCACTTTATAATCATAAGGGATTTGATTTAGGTCATACCTGAATGGTCTAGTGGTTTTCCCTTCTTTCTTCAATTTAAGTCTGAATTTGGCTATAAGGAGTTCATGATCTGAGCCACAGTCAGCTCCTGGTCTTGTTTTTGCTGACTGTATAGAGCTTCTTCATCTTTGTATAATTTAACTGTAGTGGCCTGCAAACTTTTTATTCTTAAAAATATATTTTATATCACAGTCTAACAAACATATACACATATAATGGCAACCCACTCCAGTGTTCTTGCCTGGAGAATCCCAGGGATGGTGGAGCCTGATGGGCTGCCATCTGTGGGGTCTCACAGAGTCGGACATGACTGAAGTGACTTAGCAGCAGCAGCATAAGATATATACATATATAAAGGTGAAGCAAAAGTTTTACCAAAACATCTACCCTGAGAGTTAATTTTTTTTTGGAGACCTTTTTTTAAAAAAAGTTTTAGGTTTACAACACATTGACAGAAAGCTACAGAAATTCCCCTAGACACCCTCCCCTCACATGCATGGCCATTATCAACAGAGTGGTACCTTTTTTTAAAAAAACAAAAACAAGGATGAACTACACCAACACACCATAATCACCAAGGTCCCCAGTTCATCTTAGAGTTCACTTTAATAAAGTGAGTACTGCTGCAGCTTCTATGCTGCTGCTGCTGCTGCTAAGTCACTTCTGTCATGTCCGACTCTGTGCGACCCCATAGACGGCAGCCCACCAAGCTCCCCTATCCCTTGGATTCTCCAGGCAAGAACAGTGGAGTGGGTTGCCATTTCCTTCTCCAATGCATGAAAGTGAAAAGTGAAAGTGAAGTCGCTCAGTCATGTCCGACTCTTGGCGACCCCATGGACTGCAGCCTACCAGGCTCCTTCGTCCATGGGATTTGCCAGGCAAGAGTACTGGAGTGGGGTGTCCCTGCCTTCTCCGGCTGCAGCTTCTATAGATTTGGACAAAACTATAATGACGTATATCCCTCATTATAATGCTATTCAAAGTATTTTCACTGCTCATAGAAATAACTTCTGTACTTTCTGTATTCATCTCCCCACAAACTCCTGGCAATCACTGATCTTTTTATTGTCTCCATAGTTTTGCATCTTCCAGAATGCCATATAGTTGGAATCTATTTTTCTTTTTTGTTCTTTCTCCTTGAAAAGAGAGGTTCAAAGCCTTTCTAAGATCACTTATGGCCCACCCACACATGGATCAGACAGGCCCTAGGCGACAAAGACCCCAACCAAATACTGCAGCTTTTCTTCCAGTACCAAGCCCTGTCCCACTGTCCTGCCCAGCAGCCGCATGAAGGGGTGAGGGACACATGATGGATTTTTGTAGGAAGGCCACACCTTTTGTGCCCTTTGTTATGAAGAATACAGATTCCCACCCGGTGTGTTGTAAGCAGACAAGCCATTTCTTCAGGGCCTTGCTCTGAGCACACCCCATATAATATTAATGTAACATTAACTGAATGAAAATTCCATATACAGAACAATTAAAATTTGTGAAAGACAGTAACCAAAGGGGAAAAAACCTGAGGCAATCCATAATAAAATGTTAAAAATAATTATCTCTGATGGGGGTATCAAGGCTATAGATTATTTTTATGTTCTTTTACTTTTATGGATTTTCTAAAATTAGTAGGTACTTTTTATATGCAGACATACGTTAAATGTGAATCTGTATAAGTACTGTGAAAAGTTTAAAAAATCAAGTAGCTCTAGAAGACATATAATTAAAAGCAGCATTTCTTTGCTCCACCTTTTTTGCTTTCCCAAGTCATCCACTTTCAAACCTTTTAAGCGTTTCTTCTGTTATTTACCTCCATATACTAAATAACTATATTTAGTCTTTAAGGGATTATTTATTGAATTATTCATGTAGAAAAAAAAAAATTGCTACCCCACACAAATATTTTGTTTGTTCTCCCAACACATTTGCCTCTTATTTAGATTAAATAAGTCATTTATTTATTTTTTGTGAGTATTTTGTGTTTATCCAGAGTGGAGTTGTTGTATAGTGTCATATAGTATTTCATTCTCTTCCTTGTACAAGTTATTGTTTTCCTTGCAGGCCAATAGATGATCCCTTTTGTTGTTTTCTTAGGAGCCTATTCTGAAACTGTCAGAGATGTAAAGACCTTCTTAATGTAATTGAATAAATCAAGTAAGGTCTGAGTTTAAGTTCCTTGGAAATAGAGCTGGTAAAGGGGTGTGGATGCATGGATTTTACTGAGTCAGCACACACAGGAGAGGAGTGGGGGAAGTACTGGTCTGGGACAGGAAGTAAGCAGGGCGTTTTCTCTCATGGGGGTTTTCCTTTTGTTTGCTTCTAAGGGCAGAGTTACCTCTGAGCACTGTGGGCAGCCTAGGTGGCTCACTGGGTAAAGAATCCACCTGCAATGCAGGAGACACAGAAGATGTGGGTTCAATCCCTGGGTCGGGAAGATCCCCTGGAAGAGGAAATGGCAACCCACTCCAGTATTCTTGCCTGAGAAATCCCACGGATAGAGCTGGACACAACTGAAGTGACTGAGCATGCGCTGTGGGCAGTGGGATGGAGCTTCTAATCTCTAAGACCTGATGGCTCCCTCTTGGAGCAGGACAGAAGGAATGGATGGGAATCCTCGGCCTCCACCAGCTGGAGGATGGGAGCACTGGCCCAGTTAAGTGGGCTGGGGCAGGCCCAGAGCATCCAATGTAGAGAACCTCTCAGTGTCTCCCTCCGTCCCTCCCTTCCTTCCCGCCCCCCACCCCCACACCCGGCCCCATCCTTCTCTTCCTTCTCATTCCCTCCCTCCCATCCCCCCCCCCCTCCCCATCCTTCCCTCCATCTGCCTGTCTTGGGGCCCTTGTTCCTGGGTGCCCAGATGAAAGGATCTTCAGATTTTCTCTTGAAGCAGCCAGATTCTCTAGAGAGTAACCCCATTTCTTGCCTGAGGCATAGATTCCTTTTTCCCATATTCTTGGACCCTACAAAGGGGATGGTCTAATGAATGAACCATATTTTGTGGCACAGGAGCTCTCACCTGTTCATGTTTGTTCCACTCTTCTGCAACTGTGTGTGACTTAAGCCCAGTCCTCTGCCAGGTGGCAAGGGGGCTATAAAGGGATAGAAATTCTGGGATCAAATTTATTCTTAAGTAGACTTCCAACCAGCACTTCTGCTTTTAGTCCCTCCTCTGTATCTCTGCCTTGGAAAGTAACTGTTTGCCCAACCTGAACCATTCCAGGTTCTGTGATAAAAAAGCTTTATCTTTCTCCCTCTTCCTCCGGATGGCTGTCTTAGCTTTTCCTTTCCCAATGTGCTTAGTAAGCTGAAATGTGTCCTGCTTTCCAGCTGTAAACCTTCCCTTGACACCATACCTGCTGTCTTTAGGGTTCATTCGTGTTCTTCTTCATTACTCTCATTATAGTCAATTTTAGGGGACAAATTTACATTCAATCACCATGCTAAAATAAGACACTGTGATTTGTAAGAAAATGAACTCTTAATGTGCTTGGTTTTCCACCTATGTTGACAGAAATTGTAAAACCAATTAGTAGATATATTTTAACTGTATTATGAACCTCTGCAGATAATTAAACAAAGTGGAAGCAAAATGAAAATGGTAACATGCCTGTCTTTATTCATGTTTGTGGACTCTTCTTTGCTAGACACTTGAATTTGGGGAAATAGGAGGAAATAGCTATCACTGGCAGAAAAGGATTGTTTGAAAAACAAACAGTGAAAGTGTTAGTCACTCAGTTGTGTCTGACTCTTGACCCCATGGACTGTAGCCTGCACGGCTCCTCTGTCCATGGGATTTTCCAGGCAAGAACACTGGAGTAGGTTGCCATTTCCTCCTCCAGGGGATACTCCTGACCCAGGGATTGAACCTGTGTCTCCGGCATTGCAGGCAGATTCTTTACCGTCTGAGCCACCAGGGGATGGTTTATATTTGTGTGTAAAAGGGACACTGTTCCTTTATGAAATCTGTCAACCTTGTGTCTCTGAAGTAGTGTTCTTTGTTTGGGTCCAGGGTGAGACTTTGGACTCTGAAAACTCTCAGTATGTAGGATTTTGTGACATGTAATATGTGGAGGGTGCACTGTTCCTGTCTCTAGTCCATGTATAAGTAAGTTTTCAGTCTTTTATTCCAAGAATAAAAATTTCTGGGCTGCACATTCACTTCTAAGATATGCCCATAATGAAAAGAAAGTTTTGCCTCTCTGGAGAATCACTCAGCCAAGGAAGTTCCATTTTTATGAGGAAGCAAATCCCTTGAGAGAAAGTTTGATGGGGTTAGAATCTAAAAACAAAATTCCTGCTAGAGTACTGACAAGGGCATAGCCCAATGGTCCTATATTATTATAAATTGAATATATTCAACATATAAAAAAAATTGATACTGATAGAAACTAAATCTGCTGCTAATTTTATCAAGTAATAATTACAGTATTGATTTATAGAATATTTCACATTTCTCACAATATTATCTAAACAGTTGCTAACTTTATTTTTACTAGAATACTGTTGAATGTTAGCATGTGGCATTCTTCATATACAACAGATAAAGCAATTGTGGAGTGAACGGCCAAATGTACAGTATCTATCTGAGCAGCAGACCAGAGTGTAAAACTGACATCCATGAACTGAGCCCTGAATTCTCTTAGCTGCACAATGTGGGCTCTCTTTTAATATGCCCTGCACTCATAAATAGCTTATGTGCTTTGTTCTACAATTGTCTTATGAGGTTTTTTTTGTTGTTGTTGTTGCTTTAAATACTGCAAAAGTCCTTTCAAGCTGACAGAGAATCAACTCTGTGTCATTCATTAAATCTACACTTTCTTCTAGTTGGTAGTTGTTCGCAGCTAAAGTCCTATGTACTATTTATATTTCCATAAAGTCTGAATTTTAGACTTCTTTGTGCCTTTTTTTTTTTTTTTTGAGATATGTGTATCTACCTCTGTGGCATTCATTCCTGGTTTTGTGCTCCTTCTCTTCTGTTATCGCCATCATCCTCCTCATTATTATCATTTTGCCCCTTAACACCTCCAAGGCTCTATAGACTGAAAGAATTTGGTATAAGCAGTTCCAAGGGAAGCAGAAAAACTCATGTTGACAAGTTTTGTGAGTTGGGGTAGTGGTGGGAGGGACCGGGTCAAACGAGACTTCTGACTGAGCACACGGGGCTCTCTTAGTCAAGGGAGTGTCTCCCTTAATCACAAGGCCCACAGGGATTCTTTTTTTTTTTTTTTTCGCTGCACAGCACTGCTTATGGGATTTCAGTTCCTTTGAAAAGGGATCAAATCCATGTCTCCTGAAGTGGAAGCATGCTGTCTTAACCACTGGACCACCCTCCACAGTTGATCTTGTCATATTCAGACACACTTAGCAGTATATAGTCTCTGAGAGTTACAGAAAATCAGCAACATGGTTCTGACATTGCCATTGAATAAGCTGTGGGGCCACTTGGCTTGCAAATTCCAGAGATACATTTTCCAGTACCTGTAGCACCAAAATTACTCCATATATATTACATATTACCAAATAGGTCATGGTATAATCTCTAGCCACACAAAGAAGTCATTCCATTCTGAAATAATGTCCCCTGTGGTGCTGAAAAATAAACAGACTTTTAAGTGAAGGAGAGAATAAAATCATCTTCAAATACAGTATTTTCAGTGTTGAGAACAATTGCAAAATGGCACTGAGAAATTAATGCTGCTGTCCACTGTGAATGATGGCATCCAGGGTGGAAGGGTTCCGCAACTTGATTCTTAGCTAGTCTGTCCTCATCTCACCTGACTCCTGACATGCAGTCATTCTCCAAAAGCCTTATGAAATGAAGGCAAAACTACCAAGATTGTATCTGTCTGTTGGTCAGTGCCTTCCTTAGGATCAATGCAGAAAGCAAGTTGTTGACTGCCAAATTGTTCCAGGATATTGAGAAGTGAGTAAACTTACTGACAAGTGATGAGGATTTTCAAGGAGCTTCATAGTCATGTCATTTGGTTGGAAGACAATAAGGAAGGGAAAACAGTGTATATAGGTGAGGTGGGGCGGCTCTCGCATCTGACGTCTGATGCAGTTTGGGTCAGTTGACTCTTTGTTTTGATCTAGGTTGATAGAGTTGTCGTTTAGTCGCTGAGTCCTGTCTGACTCTTTGCCACCACATGGACTGTAACCTGCCAGGCTTTTCTGTCCATGGGATTTCCTGGGCAAGAATACTGGAGTGGGTTGCCATTGCCTTATCCAGGGGATGTTCATGACCTAAAGATCGAACACATGACTTCTGCATTGTCAGGTGAACTCTTTGCCACTGAGCCACCAGGGAAGCCCCAGGTTGACAGAGAGGGAATCATAAAACTAAATCATAAAAATAAAATAGAATATATTTCTATCATTTATATTATACTCAGTCTACGTCAGCCTTGAGGTTGATGTTTATTATGAGCCAAAACAAACTGTAAGGATTAAAATAATTATATATTCTATTTATTTATTTTTAAATATTTATTTTATATTGGTGTATAGTGGCTCAGACGGTAAAGCGTCTGTCTGCAATGCAGGAGACCCAGGTTCAATCCCTGGGTTGGGAAGATCCCCTGGAGAAGGAAATGGCAGCCCACTCCAGTATTCTTGCCTGGAAAATCCCATGTACCGCAGAGCCTGGTAGGTTACAGTCCATGGTGTCGCAAAGAGTTGGACACGACTGAGAGACTTCACTTTCACTTTCTATAGTTTATTTACAATTTTAGCTTTGGGTATACAACACAGTGAATAAGTTATACATATACATATATCTATCCTTTTTCAAATTCTTATCCCATTTAGGTTATTACAGAATATTGAGTAGAGTTCCCTGTGTTATACAGTAGATTCTAATTGGTTATTTATTTTAAATATAGCAGTGTATGTGTGCATCAGTTTCAGACTCCCAATTTATCCCTTCCCCCATATTTTCCCTTTGGTAAACAGACCTAGAAATTATGTCTTTTTAAAATCTCAGGATATTTTCCACGTTCTAAGGCAATGGCACCCCACTCCAGTACTCTTGCCTGGAAAATCCCATGGACGGAGGAGCCTGGTAGGCTGCAGTCCATGGAGTCGCTAAGAGTCGGACATGACTGAGCGACTTCAGTCTCACTTTCCACTTTCATGCATTGGAGAAGGAAATGACAACCCACTCCAGTGTTCTTGCCTGGAGAATCCCAGGGACGGGGGAGCCTGGTGGGCTGCTGTCTACAGGGTCACACAGAGTCAGACATGACTGAAGCGACTTAGCAGCAGTAGCAGCAGCAGCAAGTAAAGTAGATGCTTACTAAATACTTGTGTTTTTTTAAGAATTAAAATTTTATTATTTCCTTGAGGGAATAAACACTTTAATAAGATACTTTTGAATGGAAAAGTATATGTTCATGTTAATTTTGTTTTATTGTTTATATGGGTTTACATTGAATATTTAAAATTAGCCTTGCACTAATTGTGGATATTGCCCCATCATTTTATATTGCCTTAAGAGTTAGTCATTCATGATATAAGAAGCATTTACCCCTTCTGTTTCTTCATTTCCTCAGGTGTAAAATGAGAATATTTGAGGACATGGTAGCTAAGACATTTTCTAGACTGTTTTCCATTCTATGTTCATTGAGTTCATGCTAGTCCTAATGCATATGTAATTTCTTCATGTCATAAATATTCTCCTCTTTCAGAGTGGAATGGCATTCTATTTATACATTCCTTGTCCCTGTACATTAGATATTTATAAGCTTGAAGCCTCTGTGATGTGCACGTGTTTTTAAGGCAATTATTTTGTTCTCAGATACACTAATACCATAGTGGCTTCTTCTCTACTTAGCACACGGGTCCCTCACAATTAGGGTGAAGTGAATTTCTCCACCTGTCAGTGGCTTATTTAGGTCTCAGGATAGATGTTCCATTTTTACAATTTGCTTATCTCCCCCATTTCACTTGTACAATTTACACCCTTAGCGCAAGGACTCGGATGCTACTCTGCATTTTCTGTTGATGTTTATGCTGGTTCGGCCCATTATGCCTGATGGACTTCTAAGAGCACTCACTTAACTCCTGCAGAATTGCTTGTGTCTGTTTCTTGAAATGTGAAAACCTGTTTACGCAAGGGATGTGATCCTTTTCTTCATGTTTTTGCTGTTCTCCTCCCAATGCACAAAGTAATTTGTCTTTGCCACAGTAATTCTGTTTCTCATTTTTTATCATCGCCTAAATTCTCGAAAAAGAGGTCTTGATGGAACTGAGAAGCAGTGGTTTGTGTTGTTTGTTCCTTGACATTCTCTCCTTCTCATGCCTTGTTTAGCACAGACCCTTGTTAGAATGAATTTGTGTGTGAGTTTTCTCTGTGAACATTGTTTAATCAAGACAGATATCTATTCTCTGAGAGCACACGAAATACAATAGGATTGTTTTAAATGCTGGAGCTGGAAAAGTGGGCAGTAATTGTACATTAACCAGCTGATAACAGATTTAACTTTATTTAATGAACTTAAAGAAGTACTAATTGAAGGATGGCCTTTTTTTAAAGTCATTTTTTAAGATTGAAGTATATAGTTAATTTACAATGTTGTGTTCCCTTTAAGTGTACAGCAAAGTGATTCAGTTTATTTATATATATATATATACATATCCAGTTTACATATATATTCAGTTTATAGATATATACAAAAATATGTTATTTTTAAGATTCTTTTCCCTTATAGGTTATTGCAAGATATTGAATATAGTTCTTTGTGCTATATATATCTGCTTTATGCATAGTAGTATGTATAAAACTACATACTATGTATGTTAAGCCCAAACTCCTAAGTTAACGATGGCCTTTTTGATTTGTGTAGTTTGTGGTATAATGCCTAGAAATAACAGAAGAGAGAATGGAAACAATTTTAAAAAAAGCTGACGAAGTTAGTACAAATTTGTTGTGGGTCTTTGATTCCTTTTTCCAGACCATGTTCACCTGTTCTGTGTGAAATGCATCAGCTCAGTCAACTCAGTGAAATAGCAGGTCATATTCTTAGCCCATTTTGTATTGTGTTCCCTCTTATAGTTCTTATAGTGTTCTTATAGGATGTTCTTATAGTTCTTATAGGATGTTCTTATAGTTCTAATAATTGTATTTTCTGAATCATGGATAATTTGATAACAAGGGACAAAAACTAACTCATTATCTAGAAAAACATCATGGAACCAGAGAAAAATCTCATGTAAATTAACCACAAAAGTTAGGCAGACTTCAAGAGGACTGCAGCATCACTGGGTTTCAGTTCTGTCTTTCAAGGGTTTCTTGTTTTGCTTCTTCATCTCTTTCACCTCTGTCCCCCTCTGTGGTCTGAGTTTTGCCGGCAGTTTGTCACTAGTCTATCAGGTTTGCTCCACTGTGCAGTGTTGTTCCAGAGCAAGGCCAGAGAACCCTTCCCAGGGTCTTCTCCAGTTTAATCCCCTTTAGGCTAGGTTTTGAGAACCAGAGGTTCTCTAATTCTCTGATCTCCTAGCCTCAAGCATCCTACCAGGGCCTATGAAATCCTCTTCCTCCTCAGGCACACTCATCTGCGCGCCGTCCATGCAGCAGGCATGTACACCTTTGGGCCGTGGCATTGGCTTCGGACAGAGCTCTGCAAGGAGTAGATGGACCTTGGATGTGTGGGGTCCTGGTGTTATGGACGAAGCTCAGTGTGGAAAGAGAAGGGAGGTAGGCCACAATCCAGAGCCACTGGCCAGTTCTCCCTGTGCTTATACATCCTTGCTGAAAATGTTGAGGATTCTGAGAATTCTGAATGTAATTCTGTCATCATAATGATGTCTTTGTCAACATAGGAGGCTAGCGCATATTTTTCTCAACAATGTGTTAGTGTAAGTGTTGCTGCTGCTACTGCTGCTAAGTCACTTCAGTCGTATCCGACTCTGTGCAACCCCATACACGGCAGCCCACCAGGCTCCCCCGTCCCTGGGATTCTCCAGGCAAGAATACTGGAGTGGGTTGCCATTTCCTTCTCCAATGCATGAAAGAGAAAAGTGAAAGTGAAGACGCTCAGTCGTGCCCGACTCTTAGTGACCCCATGGACTGCAGCCTACCAGGCTCCTCCATCCATGGGATTTTCCAGGCAAGAGTACTGGAGTGGGGTGCCATTGCCTTCTCCAGTGTAAGTGTTAGTTGTGTCCAATTCTTTGCAACCTCCCAGACTGTAGCTCACCAGGCTCCTCTGTCCATGGGATTCTCCAGGCAAGAATACTGGAGTGGATTGCAATTCCCTTCTCCAGAGGATCTTTCCAACTCAGGGATCAAACTTGGGTCTCCTGCATTGCAGGCAGATTCTTTACTATTTTAGCTGCAAGGAAGTTCCAACAATGTGTTAGCTTAATTGTATTACATTTAAGTAGTTAGATCTGTGATGTATGGAATTCCATTTGCACTTTTAGCTTGGATCCCACAAATAGCGAGGTGGCAACATATCCATATGAATATCTATAAAACATTCCCCAATAACTCACTTGATCTTTCTGTCACATTTCAAATTCTCTTGGGATAGAAATAAATTTTGCTAACTTGAGTGATGCATTTATGCTTGAAGGTTTCACAGGTATGTCCACCTCAAGTTGTTTAAAGTTAAATATATTACCTTTCACTCCTAATAGGGTCTATTCTTACATGACGTCCCTACTGAGAGCACTCTGAACCAGACACTTTGGTAGTCGAGGAACAAGACAATGAGCAGAACTGTAGCTGGCCCTTGTTTGGATGCAGTGGAAGAGATAGGGTCCATGTTTGGATGGGGAAGCCCCATCAACTACTTTGTCACCAATTCCCAGTACTTCAGTTTATTCATTATTTAGCATCTTTACCTTACCCATAGCCCATCAGGTATCAAGCCTGGTTTGTTGCAGCCTGGTGGAGCAGAGATCAGAACCTTCCCCATGACTCGAGGGTGCAGCAAACCCCGCCCTCCTGATTGTCCTAGTGAGCATGCTGAACACACATTCTTGGGGCTGGACATGCTCTCTGCTCTGCTTCACTGCCTGCCCCTGTGTCTGTCTCCATGGAAACAAAACAAGATGTTTCTGATCAACAGCAGAGCCCTAACTTTACTCCCTCTTTATGGTGCGCTGATCAAACTCCCCAGGATAGCTATTTCTTAATGACCTCACATGACTTCTGCCAGTAAAAGTGCCAGCTTAAAGGAGCCATTTTGGCTTCCTGCCATGGATAGCAGGAGGGTCCCCTGACTCCCCGCTTGCCAAATTATAAGTTCTGTCTTTTAATTATGCTCTTGCCCCAGATTCAGGTCTTTCTCACCCACTGAGCTGGATGCAGCAGCACTGGTTCATCTTTACTTCTTAATTATTTTTCTATTTGTCAACTTTACATATCCATTCTGTCATTGACTTAATTCCATCTTAGTTACCTTCTCTCACCTGGAAAGCTTGAGCTTTTGTCTGGTATTCTTGTCTTGTCTTATTTTTCTCTATTATATTAAAAAATTTTGTTACATTTTTTACCTGATTTTTAATTCATCAATCCTTGCATGCTGGCTCCTGTTTCCTCACTGCCCTCACTCATCCAGGCCCTTTCAAGACAAATACTAACTTCTTATGAAATAGTCTAATTTTCCATGGGACAGAAGGCCTTCTGTGAAGAGTTTTGAATTTACCTTCTTCCTGTCTTGTTCTCCTCTTCTTATTCTTATTCAATTAGAATAAGAAGTGTCAACTGGCCTCTTCTTTCTGTTCCTTTGCTCCAGATATTTTCTCTGTCTATCACACCCTTTCTCAAGAAAATTAAAATTCTTCTAATCTCACCCATCCCTTACCCCAACCATACACATAGTGTGGTTGGGTGCTTTTGTTACAAACACTCATATATGTGGCTATCGGAGCATCTACCTAAAGTAGTAACTAGCGCCCTCCCTCTCTCTCTGTCCCCGACCTCTCTCTCTCTCCCTTCCTCCTGAAGGTAATCATTCCACCAGATTTTAACTACTCAAGGGAAGCAGTATTTTAGTCATAAAATATGACATAAAATTTTAGTCATCAATAAATATGTTAACTAAACCCAAAAAGGTTGACTTGTGGTTTCTCTGGTTTAACCTATCAAAGCTCTCTCTCTTCTTTTTAAAGATTGATCTTTTTGTTCTTGTTCATCTTGTAGCCCCTGTTGTGCACTTTTCTAGAGGAAACACTTATGTCTCTAAGACAAATCCTAAAATAGTGTTGCTTTGAATTCAAGCCAAATAAAAAAGGCCAAATTTTTCACCTGGTTCCTTGCACTTACACTGATGGAACTGTAGCTATTCATCCTTGACATACAGTCATATAAAAACTCTTCATTGGCAAATGTTTTTTAACTGCAAATGGGGATTTTTATTTTAAGTATTGAAAGATGACCTATAATCTAAGTTTATACCATCACAAGAATAAAGGAATGGCCTGGTGAAATGATCTGTAGGTATGTAGAAGATTACTGAGTGGAATTCCAAATACCTTGACTCCCATGGCGTATACCTTATGAAACAAAAGGAAGCCAGATACACTGGGAAGGATACAGAAGTGATATTGGTATATCTAAGATCTGAAAGTTCATTATGTCTTGTATTACTTATACAAATTAAGTAAATAGCAACACAGTTGATCCATTCAACTTGGCCATTCCAATACAGTGGATAGATCACAAATCTTTTTTTTTTAATACAAAATTTTTACTTTAATTGGAGGCTAATTACTTTATGATATTGTATTGGTTTTGCCATACATCAACATGAGTCTGCCATGGGGGATGAATGGATAAGAAAGCTGTGGTACATATACACAAATCTTTCAATACAGACTTTGCAATTCTCCTTTGATGATCGGTGGGATATCTTCAAAATGTGCTATTTAGTTTTGAAATGCTTTGATATTTTTTTAACTATGTTTCTATTATTTCTAATTTATTTCTGTTGTGTTAAGATAATGCATATTGTATAATTATAATTTTATTGAGATGTATGTTCTATCCCAGAATATGTTCTTCTAGTATAGAATGTGTTAGATACTAGGAATACAAAAATGAAATAGAAATCATTAAGTAATTCACATTCTTTTTTGCCTAATAGGCATGTTTATAAATTATAATACAATGTCAAAAATGTAAAAAGATATATATGAAAGATCCTATGGAAGACTACTGCAGTTTAGCCAAGCAAGAGGTTATGGTTTAGAGAGAATAATCATTCTGTTGGCAGAAAAACAAAGAACAGGACCTGGCAAGATGCATTACATTTATTGTAACCTTGGGAGTTATTGTTTCTCTCTTATAAAGATTGAGGAATGAGTGGAGTCAGGTTATAGGCCCAGGGGATAATTTTAGGAGATTGACAATTAAATAGTATCATTAAATCTGGGCCAATAGAATAAAAATAAAATACATCTTCATTGGCTTCTCCAGCAATCTGAAGACTTTAAAATTCATGTAGATGAAAATTTTAATTAAACTTCATTGTAGTCTATCATTAGACCAAATCTCCTTGGGCCCAGAACTCCCTTGTTAAATGCTGATACACAGGATCTTAATGAGAGGGAAGTTGTCAGTCTGGAAGGGCTGCATTTGTGAATGTCTGTGTCTGACTCTTGGAGTGTGCACCAATCCATAGCAGCTGATGCCTGTGTGAAACTGATATCTCCTAACCAGGAGCGTGCAGACAGAGAAATCATGGGCTCCAGAGAATAATAATATCATTTTGTCTTTATTGAACACTTGTCTTTGAGGAACTAAAGTGATTTACAAGAATTATCTCATTGGTTCATATAATACTCTTTTGAATCAAGTAGATATTGTCTTTGTTTTTGAATAGAATTCTCCAGGTACAACCTGGAAATTTTGATTAGATAGGCGAGCTGGATTTATAACATCCCAATCTAAGAAAAACTATCTTTCAAATGTTGAAAGTATTATTAACATTCAAAAAGCATGTTTATAAATTATCAAGTTTTTAGAGCCCAAGGAGCCAGCTATATCTAGAGGTGATTCTGACAAGGTACATTTTTAAATACTCAAGTTATGTAGATTCTCTGTTAAACTCAACAAATATATTTGGAAAATCTGCTATATGAGAGAAAGATCAAAGCATGATGTCATTTGCAGAGAGATTTTGATTGTATTGATGTGATAAATTTTAAAAAAGAGAAAAACTTATTAAGGATATCTTAAAAATATAAGTATATATTCAAATACTTAAGTATAGAATATATGTAAGTATGCATCTATTACATATATATATATGCTATATACATACATCTCTATACCTCTGTCTGTTTCCCTATTCACCTGTCTCCCTACCTACCTACGTATCCCCAAACTGAATATGGCACAGATAAAGTTTTTATCTCTCAGGGATGAATAGGATACTCTAAGCAGATAATTTTAGGGGAAGGTTGACTATAAACGTAGTTTCCTACTATATGCTAAATGAAATGCAAGTCCTGGCTGTGACCGTCAAAGCTCTGCATGGTTGCTTTGGTTACCGAGACAGTCATCAGTTGGAGAACTCTCATTTTGGTCTCACGATCAAACTTTTGATTCCTTTCCCACATCCCCGGTTTCAGCTGATGAGCTTGCTCCTTTTTTCAGTAACAAGCTGAAGGTAGTAGAGCATTGCTGTCAGCTGTGGCTCTCCTGTGTGCGGATGTCTCCTCGCCTGCTCTCACACTTGCTGGCTCCTCTGGATGCAGATGAACCGACTGGACGTCAGCCCCTCCCCGCCCCCATCAGCTGTTTTTGGGATCCTGTTCCCCATCACCTACTCATGGTTGTGCCTCAGGAGCCCTCCTCTGAGGGTGCATTTAGGCTTCCTTCTCCACTGAATCAGAAATCAAATGTACTTTTCAGTTCAGTTCAGTTCAGTTGCTTAGTCGTGTCCGACTCTTTGCGACCCCATGAATCACAGCACGCCAGGCCTCCCTGTCCATCACCAACTCCCGGAGTTCACTCAGACTCACGTCCATTGAGTCAGTGATGTCATCCAGCCATCTCATCCTTTGTCATCCCCTTCTCCTCCTGCCCCCAATCCCTCCCAGCATCAGAGTCTTTTCCAATGAGTCAACTCTTCTCATGAGGTGGCCAAAGTACTGGAGTTTCAGCTTTAGCATCATTCCTTCCAAAGAAATCCCAGGGCTGATCTCCTTCAGAATGGACTGGTTGGATCTCCTTGCAGTCCAAGGGACTCTCAAGTCTTCTCCAACACCACAGTTCAAAAGCATCAATTCTTTGGCACTCAGCTTTCTTCACAGTCCAACTCTCACATCCATACATGACCACAGGAAAAACCATAGCCTTGACTAGATGGACCTTTGTTGGCAAAATAATGTCTCTGCTTTTGAATATGTTATCTAGGTTGATCATAACTTTCCTTCCAAGGAGTAAGCATCTTTTAATTTCATGGCTGCAGTCACCATCTGCAGTGATTTTGGAGCCCCCAAAAATAAAGTCTGACACTGTTTCCACTGTTTCCCCATTTATTTCCCATGAAGTGATGGGATCGGATGCCACGATCTTTGTTTTCTGAATGTTGAGCTTTAAGCCAACTTTTTCACTCTCCACTTTCACTTTCATCAAGAGGCTTTTGAGTTCCTCTTCACTTTCTGCCATAAGTGTGGTGTCATCTGCATATCTGAGGTTATTGATATTTCTCCCGGCAATCTTGATTTCAGCTTATGCTTCTTTCAGGCCAGCGTTTCTCATGATGTACTCTGCATAAATAAGCAGGATGACTTCTCCCATTTTAAAAAATATTCTGGATGCTACTGATTTATTCTCTTGCGTTTATAACAAAAGTCTTCTGAGGAGTGGACTGTGCTAGCTGTCAATGATTATTTCCTATCCTTCAATTCTCCCTTCAGACTGCTCCATGCTAGTTGATGTTGTGAAGGTAAGCAGCGATTTACAGACTGTTCTGTCCAGGGGCCTCTCCTCAGTCCTCGACTCTTGATTATCAACAGCGTTAGACCCAGTGAAAAACTCACTCTTTTTAAAAAACAGATCAAAACATACTCATTTTTTTTTTTTTTCCTCTGGTTTTCCTCCTCCTTCACTAGCTGGCATCTTTCTTCTCTGCATTATCATCTGGACATTTCAAATTACTTTATGCAATAGGTAATTTAAAAATGAAATGCCAACCCCTACCACCTATTGCATAAAGTCCAATGCTGTAAAGAACAATACTGCATAAGAACCTGGAATGTTAGGTCCCTGAATCAAGGCAAATTGGAAGTGGTCAAACAGTAGATGGCAACAGTGAACATCAACATTTTAGGAATCAGTGAACCAAAATGGACTGAAATGGGTGAATTTAACTTAGATGACCATTATATCTACTACTGTGGGCAAGAATCCCTTAGAAGAAATGAAGTAGCCCTCATAGTCAACAAGAGTCTGAAGTGCAGTACTTGGATGCAATCTCAAAAATGACAGAATGATCTCTCTTCTTTTCCAAGGCAAGAAAAGAAGAGAAGTGAAAACCAAAGGAAAAAAGGAAGGATATACCCATTTGAATGCAGAGTTTCAAAGAATAACAAGGAGAGATAAGAAAGCCTTCCTCAGTGATCAATGCAAAGAAATAGACGAAAACAGTAGAATGGGGAAAACTAGAGATCTCTTCCAAAAAGTTAGAGATACGAAGGGAACATTTCATAAAGGATGGCCAAAATAAAGGACAGAAATGCTATGGAAGATATTAAGAAGAGGTGGCAAGAATACACTGAAAAACTATACAAAAAGGATCTTCATGACCCAGATAACCATAATGGTGTGATTACTCTCCTAGAACCAGGAATGCAAAGTAAAGTGGGCCTTAGGAAGCATCACTACAAACAAAGCTAGTGGAGGTGATGGAATTCCAGTTGAGCTATATCAAATCCTAAAAGAATATGCTGTTAAAGTGCTGCACTCAATATGCCAGCATTGGCCACAAGACTGGAAAAGATAAGTTTTCATTACAATCCCAAAGAAAGGCAGTGCCACACAATGTTCAAACGGCTGCACAATTGCACACATCTCACATGCTAGCAAAGTAATACCCTAAATTCTCCAAGCCAGGCTTCAACAATATGTGAATCGGGAACTTCCAGATGTTGAAGCTGGATTTAGAAAAGACAGAGGAACCAGAAATCAAATTGCCAACATCCATTCGATTATCAAAAAAGCAAGAGAGTTCCAGAAAAATGTCTACTTCTGCTTTATTGACTACACCAAAGCCTTTGACTGTGTGTATCACAATAAACTGTGGAAAATTCTGAAAGAGATGGGAATACCAGACCACCTTACCTGCCTCCCAAGTAATCTGTATGTAGGTCAAGAAGCAACAGTTAGAACTGGACATGGAACAGCAGACAAGTTCCAAATCGGGAAAGAAGTACGTCAAGACTGTATATTGTCACCCTGCTTTTTTAACTTATATGCAGAGTCCATCATGCGAAATGCTGGGCTGGATGAAGCACAAGCTGAAATCAAGATTGCTGGGACAAATATCAATAACCTCAATATGCAGATAACACCACCCTTATGGCAGAAAGTGAAGAACTAAAGATCCTCTTGATGAAAGTTAAAGAGGAAAGTGAAAATGTTGGCTTAAAATTCAACAATCAGACTAAGATCATGGCATTTGGTCCCATCACTTCATGGCAAATAGATGAGGCCAAGTTTTCTCCAGTAGTCATGTACGGATGAAACAAACCTACAACTGCAGTATCAAAACAAATCATGTTTGTTAAAAGACCAGAAACGGTGAATACTTTTGACATGTTTTAATGCAGTTCAGTTCAGTTGCTCAGCCATGTCTGAATGTTTGCAACCCCATGGACTGCAGAACACCAGGATTCCCTGTCCATCAACTCCTGGAGCTTACTCAAACTAATGTCCATCAAGTCAGTGATGCCATCCAACCATCTCATCCTCGGTCGTCCCCTTCTCCCCCTGCCTTCAATCTTTCCCAGCATCAGGATCTTTTCAAATGAATCAGTTCTTTGCATCAGGTGGCCAAAGTATTGGAGCTTCAGCTTACATGCTAAACCAGATGCTAGAGTAACTCCTAGATGACTCAAGAAACACCCAGACTCTTGTAATTCCAAAACCCTGTGCTCACACATCCTGCCTGGAAACCTCTGCAGTAGGCGTGTGGGGAGACCTGAGTCGTGGTAACCATTGCCCAGCAACAGCTAGCTGGCACCTCTGTGCAGCTGCAGAAAGACCATGTGCAAAGCCATCTTCCAGAGAGTCTAAAGTGGAGGACAGTCTGAAAGGAAAAACTATTTAATCCTGGGGTTCTAGAGTCTGGGAAAGAGATCAGATCTCTGAATATTGATTTGGGGGCCATCTGGATATAAAAATAATCTCTGACGTTTCAGGGAGAGTAGGGAAGCAGAGGACACCTGGGGGCGAGGCAGGAGGTGGTGCTAGTCCATGGATGGGAGTTCGAAAGCATTTCCTCGAGGCGGTAATTGAGCTTACACTGATAACACCAAATGATTCAGAGCGCTTTTGCCCTTTTAGGAATCTTTTTAAAAAATAAGGTAAAACTCTACCTCACACCAGATGAATTGAACTTTGAATTGATATTCTTTCAGGGCCACCTAGGAATAGTTCTGAATCTTTCAAAAATCACAGACTTATTGAGGATTTAGTGAAACCTATGGGTCTTTCCCTGGAAAAATGAAAATGAGCAAGCAGATATAATTCTGAAAAAATAAAAATAAAAAAGCCACCTGGGTACTAGTTATTTTTCACAGTGGAAGATATGGTTGGTGATTTGTTATATTCCATTGGAGGTTTTTGCTGCTGCTTTCTTAAATTCTCTTGAGATTGTTTTTGTTTTGGTGAAACAGTGTTGACTCAGAGTTAGGGTTGCTAAGTTCTGATTTGCAGTTTCATCACTCACTTTTATGATTCTGTCCTTTGTTATGTTTTGGAAGGAACTGGAGAATGTGTTGAGTTGGAGCAATGTTCTCATACTGATAAAGTCAACAAACGTTAATAATACTGCCCAACATAATGGAATCATTCTGCTAATTTAAGTGAGCTAGGAGGGAATATTTTAAGAGTATTTTAAAGTATTGCCTCTTAAAACTTCAGACATGTGAGTAAACAACACTATTTGAACGCCTTTAGTAGAATTTTAAAAAAATTTTTAAGTAACAAATTGGCTTTATTTCTCTTTTTCCAAATAATAATGGAGCCAAATACATTTCAGCATGATTCTAGGTAAGATGTGAAATGACATGAAAAGTATGTTTAGAATGAAAATCTATTTCAGATGGCAATAGCCATCCAGAGAAAGGCAGAGGGAAAGATGAGGTCAAGACCAATGCCAAAATTCAAGTCAGTATAGATAAACTGAGAACTTGACCTGAGCATCTGATCTTGAAAGGATGCAGTATTAGAGATGGCTCTTTTGATTTCAGGCAGTCATATAAAACACTGTCAGCAGACTCAACTGAGGTAAAAGTTGAACTTTTTTGTTAGAGGGAAAAATACTGCTGCCATTAAATCCATTAAAGAATATAAAATTAGCTAAGTTTAAGGATAGAAGGCCTCCCTGGTGACTCGGACAGTAAAGTGTTTGCCTGCAATGTGGGAGACCTGGGTTTGATCTCTGGGTTAGTAAGATCCCCTGGAGAAGGAAATGTCAACCCACTCCAGTACTCTAGCTTGGAAAATTCCATGGACAGAGGAACCTGGTAGGCTACAGTCCATGGGATCGAAAAGAGTCGAACGTAACTGAGCAACTTCAAGGATAAAGGCTAGATTTGTTGTTGTTCAATTATATCCACTCTTTGCTACCCCATAGACTGCAGCATACCAGGCTTCCCTGCCCTTCACTATCTCCCGGAGTTACTCAAAGTCATGTCAATTGAGTCAGTGATGCCATCCAACTATCTCATCCTCTGTTACCCCCTTTTCCTCCTGTCCTTAATCTTCCCCAACATCAGGGTCTTTTTCAATGAGTCAGTTCTTTGCATCAGGTGGCCAAAGTATTGGAGCTTCAGCATCAATCCTTTCAATGAATATTCAGGGTTGATTTCCTTTAGGATTGACTGGTTTGATCTCATTGCAGTCCAAGGGGCTCTCAAGAGTCTTATCCAACACCACAGTTCAAAAGCATCAATTCTTTGGTGTTCAGCCTTATTTGTGGTCCAATTCTCACATCTGCACGTGACTACCAAAAAAAACATACTTTGACTATTGGACCTTTGTTGGCAAACTGATGTCTCTGCTTTTTAATATGCCATCCAGTTTTCTCATGGTATTTTTTCCAAAGAGAAGGCATCTTTTAATTTCATGCCTGCAATCACAATCCACAGTGATTTTGGAGCCCAAGAAAATTAAATCTGTCACTATTTCCATTGTTTTCCCATCTATTTTCCTTGAAGTGATGGGACAAGGTGCCATGATCTTAGTTTCCTGAATGTTGAGTTTTAAGCCAGCTTTTTAACTTTCCTCTTTCACCCTCATCAAGAGGCTTTTTAGTTCCTCTTCACTTTCTGCAATAAGGGTGGTGTCATCTGCCTATCTGAGGTTATTGATATTTCTCCCAGCAGTCTTGATTCCAACTTGTGCTTCACCAGTCCAGCATTTCACATGATGTACTCTGCATATAAATTCAATAAACAGGGTGACAATATACAGCCTTGACATATTCCTTTCCCAATTTGGAACCAGTCTGTTATTTCATGTCCAGTTCTAACTGTTTCTTCTTGACCTGCACACAGATTTCTCAGGAGGCAGGCAAGGTGGTCTGGTATTTCCATCTCTTTCAGAATTTTTCACAGTTTGTTGTGATCCACATAGTCAAAGGCTTTAGCGTAGTCAATGAAGCAGAAGTAGATGTTTTTTTTGGAATTCCCTTGCTTTTTCTATGATCCAGTAGATGTTGGCAATTTGATTTCTGGTTCTTCTGCATTTTCTAAATCCAGCTTGTACATCTTGAAGTTCTTGGCTCACTACTCTGTTATTAAAACAAAAACAAACAAACAAAAAAACTTGAGGTGAATGAAGAGAAGGCATTGCCATTGCCACCTGGTGGTTATAAAGCTGGATTGCAAGAAGACATGCATGGGAGGAAACTTCAGAAGGATTCACTTGTTAACTTGGAGTTAATAATCACGAAAGGTGATTTGTAAAAGGCTCAGTAAGTTAGAGTCACACAGCTAGTAGATGAAAGGGTGAATATCTTTGAAATATTTCAAGTCCTAACATCAGACTGGTTGATTTGGGAGTGTCAACCCTTCCATCTACTAGCTGTGTGACTTTAACTGAGAGTTAGACTATAAAGAAAGCTGAGCGCAGAAGAATTGATGCTTTTGAACTGTGGTGTTGGAGAAGACTCTTGAGAGTCCCTTGGACTGCAAGGAGATCCAACCAGTCCATTCTGAAGGAGATCAGCCCTGGGATTTCCTTGGAAGGAATGATGCTGAAACTGAAACTCCAATACTTTGGCCACCTGATGCAAAGAGATGACTCATTTGAAAAGACTGGGAAAGATTAAGGGCAGGAGGAGAAGGGGTCGACAGAGGATGAAATGGTTGGATGGAATCATCGACTTGATGGACATGGGTTTGGGTGGGCTCTGGGAGTTGGTGATGGACAGGGAGGCCTGGCGTGCTGCAGTTCATGGGGTCACAAAGAGTCAGACACAATTGAGCAACTGAACTGAACTGAACTGAACTTAGTGAGTCTTAGCTCCTTATGGGTAAGTTGAGGATAATACTATCTATTCCCAGGTTTTCTTTGTGATTAATAGGGTAACATATTCAAAACACTTTCTACAGTACCTTTCTTGATAAGCATAAGTTTTCCAGGTAAGAACGTTTAAAAGCTATTCAATTATACATAAACGACCATTTTTTCCCCCTACCTTCCTACCTCAAGACAAATAGAATGATTTATATACCTTATATTTATATATTATAACTGACTAAATAAAACATAATAGCTGCATGAATTAAAATGATTCCTAGTGTTTGAAACAAAAAGCATAGGCTTTTTCTTTATTTTAAATATCAGATTAACTCATCTCCCATTTACTCATTCACACATTTACTCATATACACATTTTAAGATTGTAGTGGCAGACAATTGTGTTATCATGCCAGCCATATATGGCACACAAAACTGGAGATTATAAAAGACCTTGAAGGATAATTATTTTTGATACTAATTCTTAGACAAAATTATACTTTAAGACATGAGCCCAGAGTGCAGTACAGGTGGGCAACTAGCATCTTTCTTCATTAGGGGAAGATCCAAAAATTTTGTTAATAATCAACCTAGGTTTGGACTTCCCAGGTAGCTCAGTGGTAAAGAACCTGCCTGCCAGTGCAGGAGCTACAAGAGACTTGGGTTCAATCCCTGGGTCAGAAGGATCCCCTGGAGTAAGAAATGGCAACCTATTCCAGTATTCTTGACTGGGAAATTGCATGAACACAGAAGCCTGGCAGGGTACAGCCCTCAGAGTTGAAAATAATTGGACATGACTTAATGTGTATGTGAGCATGCACATGCGTGCACACACAGACACAGCCTTCTACAAACCCAAATGAAACACTAGATAAACCTGTCCTTAATTATAAATAAATATAGTAAAATAATACAACACACTAAAAATAAGTTACAGATTTTGAATTTCAAACTTTGTATTTACTAAAAGAGATTTTGAGTCATCCTAAATAAATTTTATCCAAAACTGTCTAATAAGAAAGCAAAGAAAAATTATTCTTACATTTAAGGACCTTTTTCTATTAATGAACATTTTTATATTTCACATTAGAGCTATTTGCCAGAAAGAAGGTACTCCGTATTTAATTAAACTTTTACAGTTTAAACATTTATATGCATTTTAATTTCTTCACAGAGTGCAGATAACAATGTGACAAATGTTTAAAATGTTTGAGGAAAAATTAACTTAGTGTGTTCTGAAATTAATAATTTTTTTCTGAAATGAACATGGAAATGTACTCAAAATTTCAGGTATACTTCCCCTAAAATAAATCAGGGCATATATGACTGAAGAAATTCTCCCTACCAAATTTAAAAAACAGAATCTATATTTTCTTAGTAGATACTTTCACCTATATATCTCCTACATATTGACCATGTTCCAAGCCAATTTTATTCTCTTTGCCCCAAAACCTGGAATCATTCCTGCTTCTTCGACTTACTATCCATCATTCCAGAGAACAATGTATCATTTTCGATTACTCCATCCTTCCCTCTTACCTACATCTAAGAAATCATCAGAACACAGACTTTACCTTCTTTTAAACTCACCCTTTGCCTCCTGTACAGTTTCTTTCTCCTCCATGCTTACCCTCAGGTTCACTCAGCTAACTTCACAAATGCAGCAAACACTCCCCTTGCCTGTGATTTTTCCCTCGTTCAATCCATAATCCACAGTTACAACAGTTCACTTTCTAAAATGCAATGCTGACCTATTCATAGCTTGTTTAGCCTCTCTGTGACCTCTTTGTGTCCACAGGATGGGACCAAGCCCTTATCAGAGACCTGTCATGAGTACCCTGTGATGCAACCCCAGTGCATTTCTTCCACTCTCTTCATGCTTTGCGTCCAGGCAACATCACATGATGCTAATATTACCTGTTCACAAAATGCACTTACCTCCTTCATCTTAGGTGTCTGCTTCTCTTCATTGGCTGTTGAATTAATATGTATTATTTAAACTCCAACTTGAATGACAAAAATAAACAAAATTGGCTGTAAGAGTTGTCTCTCCTGATTCTTTTTGCCTAAATGGGCCCATTTTCCCCACCCAAAGAAACCTTTCCAGTTTATGCATGCTTCTATTATTTCCTTTAATGAGATATGTTGTTAAATCTTTGCCTATCTATTTTCCTTAAAAAACGTAAGCTCCATATAGAAGGAAAGAGCTCTTTCACCCTAGCAGCTTGCTGTGGGTTCTGTATGCTGGTAACCATCTCATGGGTTCTCTTCTGAGCATAATTTGAAAGCCTTCTTTGTGACTTTCAGACTTGGCTGGCCTGGCTCCCCAGCATTCAGTGGGATCTACCTTTAGGCCATTTGGAACAATAGGTTTAAGAGGTAAGACAATGCCCTCGATCTTGTAACACTTGATAAAAGCATAAGTATTAAGAAAATCAGAAATAGTTGTGTATGTTTCAGTGTCTTATTGGAAGTAGGTCATCGGCATCGAATGAACGGGGGTATAACTGCAGAGGCAGAAATAAGCACACCCCTGTTGGTTCATGGCCTGTGCTGATCAGAATATTACTTTCATATTGATAAGCATTAGGAATACCATTTCATCAATTTCTCATTAGAATACTAGTCCTAGAATTCATGTGTGATTCAAATTGACTTCCAACACATCCAGTGGTCCAACTTGCAGCACTGTTTAATAAGTGGATTTTACTCCAGTTGTGAGATTGGAGTCAGGTCACTAGGTATGTGGTATAACTAAGGAGCTAGAGTAGTCAGCATTGACGAGGTGTTTTCTGTCTTCAACAAGTAAGCTTCTTAGGCCCCTCTGTATAGTCACCATAGGGCCTTTTCTCTGTTCACCCATCCACTCATACTCTAGTCAGATGTTAACATAGACGCACATAGCAATTCATACAACACTTCATGTTTGTTTTGTGTGTATGTCACGTGTGGGCACAAGGACACACATATATTGCTTTGTTGTTGTTCAGTCACTGAGTCATGCCCAGCTCTTTGCAATCTCATGGACTGCGACATGCCAAGCTTCCCTGTCCTTCACTATCTCCTGGCGTTTGCTTCACATTCATGTCCATTGAGTCAGTTATGCTATTCAACCATCTCTTCCTCTGCTGCCTCCTTCTCCTTTTGCCTTTGATCTTTCCCAGCATCATGGTCTTTTCTAATGAGTAGACTCTTCACATCTGGTGGCTAAAGTATTGGAGTATGTATTGCTTAGGTTTCCACAAAAGCATGGCCTTTTTCAAAATCATAATCTCTACCTTGAGGAAAACATACTTTGCATTTCATGGTAAAACATCACAAACAATAAATACTGCATTTTTAAAACTGTTATGGTGTTCCAATGTTTTTGTGGACAGAAAAGGTAGGGACCTAACAGAAGCAGAAGATATTAAGAAGAGGTGGCAAGAATACAGAGAAGAACTATACAAAAAAGATCTTCACAACCCAGATAATCACAATGGTGGGATCACTCACCACTTAAGTGGGCCTAAGAAGCATCACTATGAACAAAGCTAGTGGAGATAATGGAATTCCAGTTGAGCTATTTCAAATCCTGAAAGATGATGCTGTGAAAGTGCTGCACTCAATATGCCAGCACATTTGGAAGACTCAGCAATGGACACAGGACTGGAAAAGGTCAGTTTTCATTTCAATCCCAAAGAAAGACAATGCCAAAGAATGCTCAAACTACTGCACAATTGCACTCATCTCACATGCTAGTAAAGTAATGCTTAAAATACTCCAAGCCAGGCTTCAGCAGTACATGAACCGTGAACTTCCAGATGTTCAAGCTGGTTTTAGAAAAGGCAGAGGAACCAGAGATCAAATTGCCAACATCTGCTGGATCACCAAAAAAGCAAGAGAGTTCAGAAAAATATCTATTTCTGCTTCATTGACTATGCCAAAGCCTTTGACTGTGTGGATCACAATAAACTGTGGAAAAATCTGAAAGAGATGGGAATACCAGACCACCTGACCTGCCTCTTGAGAAACCTATATGCAGGTCAGGAAGCAACAGTTAGAACTAGACGTGGAACAACAGACTGGTTCCAAATAGGAAAAGAAGTATGCCAAGGATGTATATCATCACCCTACTTATTTAACTTATATGCAGAGTACATCATGAGAAACGCTGGACTGGAAGAAGCACAAACTGGAATCAAGATTGCCGGGAGAAATATCAATAAATGCAGATATGCAGATGACACCACCCTTATGGCAGAAAGTGAAGAAGAACTAAAGAGCCTCTTGATGAAAGTGAAAGAGGAGAGTGGAAAAGTTGGTTTAAAGCTCAACATTCAGAAAACTAAGATCATGGCATCCGGTCCCATCACTTCATGGGAAATAGATGGGGAAACAGTGGAAACAGTGGCTGACTTTATTTTTCTGGGCTCCAAAATCACTGCAGATGGTGATTGCAGCCATGAAATTAAAAGACGCTTACTCCTTGGAAGAAAAGTTATGACCAACCTAGACAGCATATTAAAAAGCAGAGACATTACTTTGCCAACAAAGGTCCATCTAGTCAAGGCTATAGTTTTTCCAGTGGTTATGTATGGATGTGAAAGTTGGACTATAAAGAACTTGAGTGCTGAAGAATTGATGCTTTTGAACTGTGGTGTTGGAGAAGAGTCTTGAGAGTCCCTTGGACTGCAAGGAGATCCAACCAGTCCATCCTAAAGGAGATCAGTCCTGGGTGTTCATTGGAAGGGCTAATGCTGAAGCTGAAACTCCAATACTTTGGCCACCTGATGTGAAGAGCTGACTTATTTGAAAAAACCTTGATTATGGGAAAGATTGAGGGCAAGAGAAGGGGATGATAGAGGATTAAATGGCTGGATGGCATCACCAACTTGATGCACATGGGTTTGGGTGGACTCCGGGAGTTGGTGATGGACAGGGAGGCCTGGCATGTTGCGGTTCATGGGGTCACAAAGAGTGGACACGAATGAGTGACTGTACTGAACTGCTTTGAATGCTTATGTGAAGACTGTAATTCAACAATTATTCAAAAATTTATCTCAAGTTCTTTGCTCAGTTCTGCTTTCTCTTGAAAGTGGTCTTGTTTGTCACGGGTTCTTCATAAAATGTGATACAAAGTCCAAAATGTCATATTTTACTGAAAGATGAAGGACCAACTCTCCATATTTATATGGTTGATACAGTTTGCACTTCTGTGAATGCATTCTAAAAATCACAGAGTTTATTTTTAAAATAAATATCATTGTATACAATATTATGTTAGTTTCTTGACATTTGCATATAATAGGAAATGATCACCACAGTAGGTCTAGTAACCATTTCTTCACATATAAACTTTGTTCATTCGCTCAGGCGTGTCCAGCTCTTTGTAACCCCATGGACTGGAACATGCCAGGCTTCCCTGTCCTTCACTATCTCCTGGAGTTTGCTCAAATTCATGCCCATTGAGTCAGTGATGCCATCCAATCATCTTGTCATCTGTCATCCCCTTCTCCTCCTGCCTTCAATGTTTCCCAGTATCATAGTCTTTTCCAATGAGTCGGATCTTCCTATCACATGGCCAGAGTATTGGAGCTTCAGCTTCAGCATTAGTCCTTCCAGTGAATATCCAGGGTTGATTTCCTTTAGGATTGACTAGTTTGATCTCCTTGCTGTCCAAGGGACTCTCAAGAGTCTTTGCCAACACCACAGTTCAAAAGCATCAGTTCTTCAGTGCTCAGCCTTCTTTATGGTTCAACTCTCACACACATGCATGACTATTGGAAAAACCATACCTTTGACTATATGGAGCTTTGTCGGCAAAGTGATGTTTCTGCTTTTTAATATGCTGTCTAGGTTGGTCATAGCTTTTCTTCCAAGGGGAAAACATCTTTAAATTTCATGCCTTCAGTCACCATCCACAGGAATTTTGGAGCCCAAGAAAATACATTCTGTCACTGTTTCCATTGTTTCCCTATCTATTTGCCATGAAGTGATGGGACTAGATGCCATGATCTTAGTTTCTTGAATGTTGACTTTTAAGATAGCTTTTTCACTCTCTTCTTTCACCCTTATCAAAAGGCTCTTTAGTTCCTTTCTTGCTTTCTGCCATTAGAGTAGTGTCATCTGTGTATGGGGTTTCTCTCATAGCTCAGTTGGTAAAGAATCCACCTGTGATGCAGGAGACCCCAGTTCGATTTCTCAGTCAGGAAGAGCCACTGGAGAAGGGATAGGCTACCCACTCCAGTATTCTTAGGCTTTCCTTGTGGCTCAGCTGGTAAAGAATCTGCCTGCAATGAGGGAGACCTGGGTTTGATTCCTGTCTTGGGAAGATCTCTTTAGTTCCTTTTTGCTTTGTGCCTTTAGGGTGGTGTCATCTGCATTTCTCCTGGCAGTCTTGATTCCAGCTTGTGCTTCATCCAGCCCAGCATTTCTCATGATGTACTCTGCATATAACTTAAACAAGCAGGGTGACAATATACAGCTTTGATGTACTCCTTTCCCGATTTAGAACCAGGCTGTTGTTCCATGTCTGGTTTTAACTGTTGTTTACTGAGCTGCATACAGGTTTCTCAGGTGGCAGGCAAGGTGGTCTGGTATTCCTATCTCTCTAAGAATTTTCCACAGTTTGTTGTGATCCACACTATCAAAGGCTTTAGCATAGTCAGTGAAGCAGAAGTAGATGGTTTTCTGGAATTTTCTTGCTTTTTCTATGATCCAATGGATGTTGGTAATTTGATTTCTGGCTCCTCTGCTTTTTTTAAATCCAGCTTGTACATCTGGAAATTCTCAGTTCACATACTGCTAAAGCCTAGCTTGGAGGATTTTGAGCATTACCTTGTTAGCATGTGAAATGAGTGCAATTGTGAGGTAGTTTGAACATTCTTTGGCCTGGCCCTTCTTTTAGATTGGAATGAAAACTGACCTTTTCCAATCCTGTGGCCACTGCTGAGTTTTCCAAATTGTTGGCATATTGAATGCAGCACTTTAACAGCACCATCTTTTAAGATTTGAAATAGATTTATTACAATATTATTAACCATACTTCTCATGCTTTACATTTCATCTCCCTGACTTATTTATTAATAGAGTTTGTGTCTCTTAGTCCCCTTTACCTATCCCTTTTAGTATTCTCCTCTCAGGCAGTTACCCTTTGTTTTCTATATCTGAGTATGTTTTCATTTTGTTTTGTATTTTTTATATTTCACATATAAGTGAGATCATATGGGATTTGTCTGACTTACTTCACTTAGCATAATACATTCTAGAATCATACACATTGTCCTAAATAGCAAGATTTCCTTTTTATTATTGCTGGGTAATATTCTGTTGTGCATATATATCTGTATATACTAGATATAGCAGACACACTGAAACCATAATCACAGAAAACTAGTCAATCTAATCACACTAGGACCACACCCTTGTCTAACTCAATGAAACTAAGCCATGCCCTGTGGGGCCACCCAAGACAGGCGGGTCATGGTGGAGAGGTCTGACACCACGTGGCGCACTGGAGAAGGGAATGGCAAACCACTTCAGTATTCTTGCCTTCAGAACCGCATGAACACTATGAAAAGGCAAAATGATAGAATACTGAAAGAGGAACTCCCCAGGTCAGTAGGTGCCCAATATGCTACTGGAGATCAGTGGAGAAATAACTCCAGAAAGAATTAAGGGATGGAGCCAAAGCAAAAACAATACCCAGTTGTGGATGTGACTGGTGATAGAAGCAAGGTCCGATGCTGTAAACAGCAATATTGCTTAGGAACCTGGAATGTCAGGTCCATGAATCAGGGCAAATTGGAAGTGGTCAAACAGGATATGGCAAGAGTGAACATCGACATTCTAGGAATCAGAGAACTAAAATGGACTGGAATGGGTGAATTTAACTCAGATGACCATTATATCTACTACTGCGGGCAAGAATCCCTCAGAAGAAATGGAGTAGCCATCATGGTCAACAAAAGAGTCCAAAATGCAGTACTTAGATGCAATCTCAAAAATGACAAAATGATCTCTGTTCATTTCCAAGGCAAACCATTCAATATCACAGTAATCCAAGTCTATGCCCCAACCAGTAATGCTGAAGAAGCCGAAGTTGAATGGTTCTATGAAGACCTACAAGACCTTTTAGAACTAACACGCCAAAAAGATGTCCTTTTCATTATAGGAGACTGGAATGCAAAAGTAGGAAGTCAAGAAACACCTGGAGAAACAGGCATATTTGGCCTTGGAATACAGAATGAAGCAGGGCAAAGACTAATAGAGTTTTGCCAAGAAAATGCACTGGTCATAGCAAACACCCTCTTCCAACAACACAAGAGAAGACTCTACACATGGACATCACCAGATGGTCAACACCGAAATCGGATTGATTATATTCTTTGCAGCCAAAGATGGAGAAGCTCTATACAGTCAACAAAAATAAGAC